>NC_068954.1:13487679-14112679 GCF_026419915.1 Harpia harpyja
CTTTTACAATAACCATTTCATTTGTGATGCTTGACCTGAATTCCATTCCTTGTTTAAAAGTGTGTCTCAGCTCTCAAATGGTATTTCACAGAATTGCCATTTCCATAGTGTTTCCACATGCTGTTCTCCAAATAACACATTTGCCCATAAAACAGGGTGGAAGAAAAGAATATGGAACTAAGTGTCACAATTGAAAATGTTTAATCTAAGAATATGTATCCAAATACTAATGACAGCTTCATTATAATTGGATTTAAATTATACCACTGATATTTTCTTATATGTCAGTTTATATCACTTACAGATCACATTGTATTTTTAGTGCTTTGTGCTATGAGTTACAGTTCTCTTTCTTCCATTGTGTTCTCAGTAGTTAAAACATTGTAAATGTGAAACGCTATGCTAGAGAAACAGGCATGCGAGTGGTGACACACACTCAACTTCTTTGAATAAATTAAGCATGCATGCTTTCAGTAATAGATCCACCCATTAATCAGTGTGTTTAAAAAGATGTGACAAGCACTCCATAGAACTGATATTCCCCCAATTTACCAGTGGATATTACTTGCTGCTGAATACTTTCTCTGCACATTTCTCATATTATTTCTCAGTTCCTCAGTAGGAAATTAATCTTAAGCGGAAGAACAACTGATCTTAAGGAACTTTATTTGGAAGGAGGTTCTTTCTGAGGTTTCTTCTGCAGCCAATTAAAATCTCAAGCAGAGGGAGCTGAAGACATCATTCAAGTACACATTTGATTAAGAAATATTAAACATGATGCCTAGATTTGCCAAGAAAAACATGCATCCTTTGGCCATTGCCTCTCATTCTCTGGGACTGAGTCCACAAGCAGTAAGGTAAACTTAATAGGGGGAATAAATGTGAAGACCACAAAGAGCTAGAAGAAACAATGCTGTAGAAATGATGCTATCTGCCCATTAATATTATCTACAACCCTGTATTGTGATCCTTCTCTTAGTGACCTAGTCTTTTCCTACTGGAATGCTGCAATGCATTTCTTTAAAAAAAAAAAAAAATTTACCCTGCCTGAGCTTTTTGCAGCACCCTAAAGTGATCCACAGCAGTTTGATGCAAGTTCATGTAACAGGCCCAAGTACAAGAGAACTATGAGACATATGAGACACATGGTGAAGATACATTCTACATTATAGCAAAAGACATACTTCTTTAGACTCAAAGTGAATGGCAGATTATTTCCAGCTGTAATTAAAGCCATACTTTATGGCAGTGTGTAGTCAGTAGTAACTCAAATTTAAACAAACAATATATCTGTGAACATAGAAACATAGAATCATAGAATGGTTTGCGTTGGAAGTGACCTTAAAGATCATCTCGTTCCAACCCCCCTGCCATGGGCAGGGACACCTTCCACTAGTCCAGGTTGCTCAAAGCCCCATCCAACCTGGCCTTGAACACTGCCAGGGATGGGGCAGCCACAGCTTCTCTGGGCAACCTGTTCCAGTGCCTCACCACCCTCATAGTGAAGAACTTCCTCCTCTACATCTAATCTAAATCTACCCTCTTTCAGTTTAAAACGATTACCCCTTGTCTGATCACTACATGCCCTTGTAAAAAGTCCCTCTCTGGCTTTCTTGCAGCCTCCTTCAGGTACTGGAAGGCTGCTATAAGGTCCCCCTGGAGCCTTCTCTTCTCCAGGCTGAACAACCTCAACTCTCTCAGCCTTTCCTCATAGGAGAGGTTCTCCAGCCCTCTGATTACCTTCATGGCCCTCCTCTGGACTCGCTCCAGCAGGTTCATGTCCTTCTTATGCTGGGGGCCCCAGAATTGAACACAGGACTCCAGGTGGGGTCTCACAAGAGTGGAGCAGAAGGGGAGAATCACCTCCCTCGATCTGCTGGCAGCACTGCTTTTGGTCCAGTCCAGGATACGGTTGGCTTTCTGGGCTGCAAACGCACATTGCTGGGTCATGTTGAGCTGCTTGTCAATCAACACCCCCAAGTCCTTCTCCACAGGGCTGCTCTCAGTCCACTCTTTGCCCAGCCTGTATTTGTGCTTGGGATTGCCCCGACCATGTGCAGGACCTTGCACTTGGTCTTGTTGAACTTCATGAGGTTCACACAGGCCCACCTCTCAAGCCCATCAAGGTCCCTCTGGATGGCATGTATCCATTTAGATCTTTTTAAAAAGAGTGATAAATGGTTGTTTCCATAATTTGAGACAGAAAAATTATACTTGATCTGCAATAACATGAAAGCATGAGAATACCCTTTTTTAAGCGTGTTGACCTTCGAAGATCCAGAAAGCTCTCTGTTTCTTTAGCAACTCCAGTGAGTATAAGGTAAAAGGAGTCCCAGAACCATGACTCTTTTTCTCAGGTTTATCCTCAGGCAGCCACTAAATAAAATGAAAAGCTGACAAAAATTCAAGTGTTAACAAGAAGTAACAGACATACTTTTCCAGCTATTCTTCATAACATACAACCATGCCATTACCACTAAGGCAAAACCAGTTTGTGAGTGTTTTAAGCTGATTGAAGAGAATGCAGGTACTTACCCTCATGGTGAGGAGGTTTCTGAAGTTCATTGCCATGTGGAACTTACAGTTGAGAGTAGATATCTGCAGTTCGTAAACTTGGAAAGCTCTTGGAAAGGCTTCTGGTATCCTTACTTGTAAAAAGTTATCACATTACACCTATGACAAATACTGTCTTCCACCAGTTGCTTAGGGGACAGAATCTCAGCCCAAAGCTGGCCATACCATTCTTACACACCTGGATGACAGCAGCACAACTGGCATGAAGCTATCAACTCAGAACAAGCTCCAGGTCACCTGGACTCCTGCATTGCTCTCCGCTCTGTATCACAAGTTGTCGCAAGCTCCTTAGACCTGTCATCTGTTTTATTCCACCAAACAAATCTTAAGGTTCTGCTTCTTATTGTCAGGACAGCATTGGGCTTACACTAGCTAAATTATTGTATGAAGTCTCTAGTCAACAGCTCTTCTGTGGTGAAATGGTATATGAAAAGTTTTTCGTAATCTGGAAAGCTTTGTGGAAACTAATTTTTTTTATGCTATTCTGTTTGGATTTTACAATAATAGACTCTGGCCTGAAAGGCAATTACTTTCTGTTATACTTAAATGGACTAGTGGGAAATAAGTCACGAACTTTGTTGCTTCTTGTCTGTTGCTGTGGTTTAAATGTCCATCCAATGAATTAAGCACCTTCTTGTATTTGAAATTATATGGCTACTTATAATTATTATATTTTATGTAATTATTTTAATTACATAAAATTATGTAGAAAACTGTTAATGTTGACTATGGTGGTATTTTCTGCATGTTATTGGGATACCTGTCTGTTAGTATTAATGAGAAAGCCCAAACTCATCTCTGTTTGCCTGCTAATTAGCCACAAGTTTGATCATTAATGACTAAAGCTGGCATTTTCAAAAAGTTTCTAAAGAAAATCTATAGATCTATACTAAGTTTTTAAAGCTGAGCTCTTCTTGCTGCTGTGGGGATTTTGAAAAGGGACTGAGTCTGAAGCTGCAACTGAGAGGTGCTGCATTTATGTTTAGTATAGACTCTATTTCAGCATTAGATTGAATGTGATATATCTTATAAATGAAGAGCTACTGTTAGAATACCTCTTTTACAGGTAATTCAGTCACAAAATGTGTTCACATCCTATTTGCAGGGTGTTCCTTAAGATCAGAAATATACTTTATTAGATTAGAAGATTTAGAATCAATATTCCTTACAATCACAATAGCATGCATATACAAATAAGTAGAAAATAAAATGACATTATTTAAAAAACATAACAAGTCACCAATTATTTCAGATTTAGGGGGCTGCTTATGGGCTAACTTGAGATGTAAGCAAATAAGTGCCAATTAATTAGAATCTGTGACAACGTTCAGTACCATCTCTTTGATCTTTCACTAGTAGCTGACAACAAAGCACACATACTCACAATGCTTTAGTTTCAGTCAAGTGATCAGCAAAACATGTTCAGCTCATTTAAATAACAGAAGCTGGTAAAATACAGCTATCTTTTATAGCATTAAGCAAAGATTTGAGTTCAGTTGACAGCATCTGGCATTTATAGAACAGATAACTTGGAGCCATTTGCATCAGATGGATAACTTGAGTTAAACTTAAAAATGGATGAAGCCACAAGCCAGAGGCTAGAATAAATTTCACAATAACTCCCCTGATCAACCATTGGTATTCTGGCTACTTAACCACAGATATAACATTGCTCTGTGAACAGTGTCACACAAACATCTGGGCAGAAAGACACACTGTGGATAGTTCACAAACAGAAGATGCATTTGTTTCAACGATATCAAAATTCAGAGGAAGCATAGAGCAACAAAAATAAGTGATGTGTACAGGCCAGAATCTAGATTTCTCTGTATACAGCTATCATACCTTTTTGAGCTGGAGTGTTGGGATTTTTTCTGTACATGTGTATATATTTTTGAGACTTATTAAAAGGAATAGCTATTTTTCTGTGAAAATGGGAGATGTTTGAAATATAATCAACAATATATAGTGACATGAACAGTGTTCAAATTTTTGTTTTTTTAATAAAATTTTAGAATGGCATCATTATATACCCACATTAAAAAATATTTTTCTAACATTGTCATATTTTAACCTACAAAGATAAGGCACTGTCTTGCTTGTATATTTTTTCCTTTATTGCTCCAAGTACTTTGGCCTACTAGGATATATGGTTCTCTTCTAGGAGGCAAACTGTTGAGAGGAAGCAGAAATTTAACTATGCTGATGTTCTCGTTCAAGGAAGTGCTTGCTCAAGTATGGAGTTAAATCCCACCTCTAATTAACAACTTAAGTTGAAGCCATGCTTAAGTGCTCTGTGGAGTCAAGACTCAGAGAAGACAACTGCAGACAGACACTTTGATTTTCTCAGGTGATGTGGATCTGATGTAGGGGAGGATGGTGGTAGCACTGCTCCCTGCAGCGGCAGTGGTCCCCGGCCTCTGCTCACTCCCAGCCTGTTCTCTGGGCTTATGTCTGCGCCAGCGACGGTTCAGCTGACTTGACAGCGGAGGTTAGCAAGTCCCAGTGCTTGGGCCTGAGCACCGGCACTGTTTAATTTGCTAGTATAGACTTAGCTCACGTGCATCCATGTGCCCTACGTGAAAAGGTCTTGAAACTGGCAGGTACTTTTTGGCACCCAAAAGTTTAAAAAGACCGTTAGACCTAATAATGTCTAATTATTTGTGTTTCTCCCACTTCCAGGGAACAAGCATGTTCTCCAGAATAAAAAAGCTTCGGGAAGCTCTGAGATTTGGCTGTCTAGAGATACAGAAAGGTGTTTTGCTTTTCCACTTAATTGTATATGTCATCTTTATTTTTTCCCTTTTCTTTTTTTCATGACTCAGCATGCCCCTCTAATGTCCCAGAAACTAACACACTCCTCTTCTTAGACAGTAGCCTGTAACTTATGGGCCATGAGGTCTCTCCACAACCCCGATTTTGGTTTGTGAACTGGTTAATACTCTGCATTAAAAACATGGTTTATCATATCCTCCTTCACTCTGACTGCGAGCTCCAGGGACAGCAGACGGCTGCTTCTGAGGACAGCCACTCGCTTCCCCCAATGTAGTATGAGAGACGGCATCACTCCTGTGTGGTGCCTCCTCCTGCCGCGGCTGTAGCCAGCCCTGAAAGCCCTCCTGTCATCATGTGCAGCACACGTCATGCAGGGCATACATACAGGAGAAACGTTGGATGTACAAGGACTGCTGCTACAGTAAGCTGAGCTGACGCAGGGTTCAGAAATAAGTGCAACCTCCATGGCATGGGGAGAGGGTCCTGAGTGCCAGCACTTAGCTGGCCACTTGGGGACAGGCGCTGAGAGGAGAGAGCTTTTGGAGAAGTGATGGCAGCACTGAAGCTCTCCAAGAAAAAGAAGAATCCTGGGAGAGGGTCTTCCCCTGCTGAAGAGCCTCCGGGCTCTCCCCTTTCCCTCAGGAACAGCTTTTGGACAAGGCTCTGGCTGGGCCCTGCCTGAGCTACCCTGGCTCATTCTGTCCTGCCCAGCCATCCTGGGGCTCTCTGATCCCCATTCCCCCCACCGGGCCTGATCCTGACCCCTGCCCATGGGCTGATGACCCACCTGGCCTTGGCCCATTCCTTGCCCCAGGGAGGTGCCCAACAGCCAGTGCCCCCAGAGGTGGTTAGTCAGTAATGTCAGTGCTTTAGCTGCTGCTCCGGAGCACACTCAGGTTGAAACTGCCTCTGCCTCTCTTCAGGAAATATGTTCCTCCGTGTTCCCTTCCCACCCGAGTTCGACCAAGCTTAGTCAATTTTTGTAAAGGGATGGTTCATTTCAAGAAAAATAATCTTTCTGCATGCTCTCCCGTGGCCTGGAAGATGAAGCCCAAAGGCTATCTTTTCTATGTAGAGAATAAGAGTGGCCATGTCACATTGAATCAAAAGTTCATCTTGCCCAGCATCCAGTTCCCATCAGTGGCCAACAACGATGCCACGGAAAGACACAGCAGTGCAAAACATATCTTATTTCCTGCAGCAAAAGCTTCCAACCATCAGTAGTTTAGCGGCTCTTTGAGACCTGACTTATCTGAAATGGTGAGGCTGCAGCTTGCAGGGAGGTTAAAAAATCACTTAATGTATTCACCTTAGATGTAGCTCAGGGTGTTATCACCTCCATGTAGACCCAGGAGAATGGGAGACAGGAGGGGAGCAGGTGAAGTGGATCTGTGGCACATTTCTGCACAAACACAGACCCCAATTTTATTGAGCTTGTCCAGTTAAAATCATGCATTTTGACACTTGTTTCAATAATTTCTTATTTTGGCTTAGCTGAGCCCTGTTCCAAACTGATTTAGATTAAAACATTGTAAGCTTAGCCTAAGCAAAAGGAATTTAAATGGAGCCTTTTCACATTAGATTAACCAAACTAGTTGAAAATTATAATTTAACTTAAACCATTGTAGCATTGTAGATGTAGATAAAGCAAATGTATAACTGAGAGAACATGGCCTCAGGCACATGTTAAAATATCCAGTTAATCACAGTAGTAAGATGACTAGCCCAGCTCTCAGCCATGACATGAATTAGTCTATCAGCTCTCATACTTAATCAAATCAGAACATCACACTAATTTTTCAGCCACAGTGTACAACATACAGCCTCAAACTACCTATCAGCAGTAGACCAAAGGAAACAAATACCCTTCTTAGCTTGTTCTGAAAACATTGAGACAATCCACTTGAAGAAATACATAGAAGTTAAACAGATCCTACCAGTGCAGGTAAATTTTCCCTTTCCTTAAAATAATGTATTTATTAGAGTAAAAAAAAGAAAACAGAATCTGCCAGCAGGAAGACTGAAGCTTATTGCAGCAGTCCTGTATCACACTTCAGTCTTCCCCACGAAAACTCTTTTGTTTACTGTTAACACATGTAACAATTCACATGAATACACCGACATAGATGAAGCAGCACAGGCTAATTCCCACTTCAGAGACCTGCCACATCAATTAAGAGATGGCTTATGCTTTCATTCTGAAACTTGAAATGCCATGCTGAAAAACTAAGCATTCTCATCATCACATTAACATTCAATTCAGCCTTTCCTGGCCCTTTTGCCATGCCTTAAGGTCATTTACAGCAGTAATAATAACAATGCTAGACACTCAGCCAAGCCAATGTTCAGCTAAATCTACACTTCAGAATCCACTGCTCTGTAGGACCACAAGCAACACAGGTTTGCCTACCTGGAAAAGGCCAAATCATTTTAAGAAATTGGTTTGATACTCAGGAATTAGCATTGAAATTGTAGTACTGTGTTTCTAGGGAAGCAGCTAAATAAATTATTTTGATTTTTCATTTATGATAAAATCACTCTTGCTCTCTCTGCCAGTTACTAAATTTAAGTACGTAGGTGTTAAGCGATTTAAATTTCTTAATTTCAAGGATTTTAGTTCAAAGCAAATATTGCAAAATATTACTTTTAAAATTCATTTGAAGTTTAAAGACTCATTTTCAATGAGTTCATGCATACTTTGTGTTTCATTTCTGTGAATATTCAAATGAATGTCTTGACAGGCAATAATATCAAGAATTTAAAGAAATTACATCTTTAAATGTAAGAATTTGTTGGAAACTTAGCTTTAGAAGTTATGTTCACTCCATAAGGAAAAGCACCACACATTCACTCTTTCATTCATATAAAATAAATACAGTTCCAAATCCCAGGCACTGAAAATTTATAACAAGCTTCTAGAAATGGACCTGCTAAATCAAAATTGTTCCTAGAATTTTCAGTGTTAATTCTATCAAGCCCTCTTGAAAAAATTGCAAGCTTCTTTTTAAAATTTGTGACTAGAAAAAGGATTTGGGTAGCTTTTTTCAGGTGGGGTTTTTTTCTGAGATATTAATAATTCTTCAAATAAGATTGCCTTTTTTACTTTGCCTGTGCTTATATAGTGCAGCATAGCATTTGGATGATTTTTAATGACTTTTATCATGACTATAGCTCACCTGTTAATTAAGGAAGCACTTCTTAAAAAATAACTGACCTATAGAAAATAATTTGGACCTCATAGAACAAGTCTGTGCTGCAATAAAAACGAAAGTATGTCTCCTCCCCCCTGGTCCAAAATCAAGATACAAATCCATCCTTCCACTCAGAACTGGACACAAGTAAGGATCAGCCCCTGTCCCACACTGCTTACACACTGTAAACCAAGTCAGATAAAAGAAAGGATGGGAAAGACGAAGAGAAGAGAATGGCATACCCAGTGTCACTTACTGAGGAACTGGGAAAAGACAGAACTGAACTGAACTGAACTGATACTTCAAAAAGTGTAATGTTTCTCACTAAATATGGTTATGTGCAACACATATCTGAGCTCTTCTCTCCAGGTTCCTTTTATAGTCAGTGAAGGGTTGGTCATTACAAACCACATAGTAGACAGTGTAATTCAGTTCATCTTAAGGTAGGTGCATACATCATGGGCTGTACTCGCTAGATTTCCACTGACAATAAGAAAATCCAAAGGTGATTAGCTGAGGAGTGTATACTACTCTTCCAGAGACTGCAAATTAAGTGAGATGAATCTTATCCACTGCGGTGTTCAGTCTATCCTTTAATACACATTGTCTTTCAAATATAGCAATCTGTAGTAGACACACTACAAAAGCAACATGCTAACACAGCTGGAGATTTCTTTTATCAGCTGGGAAATATGGGCACTTCTGCTGCACAACATGTGGGCAATGAATCTGTTATCTCTGGGTAACAAGATCCATGTCCTGGGTACAGCAGGCTTAATACCAATAAATAATGAAATAGGTGCAGCAGACAGTTAGGACTTCCGGAGAATTTCATGGAACTGGCAAGACAAATATTTTCTGTACAGAAAAAGATAATACGATCAGGAGAATCCTGATAAATGATATCCCCAAATGCAGCCAGTGAGGCTGTGTTTCTGAGAAGGGTTTAAAAAGACAGCTGTTCCTCCATAATATACCTTCTGGCAAGGCTTGTCTCAGTGCTGCTACCTCCGTCTAGTCTCTTCCCAAAAACTCTAGTGAGAAAAATGAGACATATTCAAGTCTTGTGAATGGTTTGCTCAAGATTGCCCAGGTTAGTTTTTAAAATAGGGAACATTAGAGTTGCCTTATCAAAGGAATCCCTGGCAATCTTGGTGGAAATGGGCATACTTCCCATTTGTTTTTGTATGTCGTGCTTCTTGCAAAGCTAGCAGTCCAGCAGCTGAGGCTGAAGGTAAGCTAAGCAGCTGCTAGCAGCTTTGCTGTACTCATGAAAAATCAACAGCTTATCACATCAGTAACTGTGAGTCATACTCTTAATGGTCCATTTGCATTTGCTGTTACTGATATAGTATGAACATTACCTTCATATCACATTAGTGCATTAATACAGCACTGGTCAAATATAGCTGTTCACACTGCTACAGCTATCTGTGCTGTATAATATTATGAAGCATCCCCTAGTACATTATATGACCCTACTTTGTCCAAAATGATACCCTTTTCATGAGGCAGAAAATAAAAAAGTAAGAAAAACCACTGTACGTAACAAGGAACAGATAGAGCACATTCTGAGAAACAGCATGGTTTAGTAGATAAGTTGGTTACATAAAAGAATGATTAAATGGCCTAGAGCCCTTCCACCTGAAAAAGAGGAGAACTAAACAGGGAACATGATGGAGGCCTGGAAGTCCAGAGTAGTTGTACAAGGTCAGAGTTTTTCTGCTGTGTTCCTTCCAAAAGAAGAACTAGGTATCCCAACAACCAAAATGAAATATTTCTTAAAGTATTTCATAAATGAGTTTGTATCTCCTTTGAACAGGGTGCAATGGATATTAAATAAATCACATGATGTTTTAAAGTAAAACTGAATTGGGAAAAAAAATCTTTCAGGGATGATCACTACACACACACATACAGAATCCCCACAATTTGCCTTCAGAAGCTCCTGACTATCAAAGTCATGGAGGGTGGAAGAATATCCTGAGGAAATACCACTATCTGCTTCTTCTGTTCCTTAAACATTTTCCAAGACAACCATTTTTGGTCTCTGCAGAAGAAAGAAGGGCTTTAGACTGATCTAGAATGACCAATGTTTATGAAAGTACACTGCAGTAAGATACAACAGCTCTAAGTCCCAATTTCTGGCTCTCTTGCACATCTCCTGTGTGATCTGGCAAAACTTTTAGCAGATCCATTGTCATGGTTTAACTGAAACTAGGACATCACTGGCACAAATGGTGTCTTTTTTCATATTAAAGTGTCTGGGAATGAAATGGAACCCGAAAATCAGTCACCATTGCCTCAGTTGCAAGTTTTGCAATAAAATACTTCCTTACCTCCCTGCCATGTTGGTAGACTAGTCTGCAAAGCTCTAGGACACACTCAGACTTCAGACCTTGGACAGAAAAACACAGCTCTTACAAAACAGGCATACTGCGTTCTGCTTCATCCCGTCCCATGTTCCATGTGCCTACCCCACAGAAGGGTAAGCTATGAGTACTCTGAGTGACATTTGGATCACTTGGCATTTGTGTAACAAAGGGAGTAGAAGTTTGTGTTCAGATGGCAATATCCTGGGATAAGAAGTCCTATTTTCACTCTTGACAGTATTCACATGATGTGACTGGCAGATGATAAAATATTTAATTGCAGCAAGTTAACCTGATTCTGTGAGGAATTTGCCATATCAGATGTTGAGCATTTTGGTCCTGCTCATGGCAAGTTTTGAAGGATATGCTTTAAAGATATTAAATCACAGAGGTTGTAAGTGGCAAACTCCAAGTAGAAAAGCACCTGGTAAACAGTCCTTAGTTTTAAATGATAGGTAGCCTGGCTTTCACCACAAGGGTAATTATTTATCCACCTCTTTGGCTATAAAAGCTCTGAGGCAACTCTTGATCTTTTTGTACACTCTTAGTCTTCAGAAGATCTTGGTCTCTTGCCTTCCAGCAGCTTCCTTGAACTATCTGTAATGAATGAAGCAAGTTTGTATTTCTAAGTCAGGAAAGACCTGCTCTTCTTCAAAGGTTACAGTTGCAGTGACTGCTTCCATTTCCCCTAGGCTCTGACTAGATGAAGAATGTTTTACACCTTTAGCTGTATCAAACATCAGTGCTATCAGATCTTGCATTGACAACAACCAGTAAGAAAATGAGATGTGCTAAAGACTTTGTAAATTTCTGAGGAAATGACTGTGAGTTAAACACATTTGAAATCAAGACACTATGCAATGTGCAATAATATAGCTTAAGAATTAGAATAGTTTATTTTAAAGTACACATGCAACACACAATACCTGCATCCTGTTCACAAAACCACTTGAGAAAATATATACAGTCATTTTAGCATATTGTGTACCCTATAGAAATGCCCATTCTTACTACCACAGCTGCAGTAGACAGTGTTATGCCTGCAAGCACCAAAGAAATAAGAACCTATGATGCTAATTATGCCAAGGGATACTAAGCCATTAAACTATTTCTGGTAGACCCAGCCTATACTATTCAGTGCAATTATGTAAAACAGTGAAATGGTAATTAGTGACAAAGCTTGGTACATGTGAGCCTAACAACATGACTCACATATCTGGAGATAAGATTTCATTAGTCTGTAATTGACCGTTAAAGCATGAAATTTTTGCAACACTTTCACCTTACTGAGATTACTCTTGCCACTTCACTATCAAAAGTCAGTTCCTGAAGCTATAATGCTATGTCAGAAAAGCTGCAGTAGAAGTTTTCATAGCAGTCAACCTTAAACTTAAGGTTAAAACAATATATAGTGATGTTAAGATGCCTCCATTCAAAAATACATTTTTATGCAGTTGTATCGAATCAGTGTGGATAGGGATGTTCACTTTTAACAAAAAGTAAAAGCAACAAACAATTGAAAACCAAACAATTTGAGAAAGGAAATGAATGAAAGAAGAATAGAGAAAGGGAGGGACAAAAGGAGGAAAGGAAGGGGGGAGGGAGAAGAACAGAAGGCAGGGAGGGAGGGAGGAAGGGAGGGAGGAAGGAAGGAAGGAAGGAAGGAAGGAGGGAGGCAAGGCAGGAAGGAAGGGTTTAATTCATTTCTATATCTGTATGGCAGATCAGAAGACCAAAGTCCTGAAGTAATTCAGTGTTCTCAAGCAATGAACACTGCAATATCATGTCATTAACAAAACTGATCAATTTTCTTTCACACATATGCAAAGGGGAAAAAATCAAGACACTGCACCGCTTGTATACAACATTTTAGTACAGTGTATATGTTATAAACATATTTTAAATAAAACCAGAAATAATTTGACACATATTCATGGAAGTTTTGATCATAACCATGTGTGAAGGCTGCCTACCTGGCTATTTGTGTGCATTTAATTGGGGAGGCAAGCAGTTGACACCAGCATATTTTAGAACTGTTGCCCTTACAGCTTTTAGACAGAAATCTTAGTCTGATAACAAAGCTGGATTTTACCACACATCATCACACTGAGTAGTGCCTTGTTCTCTGCAAATTAAAAGTGGTAAATCAATGGTAATGTTCTAATGGCTTTGAACGGGCTTTGGGTTTGACCCTCTACAAAAGTCTCACTAACATCAATGTGATTTTTTTACATAGAAATGTTTTACTCAGTACAAAAAATATTGAAATTGGTTGTTATCATACATTATTCTTAGCCTATTTTAAGTACACTTTTATTCTGAAAAGACTAAGCTTACATGAGTATGTGCTGTTCTTAATGGGACTTCCTCCCTCTGCCTCTGCGCCTTGTCTGTAGCCTTCCTACATAGTGTAAGGTCTGGTTTAAATGAGCTGGTGCTGTCATTCAGTTTGAGTTGTACTTCACACTGACTTATAATTCTGTACCTGTGTAAAACATGCCACAATAGGTGGCACACAAAATGCCCTAGAAATTAGGCCTGTGGCTTGAAGCTACCACCTATGCTAGAAAGGGTGAGTGAGGCTACAAATAGTCTCAAGAAGGAAGGGGCACTTTCCTTGGATGCAGAGTGAATGCCTGAGAAGTGGCTTGCCGTGGTACTTACCTTGTTCTGACCCTGGCCAATGACTAGTTGAGTGTAGTGTCAAAATCCTTGTAACAAACACACATCTTTTGTAGATGAAAATGCAAATAAGAAATGCCCCTATGGGACAGTTTGACAAATTTTTCCAAATGGCTTGCACAGTACTGCATGTGCAGAAGTTTTGTCCCAAAACAAATGGATCCCACCATGCAGAGATGGAGGTTCACTTCCTTGGTTCCAAGTCTGTTCTGTACAGCTCAGCCAGTACCACTTAAATTTTAATCAGTTGACTTCCATCAGCCAAGTAGAACTTTTTGTTTCATACCTAACTTCAGAGACCTAATTTTGATCCAGGTTTAGATTTGGTTCAATCTACACAACAGCAGCAGAATCTGGTCCAGTTTTCTGCTTTGCTCAGAGCATCTATGCTGTAAACTACAGACAAGCTACATCACAGTAGGATCAGTGATTTGTTTTGCTTGGGTTCTTGCCTAGAGTGGCATTTTTATTGAAAGACAAAAACGTATTTAAAAAAAAAATTGACAACTGACTTGAATGTACAAGGGAGACAAAGGTATTATAAAGAATCAAGAGACATTTATTAAGAAAAGGTGCTATAAATATTTTTACAATTAATATAGGGTTTTCCCCACTGTGATTAATTTGGTTTTCAGGATAAACAAAATAGTCTTTTAGTGATGCTCTTTCAAAGAATAGATACACAAATCTGTATTTACTACAGGAGAAAAAAGCATATACATATATATAGAAATAAAAAAATAAAACAGATTTCCTTGGTGCTTTTGAAACAAAACTGTGCAATATATAAGATGATTCATGTGTGCAGCTAAAGAGAAAATGATAAATGACAGCCAATTGGAGGGAAGCTTTTTAGTGACACCTGGCAAGGATTGGTCTTAGCTACCATGTCATTAAAAATCTTCATTAATGCTCTCAAACAAAAAGGAAACAGCATGTTGATAGATTCATGATTGATTTCACATTAGGAGGTACACGTTAGCACAGAGGAATGATGCACAAGACCTACAGAGACTAACAAAAATGAGTGACTTTGATAAATACATGTTAGCACTTCTCAGGAAAAAGAATCAGAAACACGAAATATTCAGTGGGAACAGAAATCTGGAAAATAATGCTGTCAACAAGCTAGTGAACAGAAATTATATGCGAAATTTCATTACAAAAAGTCATGAAAATGCTGCAGTTTGGCACAGCATGCACAGACGCCTGATCACAGAATACAGCACTTCCACGTGGCTCCTGTCCAACCATACATGCAGTTCTGTATTATACCCTCCTCCCACCATAACTAATGAAAAGTTGGGTTCTGTTGGGTTTTTCACTAACAAAAGGAAATTGGGGATACTGTGAAGTGTTTCTTTAATGCAGTCCTGTTTTATAGCACCAATGTGCGGAGCCTTCTTTCCTTGAGCACACCAGGGAATCAAACTACAAACTACTTATCAAATTTCAAAGCCCATTTTGTGGCCAGCAGCTGTTTGAGGGGTACCTGAAATTTTCTGTAGGCCATTGACTGTGCTCACCAGCTGTGTCTACGGTAGTAAATTTAGCAAGACCAGGGTGCAGGTCTGCAGCGGTCCATATCACAGCCATAGCATTTTCTCTATAGTTTAGGTTGTGACAACTAGTACTCTCCCAGCCAACACTGAGGTATAGTTCAGGAGTTAGCATGGCCCACGGACCATCCCCAATAGAGAACTTTGCTACAGTCAACATATTTTGAGAAGGTATGAGAGTTTAGCTGTATGGGTAAGAACTATGCCATGCCCAGATTAGCCTCAGGGCCAGATCAGTTCATGGACTGTTTTATTTAGTATATCTCCAGGCATCTCTCTGCTCCTACCTTGTCTTCTCCTCAGCTCTGCCATGCAGGTTTTGCTTAGGACACAATAGTTTTGTCAGATCTTTGTAAACAACCATCTATTTGCTTGTTCCTTCACTTAACTTAAACAGACTTTATGCGCACAAATTCCTAGGGTCCCTACCCCCCTTGACACAAATCCACTGTTTTCAAAACCAGTGAAATTCCAAATAATGATCTCTCAAATCTCTTTCAGA
This sequence comes from Harpia harpyja, assembly GCF_026419915.1. NCBI lineage: Eukaryota > Metazoa > Chordata > Aves > Accipitriformes > Accipitridae > Harpia > Harpia harpyja. The sequence goes on from NC_068954.1 coordinate 13,503,335, forward strand.
CAGAAAGAAAAAGTTAATTATGCATGTATACATAAAATGTCTTTTTATCAGGTGTTTCCAGTCACCAAATCAAACCAAATCCTATCCCAATCCCTTTAGAGTTATTCCTGTGCATGCCCCACCTTCTTTTAACTATTGGGAGGGGTGGGAATGGGGGGCTGCTTCCTATGAGCCCCTAGAGAATTCCTGCTATTTTTCTGCAGAATTTCTTGGCTGTGATAAACAAGTCCAGCATATTTGGGTTTCCCTCTACAATGTCTTGCATAATCTCTTTGTCTGGGGAACTGTATTAAACTTTAGCACCATGGTATGTAGGTTATCTTTTTGCATAAATTTAATTGTATTCATAATGCAAATCTTAAAAACAGATTCATTGGCAAGGGGCTGTTATTACGGAGGATACCTTTCAAATTTAAACAAGTTCTGAGCACTTACTTAACTTACCTTGTGCAAGACAGCCTTAGCAAACTAAACTTTCTGTTTTAAAATTTTCTAGTCTCAAATCACAGAGACATTTTCATTTTAGAGGAGACTATACTAGTTTTCTTTAATAAAATTACCTTTTTCCAGTTTAAGTTAAAATAAACAAGAGAGTTGCATTCTTCTGCTCCCTTTTAGCAGCACCACAGGTGAGGTTGCTGCAAGTTTTTAGCTTTTTCCCAAATATAACTAATACTGAGTACTGTGTTACACCCTTTCTAACTAACATTCTAAACCCATCAAAAGAAATGTTGGGTTTGGTTTTTTTTGAAACGATAAGTAGCTGTCAATATTATGGGTGCTTGTCCCAGAGCTGTTCCACAGAGCTGAATCTTCAAAATCCAACCAAAGCTTCCTACCATCCTGGCAGCCAGGGGCTATGCTGGCCTTCCCAGTCTGGACAAAGCAACTTTAAAACCTCACAAGCCTTCTCTAAATGTTTCCTGATTTATCACTGAGGATCTCACCTCCTCTCTACAAGTTTGGTATATGCATCCTTTTAAACTCAAATGGCACTTTAAATTCTCTCACTTCATTGGTATATGAATTTATTATTGTGTTTGAAAATTGTATGATGTTAAACAGTACTAAGATATTAATGACAAAACCAAATCACAGTCACTCTGGGAAAGAAGCTGTGTTTATCTACACATTTTCAGGATATCTAGCAGATGTAGGTCCTGTACTTGCATCTGAGGACTCAGGGATACCACCACACTGCAAATATTAAATTATGATAGTAATTTAATAGTGATAGTAGCAAATAGCACCAAAAGAGCCTTTGAATAACAAGCTTTGGTATTTTTCTGTCTCTAACAGTAGTCGAATGCCATTGAGAAGATTTTAGAAATTCATTTCAAGCTCATGCTTCCAAATAGAAGCAAATGTCATAGTGGAAGCATGATTTTAGTGAACAGCGATTGTGAGATTTTTCTTACCAAAATAGACTTACGAATTTGTCCTTCTGTGTTCTCTAGCATGGTTCATATATTATTTGGTTCCCCTGCCTTTCAGACTGATGTACCTCGCTGGGGTACTTAGCATAGGAAGCAGAATATGCAGCAGCTTTTATTTCCATCCATCTGATTTACTATTAGCAGCCACAGCTAAGGGCTAAGATTCTGGACCACAGCTTGTTATTATTAGTTCAAACCTTGCAGTCACTGTTAAAATAGACAAAAGATTTGCCATAATTTTACCAGAAAGGTATGAGGTAAATGGTTGAACAGGGCTATTGGCCAACAAATGTTAAAAATTTAAAAATGGATCTCTTTTAAAAATATATTTTGAAAATAACATTGAGCTCCCTCAGGTCATAAATCCTCTGGTCCCCCCTGTGTGGTCCTCCAGCATCAATTAATCACTTCTTATAAAAGTATCTATGAATTAAAGCAATTTTAAGCATAAAACATAGGTTTGATTAGCAGTTCTCAGTATCTTAGTTCTCAATATCTTAGTCACAGCAGCAATGTAGGTTAGATGGACAGTGCTGGTAATATTTTCTGGGACTAAAGCCATGAATAATTTAACTGCCTAACAAACAGGTCACATTAGCTTTCTCTTATTATTACAACTTGTATCTATTATAAAACCTTTCCTCTCAAAAGTGTAATAAGTGAGCAAAGCTCTTTCCTTTAGAAATTAGTGCATGTCAATATAACTTTTGATCAGAAATCAGGAAACAAAGTACCTTACAAAATCCTGAAACATATGGGTACCTCTTATATTGCTGATTTCTGGAGCTTCCTTCTGGGAAAAAACCCAAACACCTGCATTATAATTTGCAAAAGATGGCTCATCATTTCAGGTTGTCCTTTCTCCAGTAGCGTTAGTTATTATCTGGAAATACAGAAATTTTTTTTCAATTGAGTCAGCATTAATTTATGAATTTTTATGAGCTACCAAGGAGCTTCATAGGAATTGTAATTCCTGCTCCTTTATGTCACCAGACTACTTTCTGAATCATGCACCTTAGCTAGAATACTTATCTAGGCAAAATGTTCTAGTGCCTTATGCACATGAAGTTTAGCAGTTGAATCTTTTTCTGACAAAAATAAGGATTTTTTTTTTTAACGTCATCCTGCCCTATTAAAAAAAATGAGATTTGTAGTAGAACCATCCATCTGTTGCTTTACTGAAATAAAAGTATACTCCTTATGGTCAACAGGTCCTGCTGTGCTAAGAGCCAAAGGCATTTGATAATTCTGCAATGCACTGGTTAATTCTTAAATTGCCATTTTCTAAAGATATGTTTCCACTTCAGGAAGAAAAGATCCAGCAGAAAAATGGCACATCCTCTAGGACCACTTTCCCAATCTGACCTGCAAGGGGAATTTTTCTAAAGAGAAAACTGTGCTACAAGGAGAAAAGGGACAAATGTGTTTGGTTTGAGAAGGACCTTCTCTTCTACCAGGAATTAATTTATTCTTCCTCCGACTACCATACTGTGATCTGAGTTCATGTCTTTGGAAAAGAGAAGTCTGTACAAAACTGTGAGATATGACAACCTTTTTACAGATCTGCTGCAACCTAGGAAGAAGTAAAAATCTGGTTTGGGAAGAATCAGCTGGGGGGGGGGGGTTAAACAGTATTACTGCTTTTAAACAATAGTATTTGGAAAGTAATTTCCTTCTCCACCCATCCCAAATAGTAACATACATCTTCTTATAGTAATTTTCAAATATTCATAATTATTCCTATTATTTTACTAATTAAGGGCCAGCCTATAGGCGCATTGTGGCACGGATTTGTATTGTCCTTTATCACATTTTTCCTACCTTATACGTTCAAGACCTACAAGCCACAGGTCCTTGTTCTCTTGTTCTAATCCACTACCACCAGAAAAATCTCCTCTAAGCAATCACTCTTCTTCCAGTTAACTTGTGGAGGCTACAAATGAGTGGGGGGAGGAGACCAGAGCTGCCAACTTCTACCGCAAATTCTCTAGTTTCTGGAGGCTGCTGGGAATACTGCCTCTGGCTCATCTCATCCTTCTTCCCCCTGAAAAATACTTCTTAAAAGGCATGAACCCTCATGAGAGGCTTTCTAAAATTAGGGTGTCATTTCTGGAAGCACTGAAGGATTTGCCTCAGTTCTGCTCCCACTGAAATGAAAGCTAAAACTCTCCTTGACATCAAGGGGAAACAATAACCTTTTCGGCAGGGGCTAACACGCAGCATGTTTCAAAAACCCAGCTCACCACAAGTTACACACATTACTGTAAAACTAAAGATTTGAGGCGTTTCTTTCAACACTTTCATATTCTTCCATTCACGTACATGTCTTGCAAATGGGAATGCAGTCACTTATGCTTGTAGCTAAAACAGTGCCTATTCTGTCAGCTCAGCAGCTGAAGAGTGGGGCAATAACAGGTAAGATCAAAGGGCTTAAATAGCCTCTGCGGTCAGAATGACAAAATGCTTACAGCTTCGAATAGGATGTAGTCATTAGACTGGGGAAATGAACGATTTTGCTGAATGGGCACAATGGTAACTGATTTGGAGTGAAACAATGGGCCTTCACCTCATTGTAAGATCAGGAAGATTTGCTAGGTACACAGGAACACTGCAGCTTCGTTTTGAAGTTAATATGGGATGAATAAAACAATGGGAGAAATGATCCAAGCAGGGCAACCTTAGAGCAAGAACATTGATGGGGTCAGGGTATTTTGACCTTTAGGGTTAACCAGATCAAAGGGTTTGCTGATTAGCAAAGTTGCTTTTTTACTTTTTTTAATTACCGTAAAATTGGCGTCTCCATGGTTATTCTTTTAGTTACCTTTGCAGGTAGACATTGTCTATATGAAGCAGAAAAAATAATTCATGACAAGCCCTTTGTAATTTGAGAAGAGAAGGTGCATCCACTACAGGAAAACAAATCTGTGGAATGTGTTTCCTTAAGGATGATACTAATTCCTCCTACAGCATAAATGCCTGATCAAGTGCCCACTGCAGTCAATGGAAAAGCTGCTTAATGGCTTCAGAGAAGTTTGTTTCAGTCTTTAAAAGAAGTTACCTAGCTTATTTTATCAAGTAACTAGGCCTCTTTCGCTGTTTTCACTCTGTAATATTTTAAATGTATGAGAAAGTAAAGTCATTGTTTTGATTGTAGATACAGTGCCATCATAGTAGGAAAGAGGAGGGCTAAGAAGGTGCATTTTTAGAAATGAATGTAATGTTCTACCATATCAATAGATCATACTTCTATGGTCCTTTTTACTTCTGAGGTGGACCCACATTGTGGTCTGCTCTTTTTGCAAGATAATGAGAAGGTAGAATTAAAAACTTCACTTACTAAATTTAGGCACCTCAATCAATATTTAGGTAAATGGATTTAAAAGTGTGGCCTTAAATGACATGCCTAGGGCCACCAAAATTTTTCATGTTACTCTGCCTCTTTAGAGCTGTTTTAATTGCCTTATATGAAGAAATTGCTGCAGTATAAACTTCAGTTTTCCTTCTCACTTCCATGGTTAAGGAAAATTAGTGCAATCAAAGCATTTAAAAAAATATTGAGTTACCTCCGAGTATTGCATTGCCTCCTTGGTTATTTGGAAGCTGTTTCAAGTTAGAACCAGTTGTCCAGGAAAAGAGGGAGCAAATTTAGATGTACAAACCCAGATACCATTTAGGAAAAGACTGGGAGCTCTGCAGTCCTTCCTCCACTGTCTTCTTGTTTTCTGGCAACTTGTGATACTGAAGTCTCATATAATTTCCTAATATTTCTGTGAATGACCTAGAACCTCATCCTTTCTACATCTCCAAGTGACCTGTTCTCCTTCAGAAAATCCTGTGTATCAGTTAAAGATCTAGGTCCAAGGGAGCTGGTTCTGGATCCCCGGCTAATTAAAAAACAGTCCTTTGATATGGAAATCTCAAAAACATAACAAATTTAACATGCTTTTGTTATCACTTGGTTGATAAACTCATTTTTATATTTCTAAGACAGCTGAAAAAAAAAATCTGTCAAATTCAGATGAGGACTGCATCTTCACATCTCCCAGATGTTATTCAGCATATGTTTCCTGCACATTTTGTAGACAACTGCATCTGTGCTTGCCTACTGCAAGAGAAAAGGGTGTTTTCCAAGTCATATTTGTAACTGAAAAGTAGCAGAGCATAAAGTTTTCATATGAGAAAAGGGGCATGGCTTATCAGAGGGTAATAATGCATTCGGATTACCCTTGAACCAGTACTGTTAGAACCCAAACATACCTTTGCCTTTCACCTATAAGTGATTGCTATTTAGAGGCAGTCTAGATATTTAGTTGAAAGGACTGATCTATTCTACTGACCCATTGCTTTCAGATCTATGCATGCTCACATACAAGTAATGCCCATTAGTGGTCACGCGCCTGTAGGATTTCTTTCAAAGGCTCCTAATTAGAAATATCTTCCAAATAAATATCTTTATAGTTGGATGGGCCGACTTATTGTAAGTATGTATTCCAAACTGGCATTTCTCAAGTAATTTCTCTTTGAGAATTACAGATTTCCAAATCAAAATGGAAGTTTGGAGGAAATTTATGGAATGGAGAGGAAGTGAAAATGTAATACATCTTGAGTCAGATATTAAATGCTGTTTAGATATGTCCTATGCTTTGTTCAAGAAAATTATTTATCTGTAACACAGTTTCCTTAGGATGTAAGAAAAGTGAGATAAATAAAGCTTTCTCCTGTATTTGTTAAACATTTCCTACTAACTGCATTTTAAGAAGCAGGTATGTATACTTTAAATATCTATCTTGATGAATTCAAGAATATTTTGTGAACTCAGTGCAAGTCATCCCCAAGAAAATTTGGTTTTACACTATGCTTCCATTGGGAGGATTAGACCAAATTCAACATCAACAGACGAATGACATCAAAAGATGCTCTGAACTGGGAAGTGTATATACACACTAAGAATTACTGTAGCCTTTCTACATTAAACCAAAAAAAGAAAGCAGGCATTTTTCCAAAGAAGCTAGGAGAGTAAGCACTGAGCTGTATAGGAATATCTCATAAATGTTAATGCATCTATCCTGAAGTAAGAAAGTTATGTTATTTCTGCTTTAGAGGAAGAGAACTGAGCACAGAAGCAGAAATTCTAATGCTGTAGCTGTCAGTGGCCACCTTACTGCTTTGAGTGAGGTCAAGATTTCACTTAGAGACATTGAACAGAAGCTTTCATTTAATTTCATTTCAGTTTCAGTAATTTAATTTCTAAGCTCTAAGCCTCAAAGTTTAGCTACTGCTTCTACATTTTACCAGTGACATAAAAAATTTGGGGGGAGCTGAGTCTTAAAATTTTTATGGCATTTAATCACTTGTGATAAACATTTGCTTTAAAATAATTTCCACATTAGCTCTGTGATACTTGCTAAAGACATTGCAGTGGACCAAAGCAACTCAAATGTACCATTATGGGGGAGTGTCCAGGAGGACACTCCTCCTGGACACTCCTCCTAACCACTGTCCTCCTCCTGCTCAGGAGGACAGTGGTTAGGACATTCTTGGAGATCCTGTGATTGCTTTGAAAGATTTTGGAAAGCAGCCTTTATGGAAAATATCTGGAACTCCCTCAGACTGGCATAATTTCAGACCTCATAGACCAAGAAGGCATTCAAAGCAAAACCCAGCTCCTGAAGGGATAATTTATATGGAAATTTTGCAGTGTTTGGTATTTAGGAACCTGGATTCTATCCATTGCTAACTTATTATTTTTTTCCTAATTTGCCCAGAAGGCTTATGAAATGCATTATAAATCCTACATTTAAGAATAGGTATAGGTCACTTAAGTATATGGCTCCCAAAAAGATCTCTGCAGTTGTACCCATCTTTGTTCTAGCCAGGATTTATAAGGCAGCCCTATACAAAAGGAACAACATGCTCAAAGAAAAGATCAAGTTAAATGTGTAACTCAGGCTCCAGCTTGGCATCCACTGTGTTAGATCCTAAATCAGCTGCTAGAACATACCTGGTGAGCAGCTGCAGACTGCTGCTGAGTTATCGGAGACCTCCCACTTGGTTACTCTGTCTGCTGGATCTACCTCTACACCCTAATTGTACGTGAAGTGTCATGAAAGGGGAATTCCAGTGCTGAGAGGGGAGAGGTGGAGGGTTTGCTTTGGGAAAGGACGGTATGACTTGCTGTGCAGCCACAGTGGCTTAAGAAAGCACAATGTCATGAATGCTGGTCAAATGAAAATCCCTTACACCAGGCAAATAAGAAAATTAAAGTATTGGTGGGTTTAGTGCGTATAAATATTTCAGGTTTATTTTGCCTTTTAAAGTTGCAATTTTATGCAAGTGACAGATGATTTATTGATTTCAAAGGTTGGACATGCTAACACAGTAACCAAGTGTAGTCTCAGGGAATCCTTAGCATGATGTACAAAAGAAGAGACAAAGTGTTTGAGGCAGAAGAATCTCTCCCTCCTCCCCGCAGTCCCCCGTATGGTTACAGTTTCCACTACTGTTAGCTTTTGGAAGCCAAAAGGAAGCAATGCTTGTGACAAAACCAGTGTTAAGGGCAGCAATGCAAATCTCAGGCCCCTGGCTACCGAAAGCGTACCGGGGAAATGATCACTCCAGCTTTTCCCCAGGAGAAGCTGGTGCAGTGTAAAGGCTAAAGAAACCCGTGCCATGTAGCCACAAGGTGAGCGCAAGGGGAGGCAGGGAGGAAGCACCCACCCACCCCTGCGGCAATCAAAACTCTGGAGAAGCATCTCTGCTGCTGCCCTTTTCATCCTGCCCCAGACCTCAGCCCCACATTCTGCAGGAGACAAACAGCCCTGAAAATCAGGCCCCTTTAAAGAGCTCATGCTAAGCAGTCAAAATCAATTAGCACTCTCGAAGTAGGATGAATGATAATGGATACAGAATTGCCTTGGCACTCAGGGGACTGGGATTCAATTCTTACCTCTCTTAGACTCCTCTGTGACCTTGGGCAAACCTATCTGTTGCTCTTTTCCTCTAAATCATGTTTTATATATTTTTACCTCACAGAGCTTTTGCAAGGTTTTTGAATCCTTTGATTGCAAAGTACGCAAATTCTATACTTCATGAATCTATACATAGTTTTGAAAATGTAAGGTTGTGTGATTTTCTCCTCTAGACATACTGAGCTAATTGCAGTATCTTTTGGAGCTGTATTACTATTTTCTAAAATGATCTATAAAAAAACATTTAAAGATGCAATGAAATAAGGTGGGTACAATAATTATATTTTCCTCAAGAATCTCTGAAAAGGGACAGGAAGAGAATGAGTAGATTAATTTTTAATTTTTTTTTCATCGAGACAGTGAACAGCCCAGACGACTAATCCTCTTTTCTTTCAGAATCAGGAACTGATTCACAGGTGTTGATGAAATCACCAGGGTGCAAACATCAAGGAAAAAACTGAACCACACACCTAGGATAGTGAACTGTTTCAAAGGCAAAAATGATAGTTTGTCATACTTGAAAATCCATAAAAGATGAGCAGCTTTGAAAATCACCCTCTATTCACATATGATGTTTGTAAAGGTACCTACTATAGTCGTAACTAAATATTGACACCTGCCATAAGTATTCTATACAAGGTAGCGTCGTTCTGGATTTTGTGGTCAGTAAGTCCCGGAGGTTTTCTAGAAAAAAAAAGGTGTTCCATAAATTCATGACAAACTCTTATACCAATGTTTTCAGATTTAAAGTATCCAAATATATTAGAAGGCACCTACACATGTGTATGTATGCACACATATGTACACTTTCAGATCTACACATACACAAAGGAAATGCACTAAATTCAGGGTTTGTGTCTTCACGCTCTTAGTTGAAGGGAAATTTCTTGCTGCTTAACCTTTGGGTTTGTTTTATTTTAAGACAGTTACACTTTTCTTTATACTTTAAAAATTAGGGTGCTTTTTCTTCCCCCTATCCTTGTTTCATGCAGATGATGAACCCTTTGAAATGTGCTTGCTCTTGTTGCCCACTAGAAGGAGAGGGTGAATGCCACGTATCTAATTGTGTGTCTCCACAGAAACTTTCCTCTAATTCCTGGTTGCTAACCCACATTCTTTAAGTCCTCTGGCCTCTTTCCCAACACTCCTCCTCTGTCTCACAAAGAAAAGAATTTGCTTTTTTTCCCCCCTATCCAAGGTCTTTTCTCATTTCAAAGCGAGCTACTTGAATGACTATTCAGTGTGTGCAGAATGAGGTCTCTCCACAACACTATGCTATAGTAAAAGCCGTGTGTGCTTATAAAGGCTGCTTGAAGGCAGCCCTACCCCACAGTGGCCCAGGCGGCATACACAGCACCCTGACCTAGCCATCTGTATGCAAATCTCCACAGACTAAGTAAACTTTCATAAAAATGTTCTGGCCCCTCTTTCTGTGTGTTTAGCAATTATTAGTGCACATTGGTCCTTTGTGTTATATTATTATGCTTTGTGTGCAGAGGAGACTCCCTGGCACCTGCGCTTGTAGGTGGCAGATGGCAGTTCTTGGCAGCAATACGGAAGTTTTCCTGAATGCAGCTAAGCCACAAACTGGCATCTTTTATTTCTTTATGCGTGTACTGAGGAGAAAGGATTAGTGGTAGATTACCACTAGCCTATCAAGGTATTTAACAAAAAAAAAAAAAAAAGGGGGGGGGGGGAATCTAGTGAATGTTTTGAAAAAGAAAAGGGAAGAAAAAGAGGAGACTGTACAGCAATAACTTGCATTAAAAATTGCCAACAAATAGCTATGTATTAATTCCGTCTCTTAACACAGAGGTTACAATTTTACCTTTCTCACAAGGGTGAAAAAGGGATGCCTTGCTGCTAAATTCATGCTTCTGGAGTATTTACTATGTTTTGCTCCTGTGAACTTGTGTGGAGGTTTAACGTGACTGCTATGTTATCGATAAAGTGTCTGTGATCAGAAAGGATCACAAGGTGTCCAACAATCAGATAACACACAGAGCAATCAAAATGCAGCTGGCTCTGGGGTGTGGCGAGCAATTAAATCAACCACTGCCGCCCAGGGTGCTGCACAGTATGGGTGGAAAAGAGAAATGTTGGATAATAACATCTACTTGTGAATACTTAAAGGCAGGAGTGCTTTCTGCCTGAAATTAGACACTAAAGAAATCAAGAAATCAATGAAGTGCATATAAAACTTCTAGATGCTAAAAGAGGGCATACATTATCAATGAGTATGAGCTAGGAATGGTGGGCCCAGTAAAACAGAAAAGAGAATCATTCCTATGGAAAGAAATAGCTGGAAGGATGAGGATCTGGGAAGTTGTTCTTGGTCTCTTTCTAACTGTGTCAGCTCCTGAGGTAGAAGGCCAGCTGTGATTTCTAAGAATGGGTGTTTCTATGGCTTATATCATCTTCCTCAGTAACCACTTTTCAAGGACTACAAACAGCATCTTAAAAGAGCCTTTTTCTGTATGTTTCATTTTTATAGCATGTTTCTGTGGTACATGATTTCTGCCTTTTAAACCATTTTTAATAAATGCTATCATTCTCTTTGACTACGTCCAGTGTTAGACTTCTCAGAAGATCACACAGAAACATAATACTCAAGGGAGAAATAGTCTCCTATGGATAGAGCGGTTCTCACCCCATTAGATGGGCAAAAGAGAGTGTGTTTGAACCACAGACCTCAGAGCACAGGGAAAATATTGTCTCATTCCAAGGTAAGCCAGGGAGACTGTACCACGGCAGTGTAATCTTAGGTGGCCTTTTTACAGCAAAGATATAGGAAAGATATATGGAAAGGGAGCAAGGTACATAAAACGGGAAAAAGGATGGGGAGAAAAAAGAAGGGACACAGAAGCGGGGAGGGAAAATAAAAATAAAAGATCAAAACATTGAGTGACAAAAATAGTAAAACAAATCAAAGATAACACATACACATTCAAAAAAGCCCACACCACACAAAACAAAACAAACAAATCACCAAACCCCAAGATGGATAAAAACATGCAGGGAGAAAAAGAATTAAGGGAAAACAGAGACAGAGTGAAACATAGGCTGATGACACTGTACCCAGACATAGAAAAGAATAATGGGACTCACCCCCAAAAAAGAGTAGGAACAATTGTTGTTGGAATAGTATGGAACAGTCTACCCATGCAAAAAGCACTTGAGGTGGACACAGTAACTCTTAACTGTGCTGACCTTTGAAGGGGACAAGGAAGTCAAATACCTGTCAGTATTAGCCAGTAGAGAGCATGCTCCTATATGGTGTGTGATAAAACCCCATGGCTGTGCAGATGCCTTCAAACCCCCCATTCAGGAACACATTTAACCTTGTTCTATAGGTATTTTAATTGTGACTCAATGTGGTTAATATTGTTGCTATATGTTTCTTATTACCTTTCTGAAGACACATGTAGTCCAGCAAATGCAGGGATGGAGCCACAACAAAGGCACAGCACCCATCTTTCTGTTACTTCCATCCCTCAACGAAGCACATGGCTCTAATAGTACAGGTCAAACCTATTGATTTATCTTTCAAAATTTCTGTTTGGCTATGGAAAATGGCATGGTCTTGAAAACACTGGGGCAATATTCCAGCTGTATTAATTATAGTAAAGGCTGATAAGTGTGGAAAAAATGAAGGTATTTTGCAATTAGACTAAAAGGAGAGAGATTCATAGATTCGGCCTACCTGCTACAGTGAGATATAGTGTACAATAACTTGAACAATTACTTTGATTTCCCATGTACAGGCAATAAAACTTCTTCCAGAAGCTAAATTAAAGCATGTATTTTAGAATGCAAAACTTATTTTAAGGACATCAGGAGGTAGTGTAAAGCCTATAAAAGGAAGCTATCCATCCTGCAGAAAGAAAGTGTTGATTTTATTGCAGTTCAGTTCATTCTTAAAGACAGAGAATCCCCTCCAGGGCAGACAGGACAGTAACTGCTGACACTGGCTTTCTTACTCAGAGAATTGCTTATTATTATTTTTTGAATAAAAGTTTTTTTGGTTGTATTTTAAAACTAGTAAACAGAAGACTCAGTAAGTGTACATACATATATATACACATACACACACACACATATGTTTATAAAAAGGCTTTTTGGTGTAACATTTAAAAAGAATTTAGTTGAAGAACTTTACAAATAAGAGCCCTAAGGCACTAGTAGAAATTGAAGAGCTTGTGACCCCTGCTAGACTGAGCTATTATGAATGTAACATACTGTAAAGCAGATGTCCGGACTCAGAAGTGCCTCAGGTGCATCATTCTTCCTCAGACACATGGCAGAGATATTGAGCTTACACCACCTGAAAACTTCTTGAGTTTAGTATTAATTCTCCCTTCCAATAACAATTATCTTATGCAGCTGTCAGAAATTACAGTAGGACTGAAAGGAAGAGTTTTAGTTCTGTTTCCCTTTATTTTCTTTTCAGTGGTAAGAGGGTAAAGTGATTTTACAGAGCACAGAACTGTATTCACTAAGGACCAGTGCTCACTATTGTTATCTGAGTGTGATGCTCTAGAATTTAATAAAAAAGGAGGCAGACAGTCTCCTTTGGAAGACTCAAAATGCTTCTCTCCAGTGGATAACAGGGCACCTAGCCACTTACTTGAGTTTACCAAGCATTTAAACTGTAAGTTCAAGTAAGGTGCCAACTCAAAGCAAGCTCAGAGACATTCAATCAGTACTAAAATGTCACTTCAACTTCAAATTTTTGTTTATCCAAAGATACAGGGACTGGAATTCTGCTAGTTCTCTTGGGAAACTGTTCAATATGCTGGTTGACATCACTTTGGTATCTTTTCAGAAGATGCCTACAGTTCTGTTGCATCACTGCTTCTTCCTCTGCTTTCATCTATCTGATGAACCTATGGTTTCTGTAACGTGTAGTTACAGAAGAAAAAGTATCATCTTGCAAGGTACCAAAACCACATGGCACTCATTAAAATTACCATTTGTAACAACACACAGTGTTTGATGTCCCACACCGGCCCCTCCAAAGCCTCTGCTTTCCCTGCGCTCAGCTTCTCACCTCCTTTGCGTACCAGACTGTGGAGGCATCTGAGCTGAACACTCGCTCCTACGCAAAGGCATGGGCTAGTAGTGTCATCTGTGGAGATCAGTCAGCTTTGCAGTCTTGTCCCCTATTCTGAAATGTATAAGGCTGTACTGAAAAGCGCATTCATTTTTCTGAATTAATGGCTGGATATTTCTGGTACTACAGAAATCAGTTTTTAAATGTTGGACTGAGGTTTAAATCAGTAAAAAAGTAATTCCAGGTAAAATATATTGTTCCACCCAGATTATTAGATCATTTGAAATATACTACTACAAAGGAAAGTACCTTTTTTTTAAACTGGAAATACATAAATTTATATAAACCGTCCTACATAAACTCCTCATCTTTTTGCCATGATTGTATTTCTACTGTTTCACTGAAGGAAAAAAAGTTATAATGGCACCAGGAGAAATATAAAACCAAAACCCTTGGCCCCAGTTCTTATATTATTTGTACTCTGGAGCCAAGGAAACATATTTTCACATCATGCACACTGAGATCACAGCACTCTCTGCCCCAGGAAATGACCAGCAACATCCCTACTGATAAACTGAACCTTGCCAGGGCTCATTCCTTGGCCCAGAGGCCAGCTGGTGTGGTCTGGTCAAGTCTATGCTATTAAACTTCCTTAGTTTCTAAAACAAGATGGCCACATCCAAACTACCTATTGGGAGTGGTCCCTGGCCTGTTCAAACTCCTGAACTTTGCCTGGGAATTGTCTGGAAGACTATCAATTGGCCTTTATCAAAGCTGTGCCAGGGAATGTTTTTCAGCAGAATAAATTACTGAGTTCAGTAATGGCTTGGCTCCTGTTAGTTCACTAGTATAGATAGAACCAACAAGAATGGAGTAAGGATTGATCTTTACATGTATTTATTTCTTTTCCTCTCATGACATAAGGAAATCAAAGAACAGTATTTTATGCATTAGAGATCAGTGCTCACCAGAATGATCTGAATTGCAACCCTTTAGATAGCTCAGCATAGCCATATGTATATACATATACATATCTATATGTGGATATGGCTATATTCATTTATGTATATATATTGATAACAAAAATTTTGGAGACGCCATTTAATATCACACTTGGAAGCCAATTTCGATCTGTTAGAGGCCAGGAAAAGATATAATATTGGGGCAGAGTCTCTATATCTTCATCTGATATTGGCCATTGCTGAAGACAAGATTCTGGACTTGATGAATCTTAGATCTTACCCCATGCAACAATACTGGTGTTTGGAAAGTCTGTCCAGGTTCTAGGAAATGTATTTTTTCAGTCATCCAAGCATACACAAACCCATAATGTGAGAATACTCCTTTTTATGGTTTCATTTGCCATTTCAATCCACCATCTTAGAAATCCTTTGTGGTGAACAACCCAAAAAACTGAGTCAGTATAATGAGGAAAATGAAGTCTTGTCCCTTAGGTTTGACTGCAAAATTCTATTCCTAAATTATCTGCAGTTCATAAGAGTTCAAGATCTGATCATTAACGAAGATTTAACTTGTTCTATGTCCTAACTCTGTGAGATGTGCATGTGTACAATGCTATCCAATAGAGCTAGGTTACTTCAGACCTTCCCAGCAAATTATCTGAAGTGCTCCAGACATGATGTCTAAGGTAGCTCTTCTTTTAAATTAAGCAAGGCATCCTCATGAATTAGTGTAGTAGTAGCCTCACCCAAATACCACTGGAATTTTTCCATTGACTTTGTGAGGTTTGGTTCAGGCTCTATCTAATCTCATCCAGATATTGTCTGATGAGAAAATATGTGTGTGCTTCAAAATGCTCCCACACTTAGCAAAAAGGATGGGTGTGGGATGAAAAAACTGTAGGAAAAAATAATGGGAACACTTATCTGGGTAAGTAACCTTTGAAACTGATCATCATAAGTTAAAAGCCAGTATCTCACCAAAAATGAGAAACCCATCCAAATCTTGATTGAATAATTTTTGATCCAGGCTATCAAGATGTTTCATTCCTTTCATGAAATAATCAGCACTGTCAAGTCTTGCTGAACTCAGGTAATTCAGAAGGCACTCAGCACCTTCCAGAACTGAAGGAAAGCACCTTTTGAGGGAAGACACCATCTCACAAATATGCTTATGCAAAAGCTTATTATTATTTTCACACATCCAGTTGAAATAGGTGAGATTTGTCTTATCTTACTGTAACCACTAAGAATTTAGGCATTACTCACCTTGGAATCGCTTTTGTCAAAAGAGAGATGGGCATCTCAGGAGAGATTTCTCACAGCTCTCTCAGACATCTGCCTTGGTATGAGATGAATTGCCTTCTGGAGGTGCCTATCTCTCACCATTGGCTGCTGGGAGACCCTAGAAGATTTCCTTGTAATATACATATAACTGAAGTCAATTGAGATGGATCACAGTCTGAGAATATTTCTGCATGTTATGTAAATTACTGCCCACTTTACTATGCAGATATGATCATTCGTGCCCCAGCTTTACAGGGTTGATAGGACTGTCCATTTCCATCCCACTACCACTGGTGATTTTCACATGGGACCTGATCCACCTCTGTAAAATCAATGAGAGCTGAATCAAGTATTGTGTCAAAAACAGAGCTCCAGAAACTTTAAAGAAGTCCTGTCCTGGGAATCTCCCTCTCTGCCAGGGGAATTCCACTGAATAAAACACACCAACAAAACAAACAAAAAACCCACAAACAAACAAAAAAACCCAAACCCACAACCATAAACATCAACTTCCTGCAGAACAAGTGAAAACATAATGCTCCAGGATTGCATAGCTAACAAGAAAACTCACTAAAAATTACAAGAAAATTCACTAACAATTGCATATCCAAGAAGAAAATTGCACTAAAAGCAGTGAATGGTGAGGAAATTTCTGGGGAAAAGTTCACAAAGGAGAATAAAATGAGGAATGTAATAGAAGTTTATCTTCAGAGAAAAAGCTGAACAATTCACCTTACCCCCTTTGCAGTGAACATGAACAAACCTTGTGCCACGATATGCTCCTAAATACGCGTAGTGTACAACACACTTCAAAACGCTGAGACTACAGGTGAAACCATGGTCCTAACAAACTGAAAACCTGTAATGAAACTTGACAGGGTAGTTGAAAACAAAAATAGCTTCAATTTTTACATAAACCATACTGCCTTATATCCATAAACTTGAGACCTGTGAGAGATTTTTAAATGTTTCTTGGCATTCATTCATTGGGAGGAATTAACTCTACTGGCCTTGAGATAGATTGAGGGCAACAGGAGGATGTAAAAGGCAAGGCTCATATTCATTGGAGGTTCATGGCATTTACAGTGTTTTAAACAAGCATGTTCTAAGGTTGATTTTGCAGGCTGTCTTAGTCACTATCTCCAGTTAAGGCTCTTGTGTAAACGGGGTTTGTTCTACCCCGACAGTGTGCCTATTGTAACTTGGGGCCACCTGTTAGACAGCATGAAGTGTTGCCTAAAAAAATACACAATAAGCAGATTGTTTGTTACAGTTGTGCACAGACAACTGTATTAGTGTTCTTCACAACATATGTCTATATAAACAGAGCTGCAGTGAGCTATTCACCAGAGACTCAAACACTGATGAAGAAGCTTCTCTTAAAAGACCCGGGGCTTACAAGCATTGGTTCACCTGTTAGGCTTACATCAGGATTTCAAATGCATGGCTTCAAAGGAGAAATATTCCTTCAGAAGTTTCTGCAGGAAGTTTTATGCTAGAAGCAAAAAAAAAACCCCACACAAACAAAAAAACCCACTGCAAACCAACATAAACTCCACATTTGGTGGTTTTAGTAGTTCTGTGCAAAGGGAAGGGGTGGGAAATTGACTTCACAGAAGCAGTTTGACTACCTTCTGAAGTAAAAATCATATTATATTATTTTATAATACATATGATAATTGCTGTTGTTGTTGCTATTATCAAATAGACCTTCATCCATGTGTCAAGACTAAATCTGAAGTCTCATACAATGAATTTGTGAGCTCAGTCATATGCAGGGTTCTTACAGTCTTGGTGAGACTACCTTGTACAGCCTCTTATTAATTTCACTTTTTCACAGGGAGAGATTTTGAGGGAGGGCAAGGAATGAAAATGTTTCTTTTTGTTTTGTGCAAGGAAAAATGTTACAGTAAAATAAGCAACAGACACCACTGATAGCCATGGTGTAAGAAAGAATAGAATAGAATAGAATAGAATAGAAAAGAAATTACACAAGTCTTTTAACAAGGTCCATGCAAGGATAATCAATTCTATTAACCCAGATCTCAGTAGTTATTGTGCAATGTGATCACAAAAGGCATATCAAGGCCTAACAAGCTCTGCTACACAACTGCCTGACAATACTGGAGTATATGTGAGGAGGCATATATCAATGTCTATTCCTCCTGTCTCTCTGGTAGCAGAGAAGAGGCATGGAGCAAGTCTCTTTGGCTGCCATCCTCCTGCATCAGCTTGCCTCCCGGAGCTGGTGCAGGTGTGGGACATAAACTCTTCCAGCAGAAAAGCCCATTGCAGCTAAGTCCTCCTGGAGCAAGGACACAGAACCAGAATGTGAAACGGGGGTCACCATCTGGTGCCTGCTCTGCTCCTATAGCAGCCTCGCTCTGTATTATGCTCTCCAAGGCTAAATTATTACATGACTATCCAGCCCCTACAAAGAAGGATTTTTGCAGAGGGTAGCAGCACTCTCCCTACACCACTAAAGCTGATCCCCAACATGCAAAACACCTATCAGAGGAAAAAAAAAATAATAATTATGAGGGGATTTTTATTCTCCAGCATAGAACAAAAGAACTGCAGCAATTTATTTTCTAATGACTGTCATAAAAGTTCACTTTACAGCTGAACTCCTCTAAGCACCATAGATCAACTGTTCTAGCTCCAAATACATATTGGAATTATTTTAAGCCTGTTTTCATGTATGAAGTGTTTACTCTGATACTGTTAAAAAGTAGCTGTGCAGGTTTTGGCTCTATTCAAAACAAAAAACATTATGAACCCATCTTCTGTCTTTTTTTTCTTTTTTTTTTTTTTTTTTGTTTTCAGAAAGGCATGTTTGCTCTAAGGAGCAGCATTAAAGAGAAGATTTTTAAAAGGTTCTGCTTCAAGGTTAGTTAACCCACATTTTTTCACAAATTACCATGAAAGCTTTTTCCCTGTGCTGGTTTCTTTCTGTTAACACAAAGAATACAATGCCTCCCAGTTTTACACATTATAGTGGTCTCTGTTTGGAGTAGTATTTTATTTCATAATATAGGCATAATTTTTTTAAAAAATCAAGCTATTGTGTTTTCTCAGCACCATTTTGTGTAATATTTCTGCATTTCTTTTCAGTTCATTGTAGAAACACTTTTTATTTCCAGATACGTATTAAAGTCTGAAGCTGCACATATTTCATATCCTTCTTTCCAAAGTTAAATATCCAAATTAGTTCATGGTTAAATAAGTCCAGTTTGGAAACAGTTTTCCTAACTATGCATATGGTGCCACTTTGGATGGGTGCTGAAATTAGTTCATAATGGTGATTATCTTGACACCCTTAGCTGAGATGTTATTGTGCATTCAACAGTCTACAGCATGGAGAGCTACAGCCTGAAGAATATGGCTGCATAATAAATGGAGGAAGGAAGTTTATACCTCATGTACAGTTTTGGTCTGCCTACTACAGTTAAGAGTAGCAATGAAGATACCATGGCATGATTTCTACTTTAATGGTAGCAACCAGAGAGAGAGTTGTTGCTCTATGTTTTACAAGGACAGCAGGGAACGCTGCTTTGAAACAAAGGAGCTCAGGCTCCTGGCTAGGAAAATGGCAGAAGGAGGGGAGTGAAGACTGGTAACAGGCTGGAGAGGGATTCCTGTTTTCTTTACTCTCCCAAGATCCACTCCAACCATGCCAAATGATGTCCACTGAACAACTTATGTTTCATATTCTCATTAATAAGATATGCCAGCGCCCATACTGCCACTCTTAATTTTGGAACTAGAGATTAAGACCATCATGGCTATGAAAGCATGCACTGTTAATCCCACATACCGCACCTTTGCTGCACAGCCCTCCCTAGAGAGACAAAAAGTGGATAGAAGTTTTGTTAACCCTGTTTTACAGAACAATCTAAAAGACTGTGACCATGTCTGTACCAAATCACAGCCGGTCCCAGAAACAGCAGGAAGCATGGGCAGGAGGAAGGGATGCAAAGTGGTGGGAGTCCACCAGCCTGCCAGGAGCATTAGCTGGATTGTTCCAAAACTGAACTGAAGGAGTTTATACAAACAAGCAATGCAGATGGATGGCAAATTTGGCCTCAAACCCCACTCCAGGATTGACACTTGCACAAAGTCACTCAGACAGTTCATAGGACAACTCAGTGAATCCAAATCTCTAGTCAAGAGACCAGTCCTAGCACAAAATCCTAAGTAAAAAAAGGGCAAAATGAGCTTCTGTACAGTGGCCAGATTTGTGAATGGAGCGAAATGTGTTCATTTTCCCAGCAGAACAAACAAAAGAGAATCCCCCTCCCTCCCAAATTCTGTCTTGGGTTATATGAAATCTTTCATTTTGTTATCAAAACTGTTTTCTTACATACTTGTGTTTGCTTTATTTTCTTATTTTTATAATCTAATTACATTTAGCATAGAAACTTTGAAAATGAAAATTTGAGACATTTATTAACAATGTTGAAGTGAATGCTTGTTTTTTTCAATATTTTGGTTTTGGTGGATGAGAAGGAAATAAATGGGAGGAAGCAGACAGTTTGCACAGTTTAATCCAAAAATGAGATTAACTTTTTTTACTCCAAAACCACATTTTTTGATGATTTTAAGAGGCGCTACATACGGGATTCCTCTTTCATCACAAATCATTGCTAATACAATGAAACTGCTGAAGAAATTGAATTTTCCAATAGCAATTTTTAAATTTTATCCTGCAATTAAAGGTTTCCTTGAAAATGAAGCAGCAATGTCAAAGTGTACAGTGGAATTATATAACCTGGTTTTATTCAATGCTAAATACAACTGCAGACATATCTAATTCTGTCTGGAAATCTTTATATAAAATGGCCAACAGGAATGTTGCACAGCTATGCATAATATCCCAGTACATGTGGCCATGCTCCTCTTTTTGCTTATTGAGGAACTTCAGGCTACTGTTCCCTCCAGTTCTTCAAGCATCTTTGCTCTGGAAGAGATGGGGACAGGGAATAAATAAGAAAATCAAGGAACAGTGGCAATGCAAAATATGAAGGAGTCTGGCAAAGGCAGTTAGCACAGCTCCTATGGCACTGTGATAGCTGAGATGTCAAAAGCATGCATCAGAAATGGAGAAACCAATATGCTAGAATTAGAGGCACTATGTGTTAGCAGCAGCCAACCTGGCTTCATATTTGGCTAATGAATACATACACAGGTTTCAGGCCTGCTGGTGACATTCACACAAGATGATGGTTAGGAAAATAGGAATTGTTTTTACCGAAAACAAAGATTTTTATTGAAAATGTCAATGTTCAATTAAAAAAAAAAACAACAGAAAGTGAAAATATGCAGACTTTTCCCATTTATTTATTTTGCTTAAATCTTTTAATTTGAGCATTTAGAGGTTTTGACCAAAAAGACAAAAAAAAAGAAAAGAAAAAAATACTTTTCTAGAAAGGCAGAGGTTTTTGTGGTTTGGCAGAGGTTTTCTGGGATTTGTCTTTACCTGACTGAAATTTTATCAGCTTCTTCATTTGCTTGTACATTACTGATTCAACACCAATCTTTTCAAGTTGTTAATGACACAGGTCTTCTGTTATTTAGGTTGTAAATGCCCTGAATCAGAGCCTGTGTCAATGGGGGCTTGACAATATTCCTGGCATGCACATTATATGGAGAGCTTCCCGGCTGCTCCTTTAACATATACGTCCATCATTATTTGTTCAGCTTCTGGGATCAGAGTTTATTAAACAACAGAACAAAAAGCAAGCAAAACAAAACAAGAAAATCTCAGACTAAGGCTGCATTTCCTTAAAACTGTCTACTCTCTTCTGTGTCATTAGAAATTAGTTTCTTAGAGGTACTGCAGAAGTTTCTTAAGATACTGGAGCATTGCTGGTAACCTGTGTCTAACATCTCCCCTGCATTCAGCAAGAGTCCTGATGTTGCAATAACTGGAATATTAGAAGACTGTGAACTCTTTTGGGCATGAAACTGGTTGTTTTCCTTTGTTTTATTTTTGCTTCGTTTGTTGTCTGCTGAGTGCCTAAACATACATTGGAGCTCTAAAAATGCAGATCTATATGATGCTAATGATGCACACAAACAGTTGCCTGCAATCCAAGTCTAGAGGTATATCCTTACATAGCACTACCCTGTGCTGGTTGATGTACAGGCTTACCAGGAGCCAGTTGGGGTACTTCTGTACACTGAGTTTGTTGTAGTTAAGATATTATTTTAATCGACTATTTGTATCAGAACTAGTGTGGCCAGCAGGACTAGGGCAGTGATTGTCCCCCTGTACTCGGGACTGGCGAGGCTGCACCTCGAATACTGTGTTCAATTTTGGGCCCCTCACTACAGGAAAGACATTGAGGTGCTGGAGCGTGTCCAGAGAAGGGCAACCAAGTTGGTGAGGGGCCTGGAGCACAGGTCTTATGAGGAGCGGCTGGGGGAACTGGGGTTGTTTAGCCTGGAGAAAAGGAGGCTGCAGGGAGACCTGATCGCTCTCTACAACTACCTGAAAGGAGGTTGTAGCGAGGTGGGGGTCGGTCTCTTCTCCCAAGTAACAAGCAATAGGACAAGAGGAAATGGCCTCAAGTTGCGCCAGGGGAGGTTTAGTTTGGATACTAGGAAAAATTTCTTCACTGAAAGGGTTGTCAAGCATTGGAACGGGCTGCCCAGGGAAGCGGTTGAGTCACCATCCCTGGAGGTATTTGAAAGATGTGTAGATGTGGCACTTACGGACATGGTTTAGTGGTGGATTTGGCAGTGGTAAGTTAACAGTTGGACTTGATGATCTTAAAGGTCCTTTCCAACCTAAATGTTTCTATGATTCTATGACTACTGTGTGATTTAGGAGAAATCACAGAAAATTAAATTTCTGCTAAAACTGAAGTCATATATCTCTTAAGGATTTAGGACCCCACCTGCAAAATGTACACACATTGCTTTATTCTACTGTATTGCAAAAAAAGACTAGATTTGAGTTCTTAGTGGGATCTTGAAACCTTGGATATTGACATCAAAATTTTCCTGCATTTGATTGAAGTGTGAATCATCTTGTCTAATGGTCCGTCTGGCCACTGGAGAGTACTGTGTGTACCACCAGACTAAGGTGATAAACAAGTCACTCTACATTCAAAATATCATTTGAATTCACATCCACAACTAAAACAACACACGTTTCCCCCCAATAAGAGAGAGACGGAGTGAGGTGGGGATACAGGACAGACAGTGGAAATTAATCCCGGTTTTCAGTTTTCCAACTGCCTCCTATTATTCTTGTCACGTTTCAAAAGTGTTTAATAACTGCTTACTAGAAATCCTAAAACTTTTAAGAAATGTTATTGCAACCCTTTGATTCTTTCTTGGAATGTTTCTTGGTATAACTGATTATAGTTACAAAAAGTTACTACAATTCCCTATCAGTTTAGGGACAGAGAGATGCATTGAATAGTATGAATATGATTTTTCATGAGACATTTTACTGAAGACTGATATTTAATAATATCTGTATTTAACTCTATGATTTCTTATTTTATATTTTTGACCCATTTTCAATACACTAGTTCCGAAAAGTGGGCTTTCTAGGGACAAGCTCCATGATGTGCTACTGATAGTTTGGTGATACTGCTTTTTTCCATGGTTTTGTGTTAATACATCCATTTTACACTAGGAAGGCCTTATATTCCTGGAGCTGGCCATTCAAACTGCGAAGGAATATACAGAATAAGGAATAAGGAATAAGGAATATATTGATCCTAAAGCGGTTGTGTATATTTAAGGAATCCAAGGCATTTTTACCGACATTCCTGTATTTAGCGTATTTTGATTTAAGTGACTACACTCTGCCTATCAGGAAACTTCCCTGCCATTTTGCTTAGTTCACACCACTCCTCATTATTGCTGGATGGTGCTCATCTGCATTTGAAGAAGCAAGATCCAGCTCCTGGGCTGGCGTCAGCATCATTGCTCCATGGGATCATACTGATTTACACCAGTTCAGGATCTGAGCCGTAATTTCTATCTCTGTGACATGATTTGGGCTAAGTTACACCTTATAAATCTATTCTCAGTCGTTATTTTCTGCCTCTCAAGCTTCCAATAGGAGAGCCTGTATTCAGGTTTCACAGCCAGGCAACAAAAGGCTTCCCCTGGGTACTATGCTACTCTTTTAAAAACTAAAGCACACGGCCTGTGGAGGCAGAGCGTTTAAATAGCAACATTCATTACCCCGGCTGAAGGAAAAAAGGTCAGCTCCGGCAGTAATCTCCTGCTGTAAATTTGCTAGAGAAACAACATGCCAATAAAAGTACACGTTAAACAATATCGTCGGCCCTGGGACGCTCGCCGCCTCCGGCCCCGCCGGCGAGCGATATCGACGGCGTAAACCCCGACGTTCCGGGGAACCCCTTGTGCCGGGAGGGATCCCGTGGCACACCCCGCAGGGTCAGCCCTTGAAGCGGGCCCGGCCGCCCTGAGCGCCCACGCGGGCCCGCGCCCACGGGCAGCCGCACGTGGTGGCCCGCCAGGAGGGTGCGCGGGGCGTGGCGCACCGACGCCCTGCCCTCCCGCGAGGAAGGATCCCTGGCGGGAAGGCGGGCGACGGCCCCCGCGGACAGATTTTTCGGCACGTTGCAGGCGGGTTGGCCGGGTGCCTGGCAATCCACTAGGACTGACACATTTTGGGCAGAGCGGCGGTACGCAGGGAGCCATGTGGCCGATGTTAGTAAACATTATCCCGCGCAGTCTGGCGTGCCATTGCCGGCAGCGGGAGGGTGAGCGGCTGGCGGCGCGCAGGGCCCGGCCGGGGCGGCCGAGCTGCCCGGGGACGCCGGCCAAGGCCCGTCATCCAGCAGCTGCTCCCGTCTCCGCGGCAACGGCGAGGAACAATGGACTGGAAATCCAGCCGGGCCGCCTGGATGGAGAGGGCCCTACGGAGGGAGAGGGCCCGCTGCCCAGCCTGGGGGCAGCCTGCCCACCTCCCAAAAAGAGCGCACCCTGAAAGGCACAAGGCGGCACACAAAACGGCATCAGGCTGTGTTATCTCCCCCCAGCGCCCCTTCAGGCACGTTCCCCCTAGCCATCCAGGTGTTCAGGCTCCATTTCCATTGTGCCTCCCCCGCCACCCAGGCGGAGGGAGAGGTTTAACAGTAAAGGCTGGATGGCACAGTGTTAAAACCATGGCGGCTGGATTTCCGTGGAAATTTGTGGGGCTTTCTCTCTCCTGTCGCAGTTTCAGACCTGGGTCTGTGTGGCAGAGATTAGACTTTGGTTTGTACCTCATCACTCTGCAAAACGGAGGGGCTTCTGTCCCCGCCTGGGGACAGTCCTCTCAGTTTTACACCAAAATTCCAAGCTTTCAGCTTGATTCTGCTTTCACATGTAACCCTTCTCCCCACAGGCAACAAAAAAAGGGCATGGATTTAATGCACCTCAAAACCCTCTTGACAAGTAACTGGGCTGTCCTGAGGTTGCTGCTCAGAAACCTGGGGAAAGCAAAGGCAGCCTCCCTTGTGCACTTGCAGCAGGAAGAATTTCTCCTACTTGTAAGACCTCTACAGCTGTGCACAAACAAGGAAATCTTTATAAGAGGAGTGGACACAGTCACAAACTTGGAAAAATACAGCAGCAGTCTCTATACGCAAATAAAAACCCCCATCCTCTCCTAGTAAGTCCAATATTAATTGACTGAAGTATTTTCCTACCAAGCTGAAGTATTTTCCTATACCATTGCACCCAGACAACAAACCCCACTCGCCATTCAGGCAGCAAGTCCAGATTTGGGGAAAGCTTTATAGAGAAAAGCAGTACTTCCCTGGAATACATTCAAGTCTCCTGCCCCCTATCAGCTACAAAATCTTCAGAAAGCACAGTTTCTTACAACACAGCCCTTCCTCCGTATAAAATTAGGCCTTTGGGACCAATGTCTCTTATTGTACAAGTCTTCTGTAGAATATCTTACAACTTTTAGGAGCAATTGGTTCTTATTACACAACCAAGAAACATTCATGCTTTCCTCAAAACCTCTTGAGAATCTGTTCCTCAGCAGAAATCTGTATAGTTATATAATTATGTTGACTTACCAAGTGTCACTAGAGGAATAGTGTGTCACAAATGACAAATGTCCTTGTGTGATGATAAAGGACTGTATAGAATTGTCTGCCCTTTTCTGCAGGAGTGTGTGTATGTGTGTGTGTGCAAGATGACAAGAGCCTAACCTAAGGCATGGGAAGAAATAAGCAAAAATGTCTCCAAATGCCACGTATGTCATGTCTATTGGTAGTACGTCATACATAGTCCTATGAAGATCCAAATGACAGCTAGAGCTTTTGAGTTTGATATAATGTATATGCGATGAACATTTATTATGATCATGATTTATAAAATGTAGTAATGCTCTTAGGAATGTTCTGAAGAAAGTTCACTGTGCAGAAAGAGCATGCTAATTAAGAGATACCATACACATGTCACCGCAGGGAAGCTTTCAATCAGGAAAGTAATTCATTGACTATATATGCATTTTGCATCCAAGACCCAATTCTGAAAAAAAGGGAAGCAAGAAGGTAAGATGTTACAGCCTTGTCTGGCCACATTCCTGTTGCATAAAAGAACCAAAAAGAATGAGGAAGAGAGTCCCAGAGCAATGCAGGGGCGAGAGACAGAGCTGAGAGGTAAAACTGGAGGCTGGATTTCATACCTAGCTCTGTACATCAGCTGGGACCTGTAAATGTCCAAATGTCAGGACAGCAAAAGAGATCCTTTGACCTTGGAAAAGCTCTTCCTGGCACCACGCATGAATATGAGCTGCAATTAATTAAGTTACTTGGTATAAAAACAAAAGCTCTGTTAGAAGACATCTAAATTTGGGTGGGTCTGGTTGCTGTAAAAGTAGCTGAAAGACTGAAATTGAAAGACCGAAATTGAAAGACCCTTTGTCCATTGGGGCATGAAAATTTATTGGTTATATTTATTACAATAATTTCAGTGGGCTGTCTCTGGACCTAAGTCAAACTAGCAATGCAAACCGTGTTTGCATTTATGCAGCTAAGTCCTCTTACCTTCCAGCACAGGGTGGCCACATCCAGCCTCCTTATCAGGAGTGCTCCCTGGCCAGTGCTGACCCCAGCTGTCCCTGATCATAGGCTGTGTCAAAGTCCTGCCAGGACACGTGCTGACCATATAACAGTGGGGACAATCACAGGCCACTGCCAACCTCTGTGTCCTGGGCCTCTTTCACTTGCTACCTCATAGATAATCTGACAGATCCAAACTCTAAATCAATAGGCTTTGGTAGGAACTGGGACAGGCTCAGTTGGTCTTTCCCTGTTTAATTTTTCTAATTACATTCTTAATTTCCACAGGTCTTATTATTTATAGTACAGTAACAACATTACCAAGAGAAAGAAAAAAGAAATGAATTAAGAAGTTCAAAACAAACAAAAAAATCTTGCATTTCTGAAAATGTATAAAACAGACTTTTCTGTCACAGCCCAATCCTACTCTCTGCACCTAGACAAGACGACTATTGTATCCAGGGTTGAATCCATGGAAATACATCTGGGCTTCATATCTTAGCTGAGCAAGTGAAGAGATGACTGGTTCACGCGCAGCTTTGGTGCAGAAAATTGAGTATGGGTCATAGACTAAAGGTTTTTAAAAGCTATTTTGTTTCTTTGAAAGAAGTTTGGGGAAGAAAGACAACAACAGAGGAGGAGGGAACGTTTGGGCACATGATTGGGAACCAACAGCTTCCGCTTTGAAGCCACGACACCTTATTCTTCAATAGCTCTGCATAAGTCACTTGGTCCTTCTGCCTTACCTGCCCACCTCAGCGCAGCAGGGAGCAGAAAGCTTTGTGTAGCATTTAGCAGTCTGAAATACCAAGGAAGCTTGTCCATGAAAGAGTACTCGTAATTGCAGTGCAGTCAGTGGAGCATCAGAGATTTACTAGAGGCCTAAAGCCTAGCGTGAAAGGCCCTAAAAATGTTGTTCTTCTTGTGTATGGGGATGTACACGTAAAAATTTTTTATAAACCCTGCACTGCATTACCTATTTAGGCAGAGAAAAATAATAAAACTGCCTTCCACAAAGAAACAACTCACTGTGGTTTAGGTCCTGATTCATAATCCAATGAAGTAAAAAATCTTCCTGCTGTTTCACTGGTTGGTTTGCAGGTACTTGATATTATTTTTGTTACTGTCTAATTGTTATTCCTGCCTTTACAGTTTTTCTACTCTCTTACTCTGTCTCATTTGTCAATACATTACATGTAATGCTCCTAGTAACAAAGCACAATAAATCAAAATATACTGAATTGGCTCTACTTCGAATAGAAAACAGATGGGATATTTTTCAGCATGTTTGAAAAATCAACACATTTTCCTTGTATTATCTAATAAGTAGCATTATTCTTATTTTACAGTTTATACCAGAAATAGACATTAACTCACTAGCCTTGATGAAGCATCTGTAGCTCTGCGAGGTGAGTCTCACTTTATAAGTCCTGGGTTGCACACCTTCACTGAGGGAAGTGAATCCAGATTTTTTCAAGGTTCAACTGCTGCTGTAAAGACTGCAATATCATTACTTAGTTTAAGTCAAGCAATTTGGAATGACATTTCCAGCTTTTGTTTTCTTACTTAGTTTCATTTTACTTTCTTCCTTTACAAAACTGTGCCCAATACAACATGAGGATAAAATCGTAAGGCTTACCTAATTACTACTGCGTTACACTTGTATGAACAGTGCAGATACTGAACATTAGACAAATTACTAATACAACAATGCAGCAGTTCTTTCTGTGGCACAAGATTTCTCTGGGAATGTTATTTTATTGTATTTCATTTAGTGCTTGTTTGTTTAAGGGGGAAGAACAGACATTGCTGTATTTCAGTTTGATTCAGCAAGCATTCTGGCCTCAGTCCAGGAAATCATTTAAGCGTGTGCTTAAATGTAATGAAATGAAATTTAAGTTCGTAGTACTGCCTATGTATTTAACATACAGCATGGGCTTAAGTGCTTTATACAAAGCAGGACCAGAATGATGAAAAACCTTTAAAATAAGGCCCATGCATTTTTGCACACACAATTTTTAAAACCCTAATACCGTTAAAAGGGACATTTTCCACTGCCTATGCTACGAAAACACTGTGTAGTTCCTCACCCCCCTCACCCCCCCCCCAAAAGCCAACTAACTTTTCTTGATCTCACAATCTGACAGCCATATCCTGTGTAACTGCTAGTCTGGCCCTTTTTAAAAATATCCTATTAAGTGAAGTGGAAGCTTTGCCTGAGCAAGGTATGCAGAAATGAGTCACAGGGAGTATATGGAATTTTCTCAGGACTTAGGGCTGTGCCTGTTGTAGCCAAAGGCTAAATCTTCAGTGGAACTCAGTAGTGTTCCTCTGAGTACATTCACTTTCCATACCAATCTCTGTTTTAGTGGGAAATATAAAACCAACATGAAAGTCATGCTGAAACATACCACAAAGAAAGGTGTGTTCTTAACTTGGGTTACCTAACCCAGGTTAGATAATTTAAACTGCGGTTGCACAGCAATTTAAACCAATCTAACTACTGGCTGCCAGGGAGGGTGGAACCATGTCAGCCAACAGTTAGATGTGCATCAGCTGCTGCTGCGCCGCAGCCCCAGCTTTGACCAGCAACCAAGATAGACAATGTAACTGGAGTTAGCTAATATGGAACATGAAACCCTAGCGGTGCTTAAGGCCCCCACTGCTTTAACCTGTCCACGTAAAGATATTACTGAATTTTTATGAGGTTTTGCAATGTAGACAGACCTCAAGAACCTTTTCAGAGACACAGAAACTCAGTAGAGCTGACTGCTGTCCACAATAAAGGAAAACACAGTTCCTTCCTCATAAGGTTTACAATCCTTATGTTGTAAAGGCCCTAAGCTCTTAGCCAAAGAAAAAAAAAAGGCAAAAGCTGGCTTTAATATTTATGAGAAGCTCCCACTGTAAAAAAAAAAAAAAAAAAAAGCTGTTTTGTTCTGCGGGATAGATGCCTAGGGATTCATTTGTTTGTATGTTTGTTTGTTTGTTTCTGCCAAGGGCAGAAACAACCTTCTTGAATTACTCTGCAGTGAATCAATCTCTTTTCAACAGAAGCATTAAAAACCTCTAGGTTTCATTCATTAACAGAATAATACATATACTTTGCTCAGTAGTGTTTGTTTGAATTACAAATTCATGGAATTCAGAACAAAGCTAGTGTGGCTGCATGGACTTGCTTAATATTCTCAAAACTCCGTTTTAGGTTGTTTCTGCTACAAGATCTGGTTAAGCATACCAGTTATCTAAAATATACTAGTTTTTCTGCTGCTCCATTTTTCTTGCCATCTCCAGTCACTGCTTGACAAAACTAATTTTTAAATGGTTATTGTTTTGCATTTCTAGCACATCTCAAAAAAGTGAGGAAACAACTATGCTATTGATCAGAGAACAGAGCATGAGCTAATCTTACATATTCTTTCAGCTATCCTCATGCCTTCATGTTAGAGAAAATGTCTTTCTCAAACTTACTACTTGCTTAGTATAGGCTTCTTTAACATCCCCATCCATTTTACACCATATAGAAGGAGTTGAGTGCCTTTGGCCCGGTTTCTGTAGCTTTCACTCATAAATAAAGAGGTGGGAAGAAAGAAAGCAGAGACATGCACAGGTATGTATGAACAGATGTTGATGCTGGCCTTGATTTTTTAAATAATGTTATGCTACCCCATTTATCTGAAGGTTTCTTGGTGTTTTGAGTAATAAAGGTGGGCACAGATTTGCTTCTCTTGCATTCTCTCATGTTTAAATCTGATTTCTGAATGCTGACTTCAGCACCAGGTTTCTCTGCACACCAGAGGTGTGGTCTCTGGGGACAGAGGGAAGGGGAAAGGGTTATAAGATGTGGATCTTATACATGGTCATATAAAATTGTCCAAGGTGTCTGTTCCTATCCAGGATGCTGTACAGAAGAAAACAGGCATTATAAGCCCCAAGGCACTCCTCTGTGCCTCCTTGTGCAGAATGTCTATCCCTGAGGCTTACAGGAACGCCCACAACCAGGAGAAAGGATTTAGCCCAGCACTGAAAGACTGTAGTGTTAGGGCATGGAAAATACATTAGAAATGTGTGCTAACCCCAACTGGAAAACCTAAGCAACTCATTTTACTTCCAGCCAACAAAACCTTCAAAAGAACTCATGCTGGTTTATGTTCAGGTATCTACATTTGGATCTCTACCTTATCTCTCTGGATAAGGCTTCAGGTTTGATTAAGCATAAGCATGAAGTGAGGCAATGTTCTAGGTCTTTGTATGTTGGATTTTGCCTTGTTTTGCAAGAGCTATAGAATTTCCTGTGTGAAGATTGTCGGTTCACTTTCATCTTTTCATCTCTAATTACATTTATTATATTCCAGAAGACTAGAAATAAACTAAATTCTATGCTAACCTGAAACTTAAGAGCAGAGGATGAGGATTAGGGTAGAGAATTTGTTTAGCTTTGATCTAAGGTAGATCAAAACCAAACAAAATGTTTGGGGCCTGAGAAATGGATCTACTGACTCTCAAAATTCCCTCATCCACTCCAGATCTTCTCCCCTGAACTAGTGCTAAAATATCTTAGCACTGAGCTAGAAGTAGTTGGCTGTGTTTATATCTTTCTTTCACTCCCTTGCAGTTTCCTGTAGGTCAGTGAGCTGCACACCAACCTCTCTGGTCCATTGTGGCCCAGGATATTGCAAATATTTTGAGCTGTGTCAGGTTCTGCATACGCAAGTTAGGAGGTTCAAAGGGAAGTTTAATTGACACTAATCCTCATCTTGACTTTTGCTCACCTCCTCCTCTTTTCCCACTAAGCCTTCCCACCTTCCCACCTCAAAGCCACAGAAGCTTTACAATTTTTCTTACAAAAATATATATATTTAACCCTTTGGCAATCTCTTAATGCCCTTTTATTAAATCCCTTAACTCCTTTTATTAAGTCCAGGGTAATTAAAATGATTATAAACCTCTCTTGAGAGATTATACCCTTTAATCACAGTGCATATTTGCTGAGATGTAGGCGACATTTGTGGTATATCAAATATAAAAATACTTTGGGCAAAGATGTTTAATAACAATTTTTAAAACTAAGATCTTGATTAAGGAGGTTTAGGGCATTAAAAATCATATCTACATGTGGTCACAATGAAACACTGAAGGACTTCAAATACTTTTCCACATATACAATGGCACAGTTATAATCAGGTTTCTCAATTTATTTCAACTCCAGCTCTGCATAGACTCCCAAGGTGCTACACTGCTTTATACCAGCTCGGTTTTCTGGTTAAACAGAACAAATGCACAAGTAAAATCCCTTCTTTGGTCATTATTCCCCAGCCAATGAAAGAAAAATCAAGGACTTTTCTTCTGGAGTGAGCTTGGATCTCCTGTCTGGAACTCCCAAACTATGCACTCATCCCATCAGCAGCAACAGAAAGGTGAATGCATCCCCTTGAAAAATACATATGGTTTGACGTTGTTGCAGTATGGTTTTGCAAAAAGTAAGTTTAGGAACTCCTGTTCCAGTATAAAATATAAATATGCACTGAACTTTTATCATCAAGGTTTGGGGTTAAATTAGGACATTATTAGTTAGAACGTCTCACTTACAAAAGTATGCTTCATTGTCACGTGCATAGGTCATCAAACAGGAACAAGTGATATGAAGTCAGCTCTCAACAGTTACTAATCTTTTCTTTAACTATGGGTAAGTCATTTAATCTCTGTGTTCCTTCTGTTTCTTCATGCCTGTTAACAGACAGCTTGAATTTCAGCTGACACTTCTAAGACCAAGCTCTCAAGTGTTCAAAAGCTGAGTCTTCTTTGAGGGAAACACATAAATGATAATACACACATTATAGGCCAAAGGTATTCCTATAAAATTGTAGAACGACATGGATCAGTATAGAAAGTATTTATTTACTCTGACACTTGCTACTAGACTGATTCCTGAAATTTCAAAATTAAAGAGTTCTGATAAGAATTAAACTAGGCATCCAAGATTTGGTTTTGGTTTATTGCCATTCTTTATTAACAGTGACGAAAAACATTAGTTTAAAAAATTTTCAGTAGGATAGATGGCCAAATGCCTTACTCTTGACCACTTCTAATTGCTATTTATTTTCACTGGTGCTTACATAACTAAAGCATCCAAGCACTGCATATTGTCAACACCAGCAGCAGAAAAGAAAGGTATAATTTTCTTTACTAAAGGAGTTCATGATAACTTAACTGTTCCTAAGTTATTACCTACTCCAGAAAATACCATTCAGTTTTTAAAACATACTACTGACAAAAGTGAAAAAATATTAATTAATATGCACTATTCTATCTATTTTATTCTAACTGCATGTTTGTGTTTTCATAAGGTAGTCTTTCACAAACAAATGTTAGTAAGAAATTAAGAACTCAAAAAAAAGGGAAAGAATATAAAATACAGTGCAATTTAACTTGGCATACCTACAATTTTCATTCAGAAGTCTTGAAAGACCTTGGAAGGTCTTGAGTTCTTACTTTATACACTCCTACTGAAGTCAACAGACCTATAGACACTCAGCAAGTGTTCAGCAGCTCACAGAATGGGACCCTGTATTTTAGACTTAAATAAAAAAAATTACATTGAGGCATAATATAACTAGTAGGAAAGGTGAGACTGCAAAGCAAAAAAGAAGATGTGACTCATTTAAGTGCTTGAATGAAAGGAGGAATTGACATAGGGTGATATGGAACAGTTACTGAAGACCACATGAGCTGTGAAAAGAAATCATTTTCTTAAAGGCACAGACAAATAAAGTTGTAAGGACTGTAATAGAAACAAGTGAAGGGAAACACTGAAGTAGTTAGAACTATAAGAGGTCCAATAACAGATCTAGCTGTAAAAGTTAATAGCAATTTTTCTACATGTTCATCTACTTTCTGTTTTTCTTCTGTGTTTTTTTTTACATTGAAAAGAATGTGATATGTGCTATCATTTAATTTAAAATGTTGTCAGTATATCAACATCTGAAATGTATCAACATGCCCCATAAATGAGCTTTGTGTAGATGTGGGAAGGAGAAGATAAGGTCTTGCCCACCATGCAATATGGTAACACGAGAGATGTTTTAGCAAATTTTATCAGTAATGCAAGCAATTTTCTGGCAATGATGAATATTGCTACACATTGATGATAAGCAGGACATGTGAGAGGATAAAATAAATCTAAAGATGCTAAAGTTATGAGGATGCTATTATAGATGACGAAAGCAAAAAGGCTATGAGTGCTGCAGAAAAGATGAACTAGACAGAACTGGGTTTAAGATTACTTGACTAGTTCAAGAAAAAGCTTTAAGATGTATAAGTGAAATAAAACGAGTGGAAGACAGGAATAATCAGACTCAACTTGTAATTTAAGGCACTGAAATTAGGTGTTAATGCATGGGTGTTTACATATTCACTATATACCTGGAGTTCCTTTTATAGCCAATGGAGAGCTAATCAATACAGTGAACTGAACCTAGAGAACTAATTCAGTTCATCTTAAAATAGGCACCTACACTGAATCACTCTCCAGACTCCACTGACTATAATAGCACCTAGATATCAAGCTTTCAGTTAGATATCTACAAACAGACATCCAGATTTAGGTCTCTTAAGCTGAACCCCACATTAGACATCTACAATGTTGGTACATGTGTCTGCTCACCCAAGGCTTCTCTATAATCAACACAGAAAAATGAGTACTTCTTGGGTGAGATTAATTTGTCTTATTTTAAATATTTATTTCAGGATGAAATTAATTGTGCACTAAAAATACCTGTTTTCTTTATTGACTAAAACCAGTTGGTATCTGGTCAGATGAATCCCCCTTGCCTCCTGCATTGCTACTTAGCTAAGGGAGGCAAGAGGAAAGACAAGAAGTAATAAATCAGATCAGCATAAAAATGTTTAAAGACTGAAGATAATAGAAATTATTGAAGTACATTACATCATTACATAGCTTCATTAGTAGCATTAATGTATGTTTGAAAGAAGTGTTCATAAATACATGGGTTCATAACACTATGATATGTCCAATGTTACCTTGTACACCTATGTTCCTATTCCACTCATGCAAGAAATAATACATTGGAGTTGAAGCACACTGTGGTTTACCCAGGCTTGTTTGGCCTGAAGTAGAGCTTTTAGAGAAATGTTTCTAATCATAATTACCAAGGATGTGACTCAGGAATGGTGCCTCGGAACCCTGAACAAAACTAATGATTGTAGGAAAAAATGAGAAGTAAAAAGCCCTCAGAAACACAGTTTACAGTTCATTTTTGATGACCAGGTTTCTAGATAAAACTGAATATGTTTGCATCCCTGTTAGATTTTATTTTACGCTAAGAATTTTCTAACTCTGACTTAAGACTACATGTATTTCTAAAGGGATCAATGAAACATGTTCCCAATTTCTTAGAGTGGAGGAATATCAAGCATGAGCCTCTCTTTAAAAATAAAAAAGCATTGCCACTTTCAGGGAGAGGCTGTTAGATATATCACTATTCTCATTTTAGCACCTGATTTAGGAATCTAAATATTATTTTCTAGCTCTTTAGGACCAAATTCACAGATGCTGTACAAGTGCCTAAACTCCTTTTGGTTTCACAGGACAAATATTTATCCAAACTATTTGGTGTTAGGAAACTTTGTAGATTTGAGTATTACATGCTGTCAC
Organism: Harpia harpyja; assembly: GCF_026419915.1. Classification (NCBI taxonomy): domain Eukaryota; kingdom Metazoa; phylum Chordata; class Aves; order Accipitriformes; family Accipitridae; genus Harpia; species Harpia harpyja. Next base: position 13,538,763 of record NC_068954.1, read on the forward strand.
ATCTATGTCTATGTTTAAATAATTGTGACTTTCTTGATCCTATCTTCAACTGCTACTAACTCCAGAGTCTCCTGACTTTTCACTGATTACATTTGTAAAGTGACCAAAATACTGCTGAAGCTCTGAACATAATGAACTGCTCAGAGACTTACTTAGTGGAAGCCAAAGCTTCATGGTACTCTTGAACTGAGACAACGAACTCCCATCTCACCAGTAGTGCAAAATCCTGTAGACATGCTCTGATCACATCTAAGACATTAACACCTTATGTATCTCTCCACATTACAGCTGGAAATAGCTGATGGGCAAAAAGAGTGTATGATGCCCCCCTCCCCCCCCAGTATGGAAATTGCACATGCTGCTTGCTAGGACAGTCATTCTGGAGACGACACCAAGCTGTGTGGTGCGGTTGACACACCTGCGGGACAGGATGCCATCCAGAGGGACCTGGACAAGCTCAAGAACTGGGCCCATGTGAACCTCATGAGCTTCAAAAAAGCCAGGTGCAAGGTCCTGCACATGGGTCGGGGCAATCCCCGGTATCAGTACAGGCTGGGGGATGAAGGGATTGAGAGCAGCCCTGTGGAGAAGGACTTGGGGGTACTGGTGGATGAGCCGGCTGGACATGAGCCAGCAATGTGCGCCTGCAGCCCAGAAAGCCAACCGTATCCTGGGCTACATCAAAAGCAGCGTGGCCAGCAGGTCGAGGGAGGGGATTCTGCCCCTCTGCTCCGCTCTGGTGAGACCCCACCTGCAGTCCTGCGTTCAGCTCTGGGGTCCTCAGCACAGGAAAGACAGGGACCTGTTGGAGTGGGTCCAGAGGAGGGGCACAAAAATGATCAGAGGGATGGAACACCTCTTCTGTGAGGAAAGGCTGAGAGAGTTGGGGTTGTTCAGCCTGGAGAAGAGATGGCTCTGGGGAGACCTTACTGCAGCCTTCCAGTACTTAAAGGGGGCTTATAAGAAAGACGGAGACAAACTTTTAGCAGGGCCTGTTGCAATAGGACAAGGGGTAATGGTTTTACACTAAAAGAGGGTAGATTTAGACTAGATGTAAGGAAGAAATTTTTCACAATGAGGGTGGTGAAACACTGGAACAGGTTGCCCAGAGAGGTGGTCAATGCCCCATCCCTGGAAACATTCAAGGTCAGGTTGGACGGGGCTCTGAGCAACCTGGTCTCGTTGAAGATGTCCCTGCTCATTGCAGGGGGGTTGGACTAGATGGCCTTTAAAGGTCCTTTCCAACCCAAACTGTTCTATGATTCTATGGTCCTATAAAACATCTAGTTTTAATTCCTGCTGTAGAATATCTGCAAGAATACACTCAAGCATCACCACTGGGTATTAGGTCTGGTTTCATCCCCTCATTTGCATGAGTAGTTACTTTACATTTATGGGGGAAATAATGAAGTCTTTCTTATTTGCACAAGGGTTTTTTTTTCATTTTTTCCTTCACATTCCTCGTTACAAATCAACGTTTATGTCACAACCCCCCCAACAGTCTACAGATGAATTTCTACCTTAAAGACACTGGCATGTAACTCCAAGGGTGTGAATATCAAAGACAGTGCAATTTCCTTTCTTTGACATTGTTCTTTTCCGAACATCTGCTCCAAAAAGAATATTAATAAAGTGCCCAATCTAATGACAATTTTAGAAGACAGACATAATTTCTAGACTAAAAAGCAAATCCATAACAGTATTTCAAGTATATTTTAAAATCGATCTTAGGAATTTAAAAGAAAGAAATATCTAAGTGGTTTTAAAAATGTTTTATGAGGATTCCCAGCTACTAGCCACCACTGAAATCTGTATATGATACTGGATAGTTCCCTCATCTCCTACATCATGAATTGCAATACTAATTACATATTAACATTAAATTAATTACAATATTAATTAAAATGTAGTTATTATTAAGTCTATGTCATATTGAGGAAACAAGGTTATGCCTAAATGTACCTGTCATGTATTGCACAAGAAAAAAGCAATTTGCATACAGATACTAAAAATATCAGTCCAAATAATGCTCAATTAATAACCAATTAAATTAACTACATATCCTACATTCATCCAATGTTTAAGAAACAAATCTGTTAACCTGCAGTTTTCTCCAAATCATTGCTTTAAATTTCATCTGGTGAGTAAGATCAACTATGGATCAAGCAACTTGTTGATGGTACCCAGCAGCAATAAAGCAGCCCTTAACATAGTTCGTGTAATCACCCTTTTCACATTGTAATCACTCTTTCCCCATAGTACAGAGCAGTGTTTGTGCCCATTCCAGTAAAAGCCCAATGTAGATGCTCTGGGAAAAGGCTGTGTCTCCTGGTGACTACATAAGGAGAATTAGGAAGCTAAGCAGCTAAGTGCTTGAAATTGTGTAATGCTTGTAGATTAGAAGGTGTAACTAAACAGATGTAGAAAACATGATTCATCCTACCTCTAATATAAAACTACACTATATTTAGCTGATAGACACTGTTCTTTTGGACGACAGGACTCTTGTCATAGTTTTGTAATGATTGATATAACAACTCACAGGAACACAATCTAACCTCAGCTTCAGACAGATATCATAGAAGACAGTTCGTCTCCCTAAATGTATGCAGTATAGAAGATAGAAAGCAGTAAATACTTAAAGCAGGCAAATGAGACTGGGAAATTGGGAGCATAGAATAAGAAAAAAGAAATAATCTTATTTTACCGTTAAACAAAAATGTCTCCACTTACCTAAACAATGTCAGATGGATGAACTATATCATGGCAAATTATATAGCTCACAAATAGTGCAGCTGTAATAGTATATACGGAGCCTAACAATGATTAAGCATACGAAATGTAACTCAACAGTTCAGAGAACAGTAATAAATAGGTCATAATTCAGTTATGAGTCTGATAAATTTTAAGTCTGCTAAGTCTACACACCCACCCATTTCATCATGGAGTTAAAAAATACTTGCCATTAATTGGACTTACTTTGTAGGTACATATTTTGTTTTCATTTCTGCATTATTTATATGCTTCATATTGTAATCATAAATACAGGAAACAAAATACCTTTGTTTGCTTTTTCTTCAAAGGATCAAGTAGACAGTCTTGTTACTTACTCTGTTAAAATACACCCTTTAGCAGGGCTTTATTTAGCAGGGTTCATGAATCAACACATATGGAATCCCTTGTGTGCATGCAGCATGTATGTTAGTCTATACATACAGCATACATACAAGGAATCTTCACAGCTCAGAGATCAAGAATTCATTTTATTTCCTCTGAGTCGACTGTTGATCAAATATATATCTAACTGATCTCACTGAAAGAAGGATCTGGCCCTCTAAGGGGCACAAAGCTGGATGAGAATCGCAGATCTGCAGGCAGGGGAAATTATCATCTCATGCAACCTAACAGCAAAATGCCTGTTTTACTGTGGCCAAGCCTCCTTGCAGGGTCAGCAGAAGGAGACAGGCAGCAAAAACTAGTCTGTGGTGGCAGATTGGAAAAGGTAGCCCAGCAGAAGTGAAAGCTTGTCTGGGCACAGACCAAGGGCTCTGGATTCAGGCAATTGCTGTGGCAAGCTGGTGCTCTGCTTCTCAATGCTCCAGTGCTAGCCAGAAGGGCTGGGGCAAAAACCGCTGGGCTGGCCCTACAATCAGCTTCTCTTCCACGTTTTGCACCATTCTCACCATTCCTGTGAGATTCCTGGAAGTGTTGCCTATCTCCTGTTTCTACTGAAATCCCTGCTTACTTTAAAGGGGTTGTTGTGACACCTCAAATCCCTTTAAGTTTGATGGCTTTGGGCTCCTGAGTGAAGAGACACCACATGTAGTTTAGGTATAAAGGGGAAGAGAAAGAGGAAGGGGAAGGAGAAAAAGGACAGGGGGAATGGAGACAAGGAAAAGAATGGAACCTAGGTATAAATCATGAAGCATTTGCCAAGAGTGTGATAAACAACATGGTACATAAAAAAGTCATTAAATTCATGATCTCGAACTTAAAACTTTAAATAAAATTAAATCTTCTGATTTAAACCAGCCACAAGCCAGGAAATTCAGGCTTAAGAATGGGATCCTTTTAAAGTCATTTTATTCTAGCTTGGTTTATCAGTATACTTACCAGGAGCAAATGTGCCCTCTGCAAATTATACACATCATGAAATCTCAAGCAGTCTTGCCAAGACCTGGTGATAAGTTGCTATAACAGCAGCTTGGGGTTTGAGAAATGCACTTTCCTTCACACTCATGGCACCAGGTGACCTAGTGGTAATGACATCATTAACACATTTCACCTTTTTAAGCTCTCCCGCTGGTGTTTGACTTATACTAGTTTATGGAGGAATCATTTCATTTTGGTGTTTCAAGTCCCTTGTGTTCTTAGTGGTATTTTTAAGGAAATAAACAGAGAAGTGGAAGGAGACCATCCTCTGGGATTTGGGAGGAAACCATCTGATTCCATCAGCAGATTCTGTCTTATATGAAAAAGAACTTGGGAATTTTTATAGCAGAGCAGATAAGATGATTGCAATTAATCTAATTCAGTTTTCCCTTCAGGAATCAGCAATACCTGCTTTTTAATAAGCAGTTATTAGGGACTTGCCACATTTTCTAACAGATTCTCTAGGCAGATATGTTTGCATTTGTTATGCAAATGTAGGCATGTATATTAAAAAAATGAATAGTGTCTCAATTCATTATTTGACTGATTCCTTATGGACTCTTCACTCTAGATACGAAGGCAGAAGGATCTTTTGTTACTGTTGTTCCTATGTCTCTATGTCCTTCTCTATGTACCCTGCTGGGTACTGATTCATCAGAAAATATTACTAAATGAATTGTTTACCTCTACTTTTCAAAAGCTATCTTTCCTAAACCTCTCAATTCTTTTTATCGTGTAAATACAAAAGAATTGAAACCCCCTATCTTCTATTTAACAATTGTAACTTAATAACATCCTACAACTGAGAATTTTGTTTACAAAAACATTGGTACTTGACAAGTTGCTCCCTACAGCAACAGTATGAAAACAAACCTATTAACTCCTGAAAGTTATTTAAAGAGAAAAAAAAGACGAACCCAAAGTAGTGGTAGCACAGCATATAGCAGCAAACAGTACAGTATATGGGGGCATTTCTGAACTGTATGGGGCCTGATTCTATCTCCATTGACATCAGTTGGACGTTTTCACTGAATTCAAAAATATCAGGCCAAGACTCCCACACTGAAAAAGAGGCTTTCAAATGGGATTTGTGTTGAATATCCAAACAAATCTGAGTATTTGACACCTCTATTATACTCTAAATGCTTGGATACCACAACAATACAAGACAGAACTGGGTTGTCTCAGGAAGAGAAAGAAGTAATTGCTGTCTTCAACTATCTAATGGGAGGTTACGCAGAAGGTGGAGCCAGACTCTTCTGGGAGGTTAAACACAAAAAGACAGGAGGCAATGGGCAGGGGTTGCAACAAGGAAAATTCCAAACAGATAGTAGGAAAATGTGCATCAGTCACGGTAGTCAAACAATGAAATGTGTTGTCCGGCAAAGCTGTGGAATCTCCATCCCTGAAGACATTCAAACCTTGGCTGCGTACAACCCTGATCAACCTGTTCTGACCTAGAATTTGGCCCTGCTCTGAGTGGAGGATTTGGACCAGATGTTCTCCCGGAGAAAGGGGAAGGGGAAGGGAATCTCTCTTCAATTTTGCACGTTCAATCCTTAGACAGTACATTCCTAGACTGTAAAGAAACAGTGACACATCATTCTGTGATTTATTTTTGTTCAGAATATGATTTGCATCTACTAGGAAAGTATCAGGCCAGTATACAGCTGTAACTTTTTTTTTAATGTTATACTAAGTCTAACTGTAAACTCATGTTAAGAAGCCCTTGTTGGAAGTCAAGCAGGCACAGGTTAGAAAGACAATACAGTGGATGTTTGAAAAGCTTTCTCCTTCAAGTCACTCATGTGACTTGTACCGTGTGTGAAAACAGTACAACAGCAGTTCAACAAAAAATGCTAATAAAATGGGGTTTGAAAATTGTTTGTTGCAGCTAGTAAAATAAAATGTACCCTGTGATTGTCCACACCAATCGTCTCTGCTTAGGCTTTGTCTTTTTACTGTTTTTTCACTGTACTGGGAAAGTAGAAGCAGCATGGTCAAGTCCACATCAAGGGAATGAAAACAACGATTCTATTTATGGAATGACTGTGGTCCTCAAGTCTGAATTTAGAAGATATTAAGTCTATTCAGGCCAATTCTTCACATGGCATAAACTTGTGTAGGCCTAGCTGAATCTAAATGGTGTTACACCAATTCGTGCCTGCTGAGGATCTGGATTTACTGCACTGTAAGATTACTAAGTACAATTCCCAATGTTCTTGCTACAGAAGCTGGCTGGGGCCCAAGAATGCACAGGTTACGGGTACACCACCCAGCCACTGTACAGCATGGGACATATGGCACATCCATTACTGTGGCAATTTTGTTCCCATACTGCTTTTAATCTCTGTTACTTCATGGCAAATATGAAATGTTCTGTACCTCAATCACCAAGCAAGTTACTTCCTTCGTGGCTGAAGTAGAGGCAGAAGTCCTAGACTAGCTCCTTGCAAGTTGATCCTTAAGCTACTTGCTGGCCACTTGGTCATTAATCCACACCTTATTTTTCAGGCTCAGTCTGGGGAAAGAGAAGATCAGAAATACCTGCACAGACTGGAAAATAAAACAACTCCTTGGTCTCAAGCTTACCAAAATGACCAAATACATTTCACAGACTTAAATGTCTTGTTCCCATCACACCAAATGCCATCACACCTCTTGAGACAACCACCTGCCAAGTTTAATTGTTCAGACTACATGCCATTTGATGCACACTTCATAGCTCTCCGTACCTCAGAACTGTATCTTCCCTGGGATTTTTAATTTTACTAACTTAGCACAAGTAGTAACAAACAGGATCTTCAGCTACAAACAAGAACATTAATTCTCCTATGCAATGATGGACTGCTTTAAGGAGAAGCCTTTTGTAATGCAACTAAGAACAGCAGTCAAACAAGATCTTTGATTGCTACGAATACTGCATTTTTTGTGCTGTAGCAAAGTGTACCTCCATCATTTACTTCTCCACCTGCCTACCACACTGAGGCCAGTCCCTTAGCAGAAGGATGCTAGCTGTGTTTCTGATCCCTCACAATTCTCTGCATACAGTGGATATTCCAGAAGTCTTCACAGGACACAGGAGTCTTTCCATTAACTGTGGTATGTTCAGTCCCCTGGGATGATCCTGACATCTCAAGAGACATCTCAAGTATGAAAGAATAGGAAAATTGTTCTTGCTACAATTACTTTTTAACCAGAAAGGGAACTGTCCTGCCTGGCTGACTTTTCATAGAGCGTCACCTATAGTTTGAGAGTTTAAGTGCCCAGGATATGGGACCATGCTTTTGTATTTCATGAACATTGTGAAGTTAGAGATTTTATTTAAAAGAACTTAATTTAAAAGAAAAATAGTAAATGGCACATCATGTAATTGCTATTTATTTTCATAAACATGAGGTATTTCAAAGTGCTATAAGACGCAGCACTAAATGTACATCGTTGGAAGAAATTAAACACAGAACTTTGCAGTTACCCAGTTCTATGCACCAAACATTAACAAATACATTAACTGGAAGAAACAGGCTAGGAAAAGGCATATATAGTAAATTTCTTTACAAAAGTTTCTTAGTTCAAAAAAGTGATAAAGTAATATCTACTCAAAACTTTCACAACTCATTTTCATACGAAAATATAAGTATCAAATTTAGTTATGTATCAGCATCATACTAAAGTATACAGGCAATGTAAGAATTAGTACAGTACATAACAGAGATTAACAATATATTTGTATACAAAAACATGCTCCTCAAACATTGAGGTATTACAGTACTTAGGTATGAACTTCCAGTCTAATACTGGTAGCAAAAGCCACCTCTCATAACCCAAGACATGTACAAAAGGCAAGTGTGTAGATGGTATTTACAGAAAATTCCCACAGGGGTACAAATGCCAACCCCTAAAGTAACATCTGTTAGAACATAAGCACCATAAAACTTAGGAATGAACGTTTTAAAACTCAACTAGATGTCATCAGCAGCTCCAAATGCTCACAACAATTTAAAAAAAAAAAAATCCCCACCATCTACAGTTCTTAAGAAGAAAAACAAAGGCAGTCCATTGTTGTTTGGTAGTCTTGCAATAAACTCCTTGCAAGAACATCCATTTGCTCCGTACCCGGATAATATAGTTTGTTGATTACTTCAGGGACTGGATTGAAAGTAAAACCAACATTCTTAACGTCAAAAACACAATTTTTTTTAAAGAATCAAAAATGTGCAAAGTGGCAATGACTGTCCTGGTCAGCCAAAACAAAAGAAAACAAAACAAAGTTTAGCAAGTCCGCTTGTATTCTATTTTCTTTAGCAATTGTTGTTGTCTGGCTTGCAATTTTTCCTTTTCTAGCAATAACTTCTGCTCCTCTGCCTGAAGGGAATGAACATATTCAGTGGCTTTTTTCAAGATCACAACTTTTGCAGCCTTCTCATTTTTAACCAGTTCTGGAACATGGTCCCTTAGCGTTAGGAAACTTGACCGTAGATCATTACGCCGTTGACGCTCCAGGATATTATGGTTACGTCGACGTTCACTATCCTCTGAATCAGAGTTTCGAGGACTTGAACTCTTAGGCTTTGGTTGGATCGTGGGTTTTACTGGACGGGGCACCTCGGTTTTTAACTTTTTCTGCGGTGGAGCATCTTCGCTCTCCATGTATGGAGAAGGAGCGGCATAATTATGCTGCTGGTGAATTGGTGCGCAACGCTTTAAAATCAGTTCATTCTGCTGTGTCCTGACCGATGGAAAAGTGGTATTTTTAGGACGCACTGTAATAGTAAGGGTGGTAACAGCCTTGTTGGAGGAGGAGCGTCTTTTCTCCACAGTCACAACATCTATTTCTTCTTCTTCATCCTCTTCCTCCTCATCCTCGTCATCTTTTGGTAACAGAAAATGGAAAATAAAATAGACGTTATTCTCACAGAAAATACTCCGAACAAGTGTCAACCCAGATGTGCTTATTGACAAAATATCTACAGTAAAAGCCGCAATGAAATAACTGATGGCAAAAACAGGGTGTGCCCACCATCTGTAGCCAGATATAGATCTGGAAAACTGTGTAATACACATGAAATGACTGAAGAACAGTGATTTCTGAAAGTTTAATAAGTTTAATGAGTTGGTTTTTTTTTAAAACACTTGTAATTTTCAATCAAAGTGGGGCTACCACCCACATAATGGCAGGGGCAGGAAAGAGTTTTTAGAAGGAATGTATGTATTTTGAATGGAATCCTAGAGCTGCCGTACAAAAGGCATGCACAGTGTCACAACACAGCCCTTGCTCGGTAGAAAAGCAGCCGGAAAACGAAACAATCGCTGGGTTTGTTCTAAGGCAGAAGGTGAAGCTGCTCCAGCCGGGGACCCTTTAAGCCGGCGCTTGGTGCACTGCCAAGAAGACAGCTGTTGGAAGTGCTTCCTCACCCAAAGCTGTCAAACCAGACATTAAAGGGACAGCGGGCTTTGAAACCCGGGACGGATCACCGAGTTTATGGCGACGGTCATATGGACCAGCTCATCTACACAGGCCAAACCCCGTTTCAGCCCAAGCGGACTTCTCCGCGGGCACGAACCGGAGCTGTTTCTGGGCATTTTCGGCTCTGTCAGTGCAAGCGCTGCTCTGAGGGCTCACTAGCCCGCTCCAGCCTTCCCAAATCCCGCCTAAGAGCGCACACGGCCGTCCCCCCCGAAGCCCGTCCCCAGGGTGGCAGTGGCAGCCCGCTCTGCCCAGCAGCCCCCCCCCCCGCCCCGCCCCACCACGGCCGCTGGGATGGGACCCCCCAGCCACAAGGGGCAGGAGGAGGGAAGGCAGCCCCGGGGGGCCCCCGGCCCACGCAGCCCCAGGGGCCGGGCCTGCTGCCCGGCGAGGCTCCAGCCCCGCCGCTCCCCCGGGCCTAGCTGCTGCCGGGACAGGAGGCCGGGAGCCGGCCGCCCCCGGGTCCGCTGCCCCCGTGGGGCCCCTCCCGCGGGGGCCCCGCCGCCGCCGCCGCGCCTGCTGCCGCCTGCCGGCCGCCCCGCGCCCCGCCCCGCCCCGCCCGGCCCCGCCCGGCGATGCCGCCGACGGGGACCGAATCGGGGCGCAGCCGCCCCCGCCCGGCCCGCGGAGCCACCGGCGCCCGGGGGCAGCGCCGCCACCCCCCCCCGCGCCCCGGGGACGGGGCGGCCGCGCACGGCGAGCGCTTACCCGAGTCGCTGAGGGTGTCGTCCCCGGAGCTGCTGCTGGCCCGGCTGTCCCCGGCGGGGCGCGGCGGGCGGCCGCCCCGCAGAGCCCCGCCGCCCGCCGCCCCGGCGCGGCCCGCCGCCGCCGCCGCCGCCGCCGCCGCCTCCCGCTTGTTGACGGGGAAGGGGAAGACCACGGCCGGGTCCACGCACTCGGGCACAGCGCCGCCCAGCTCCGCGCGGCCGCTGCAGGCGGCGGCGGGGCTGCCCGCGGCGGCGGCGGTCCCCGGGGGCGGCGGCGGGGCGGCGGCGGCGGGCGGCTTGACCTGCAGCTTCTCGCTGACCGCCCGCTCCAGCTTCTCGCGGGCGGAGAAGCCGCTCCACATGCAGTCCTGGATGATGATGGAGTTGAGGTTGTTGGTCACGCCGAGGCCCGTCTCGAAGAAGTCCCCGCCGTCCGAGCCGCCCCACAGGTCGGCCTCGGGGGGCAGCAGGAGCAGCTCCGACGCCCAGTCCAGGGGGTCGGCGGGGCGGCAGCCCCCCAAGGCCGCCCCTCCCCACGGCACCGGGGCCCCCCCCGGGGGGTGCTCCTGGAGCCCGGCCCGGCTGGGAGACAGGGGAGGGGTGGGCAGCAACTCAAACTTTTTCCAGATGTCCTCCCCGGGGGGAGCGGAGTCCGGCCCGCACAAATAAAAATCATCTTCGTCCGGGTAGAAACAGGGCTGCAAAGAGTCGAACTCGAGGTCTGGGTTTTTACTGACCATTCCTGGCATTACGGGTCTCTTCTCGCTGATCCCTGGGTCGGGCGATGGTTTTAGAAACAGGTTTTATGGGTAGTTCCACCAAGAGGAAGAAGAGAGGTTCTCCCAAGACCTGAAACTAAACCAAAAATAATAAAAAAAAAACAACCACAATTAAAACACGAAGAAACAAACAAGACACGAACGTGACTGTGACTCCCTTCCTCTTAACCGAAAGAAGAAAAAAAAATAATCCCATCATCAACAGCAAGAAAGAGGGAGCCTTTCGCAAGTTGAGAAGAAAATGCATCTCACACACCTTTCCTCCCGACTCAAGATATTCAAAGAAAAGCGATCAGGTAGTGCTCCCACACGCAAAGCTTTCCGCCTTCCCCGGCGCTCCGTGAGGACACAAAACCAGCCGGCACGGTGCAGCAAGGATGCAAAGCACCTCAGTGCTTTTGCACATAGCACTCGCCTGCTCTCCCCAAACTGCTTCAAACGCTCAAAACAGCAGAGTAACTGTAGACAGATGCAAGGCTTTGATACCGTAATCTCTCCAGAAAGCCCTCTTAATATGCCAGCAAAAGTAGAGGAAGTTTACTCCTTTTGTCATCCGCGGAGCAGTGCAAAGGGGAGAGAAGGATGCAAAAAAGGGGGCGGAGGGGCTCTTTGCAACTTCGCAAATCGCCAGTTCATTCACTCAAAGCGAGCCAGAGAAATCCGCACAAAACACACAAGGGGGGGGGGGGAGGAGGAGGAGGAGGAGGAGGGGAAATCCAGCAGCAACAGAAATTATCAACCTTATGTAATAATCTCACGCACAAAAATGCATTAAAACCACCCCGGCGCCACCAACAAAGCCTCCTGATTTGCCAAGAAGGTGAGGGAAGTTCTTCTCCCCCTTTTTCCAGTTTAAGACAAGAGCAACGGAGAGGTTGCAAGGACAACAACTTTGCGCATTTTGCCACTTCACGCGATCAAACCTCCTGCAAACACACCAGCTTTCCAGCCCTCTCACCTCCGGAAAATGCACGCTGCTGCCCTTACCTCGGCCGGACCCCCCACTCACTAGCCACGACCAGTCAACCACAGCCCCATTCCTCCTCCGAGACCTCAGTTGCATCAGACATTAAAAAAAAAAAAAAAAAAAGACTTTAAGTTCAAAAAGGACATTCAGCGTCTCCCTTCAGCTCGTTTAAGGTAACGCAAAGGGAAATCGTTCTGCTGGGTTCACAACAGCTGACGCTGAAACGGAGACCGAAAGGGGGAAAAAAATCCATTAAAAGCCTTATGATGAAATGCAAAGAAACGAGCCCGGCTCAGCTGCTCTCCCCCTGCCCCGCCCCCTGATCACTTCCAGTATTGTACATTTTTCTACTCGTGAAATACATTAAACCGTTTAAAATGCAAAGCAGTAAAGAGGCACCTACAAAACACAGGCGATCTCAGTGCGACAGCTCCAAACCAAAACAAAAATATCCTCCACGATTTTCTTCTGCTCAATGAAAAACCCATTCACGCACTGCAATGCCCTTGCGCTTCCTTTCCCTTCCCATCCTCCCTAGTTTAGCAACTCAAATGCGATGTGGAATTGTATTTATTTGATTGGGTTTTTGTCCTGCAGCCCAGACCCTGCAGCTTCCTCTTCTTACCTCCTTGATGATGGTGGTGGGTGTTGCAAGGGGGAGGAGTGGCGGGGGGGGGGAAGGGGAAAGAAAAAAAAGGGGGGAAAAAAAAAGGCAGATGATCTTGTATGTTGCACTTTACTGAGCGCCAGCCCGCCCGGCCCCCGCGGCTGGCCCAAGCCTCCGCATTCACCCTTTGCTTGCAGACAGATGACTGTCACTGGCTGGCTTTGAAGCTGCTGGATATTATTAACCCCCCAAAAAGGCATTAAAAAAAAAAGCAACGGGGCAAAAAAAAAAAAAAAAAAAAAAGCTGACACACCCGGGGAGGGCAGCATTAAAAAAAAAAAAAAAAAAAGAGAAAAGCGAGAGCAGCCTAACCCCACCTCCCTGATTTCCATACAAGCAGGGAGGTGCCTGGCATTTGGCGCCAAAAGCCCCATTCGCTCTTTATTCTCTGCCAGCAGAATGAGGTCCCGCTCCCGGAGCAACAGCGCCAGGGGCGGACCGGGGAGGGCGCCCGGCGGCCGCGGGGGGCCGGGGCCGGCCTCGGGGGCTGCCCGCCGCGGCCGCCGGCCCTTTGTGTCGCCCCCTCCCCGCGCCACCCCGGCCCCCGAGCTCGGGGGGAACGTCGCCTCCGGGCCGCCGCTCAGCAGAGCGGTGACCCCCCCCGCCCCGCTCCCGCCCCCCACCCGCGGCCGCGATCTCCCGCGGAAACACCCGGGGCAAAAAAAAAAAAAAAACAAAAAACCAGAGGATAAAGGAAGTGGCTGGACGAGTGAGTCGCTTCGACTCTGGGCTTTTTAAATAATTAGGAATAATCATCCTGCAGTGACCGCCTCCCCGCAGGCGAGCGGGGCTTGCACGCCGGCGCCGCGCCGGGCTGCCCCGGCCGGGCTGGCGGGGCGGGCCCGCGGGCGGGCCGCCGGCCAGGCCCGCGCCCCCCCGTGCGCGCACACCTCTCCGCCGCGGCCCGGCCCGGCCCGGCCCGGCACTGCGCGGCACTGCGCGGCGCGGCGCGGCCCGGCCCGGCGGAACTGGACATCGCCACTCGGCGGGCGCCGCCGCGGCCCGCCGTTCCGCTGCCGACGGCGACACCTTGCGGAGGGCCGGCAGGAGCGGCGGCGCGGCGCTCGCCCGGCGCCTCCACGCATATCCCCAGCGGCGGGGCACCCACCGCTCTCTCGCCTCCTCTCCCCGCGGGCGCGGGGGCCGCGGCGGGGCCGGCGGCGGGACGGGACGCGACGCGACGCGGCAGGACGGGAGCGCGGCGCTCTCCTCGGCGGTGCGCGGCCGGCGGCGGGTGCGCTCCCCGGCCCGCTCCCGATCCGGCCGCCGCTCGGGGCGGCGCCTCCTCGCTCATAGGCTGCAGGTTGAGGCGGGGACTTGGGCGTCGCTCGCAGGAAGGCTGGTGGCGGCGGGCGGCCGCTTTGTGTGCGGCGGCGGGGGCCGCCTCCCCGGCCCGCCTCGGCCGGCGGTGGGGGCGAGCCCGGGGTCTTCAAAGCCGGCGGCTCCGGGAGGCATGGCGGGGCGTCGATGAAGGCGGCCGAGGAGGGGGCGGCTTCTCCTGAGAGGGGGGCAGTGAGCCCTGGGGGAGGCAGGGTTGGTCCGAGCGCGCCTTCGCCTCGTCCCCGCCGGGGAGCGCGGGGGGCCGGCTGGGCCGGAGGTCCTGCCTCTCGCCCTGGTGAGCCCCCCTCGCCTCCACGTCGCGCTTCAGCGGCCAAAACTCGGAGGCTGCACCAACCCCTCGGTGTCCTGAGGCGGCCTTGAGAGCTGGCGGGCGTGCCCGGTGTGGTCCTGAAGCCGGCGGGCGTCCGGGGCAGCAGCAAGGCCGGCTGGGCCCCCCCGGGCCGCGGCACGGGTCTGCCGGCGGTGGCGTGATGGCGGCGGCCGGCCGGCCCTGTGCTGCCCGCGGAGGCCAGGCCGGTTGGGTTGGCTGGCCAAGGGCGACGGCTGCTTTGAAATGGCCGCAGCCAAGGCAGTGAGCTTCTGCCAGGCTCTTGGCTCCCCCAGCTCGCTCCTGCGTACCTTTCCCCTCCGCGCAGGGGTGGCTGGTTGCGGTTCCGCTGGGGAGCCTTCGGTGGGCCCTGGCTGCGAGCAGCTGGAGGGTGAATCCTCTGTACCAGAGCTTCCGAGCGAGCAGGACCCGGGCGGGGGGTGCTGAAGGTGACTTCTAGATCCCCCGCTACGCGTTATAGCGTGGCTGGGAGGTAGCAGCTGGCTACCTGGAGTCAGCTGTGGAAGGGGCAGCGCACCATGAAGCAGAGGAGCGCTGGATCGACTCCTGCCGGGGTTTCAGCCAGCCCCCGTGGCAGCAAGCTGGTGAGATGTTTGAGGTCAGGCTTGCCCCAGCTTTTGTGATTTGGCCTCCATTCCTCTAATGCACTTTGGATTCAAGACAGGGGAATTCATTGATTAGCTAATGCGTGCTCGGTACTTTGAAGATGTGAAGTCTTACGAAAGCGCCGAGCTTTATTAATTTCTGTTTGGATGATTTGGCTGGACAAAAAAGGTGTGGGTGGTTGGGATTTTTTTCCCCTCGCATTTCAGTAGCCTTGAACAGGTTGCAGCTTGTGGGGAGACATGAACAGTTAGTATGTGTCTCACCAAATGTGTGAACAATTTATTTATACTCGTCAACTGAGGACCTTCCTCAATTCAAGTAATTACGTACGATTTGTTCCTTAAAGTAATTCTTTTTGTCTTCTACATTTCCTTTAATGTTTTTATGTGTGCAGATACTGATATGTCCATACCTTAGAGATGGACATGGGCTGCTATCTGATTTATTGTTAATTCATTATAAATTCTCGCCTAGATTCTCTCAGCAGCCTTTTTAAATTTTCCTCTTTTTTTTCATACATATGTGTGTGGGAATAAAGCTATCAACTTCTAGGAAGGTTCTGCTGTGGTGTGTGATATCTTTAGTAGTACCCTGGATGAGAACATCAATGAGGGCTAACGCTCAAGACAAATCTTTTAAAGTAACTTTCATTGTCGAAAAACCCCCAACCAACCAAAAACCAAAAACCTCACCAAACAGGAAATGGAAAGCAGTATGCTGAGAAACATTGCCATTTATGAGCACTAACTCTGTTTAGGTAAAAAGACTTGTTAAAACCCCAGATCTGTTGCTTTGTCTTGTACAGTTGAGAACGACATGGAAAACATTGTGCAAAGCTTTGGAAGGACTGCACAAATCTTTGTGATGTTTTGGCTGACGCTTACTTTGGGCTATTTTATCAACGTCTACTTTTTTTCTCTGATCCCTTCTGTCCCTGAAACAGCATGTATCAAGAAGCCTCGAGGCAAATGGAAACCTGAAATTACTTGTAGTTACTGTGAATTTATTGTTGCGTCATTTCACCAAAAAAACCTTGGGAATTAAGATGTGCTGATACTAGAACTGGGTCCCCGTATAGACCAGTTGTGTAGCAGTATTTCAAGGCATTGTAAGAATTCACTATCTGACAAAGTAGAAAAAGATGTACAAAAAAGTGTATAAAAGGCTAAAATATACTTTTGCTTATACAGTGGTAAGAATCTAAGTAGATCCTGCGGTCTTTAATTTGGCCTAACAAGGAGCCTGACAAAGCACTGTGCTGAGACCTTGAACATACACACCTGGGCATAATACATGGGTAAGTTACTGGTGTTCAGGACTACTGAACATTTTCCCTTTTGTTGTTATTGATTCATTAAGGAATGCTGTGTAAGGCGAATTTCTCTGGCTACGCGTACCTCTCTTTCACCCTTACAGCCTGCAACTACCAAGAAGATCAAAAGAAACAGGACAGTATCACTTGATATGTGTGCAGTTGTCTTCCTCAGGTGTAGCCAAACTTTAGTACGTTTCTGAGTTTTCTTTGCTAGTCAGAAGTAATGTATATACTCTCATGACTCCATGTTAAATTGTAAAAAGGTTTTATAAAGGGTTTCCTTAATCGGGGGGGAGGTGTGTGTTCTGAGGGCACTTGGCAAAAGCATGGCAGAATTGGAATGATTTATCCCTGTTCTGTCTCAACCAGCAGAAATGACATGTGAAACTTTCTGTGTAGGACTAGAAAGGACATAAGTATGAACACTCAGACCTGGCATTTTTATTTTTATTTTCTTAAACAAGGACCTGATACACTACCTGTTAGATAGCAGTAGTAACATTTTCAGGTGGATTAAGTATTTGGAGGTAGCTATTAAATTTAACATAACAGTTACAAAAGCTGCCAGATTTAGAGCAGCAGATTTATTCCTGCATACCTTCAGTAAACTTGCTAGGGAGTTGTACTCTGTGTGGCTGCTCAGTGTGTGTAGTTTAAAATATTTCTCTTGACACTCTCCCTGAAGGTAGAGTCTGGTATTACTTTTGCCCTCATTCAGGTGAGACAAGGTAAGGGGCTTGCCCCAGTGTCACATACGGAAATTGATTTCCCTAGTGTGCTGATTGTAACAGTCTGAGGTAGCAACTGCTTTCCCACAAGTTCTTGAAGAGTGCGTCATCATCATCCATTAAGATGAAAGAATAGCGCAGCCTCTCAAAGACATTGGATGTCACCTCTGCAAAGAACGCCATCGTCAGTGCTACATTTGCATTGTTCTTGCGACATGAAAACTCAAATACCAGCCATAATACCTGGTGCTTGTATAATGTTTCACATGACCAAGACGTGGTACAAACACAGGCATTGAAACACTTGAGTTATTTCACTTACAGTCACCGCAGAGGTCACTAGCCAATCTCACCTGTGCATTCAGAAGCATTTTAAGGAGTACCTAGTAATCAGAGAACTAATTCTATTTAATTAAAACTAATTTTGAGGTCATATTGTTCATAAGGAATACTCTGATAATAGAATATCACTCTGGCTGCTAAGAACAGAGGAGATACTGGATTTAACTGGGTAACCGTGGCTGAATGCTCCACCTTTAAGTGTTCCTAGATATATCAGAAACCATCTTTCAACAGTTAGTGAAAAGAAAAAGAGCCTTCTTCCTTCTGTGCTTTTTGTGTACATTTGGTTTCTTCAAAAGCGGTTGGTCAGACCAGCGTTTGTGTACTAGTCTTCTCCCTCAGCTTCCTTTCTAGCTGCTCAGAGAGCATTGGAAGATTTTCATTAAAACCAGAAGGACTAGAAATGTATTTTTTAGATTTGGCAGAAGCTCATAGCAGTTGCTCAGGAAAACATCCTACTTGCAACAGATTTTTCAAACCCTATATATGGCTAGATAAACATCTAAGCATTTGGTATCTTACAGTTGTATTCTAAAGCAAAACAAAACAAAACAAAATGAACTTCAGAAAGTTACAGATAAGACCACTAAGTGAAATGTAATAGAAACGAGGAGTTTTGAGAGCCTGGTTTCTGATGACTCTCTTTTATGAGAATTCTTGATGTCTGATTAAGAATGAGCTTATTAACTTTTCTGGGTTGAAATATTAATAGGATCTTTTTTCTCTCTCCAGTTTCCAATTTTAAAGAAAACTGTAAGAGTTTTAAGATTTTTTTAGACCTTTCCCCTCAGTAAATTTGGTTGAAGCTGCCTAGTGAGTTCAAAATCCATGTCAGGGAATGACAGACTGATAACTCTGTTGAATGTGCTTTTTTCCCTGAGGAAACTAGGGCAAGAGGAAATCAAGTACCTGAATTTAAAAATTATCAATTTGTTAAATTTCAGCAGTCAAGTATTTTCTTTGTGCACAAAAAATGATTATAGAGAAAAATACCTCACTGCTCCTCTTAGTCAGGCTGCCATAAGAAACATTATTAATACAAAATCAGTGGATAAATTCACTTTTACAATATTGTAACCCCCACACATTATTACAGTAATTACTTCCTTCTAAATGTATACATAGTGCATGAAAATATATCCTAATTGTAAAATCACTTACAAGCATTTATCATTTTTGCAAGTATTCCTTTATGAGTAGGAAGGTATAACTTTCCTAAATTTAATTGTTACAGAAGTGTCTGCTGCTTAGTGACATACAGCATCAGTTACATGACAGTAGAGTTGGGTTGTTCTTGTGTTATATGCCTGTTTTTATAAATACCCGTGACACAATGAACACATTTGATATGCACATGCATTTCAGGACAACAGCTGTGGTAAAATATT
Organism: Harpia harpyja; assembly: GCF_026419915.1. Classification (NCBI taxonomy): domain Eukaryota; kingdom Metazoa; phylum Chordata; class Aves; order Accipitriformes; family Accipitridae; genus Harpia; species Harpia harpyja. The sequence goes on from NC_068954.1 coordinate 13,557,550, forward strand.
TTTTCCGTAACAGGTGAGTAGGCCAGTTAAAAATGGCTTGATGGTACATAATTAGAGCAATGATAAACTTGTTTTTTGTTAGAATAATCTGTTAACTTTTGCAAAAAGTTAACAAAAGTAGATCAGGACAGTTGCTTCTTTTTCACTTTTTTTTTTTTAGTTATGGTGAATGCAATTCATGTTCAGCGCGCTGAGACACTAATCTGCATTACTATGCTGCAAATAAGCAGTAACTGTCATCTACCAGTAATTCTGAAGATATCAACGATGCAAATTTATACTGTGTCCTTCAGCCACAGCAAATATGGTAGACCTCTTGCAGGGGTGGACGTCTTTATAAAATAATCTCATAACAGTTCTTCAGTTTTTCTTTGAAAGTCAGGGGTTTGAGCCTATTCAGTCAATACCCGCTCCACTGCCTGTTAAAGCTAGGGAAAAACTCTTTGCAACATTAATTTAATGAACCCCAGGAGAGTCATCCTTATATTTTGCAGTTCATAAGCATGGAGAGAATGACACTGAAAGGCAGCTTCCTGCTTCTCTTGACCCGCTGCAGGTAATAGGCAGGTGGGAAGAGGACTGGTGAGGTCTGACAGCTTCATCAAGCAAGTTTTTCCCCTCACAGTGGTCCATGGTAATGCCACAATGCCACTTCATCAGGAAGGCTTGTTGATCTCAATTGGTTTAATTCTCTGAAAAGCTTAGTTTAGTTAAAATCTTCTTAGTGCCACAGCAAGAAAGATGGGGCAGTGAACACTTGAAGGTCTTTGGGGCTGTTCACACAGCTTGTAAAATGGGCTACTTACGTAGTTTGCCCCTGATTCTTACCCAGTTCCTTTTCTACCTGCCGCCCTCTGCTTTGTCATCGTATATTCAATCATTTAGTGGTTTGAAGCATTACAACATTTTATGTTTGTACGTGCTTAAATGTTTTAACTTTTTTTGAGCAATTAGCCATTTGTGCATTTTTATGCAAGCTCACTTTACTGACTGTTTTTGAAACTTTAGCTCAAAATATTTCACTGGTTGCAAAGCCTTTTAATGAATTCATTATCATGAAATATTTTACTAGATAATTCACCGAGACAAATGTGAAATGTGCATTTGGGAAGGTAAAATTATAACCAGTCACATAAACCTGTCTTCATTAGCTCCCTTTCAAACATCTCCAAATGTTACCAATAGAGAAAGACATCCTCAGAGAGTGGTTTGAAGCGTGAATTCTTTAGTTTTCAGTTGGAATCTGCTTTATGTTTGAGAGGAAGGCTTTCATTTCCTGCATCTGAGATTAATTTTTAAATGCAAGCTAACAGGATGATTAGCCTTTAAGGACTATTAGTGACTGGCCAGAATGGTGTTGGTGACTAGAACATAAAAGGGAAAAAAAAGAAAAATACAGACTTAAGTGAGTGAATGAGGGGATGCATCAAACTATATTCTCAGCTGGTGTCAATTGGTATGGCTTCCTTCCATTGGGACTGTGCCAGATGAGACCAGCAACAGATCTGTCCTGTCGTGATTCCAACTTCAGTCCTGGGCCACAACTTGAAAGTAGTTTTCTGGATTGTTTAGTTTGTTCTTATTTTACATGCAACAGATAAAGCCTTTACTGATAACCCGTGGGACATTCTTCAAAGCTTTGCCATAAAAACTGTTAACAGCAAAGGAAACGCTTAACACTTATTGCAGTAATGAACATATCTTCAGACACATTAAAGGCCTTTATGGAGTTTTGATGGTTTTATTATTATTGCCATACCTGCTTTAGTAAACCAGCATGTCAAAGTTTTGTTTATTTATGTGTCACAGAAATTACTGATGTATCTCTGGCTGTAAGCAGAGATGTATGAAGGGCTATGCCACAATCTTTGGAAGTCTTACCATTTCCTTCTTCTTCTGCATGCCTTTCATAGTCTCCCAGAGCGAGCTGGCTGTTTCCTTAATGTCATGGGGGATAATTCTAATGGGCTTCTGTGAAACTCTCATCCCCCTTGCCAAATCATGGGCACCTGAGCCTTGAAGAAGGTGTTCATCTCCTGGTAAAACAAATGATTGCTAGAGATGAGAAACCAGACTCAACAGACCCAGGTTTGCATCTGTTTTGGCAACTCCTACAATCTATTCATATTTTAACATATTCATATGTTTTTCCAGGCAAATGCAAGAGGGTTTCATATGAACCACAGTCTGTAAGTCAGAAAATTGCTTTGAAGTGAGCCATGATCAATAGGAGGCTGAAAGACGTGTCTTGTTCTGATCATTGTACATAATTATTGTAAAATTGTTTGACAGATTACCAGACTTGCAGAAGTAGAGCGCTTTAGAAGCAAGTGCCACAACAAATGTTGTTTATGAATTTGATTTTTTTTTTCAATGAATAATAAACCATTTATTGTACCGATCATATTTAACATTGCATTCCTGTTGCTTGCAGCATTCTGCTTTGAATGTTTTAGAGCTCATCAGCATTGTAACTTTGGCCTTGGCTGTCCATGTGTCTTGAAGATTTTGTATTGCTACATATTGTTGAAGTATCTGAACACATACTGTAAGATCTAGACCTGTCAACTTCCCTCTAAACCTGTCTCTCATGGCATTACAAACGCAGTTCTGCTGCCTCGCTCCTCAGTACCTAAAGTGACAGGGAAAAAAGAGAGAAAACCTGAACAAGAAGCATCCAGTATGTGGCAAGCCAAAGTGCAGTCTGAAAAAAGACAGTACAAGACAGGAGACAGGACAGCATGTTAGTCTTTTAACCACCCAGAAGAAGGTATGAATGAGAGAAGAAAAAGTTGCATGCAGTTTTGGCTGAATGATATTATAAAGCATCATAACGAACCAATTTTCTTTTAAAACCGCTCACTTGTTTTGGTTTTGTCAAAATGAATGATTTGGTGGTCTTTAATGACTTTTGATTTGGGAAACTTGAAATGTCAAGGCAGAAGCAGCAGTTAAAGACAGAATGTCCTTGCACCCCTTAATTAAAAGAGTTGTAAAATGTTGCTATTTAACTTCGAGCTGAGGAAAATGAAAAACATATATTTAGTGTTTTTTCCACTATTATACAAGTATATCCTTGATTTTTTACTGTTTGTTAATTTCTCTTTTGATCATTGTATAGGAGGGACTTCCTCGTCTTACTGTTAACTGAAATATCCAAAACTTTAATCCTGGTTTGGTAGTGCACAGCTATGTTCATGTGATCAGACTTTACATGTTAAAAGTTTTTTCACCAGTGATCTAATATTTATGAGCCATTACAGTATTGACGTTTAGCTAGAGGTTTTCTGTACTGATAATGCATATATTTGTTTTCCAGTGACATAATTTCATTGCTAAGAACAATTTCTGTTTAACAGAACTGAAATGTTCTTGATATCCACAAATGTAATTCTGTGTAATATCAAAGTTTACAATAGATGGGCCACATTAGCAGAGGAATACAGAAATGTACGTTATTTCAAAAGAGATGAAATCTGTATGAAAGGAAGAAAATAGTGGTGAAAATTTATTATGTTTTGTTTCTATCCTGACATTACCCAAGTCTTCTGACAACAATTTTCATTGCATCAGTTCCAGAGTGCTAAATATGTAGCATTTTGGCAAGATCATTGCCTCAAACATACTAGTACTGTGCTGGCATTCCCGCTCCTTTGACTTGTATTCTGGGTGCAGGCAGCTAGATCAGCATTAATCAGTGCAGAAAATCACATTCGTGTGCCAGGGTTTCAGACTGCTGGTAAAGACTTGTTCTTGGCAGGATAGCAGTACAGATGCAAGGTTGGAAGGCATCCTCCTTCCAGTGTGTCATGGTGTTGAGGACTAGTTTTCTGCCTACTCTGGAAAAAATATTACTGAAATTATTCGTTTATAAGCAATTAAGAAGACACCATGCTTTGGTAGTTTAATGTACTTATAAGAAGTAGCAACAAAGTGAATATAGGTGAACATACCAGTGGGAGAAGAGTATTGTATTTATATAGAAGCATGTATCTGTGTGTATGTTGATGTACACGTATGTATGTGTATGTGTGTGTGTACAGGTGTGTTTTTATACTCCAACTTACCCTTACTTAGTAAATGTTTAAAACCATTTATCTGTTTCAGAAATGAAAAAAAAAAAAGACATTGAATCCTTGTCTATACTGTTTTTCTTTTTTACAGGATGATCTGCAGTATTATTTTAGTTAGCTGCTCTTACAGAGAATTTAGAATATGTCTATGTGGGGCAGTAGGGCATGAAGACTGTCCCCAGCTCACCTAGGCTGGGCTGATAAATCTAGGAAGCACATTGCACTGTTGATAGCTCAAGTACTAAAAGATATAAAACTGTATTTGCCTGGCCCTCTGCTCAGGACAGTAAGTTTTGTCCCTTCACAAGGCTAATAACTTGGGCTCAGCGTCATTTTGAAACTGCTGTAGTGTGTTTCATTCTGGCACTAGCTTAACCAATGCCAGCCAGGCAACTGCATCATGCGCCAGTGTGCTGTGTGGGTGCACCATGTGGTAAACAGGGATAGTGTTTGTCTTAAGCTGTTAAAAGAAAATAAATATTTCATCTTGTTCGCTGTATATTTTATTTTTCTTATTAATCTTCATACCCACCTTTCAGACCTATGAATTTGTTGAATAGTATGCAGCAGAGTTGGACTGATGGTAGATGGTGATAATTCTAAGGTAGGATGAAATGTAGTATGGAAGAGTGTGTCCTAAGGTTTTGATTCTAGTTTTAGTTTAACTTTTGACCTGTAGCAGATCATGGGCAAAGTCACGTTAACTTTCATGTTAACTTTCAGTTTTCCTCACTTGTAAAACGGGACTAATGATGCTTAGCACCTCTGTGAAGTGTTTTGAGAACTTCAGCAGAATTGAATGTTGCTAATTAAGCTAGTAAAAACCTATTAGATTTTTGGTTTGTAGTATGTTTCTACTAATGTGATGGGGGAACAATACTGTGCAATGAAGGTAGAATTGCTCTGCTACATAGAAAGTAAGGCCAAACGCTGGAATGAAACATAGGAATTCGTTTCACCTTCAGGAATGGCTACAGGGCAGACATGCACATCTGAGGTAGTCATTATAGGCTGCCTTTCTAGTCAGTGGAGAACACTTGCCACAATCCATTTGACTTTCTTTAGATGTCTGCTTTAAGGTGAGATGAATAATGCCTTATGAATAATGCTTATTATATAATTTAATCTTACCTCCTGCCATAGAGGTACTTCCAGCTGCTCTGTATTGGTTGTGGTTGCTTTTGTTTGACTAAAGCACCACTTTCATAAAGTCCTTTTTTAAGACTAATTTGGACAAGCAATCCAAACCTGTAGCAGTCATAGTATTTATTTTTCCCTTTCCTTCCCACCCATATCTTATGTTAACCTTCAAAAATAGTTAATGAAGCATATAAATAGCAGTTGAAACCGCTTCTCATAGAACATCATCATGTTTGAAAATAAGTGCTGAGTGTTGGTCAGCAACTGCTGTCAAAAATGAAAGGTAAATTTGGCATGCAGCAGTGAAATGCTGAAGTGGTGATTAGTCTTTTGACAAATAGATGAGTCTGGCTTGGCCAGCTGTCAGGATGGTTGTATACACATTTCGCTATATTATTCTGATTGCGCTACTTTTGGATTTGAACTGAAGTCAGGATAATTACATAGAAAGATGTGTCACTGTTTAACAAGGTTATAAAAATGTGTGCTCTGTTTCTGCACCTCCCTCTGAGATGCAATGGCATTTCTACCTGGTCTGTGAATTGTGCCGTTGCAGTCATTTACTTGTTTGTTATAATGTGAACAGAAGTTTTTTCAATATATTTGCAAAAATATATGTTTTTACCTCCTTGGAACTGGGATATTATATACAGAGAGTAACTACATGTTAGGACTGTGTTATTTGTGCAAGCTTGTTCCCATGAAATTATCATTGAGAGAGTGTTGTGTATTATTATGTGTATCATATACACATAAATGCTGGCATTTTTTCTTGGAGCTGGCTTGGGAATCTGAGCTAAAAATAAAGGTGGATAATGAAATGTGATGTATGTGTACATTCCTTGTCCCATTATGCTGATAGCCCTGTATCTGGCATTTTGAAGAAAATATGAAAAGATAATGAGTAAGCCTTTGTGCATATCCCATGGATCAGAGAAGAAAAGAGGCTCTTCTGAGACTTGCATGTCGTTAGCGGTGAATATTGGAAAACCCCCCTCTGCTTGCCCTGCCTTGTGAGAAGTGAGACTTGAAAGAACTTTCACTTCTTTTACTGGTTTGAAAACATATTTGACCTCTGAGAAAGGAAGCCAGGGAGAGCGTTGAATAAGTTGATTTACCATCTCTTGAAATACCTCCTTTACTGGTTCTGTGCCAGAATCTGAAGTGCTGTAGTGACAGCAGCCAAAAGGGAGTGGGGATTTGGATGGAGATAAAGGGAAAGATTAAAAAAAGAAGTCTAAACCTATATTTAATCCAATGGTCTCGTTATCTGAAGCTGGCCACTTCCAGGAGCTCTGCAAACTTTTCCTTCAGTGAATGAATTGAGCCCTGTGTTATAATGACAAATACTTCTGGGAAATACTTGTGTTACATTAATGCTACAGCAAAAAAGTGCAAACTGAATTAGATAGAAAAGATGCGACTTTTTACATCTGTGATGCATGTGGATTATGGAGGCAAAGATGACCCAAGAAAGTGGAAGCTATGTGTCTGAGTTGTTGAAAAGCAGGTTTTGGAATGACATCCCAGGAACAGCTGCTGCTGAGTACACAGGATTGGGGAGGGTGCAGTGTGATTATTGGGAAAATGTCCAATTTTTCTTTAATCCAAGAAAAAAGGGGTATTTATTAGTGTTTCTGATGGATTTACTACAAAACATTGCTACTTGAACATGATTCTAAGATTTTAATTCACATTGTCGTAGCTGACTTTTAGCTGGTTGATTTCAGTAAACTTCTACTGATTTAAACCAGCCGACAATCTTTTCCACAATCATCACAGTATTGTTCACTTGAAGTATGCTCCTGTACTATAAGCCCTCTGGGGCAGAGAGCTCCAAAGTCCTAAGAAAAGTGGTTTCGGGTCTCTTTGGAAGCACATGTTTGTCCTTAAGTAACAGTATTCAGCAGCATACATCCTAACTTGAGGATGCCTAGTAGTTAGGCATTGCAGAACTGAATTTGGCAGTACCTGGGTCACCTTTGTGATTATGTGTTGCCTTTGGAAATTTTGACATTGGGTGAACTGTATGCTTCCTATAATTCTACTTGAATTTCACATCCTCCTTTTTCCCACTCCTTCATAGATGTCTGCTTCGTGGTTAAAGGCTCAAAAGGTAAACGTGTAAGGCTATATTTTATGTTCACTTTTCCCAGGCATGACCTTTTTATTCTGCCATTAGAGCCCCATACAGGGTACATGGTGAGTGCATCCTCATTCCAGATTTTCTGAACTCCCATCAAAGCTGCAACTGAACCAAGTGGACAAACATGGACAGAGAAGCCTAAGCAGTGTCAGCAACAGTTTTGAGCCTTCCATAAGAGTGTGCATAATGACAATTTTGGAGAGAAAGGTGGCACCCATAATATCGGAGCAGTCACAGCAGGAGGAGGCAACTGTTTTTTAATCAAAGTGGGAAGCGAGGCATGGCAAAAGTGAAGGCTTTGGAATGGTGTGAGGACTTAAGAAGAGATTTTGAGTAAGGCTGAAGGCAGAGAGGCTTGGCGTAAGAAGCTTTTGAGCGGCTGATTTGCTTTAATTAGGAGCAATGGATTTAAAGTTCAGCACGCTGATGGAAAATAATTCCCTTACAGAGCCCTTAGTGAGAATCTGAGTGCTTTCCTTTTGTTGTTATTTAAATCTACTGGTGTATGGGGTTGTCATCGTAAAGAATGTTTGTTGCTTCTTGTTTATTCAGGTCGGGAAAGATGTTCATGAAATATGTAGTCACATAGTAATTATGTCATCAGATACACTGCTACAAAACTCTCCTCAGTGAAGAGGAATTTCCTTTACACCTGACGATAACATTTTTCAAAATAAAATATGTCAAAGCTTAGAAGTTTATCTTGGCAGAACATCATACCATTAAAGCAAGATTGAATGTATCCTGTCCAAATCTCTTGCTTCTTGTAATGGTGCCTAAGGCTACAGTCCTCCAGATGTTGATACTACCAGCATTTACATTTTGAATGAAAAAAACCTCTCGTTACCACAGTCACTTTACAGTAGAAATTCTACCTTTTTTTCCAGAACAGTTTCTCTGGTGTAATGCAAAAAAAATGTGATGGAAAAAAAAGTTGATTTCCCCCCCCGCCTTCAGAATAATTTGCCCTTAGCAATAAGAATGAGAAAGGATGGGGCAGCAGCTCTTTCATGCCCCTTGCTTCCTAATCCAGGTAAAGATTGCATTATTTGTCCATAAATAGCTAAAAATTGCCTTAGTCTCAGGAAGGAAACAGAAGCTGCTGCAGTAAGAAATAGTAGTGAAAGGGCAAGCAAAACTTTTCCTTGTGCTAACACTGGCCAGACATCATCAGCATTAAACTTAATGAGCCTTATTTACACTGAGTCAGCTCAGACTGCTTTAGCCTTAAAGGAGCCTTAAAACAAGTGAAGATGGGAATCATTTCCTCTAAGTTTTGGTAATTAACACAGCTGCTCCCACGGGAGATCAAGAGATGGTGGTAAGACAACTCAATTTTCTTAGTTTTGTTGGATACCAAAGGCAGCTTGCAGTCTTCTTGCTGAGGTGGTGGGGTTTTGCAAGATTTTATGAACGAAAGGCTAGACCAAGTGATCAAAGGATGACAAAGGGATGAGATAACAGGACACTGAGAAGAGAAATACATCTTACTTGGTGTATATTATTAGGAAAGCCATATATAGTTCAGCAAAAATGGGCAGGCTTCAATTGGAATGACATTATATTATTTTTTTAAGAAAAACTGTATCACATGCAGATCTGCATTAAGATTTCTTTGTCCTGCTCTCGCTCATGGGTTTGGCTGTCTGATGTGCTTACATGTTTTGGTCAGGAGATTCATAATGCAGCTGCATAGACTAATTTTCCAGTCTGTTGCTACTATTTCTGTCCTGTAGACTCTAAACTGGAGCTTACAATTGAGTGTCAGCCTGCAGAAGAATGGCGTGGAGGATTGCTGATACTTTCAGGTTCAAATGTTCAGCTCACCATCCTCCAACAAACTGATCTTGGGGATGAATTGGTTGGACCATTAGTAACAGTTCCAAGGAAAGTCATGAAAACACGAAGCAGAACGTGTATACGTTACATTTGTCATGTATATGTAGTTTTGCAGTAGTGAGATATATATGAGAAGAAATAAAGGAGGGAAGTAACCTACTGAGTCTTCCATACAAGTACCTTATAAAGGTACGTGATTTCCCCAGCTACTGTTTTCCCCTACACGGCACCTTTGCATGGGAACACCTTATTAGGAAAGATACTGGGATTGTGATGTGTACAGGGTTGATTTACAGGTTATACTTAGACAAAATGAAAGGCATCAATCTTCTAAAAATCACTTTAGATCATGATTTTATATAGTGGCAGTAATACCATCAGAGATAGTATGTTCAGCAAATACACACACACACACATGCTTCATAATGTCATGTACTCTTTGTTTGTGCTTGCACTTCAAATAATTTCTGTTCAACCATGATATCCTGTGGCATGGATGGATGCTTGTTAGTAGAACAAGTAACATAATTCCTGAGTTAGAAAGGTCATAGATAGGGCAATGGGACTGGGGACCCAAAGCTGGAAAATGTATTAACATAGTTTAATCAGTCATACTAAATTCCACTGTGGCATATTTCCTCAACAAATTAGTTAAAAGGATTCTGGGTTCTGTCACTGGAAAAGAAAACACTTAATCTTTTATTCTAAAAAGAATATTTTTTTCTTTAATTATTGTGTCTGAAAGTTTGGGGATTTTTTTTTTCATTTTCATAAGGGTTTATTATGGTTTATGCTCTACTGTTTAAGACTTTATATTAGGATATCTAGCTTTTCCTGTAAATTTTGCCAGAGCTTTGTTGTGCTGCCTTGATCAAATTACTTGCTCCTTCTGTGTCTCACTTTCACTGTATTCAGGTAATAGACCCTCCAGTGCTGTCCTAAACTTTAGTGATTCCACTAAAGTGCATAGCACAATGTGATGTTGATATCAGATGGAATTTCTAAGAATTACTGCAATTCAAAGAACTAGTAATTATTTGAAGTTTCGCTAAACTGCGTTATCCAGCATCTTCTCTGGTGAAGAACCATTACTTCAAATATTGGAAGAATGTGGATGCAAACCATTGGCAAGCCAGCTGTCATTTTTGGCAGGACAGTGTGTTTAGGTGAGCAATTATAGTCAAGGACCATGATTCAGATTATGATTGTTCCCAAGAAACGGAGTGCAAATGTCAAAGTACGTCAGTGAGATTCATCTGAATAGTAACTGCGGTTGTTTCATTTTCTGGATGACCATGCAGGATTTGTGAGTTATGCAACATTAGCTACCCCCGGAATAGTTTGAAGCTAAAGTTGGAAATCAATTTAGAATTGCTTTAGTGTGGCCACTCTTATGCATCCTATGCAACTTGTACCGTGCCTCCTCCTTCCCTACAGAGGAAGGGTTAGAAAGGCACTTCAGGAGGGAATATGGTTCCATTGCTGTGCGGTGATTCTGTAATAATTAACAACAGCACTCCTGTTGAGTTGCACTCTTGCTACGTTCAATTTGAAATTCCTCCTCCATTAGAGTGCTTGCTCTTTTTCACAAGTACCTTGTAGAGCTTTATAGCTTATAAGCTTCATAATGGTGACATCCCACCCTGAAATACAACTGTAGTATGATTCACTGTGTTGAAGAACTAATGTATGAATACTTTTTTCTTAAGTAGATATGCCTAATGGAGTTTTAAAAAGTACAGAACTAATTAAGGAAGTTCAGTAATTAGTGATATGGTAAAAACAGGATTCCTCTAAATTACTTTAAAAGTTGGCCTATTTCCATCTACACCATTTAAATACGTATTAATTTAAAGCCAGCTGCTTCTTGCATTTTGCATTTCAGTATTGCTTTGTTAGTTTTTCTTTCTTCCTCCTGAAGATTAAATGTGTGTCCTGTAGGTTTATCAGCCCTGACTTTTTGAATGTGACAACACTCACTGTGATCTCCTAACTCATCAATCAGATGGGAACCATAGTCTTCCAAAGTGTTTTAGAGAGCCTCTTTCTTGAGTAGCGCACAGTATTTCTATACTAAGGGTATACTATGCCATAAAATAATGTTTATGTTCCTTTAGGCTTAATACCATACCATTTGTGAGCACAAGTGCTGAAGCAATTTAGAAAGAGATGTTAACTTTATATCCTACCACGGAAGTAGTTTTATTACTGTGTATGCAAAGCAACAGGAAAGCAAAGCTTTGCTCTTATATTTTATTAGCTATCATTATCATGTTTCAGGGCCTCTTCTTGTATCAGTATTTGCAGACATACAGAAGTCTTTCTTTATGAGCATACTAAAAAGAAATTAGGAAATTAATAACGTGGCTTCTGAATCTTTAGAAAAAGCACTTTCTTTAGAAAATGAAGAATTGTTTCAGCAGCGTATGTCCCAACAATGAGGCTTACAAATGCCAGATGTAGAAGAATAACATTGTGCTTTGGCATTGGATTATGGAAGTAGAATGGAGATGAAAGCAGTTAGCTTAACTGCCGTGTAGAGCAATATCACTGTTGGTAATGCCAGACATTTAAATATGAATCAAGTCCCAACATAGTCCTGAGATATCCTAAAATCACTAAAATATACTTCAGGTTGTTTTCTATTAGCCCACTGATTTTATTCTTTGAGGTGCACTTTCTGAGTTTTCTGTCATAATTACAAGATCGAGAAACTGATGCAGAGATATTTCAAATAGTCACAAGTTGTCAGAAGCATGAATTTTAAGCAGATTACAAAGTATCATGAAATTCTGTAGACCTGTGAGAGTTCATAATACTGTGATAAGCGCTGTTCTGGGATGCAATTTTTACAGTCTCTGAAATGACTTTTGACTGGGTTTGGAAACTGAAATTCTACACTGAGAAAATTCATGTACAGTGAAATGTCCTCTTTTGGTAAGGTTTAAGGATATATTTATTTTTCACATATATTTTGTTTTATATTTATACTATAGAAGACAGCTCAAAAAGTACTATACAAGAATACTGAGAAATTACTTCCTAAAGGAGCTTGACCGTGGTCAGTCCATCTTCCATGGAAATTCTAACAGAACAGAATTTCCTGTAGAAGTAAGTGTTGTCCTTGTGAGAGTTCACTGTATATGACCATATTTTCTAGTCACATTCTTAATCCAAAATATTTAATACATCCAGGAAATTGAATGCCTTCACTATAGATTGCCTTGGGTTAAAAAAAAAGACCATGACTTTACACTGTATTCTGTAGTTTTCAGAAGAGTATTCTGTAGGAACCAGTCTGGAGAGCCATGCAAACCCCTTGCTCATTGCAAATGAGTTATGAAAGTGGAATCTAAATGAAAGCAGCTAATGATGATACAAATGTGGCACAAGAATTGCCACATCACAGTTCCTGCTTCTGAACATTTAAGTATCATGAGTCAGCTTTAGACTTCAGAAATTAGTCTTTAAAATGTTAATATATATGTGAGCTCGCTGGTCTTGCTTCTGAAAACATACAAGTTCTTCTCTCACTGGAGTTCAGCGAGTGCTGATGGTTTTTTCGGTATTAGGACTAGGTCAGAGCTTCCAAACCTTAAGAAACTGGAAATGATCTGGAGGTAAATTCAGAATGGTTCAGAGCGTAGTAAACTTAGATGCTCATGCTTCTTGTGATCAGGAAAAAAAAAAAGGGCAAAAAACCCCCATAAGATGCCTGGGTTTTGTGATGAGTAGTGAAATGACTGAGATAGCTTATAATAATCTGAAAAAAGATTATCCTGTCCAATCTGAGGTGATAGCAAGCGTTACTCATACTGCAGATTTAAATGGTTCATTGGGCATGTGTATTATCATTAAAACGCTGTAACTTAGCTATAAACTTTTGAAGTGTTTTCCACTGAAATGAAATGCTTTTTATCTTTATACCTTTTGTCTTCCTGAGGTTTGGTTTCAGTCTGCTGTTCTTTACCTAGCAACAGATTCTATTTAAGTGCTGGGCTACAATGATAATAGTGAGGTAGTCAAATGTTATAGAGGAAAAGTTACAGCTGTTTTTTATCCACTTGTTGCTGACATCGAATTTGTTCAATTGATGTTGCATATAAATTGCTGGAACAAGCAGAGAAAGATGTGATTCTAGCAATGAGAGATTTCCCGACCACTATGGTTGGGTATGTCATTCCAGAGAAGACCAGGAGCCTCTTACACATGGTGATGGTATCATACCATTTCTTCTCAATAAGGCAAGAAGATCTTATGGTTGGCAAACATAAGCTGGAAAGACGTGCAAAATGAGAACTGAGTATCTGCTTCCTGTGCATTTGTAGTAGGCCATTTCCAGAACTGCTAAGGTATGTTCAGTTCTGGATCTTGGTATGAATCCAGCAAATGCCAGGTCTACTTTCTTAGCTTCACTTAGACGAATGTTCATGGATTTTGGCTAGCTTCTGAATGAGCTTCTTCAGGGAGGAGAGATTTGATACACTTTTTGGTTGGTTTGAAATCATTCAGGATTGCAAAGTGTCAACCTTCTTCATTGCTAGTCGAACTAGTTTGGGCTTGAAAGATAAAAATAGTTTCTTTCTCTGAAAGCCATATTTGTAATTTCTGTAGAAAAGGCCTTCTGTTTGTAATTCTTTCATGAATCAGTAAAAACGTGAATAAATACAGCAGTTGTTTTAGGTTGGTGATATCTAAGTTTAATTTGCACAAGCAAATTACCTCACCATGAAGTGCAAATTGAAGAGGGGTCATATGGAATTATCTCTGGAGTTCCTCAGTTGGTCCAGAATCCGTTCTTCTGCTTGCATTCACATCTTTTATATGTAGGAACTGCAGTTCCTCCAAGTGATAAACTATGTCAGTGTCAGTGTTGAATGATAATCAAGGATTTGATCTCTCATTATGCCCAAAAATCCATCTTAAAGGAACATTAAATTTACAAGGAAACTTCACATTTAAAAATAACTGTGCTTTCCTAGTTCAGCTGTTGTCTGTTTATGTCATGGTCTCTCTTGATGGCAACACATCCTATTTTTACTTTAGAGTCTCAGGCTTACACAGTCCAAAGCATGTCCTCCTCCAGAACCAGTATCAGTGTTATAAAGTGCAAAATGTTGCTCAGAATGATTGCAGAAGTTGAAAGAGGCAGAATATTACTGGAAGAGAAAGCAAGCTCTCAAGATCAAGTAAGTAAGAAAATGCCCTGCAAAAAATTAATTTTATGCCACTCTTCCTTCTGCTTGGCAAGTCACTTTTAATCAGATTTTCAAAGTTAGGGAGGAATTACATGTTCTTTATTTTCAAGGTGCCACAATATTTTTGGTCCTAGACTTAAAAAAAAATACGACAATATTATATAATATTATAAAAAAAAGCACTACAGCTGCAACTGGAGTCTGTACTTGTACTGTGTAAAATACTATAAAAAAGAGGGTGCATATGTACAAAACAGACATCCAGAATTAATGATATTTTGATTGTTTTGGCATTCTTCCATAAAAAGAGGGAATGATAATTCTTACTCACAAAAGGGGAGATAAATTCATTACTTTTTGTAAAGTGCTATCACGGTATTTAAAAGCTTAGGAGGAACCCATAATAATCCAGTGTTTAAATGGCGTGCATATTAAATATGGGCTAGGGAAACTCAGTTGTGTGCCTTATGGTAGAGAACAGAGGAACAAATATTGTGTTACCTATAGGAATGTAATCACTGCCTTGAATGTTTTTGGTCATATCCTAAAGCATTTACTGCAAGACTATACACCAAAACATGCTGTCTGTCTTTTGCCTGTGTTTTGCTTTTACAGATGCTTGGTTGAGCACATGTTTAAGCATAGTATAACTTTAAATACAAATTTAGTCATACTTAAATCAATCTATGAACAGTTTCATAATCTTAAATAAATAAATACTGCACCACTGTATCATTGGATTGGAGGTAAATGTCTAAACTGTTTCCTATTTCTAGTTGGTTATAACCATTTTGTAGGACTTGTTGATCATTACGTTGCCAGGAGATGAGCAAAGAGAAGCAACTGGTTAACAGCTGGTTGCATCTGGTCACAGCCAGGAAAGCACAGCAATAGAATAAACAATTCGGTTTTCAACAGCTGCATTTGCAGTTACAGTCTACTGAATCAAATAAGTGCAGCTTTCCAAGTGTAATCTGTGAGTTAGAAACATAAATTATCTTTAGAAACATTTAGAAGTAATGAGAAAAAAAAATTCTCCTTATTTTATCATCCTCTCCCTCTCTTACTATTGCTATTTTTTAATTCCCATCTTTTTTTTAAACATTGGAAACATCTATTAATAGAAAACATGCTTAAGCATTTTAATTCTTCTCTGTGTTTTGTACCTTGATGTACCTCTCTCTATTTCAGTTTCTAAAGATTCTGTGCTCTCCTGTTTCACTTCTAGGAACACTTGAGTGCTGTTAGATATTTCCTGATATCCACCAAGGACCTTGCTGTAGGTTTTTATCATCCCTGGAAAGTCACCAGATACGATACTGGTGGGTGACAGTAGAACACTTTATTAAAGGACAAACTGGATTTGAAACATAGTTACATAACGGATTGCCTGAATATGCTACTGAAATCTGGCCAGAAAACGGGAGATGGTCATACTATTTGAAGACATCACGTCTGGGGCCAAAAATGGTTGTATCGTTTCTCCATCAAGATGTCATCAATCTCAGATGCTGAGATTAAAGTTAAGTTGGCCCAGGATATGATAATACTTCTGCGAACTAGCTGATGGTTCAGAATCTCAGGGGAAGTTAATCTGCAAAGAACAGTGAATCTAAGGCTGAAAGTTCATGACAGGTAAAAGAAAGGGATTGTTTTACATCTGTGCTGGTGGTAAATGGTTAAAAAAGATGCTCATCACAATCTGGCATCTGAATATACTGATTTATTCTGAACTGATTTGAACGCTGTATATGTCTATGTCAGAGTAAGTACTGAACAAGTGCTTGGTAAAAAAAGTCTTTACAAAGCAGTGATCGTGTCTGTTGGTCATTCACAGGACTGATCAATAATGTACATGAATAGGTACAGCTATGATTACTCATGCTAACAGTCAGAGACGTCCTAAGGGCAGTTTGTAGGTTGAAAGACATCAGCTGGGGAGCAAGACCAGCCCACAAGGGCACAAATGGCTGTTTTGTCTTAGGAACGGTGAATGTTCAGAGCAGCCTGTGCCCAGCCCAGTCCTGTTCCTGACGTATTGACCGATGTACTGGATGGACCCTGGACCCGCACTGTAGTTTGCCCTGTCTCCAGTCCTGTCTCTGGCCCTGCCTCCTGCTCTTCCTGACTAAATGGACCCCAGACGTGACTCATTTCCTCAGCGTGTCTGGGACTGCTGAGGGGACCTGTCACTGGGACCAACCCGGTCCTGCTCAGATACTGCAGGACTATGCCGTGGTGAGGGTGGTCACTGCCCTGCCTGCGCCGTGATCTCTGTCACCTCCTGCCTCATCTCCCTTGTGCACCAGTCCTGCTCTTGCTGCTACCTGACAGGCTGTGTCCAGTAGAATCCATCGTCTGGACTATTTTTAATAGCATTTGGTTTATAGTTTGAAATAACTAGCAGGTAGATACATCACAGGTACTAAAGGCTGAGTTAATTTATGTTAATATTCACTATTTCTGTTGTCGAGGATTGTGGAAGTCCCAGACGTAGCCCACAGCCTGACCAAAGTAGGTTCTGTATGACAGAATGAAAAAACAAACTATTCTAGCCAACTTGAACTATGAATATAAACAAAAGACAGGAAAGCCCAAATCGCAAGTGATCAATGGACTTATGACTCAAAGAGCATCTTAATTGCAAGATGACCTTTGGGATGAACTGTACACCCTGGGAAAGCATTGATTTGTTAGAGAGGTGTAGTGTCCCAGCGTATCACTCTGCTTAGTGAAGGGCTCCTGTGCATCTCACAGTGCAGCTCAAACTGAATTTGCAGGATTTATTGTGAAATCGAGCCAGAGTTACAAGAGAACTGCCTCAGTCTTTATAGCCATGTCAGTCCATATTATGTACCTGTCTTGGAAAACAGTAGGTTGTGAACAACAAAAACAACCATGAGACCACATGTATAATAGATTGCTAAACCAGGGCGTATCAAGTTTAGGTTAGATTTTGGCAGATCAAAAGGCCTTTAAGGTTACCTTTTGATCTGCATACCCCTGTAGCTGCAGTTGCTGTTATGTAGTGCCTTTACCTGCACTACATAAAGAGCTATTTCCAAAGTAGACAGACAAGTAGACAGAAAAGTTTGTCTAAGTTACTGAAGAGCCTTAACAGTTTCTTCAACCTGTTCTTATCTCCTGGGTAAATAAAAACTGCCTAATTATATATTTACTTGGGAGACTAAAAGGCTTTTTTCAAATTCAGTAGTACTACTTGCATAACCGATCCATATTTTATAGTGTTCAGGAGTCTTTATTCACTTTTTCTCATAAAATGAACAAACATTTGGGGTCTGATTTCATAAAGCTTTATTTAACCTATTTTGATTATAGTTGCCATTTTGTCTGATTAAGCACAAGAAGAGTGAGCCCAAGGGTATATTGTAAAAATTCATATTAAATTATGCTAAAACCTTTTGAGTCTCTTAACAACAATCTTTTCTATTTCAGATGGATGTGAACCAATACAACATTAAAAAATTATTTCATCTGCAAACAAAAACCATACTAATATGGTTGTTAGGTTGTCATACATGTTATATTAGTGCATTTTCTTCAATAGAGCATGCAGAATCTTATGACATTTTGTTAACTTATTCATCTGAACTTTGATATGTAAAAAGTGTCATGCCACAGCCAGAAGAGCCAGTGATTTCCTAATTATGATTGTCACATAGCTAGATGGACACCTACATGTATTTTAAAAATGAATAATATTAAAGTCAATAATTGAGAATAAGCTATTTAACTTTACACTCACCTGTATGTATGTATGGCTTTGGTTCATGAAGGTCATCAGTCAGGTGCCTGAAAATATTCCTCAGTGAGTCCAGCTACCAAAATAGTGTATTCTTCATCCATTCCATCTGCAGTCTTAACCTAAAGAAAAATTAAAGATTATGTTATTGACCTTATAAGCACAAATCTGTCACAAATGGTTTTTTACTTTATGCATAGTTGCAAGATCAGCAAATGTAACATCCTCTGGACACACAAGCTGGCTTGTACCAGTGGAATAAATGCCTTCTGCTAGAACCAAGGCTGTGGGTAGGTTGAGTTGGTCTGCATTTATGTAAACTCCTTGTTTCATTTGAAATGTGCTACAGCCTTAAACTTAGCTTTAGGTTAAATGTCTGAATAAGCCTGAAATCTCAACACCGTCCATATAGAGCTCGGTTCAGCCCAGAATCAAAGAACTGGGGTTCTGAGCAGGTTGAGACACAAGGAACAAAAACAGGAGCAAAAAATAGGAACAGACAAAAGAAATGTCTGTTTCGCTCTCGGTAGAGTAATAAGCAGCTAGTATAGAGAACACGAACTATGTTAGGGGTCGTTCAGTCTAGTACCTCTACAAAAGGAACAAGGGAAAGTGTCTGGTCTGATCTCCATGGCTGCTCAGTACACCTAATAACTGCTATAGAAAGGAGTGGGCCCAAGGTCTTTGATATTAGCCCATCATTACTGTCCAAAGAGATTGCAGAAGTAGTTGCTTACTTTAGAATAAATGTATTTCTCCTGATTTGTTACAGCATTCCCAAAAGGACAGACTGAGGAGTGAATGGAACATTTTGATCCAGGAGACCTATACAGCAATAATCCCTTGTGAGTGTGGACTTCAGCTCAGCTAGATTAAAAAACGGAGGTGGGAACAGTGGTCATGTCTTATATTTAAATGTATAATTTTAGCCATCCAAGTTAGAAGAGCATGTCCCCACAGCATAAAATGTCACTGATTAAACATACACATATTTTTACTACATACTATTGCTGTATCTTGGTGTCAGTAGCTCATCTGCACAGGTATGATAAATGAATGATAGTGTTTTACCCTGTGAGTAAATCCAATGATTGGGTTAGTCAGAAGGTACAATCCCACTATTTGTGAGTGAGGCATGGCACAGTCTCACACAATTTTTTGGTCTTCCACGAAAGCAGACCAATGCAAGGGACATATCCCAGAGCCATACCACTTTAATGATAATTAAATCTAAGCTCACTGTCATCACACAACAACTTCAGATGTCAAACATTGTGACTACTTAAAGAAGAACAGCCTTTCAGAGAAGAAATGGTATTATTAGAAAACGTTCTTTCTGTTTCCATTATCCTGTTGACCATTGTAATCTTTCCACTCAGTGTATAACTCACTGTGTCAGCACTGAATCTGGTCCTGATCCAAACACAGAAAGGTGGAAATTTTTAAATGCCAGCCATCTGTTTGCTCCTTAAAGGAATGCTGGTCAGCTACTAAAGTCACTGTCAGTGGCAGGTAGAGGAATGTGAAGAATGCTTAGAAAAAATCTTGTTTTCTTATCTCTTCTCTCACAACAACAAGACGACACTTAGCATCACCCCGTAATTGTCTTTTGGCAAATTGTTTCATTAGTGTTTCCTGCCACAGGTAGAACAAATTGTCATTATTCTTCTAACCTCAATTTCTCCTTATCTAGCTGAATAAATGTAGTGTGGCCACAAAAGGTACCTTTACAAAATATGAACTACAATTTGCCGTACTGTTATGCTTCTGACTCTTTCAGACAGATTTTTGCTACTACCAAGAAAATAATTTTAAAAGTTATTATTCAGTGTCTTCATTGCTCATAAAATATTTTGTTTGCTTTTTTCTCCATTGCTGTGGGTTTTCTGAGAGCAGCAATAGGAGAAAACAGCAGACAAATGAAGGTATAAGATGCATCTGAGCATCATCCTGGTAGCATTCTGGAAGGCAATAGAAATCACATTAAAGTCTTTTTTTTCTTACTCCAGGAAAAATCAAAATCACAGCTTTGCATGTGTATTTGTGCCATTTTCTATGGCTTATTTAGTCTGTCATGAGCTTGAGCAGTAATATCTATTTCCACTACAGCACTCCACCTTTTTAGAACATAAAATTATAAAAAGTCTGAGGCCAGTCTGGAAAAAGGTTTAGTTGCCTAATCTGTGGGTGAGTTTGGGATTAGAACCATTAGGTCTTAAATGGGTGTTCCCTCAAAGAGCAGTGGAGCATTGCAGTACCACTATGAAAGCTGTCATTACAGCGTGGAGAAGCCAGGTGATCCCACTGGGAATGGTATGCATTGCTCTGCAACAAGGACGGCGGCACTGCATATGGAAAAGGCGTGCTTCTGTCAAGCTGGTGGACACCACATATGCTCTTTGGAAGCCAGCAGACATGAAAAAGAGAGTTAGCGCTGAAAAAAAAAGGATATGTGGGCTCTCAGCTTATGTGTGTCGGCACAGTGCCATGAAGCTATGCAGGTTTATTAAATGTAAGAGCTGCTGCTTATGTGTAAATTAGGACTGCCACCTGGCTGGTTTCCAGCTGTCTTGCCTGGTTTTATTCTGAACTTGCTGGCTGCTGTTGGAGCTACTGTACAGATTGGTCTGGACATTCTCAGCAGACATTTTTTTGGAAGGTGGCTGGTCTTTTCTGTGTTGAAGATGGCTGCATTTTACCTGTGTTTTAACAACAAAGTGCCACTGATGTCACAGAGGTGATAATTCTGAAACTTTAATGGTAGTGATCACCCTGACAAAAAAAAAAAGTCACTTAAAACAAAAGGTAGTAAAACCAGGTTAGCTTCATCTAAATAAAATGATGGTGAAAAGGCATGCAATCTGTTTATTTTTATAGCTTTTTAAATTATAAGTTATGTAGATGGATGTAGATAATAAGTTGTATGAGAAACATATTTTGACACTTACTGCATTATAGACCAACAGAAGCTAGTGGATAGAATTTTCACTTTCTAAGAACTTTACAAATATGTCTCTTCATTATTTCTTTCTTGGCTTTTGTTTTCTGTCTGGCTGTAGAGATATGCCAATTGATAAACCTTCTGTGCTGAATTCATTTACTAATAATGACTATTTTCTCTGTTTTTTAGAGAAGGTGCTCAAAACAGTGTGTTTCCAGACCAGTCAATGTCTTTTCTTCCACAGTGGCCCATACAAGCCAAATCAGACAAGATTGAGAGTGCAAGTGCGGGATGTTTAAGTTAATTTCATGTCCAAAGTGTCTGAAAAGTTATTTTATGATCTCACTCAACTGCCATTTTTAAAGACATGGGTGATGCTTCCAAAGTTCAGGTGGGTGCCCAAATTTGTCCTCACAATTCAAAGGCAAAGTTTGTATTCTGACCATGTATAGACATGTATGGCTGTGCTACACAAATATGAAGCCTAACTGAGGTGTATTTGGTCAATGGACCTTCTTGGCCATCTGTTCTTGCACCTGTGAAGTTGTACGATCTTTCTTCTGACTTTGAAATAGTTTTAGCAATCTGTACCAAGCTGCAAAAGATTTGCATTCTCCTGTATAGATGAGAAAAAAGAGTGAACATTAATTCCAAGTAAGCCGTCAACCCTTTTTTTCCCACATATAACAGTCTCCGGATGTTCTACATCTGCTAGAAACAACTCACTAGCACCTAATACTTACAATATGTGTATAAACAGAGAGGTCTTGTTTACATGCCAAATGCTTGCGCTCACCCTGCTGTCCAGTGTTGGAAATAGAGTTGTGTGGCTGTGAGTGATTCTGGTCCTTTGCAGACATTTTTGTTCTGCAAAATGACTAATCAAATCACTGTAGGTATTCCTAACATAGGGGGAAAAATAGGGATGGGTAGCATGGGCATAATTAAAGGAAAATAGGAGTGCTCTTTTCCAGATCTGATTAAGTCTTGGCCCTAAGTACAATATAAGTGTTAAAAAAGCCCCCCAAACAGAAAAAAAAATCTGGTTTGCGCTTCTCTCAGTATTAGGTAATCTGCTGTGATCAGATGTTCAACACATCACAATACACTGTTCTCATTTCAATAATTTTGGAACAAAAAGTAGACGAAATTTGATGAAACATCTACCTAGCTTTCAGGATCAAGATGCTGTGTTTGGATAAGCTTTTAAATTAGTAAGTGCTTATTATCATCTTATATCCTAGCAATTCATGCAACAAGCATAGAAGTGTAATGTATGAGAGAGCTATACCTTCTAAAGAGTTGTACATTCTTAACACAGTTTCCTAGCATTTCAGATAACATCAAATTTGTCACCTTTACAATATCTTTCCTTGATGTCTCTGGCATTTTTGTGTGTGGGAAGAAAGTCTTAAAGATGCTAAAGTTTATAAAACAACTTTGCCTTCAGGGGAACTGACAGTTCACAATCTGGAATGTATCAGCGCCCCCCCCAAAAAATAGTTTTCTAAACTTTGCAAAATTAAGACAGTCCAAAAGCACAAATTCTCTTAAAAGTATGTACTTACTGTTTATGCCTGTTGAAATTATCTGGAAAGATTATTTTAGCTAATGGATTTTAAATGTTCTATAACTTTTGAACACTCTTAATATATGTGTTGAGTTTTATTCTTCCATCACTGAAACTCATGCAACCTAGCTGACCTTTGTCAATTATAAACACTTAACTGCCGGCAGAGCCAGTTTTGCTGGCACCTCATATCAGATTCCTGAAAAAATTTTCAGAAGTATTTCAGATACCAGCGAAGTCACAACATTAGCATAGCATGTAGATCAATCTCCTTGCTTGCTGTTCAGCAGCCACCTCATTCTTTTCTTTCCGTAGGAGAAATGCTTCTTTACAATTTTCTCACAGCTGCAAGAAGCTGAATGAACTTGGTCATGGCAATAACACTCTGAACCCAGGAGGTGAACCACGTGTTAGGATATAACTCTGCTCCATTTCCCATTTAGGACAATGTCAAAATTTCTACTAACCAAAATAAAGGTGAAAAAGGAGCCAGTGTTTTCTGCTTACCTGGCATGTTTCTTAAGCATGAAAGAATAATGTAATTTTGTTCCCATTAAATTGCATGTATTGCTATTCAGATACTCTGCATGCAATCTAATTGTGTAATGAATATGTCTTAGGGCCTCTATTTAAGTGTCTAATATTTACATTTGAAGGTCTTTACCTCTCTAGATCAGCTAGTCTTGTCTTTTGCTTCAAACCATGTCTTACTTGCCTTTCTAATACTTCTGCACTTTTCCTGTGGTTTTGATGATAGTGGACTGTGTCAAGATTTTTAATCTATAGAAAGTACAGTGGAAGACTGCTGGGACTTTGAAAAGTGAACAAGTACAGGGAAGAGGCAGAAAACTTTGTTTGTGCAGTAGAAGTTTTATTTTAGTAGAGCATTGGGCTATTTTCCAGAGTGAGAGCGAGCTGTAAGAATAGGATGCTCTGTTAGTCAGAGCTGGGGGATCAAATCTCCTCACTAGAATGCAAATACAATGTACAGTCAAACTGAAGGAGATGTGAACAGACTAAACTGATGTGATAAGGAAAATGAAGAGTCAGAGTTGTGTACTAATGCTAGGAACCTGGATGGAAAGCAGTAAGAATTGGAATTTCTAATAGTGAAGCACTTGTACATAATCAAAGTATTAATGATAAGGAAAATATAGAATATATATTTTCTGCATTTGGAAAGATGATCTATGAGTTTATATCATTTGAGAAAGATTAAGTCCTTCATCCATCCACCAGCCAACTGGAAACTAAAAGGTTTGAAAAAACACCTTCCAGAGATTATCTTTTTAAAAACTTTTTTTACATCAAAGATGCCTTAAAGAATTGCTTCCTCATATACCTTGCCTGATGTTATTTACTTGTAACTTCCAGAAAAAATGTGACAACTTCATGAAACTGCTAAAGTGTTAGTATAGTACCATTATTCATCATAGGCAAATAGGAATATTGGAGTAACTACGGCCTGGATAGTGTGATACAAATCCTAGGAGGGAGGGGGCGAGAGGACTGACATGGGATTCAGATAAAAAGGAATGTAGGGGGAGGAACATACTTGATCAAGATCATTTTCTGAAAATTAGTTTTTCTCAAAGAATTTGATGTGATACTTTGACAAGATTATGATTGTTTGAGAAAACAGTTGTGTAGCTATATTTGTACTCCTGTAAGGTGAATGACTTCATATTGCCTGAGACTATTATTCAAAATACAGCATGGTACACTAACAATAAAGCATAATACCAGATTAAGAGATGTCTAACTGACAGATCACAAAAACTGCTATCAATAAAGAATCATCATACAGGTGTCTGTATTTCTGCGTTAGATATCGTCTTTTTCAACATTTTCATCAATGTCTTGGAAGCTGATAAAATCACTACTGATGAGATTTCTGTCAGATATAATAAAGGGTGCCCTGGAAACTACTGAGGTGAACAGTACAGTCAAAGTAATTGAAACTGCTTAGGAAGCTGGCCCATGCCAAAATGTTTCTAATGCCAAGTACTTGTTCTGAAGATCTCTGAAGATTTTCTCATCTTTCTTCTTCAGTTTCTCTGATCCCTCTGCATCTCATCTTTGGGTACTCTCATTGACATAGAGTGGTTCAGGTGCTTATGAGTTATCTGTATTCACAAATACACCAGTCTACTCCAGACATGATTACTTGGCTACATCCATACAAAAAACCTAGCCACTCTCTTTTTGAGGGCAACTATCACAGCCTGGCCACTTCCACAGTGTTACATTTTCTTGCCTTTCACATCAGGACAGTCTCATCTAAATTGCCCTTTTGGAGTGGTCCCTGACCTTTGCTAGTTCCCAGGCTGTTTTCTGGAGTAGTGGCAAGGTCAAAATGCTGGCAGGGACTGCTGAGTGGTTTGACAGTGTGGGTGGATGAGTTCCAGGGACGGAACCTGTGCCTGTATCTGCGCTATATATTAGTGCGGATACAACCTTTCTGTGCAAACTAAAGTCATGCCTTCTCTCTCTGACATCTTTTATTTTATACTCATCTGACAAATCAAATTCAGCACAGATGAAGTGAAACATGTATTTCCCTGCCTGCCATCACCGCTTCTAACAAATACATCCTCACAGCTACTGCTTTTCCTGATCTCTGCCATCTTTGCCTGTTATGTAGACTGACAATCTGAACATTGCCTTCAACCTTACACTCTCCCGCAAGCCTTGTATCCTGCCTTTATCCTTCAAAAGCCCTACGCAGTTTACACTCATGGTACAAAAATTAACAAAGTAAATAATGAATAATAAGGATAAAATTATCTGGGAGCAGAGAATTTGAAGTGTGCCTTGGAATGGGGAAGGGATTTGGAGCATAGAGAGAACCATATGATAGAAAGCATGATATGGATTTATAAACCATAACTACCATACAGTTAAACATGAACTTTTCGAAAGATACGTGGATAGATAGCCAAGGAATACAGGCAGGGAATTGATTTTATCTCTGCAAATGATGCTGCTTATTAGATGTAACTACCCACCCATTTCTTTTCCCCTTGAGAAAAAAAAAAAAGTATGTATAAATTTAATGTTCACATTTTCAAAAGGGATGGTGACAATTGGAAGCAGTATAAAAAGAATCATAATAAAATTCAAGGACTGAAGAGAATACCATAAACTGTCTGTTTATCAAAGCTGACTGGTTAAAAACATGTAAATACCTTCATGTTACCTGATACTGAATGAAAAGTGCACTTACCCTTGATAACAGCTAAGAGGTGAATAGGAAGAACCTGTTCCAACCTGAAAAAATGTTAGAATGGAAAGGAATGTTAAGATATTTTCTTCTTTTGTATTCAACACTTACTGTTTTTATATAGTAGAATATTTCTTCACTTAGTGTCACATATGTTGCTAGGGTAGGCAACCACAAAAGCAATGGTACTTTTATCAGTGAAACAGTCATGCAAAATTAGTGCATAAATATAGAACAGCCTTTGTTTCTGAGTGTTGATGATTTATTGGAAGTAGTGCCTAAATAACTAATATAACTTTAATGTGCTACATTACCTCTACCTGAAGCTTGTCTACTATTTGTTTATCCTTCCAGGTGTCCAAAAATATCTGTAAAACACATGGAAAGCATGTGTTACATGGAAAGATTGCTGAAGATCTAGAATGTAAAGCCCCTAAGCCAATTCCTTTGTGCTGTTAACTCTGTTTAATGCAACTGAGGTGAACAAAATTTCACAAGTGATGAATCTGGCTTAAGCTGTTAATTTGTAAGACAACGCAGAGAAGGGAGAAAATAGCTCTTTTTCTGAAGGTGTTTTCTGAAGCTCTATATTAAATATCAATGCATACCATGAAGAAAACTGCCTCACTGATTCATTAAGACCATATAGTACAGTGCACTCTCAGCAGACAGTACAAAAATGAGGGATTTTTGGCTGTTTCGTTTAGTTACTTCAGTATGAGATTTTTTCCTTTGCCAAGGGCCCTTAATCATGGTAATGAGTGCAATACTAACAACTGAATAATATCACATAGTCATCACACCATCAGGTATATATATTCCACTATAAATTTTACTGTAAGGCTGGTTTTCCCTCTTTAAAAAAAAAAAAATTAATTCTGCCTTAATTTTATCCATTGGTTCTGCCCTTTGTACCACCTGCCCAGGGCTTTGAGGGAGAAATATCCCCTGCTTCCTTACTGAGGATAGATGAAGGGCAGGCAGGGTCCTAGCAACATCCCAGTTAAGTGCCTAGAGATAGGGGGGATGAAGCCTGGCTTTCATTTGCTCTCCAATAAGTGTATGTAATGCACATTCAGACTGGAAGAATGAAGGGAGATGTGAACTTGGATGCACTCTACTGAAGTCAATAAATTCTGTGGGGCCAGTGTCTTACCCTTTTAAAAGTGTGGCTTCATTGATTCACAGCACGATGAGGATCTCTCCCTGCTTATTGTCATGGGCATTGAATAGTCTTCAGCTCTAGAAGAACTGAATATTAGAACTCTAATTTACAATCAGCACTGTAAAAAGCTTTGTCCTATTCACATTGTCTGGCAGCAGCAAGCACGAATGTGTGTACTGAAACACATTCCAGGGCATTGTAATTGTCCTTATTTAGGCAGTCTTAAAAAGGGAGAAATATTTAATTCATGGCAATCTTTAAAAACTGGCTGACCAGGCCTCATGACAAATGCTTACAAATGGGGATTAAAACCTGAGCTGTCAGTGAGATAATTAGTTTATTCCAGCACACTGAAAGGCTGTGGTTGTGATGATGATGGGTGCCATCTGATGAGTAAGGAATCATATTACAACACAAGCACATGCTCCCTCTTCCCCTCCCCTCTCCTCCAGTATAGACCTTATTTAGCCAGCTATGATACTGCTTTCCAAAAGGAAAAAAGGAGTTGTTTTAACTCTGCTATTTGCTGGATCTTTTCAAATAGTGATTGACAGTCCCCATTTGGCTAGAGTAGCATCCGAGACAACAGATGTCAAAGAGAAATATTTGCAAATTCTGTTCCCTCTCTTAAAGCAATTATTTTTAGTTTCTGACGAGCAGGCAGCTATACCCAGATATTCATAAACAGATTCCTAATGCAAAGGCTGACAGCAAATTGGCCGTATTACAAAACAAATTGTACCCTCTGTCAATAGGTTCCATACTCTGGATTTTCTTTCTACCAGCATTGCTGGTCACAACATGTGAAGACTGCAACTAGGTCATCATTTTCCCATCATTTTTATATAGATAGGACAGCTGTGGAGGGAAAGAAGGAGGGGAAAATTAGGTAGCTCTTCTGCTTTAGCATAACACAGAGCAGAGAATAATCTGCAGCTAGTAAGGAATGTATTCAGACAGGCAGCAAGTAGACTGAAGCTATCGTCACACCAGATAACCTGTAACTAGGGATGTTATTTAAGTCAAGTAGTCAGTCTGCAAATTCTTATCCTTCAATCTATGAGAATTAAATAGTGAAGATTAGACATAGGATCACTAGCAGACTTCTTACCATGTGTCTTACCCAGAAATAACAGGAGAATGAAGACAACTATGAATATAAAAAAGTGTATAGTCCTGCTTGGAACAGCAACATTGCTTTATAGAATGCCAGCTGACTTTGAATGTGTCAAATAATCTTTTGCTCTTTTTGGTCCTTATTACCTTCAATTTATTTAGGTTCCTAAATTTACTTTCTATATTATTACAGTGCTTACCAAGTCTTTTGTAGTCAAGCAGTGACACAAAGAAATATTACTGGGTTTCTTACAGCAGGCCCTGAGGTACATGGTCCATTCTAGGGAGAATAAGAGTAGAAAAATAAACCAAGTATAGGAAAAAAATATTTTGATCTGTTAAAAATGCTTCTGAGGAAAAAAAATTTCATAAGCAGTTAGCCTGCAGATGACAACAACTCCTATTAGGAAGAGAAATAATAAAGCTGGATCACGAGAACTAAAGCACTGGCAGGTCCATAGTTAAAGATTAAACCTTTCATGCTAAATGAAGTCAAAGCAAGCTTACTGTGACAGATAGACCTGCCTCTGCAATGGACAAGTCTAGTGAAAACAGTTTTCCCCAAATGAAGATGTTAGCAAGTGGTAGAGGAACTGAAATGCAACCGCTTCAAAATAAATGCCAAGCCATAGAGCAAGAATCCAAGTGTGAAAAATGCTAGAAAAGGGATTTATTTGCATTACCCAAGTAAACATAATGTAATACAAAAGTGTCCAGTGGGAAGGCTGAGATGTTATTCATGACATAAAACTCACCACTTTAAAAAAGGTGAAGTAGCAAAAGGATAGCATGAGTTTTATTGCTTTTCTTACTCCTATAAGACTCACTCAAAGAAAGAAGTATGAATTGTTTCAAATTTGAAACTCATATCGTGCATACGTTGTGTTTGTGGGATTCCTGCTGATGTCACTAGGACATTAAAAGGCAAAGTATCTCCACATCATACAAATGTAGTGACATTTAAAAAAAGTGAGATTTGTACCACAGATAAGACATCTGCATTGCGGCCGAGTGAAGGAAACTTTGTTCTTGGTCTTTAATAAACTTCCTGTCACATGTATCACTCCCAGTCTCAATAATTTCAATCTTAGTGAACTTCCTTCTTTCATGATTAGTGAAGTGCCTGTAGCTGGATAACAGAGGTTAGTTATTTTCTAAATGTCAGTTTTTGCAGGGTGTAAATGACTGGGGAAGACAAGGAGTGCAATGCATGCATGTACTTTGATGTGTGGAGATTAAATATTTTACAAGATGAATCACTTCCTGATGCCTCAAATGTGTGGGTTTTTTTTCTTTCTGTATTTTTAAAAAAGTGGATAGTTGCATTATTACATTAGTGATGATGAAAGCAAAGGCATTTCACTTGTGAACTCAGAGTCACACCTCTCCGTAACTCCTTTCATTTAAGTTAATGGCTGACCACATGACCCCGTGTTTATGTAGCATGGTGTACTTTTGATATGGTCAGAGTTTACATGGAAACACGCACGCTTGGTTTGGGGAGATACGATCAATGTCCTTTTGCTGTGGGCAGGTTTCGTGAAATGAACCCACCAAGCGGTTTTCCTTGCAAGCTTAATTCGTAGAAACTGGTATCAGCTTTTTCAAGTTTTGTCTCAGTAAAAAAGGTATTTGTGTAGTTACTGCCACCACAGACTGCTTCTGGACACACGCTAACGTGACACTGTGTTGTGTGGATCGCTCTCTAAAAGGGTCTGGCAGCACTTTTATTGTGACCTCCTGCACCAGTAGATGTGCTAAACTCTGTTTATGACATTATGAAAATGTGTGAGCTAGCTGGGGTCACACCGGGTCAGTATTAGGACAAGAGGTTTCTAAGCAAAATATGGTATTGATGGAATCAAACATTTATGATTTGTCCAATAAAAGTCAATACCTTTTAAATTCAGAAGCTCAGTAGATTCAGGTAAAGCCTGGGTCTTTAATTGCTGAGATTTAAGTCTAGAAATTCTACAGCTTGGCTAATTCCATGACAGTGTATGTGGAACTGCAAATAAAGACAGCTTGGTTACAAATGGCTGTCAGACATGGGTTGCACTATCAAGAGTTAATCAGAGATGAATGATTGTCATGATCTGCATATTTTTAGTTAAGAAAAGAAATATCCATATAGTTACTATTTTTACCTTTTTAATTGCAAAAGAGGTTGAAATAAGAAACAACCAGATTTAAAAATGAATTTTTCATTGCATTAACTAACAAATGACTTTTTAAATTGCTTATTCATAAGAAAATGGATCTGCTTCATTGACTTTTTCCCTTTCCCTCTTCAGATTTGTCTCCAGGGCAAACACCTCTTCAGCTGCACACCTGGCCTAGAAGAAACCGCCCATTTCAAACTCTACTTGTTACGACAGTGCCTGGTATGACGATCCTATTGCAGAGCCGGAGGTGTGACAAAGTAAGTTGCAGTTCATAAAGCAGCTAACCTTTCCAGGTCATACTGCTGTTTCAAAGCAATTTTGTCTCAGTTCTAGGGGAAAAGGATGCAGTCTGGGTGTATAAGCTAGGAAAATCAGTCCGGTGTAATTCTTTGTCTAGGGCTAGATGATTTTCTTATCATCTACAGTAAGCTGTGCTAGCAGTGTTATTTGGGGCTAGGTTGCATGTCTGTACCTCTACCCTTATGGAGGGCTGATGGGAAGAGGGATTACTGAACCTGGCTTTGTGTATGGGGAAAAAGCATTCCACAGAAGTACCTGGGTGCAGGAAGAGCACTCGTCAGTGCCTTATGCAACCCTCTGTCATTGGCTTTTCCTGTCTTCGCTGGATCTTCTTCTGCTGGCCAGAAGAAAGAAATAACTCTTTATGCACTAGTCTAGTCTAATGTTGGTAAAGACCAACACTGTCTGTCCTCCTATTTATCTTTACATTTAGGCATGTGTACAGGATGAGGCAGATTCTGCTCTTTTCCCTCATGTCACACTTTCACCTTAGAGTATCCTTGAATATTTTATAAATAAGATGGACCTTGTTTATTCCAGTTTTTATATTCACCACAGGGTGAACTGTGGCTCCATTGTACCTGCAACGCAAAAGGGACATGAGAATGTTAGCTATGGACTGTCCATTTTATATTACACTGCTCGAATGCCTTTTTTGTGTCTCTGAAAAGCAGCAGGAGCTCTGTCATATCCTGCCTTGCTCATCCCACTCCTAACACCCAGGCTGATGGGTCAGGCACGTTGTAGCAATGGGAAGTTGCTATCTTCAAACATATTGTTTCACTAGTTTCTTACAATAAAAACCTGCCCAAGGCAGCACAAAGGACATACAATGCAACAGAAAATCAAGTTCAGTTTGTGTTTGGCGGGGGTGGGGGGTGGGGTGGTGAGTGTTTCCTTTTAGATTATGGCATGAAAACAAACTAAACCAACAGTTGTTGGAGAGAGAACTTTCTTTGTGGTATACGTATTATCTTAAACTTTTTTTTTTTTCTGAAGACTTAGATTAACTAATATTTGAAGATAGTAGAGCCTGCTCAGACTGATTCTGGTGATACCCTTTCACAATGTCAGGAAATGAACGCTGCTCATGGTCCATGGGTACCACCACACTAATGAAGAGTTTATGCCCATCGGCCTGGGCAGCAAGGGGGTTACTCAATGGTCAGTAATGCAATGGCTTGTTTTCAAATGCACCGATGCCATATAGCGGATGCTCTCTGAGGTCTTTCGGTTCTCACCTGCCCACTTGGTGAGCTTAAACATCTCTCATAACTCCATTTTCCTGATAGCACTGACACTGCAAGCCCTTGCCCCTCACGGCAGAGAGAATTAAGCCTTGAGGGAATATTTTAAGGGTCACAGAGGGAAGACTGAGGGGACAATGTATATGCAATTTCCCCAAATTCAGTTACACACTTTTATACTCAAAGCTTAAATTCAGTTAACATTGTGGGGGAACCTGTCTCTCAAGCTGCAATCCTTAGCAATCTCAGCTCTATTTATTATCATTTTTAAAGAAAATATCCAGCTTTAGGAAACAAAGCCACAAACAGTACACCTTAAGTATAACACCTATGACAATATAAATGTGAATCTAAGAGGTCCTGAAAGAGGAAAAATAACAAAAGGCAGGGCTGAAACAACACATTCCTCTTAACTGGAAATCAGCCCTCACTTTCTAGTGTTAATTATTTTAAGTCAGTCTTGCAATTCATTTCCATAAACAGGGCATAAGAAGGGTTACAAATCTGTCATCCACTGTGAATGAATTCTCTTTTTGAAGCTCTACAGCCTATGGTATTTAAATGATGCCATCACTGAATATTTTTCCCCAATCAAGAACTAAGCCTAAGGAGCCAAGAAGAGCACAGGTACATGTGTAGTCCCTAAGAAAGAATATTTATGCTCAGAGAGACCTATGGAGCTCAGACAACTATACAATCACCACTTAAAGGTCTGCAGAGCTGGCTCAAAGCAACAATTTGTATTGGTGATGCACATAGTAAGAACTGCTTTGAAAGCAGCTCCTGTAAAATAACTACCACTCTTCTATTTTATTTCCCATTCATTTCCTTTATACCCTGAACCTTACATTACTGAACAAGAAGCAACTCTGTAATAGACATTTTGAGCTAGAAAGCAACTTCTAAGAGATTTTATTTATTTTTCTTTTAATAATATTACTTATATATAAAGAAATAGATTCTGCTTTCAGTTATGCCATCATAAATGCTCCACAGATTTAACATGATTACTGTGGTTTTGCATACACAAAGACATAGTTTGGCAGGCTATTTACCAAACATCACGAGGGTTAAGTACAGCATCCCACAGTTGAAAATTAATGTGAGTTTTAGCTATTGAGGTAACTAGATACTCTATGCATAAGAATATTCTCAATAACATTCTCTTTATTTCTTACAGAGAAGCTGAATGGGCATATTTAGTAAGAATCAGTAATTGAAAGAACAGGTTGCTGAAACATTTGCAAAGTTGTGAAAAGCCTTCATCCAAATCTGCAGCTATAGTTAGGGGCAGCCTTAGAATAGGGAAAAAGTTGGTTTGTAGCTCAGTTTAGTACCACCTGAATGCCAAGAAATCTCCAGAATGGTTTGAATGCCATATGCGATGCTCTTGTAGGTTTGCTGTTCTCATCCCGAGAGGGCCTTCAAAGCATCTAGTTGTTTCCAGGATGTGGGAAAGTTGGCTTTCCTGAGGGAGAAGGTAATGACTTTCTTTCTCCTAACAGTGCCACCTACACTTTCTATCAGCTGGGTCCCTAACATGCAGAGATTGCACTTGGCCATGTGAAGAGGTGTTCCCTCTTTATGTCACCTTGCACTGGAGATGGCATACAAACCAGTTGTCTTATGGGAATCAAACAGTCGATTTATAATAGGAGAAGGTAAATGACCCTTTCTTTTTCTCACAGAAACTGAACACCAAAGACATTCCAACATTTAGTATGAGATTTTCTCAGTCTGAAAGTTTTGACAGGGTGCCAGTTCTGAATACTTGTTTGGGGGCTTTTTTATCTACAAGGTCTATTCTTCTTCCTGTGAAAGAAGTGAAAAGCAAACAATAATAAAAGGTTTTCATCTGAAAAAGACATAAGCACAAGTTAAACGATTGAGTATTTTTCTTTTGATTACCTCTCATTTGCTACTGAACTGTGAATTTGCTGCTTCGTTAGACATGAGGTGAACAAAGGGAAACCTAATTAAAGGTTGTTACCTCTCCACATCATTGATGCCTAAAATCCATCATATCTCTATTCCCTATTAGATAGTGCATTGCAAAGAACTGATCACTGGTTTTGTTTCAAGGTCCAAAATATGGTATGCCAGGTCATATGTTAAAAATGTTTGTCATAGATATAATTACACTTCAGCAGTAAGCTACTTTATTCTCATTTTAGTTATCTTACAAGACTGAAACCAGAACCCAGTCTTGTTGAAATTAATGAAAGTTTCCTATCAATCAAAGCAGGAGCAGACTTCTGAAGGACAGTTCTCCCGACATACAATGCAATGTATAGGTTGAAAATCAGGTTAGTCACCCAGGCTTGGGGTGAATGTGCCCGCTTGTTAAATCCCAGCTGAGGAAGCAGCCTTGATACAACTGAAAAATGTTGCCTGTGCTGTGCACAGGACGAGGAATCCACTCGAGGACATATTTCTTCTGAGGCATCAAGGCTAAACAATATGCACACTAGCAGGATAGCGCTGTTAGAGAAAAAACCTTTCATAGAAGCATGGTACCATAACACATTGAATTAGCTAGCCAGCCTCAAGCCCAACTACAAAAGCCAGTTTCACCTCTAACTACAACCCATATTCAAGCCTATGGACACACACATTTATAGAGACATACATATATAGACATTTTCAAGTATAGTATATATGAATGTATTTATTTACAGCTGGGCATTGTTTCTGTTTCAATTTCCAATCTTTATCACATGCAGAGAAGCTGTGATCTTGAATACGTTTTAACTTTTGTGTTCAAATCTCTGCTAGGCTTGAGTGAGAAGAAATAAAAATTCTTCAGTCTTTAATGTCTGGAATATTTTCAGTGGTCCACTTCTCTTGCAAGAATTGTTGTTCCACTCTAACAGGGATGTCAAAGGAAAGCCAGAGGTAAGCCACTTGTAATGAAGTAGGTTTGCAGGAGGCAGGAAACAGTAAGCAGCTGTTCCTTGCAGGTCTGTCAAGGAGACCTGCTGTTAACTGCTACCTAGTTACTGAAACAATGTCCCACCACTTTCAGAAAAAAAAGGAAAAATATGTGGTAGCTTAAGAAATTATTGAAGAAAAAGAAAAGGGGAATTAATTTTACTAGGATACAAAAGATACAGTTTATATATATGTATATACAATAATAAAGTTCTCCTTTGTTTTCTGGATCTTTTTTCACCATTAAACAGAGCTGTACCTCAGTTTTTGTGGGTGTGTGCTATATAGTTTTATTCCAGAACAGCACAAAGTAAGCACAGTTTGCTGGCGAATCTGGCCAGCAGAACTGTTTATATGTTTGTATAGTCATTTACACTTGAGCAAAGTAAGAGTGGGCAGAAGTCAGAGCTGGTACTGTTCACTCAGTTACCCAAAGTTGCTGGCATCCCAGAAGCAGCTCTGTGCAGCATGAATTACAACATTAGCTACTTCAGAAGCATCAGATCTGTTGTATTTGATGCTGGACTTACTAGACGTGGTTGAGCATAGCAAATCCAAGAAGTGAGAAGCATCCCACATGCACTGAGCTCAAATCAGGTAGAGTACTGTACTTGAATGCAGTGGCTTCTTGTCCATGATTTCTAGTAGGTCAATGTCCAAAGAGCTGTAGCATTAAATTACTGCTAGACATAAGGATCTGCTGCCATAACTGATTGATAGAGTTGTCTGGTCTAATGGTGTTCCTTTAAATGACATGTAAAGGATTGTTATAGCAGCCTAGGATACAATTAAAGATATTTCAGATATGTCTACATTTTATACTGTGAACAACATTAATTTATTGTGTCTACTCTGAGTGGAATAACAAAAAGACATGTATCTGCTTTTGCACTTATAACCAACTAAGCGGTGGGCCTCAATGAGCTTTATTAGCTTGGGCTAAACATCACATAATATGGTCAGACAGTTTCTTCTCAGCCTGGAAGTGGACAAAGGCAAGCTTATACTTGCTCAAAGAATGTGGTATAAGCTTACAGTTTCTCTCAAAAGAGCTTCAGATATGGTCTGGTCTATATGCAAAAGGTTTTGAGGGTAAGATACAAATAAACTTCAAACTGATCAGTCTTAATCCAATATCAGAGTGGATTTTTTGGTCTGTTTATGCCTCTTAAGAAGAGGTTTAAGTTAAATTGAAAAGCTATACTTAAAGCAGAGCAAAGCTGTTTACATTGGGGATTATACCAGCGTAGCTTCACCTAGACAGCTATATCAGCATGGTGGATAAAATGTAGAAAAAGTCTGCAGATGTTCTGTGATAAAAATGTAATAAGCTATAGGATGGAGAGGAGGAAGGACAAGAATAACAACAATAATTTGTTGTTTATATTTCACAAGCTTTGAAAAACTTTAAAAAACCCCCATTTTTCTCTTTCCTGTTTCTGTGTGAAAGACTCAAACAGACAATAGGGTAAAATAATTCTGCCAGGGCTTAGGAAACTACGCTGCTGACTATATAGAAAATGCTGCCAAATTCAGGAAATAAACAGGCTGAAATAAACAGAAAAACATTTTCTTTTCCCAAACCTCTTTCTTTTAAAGTAAATCTTCTCTCATAACAGCCATACGCAAAAATAGTTCAGACTGAGACGTTACTGGTAAGTCCAGGTTGCTTCAATGAAAATACATTGTGCACAGCCTTTTACATCTGTGGCACACTTCCTGAAAAGCATTCGCCCCTTCACTTGCCAGCAAAATCAAGCATGCTGCATGTTGTTACACATGCTATCGTAGCCTGGACAAGAGCATAGGATTTATGAGCCTCCAGATAGGGGCTTAAAAGTTTGAGACAACCACATTTTTAGGTTTTGGCAAAGACAGTGCCAGCTGGCTGGCTCTCAGGATTTCCCTTGTCAAGCGATCCATGAAGCAGCGTTGGCACCAGCTGCAGAGGAAACCGAGTATACCTGGACCCTCAAAGGGAGGTCAAGTACCTCACTGACAGCCTACAGCAGGCATGAAAGAAAGAGTGGGAACACAAAAAGAAAAGCAAGCAATTGCTCTCAGGGAAAAACTGGGGGAGAAGGGGTGTGTGCTGGGTGCAACACAGCACGTCCATCACCTTCACACCCAAGGGCTGGCCCTGTGAAATGGAAACAAGTCAGCACTGCTAGGACTGGAAATCCTCATGTTTCAGTTCAGTCTTTGAGTACAATTAATATGTCTGAAAAGCACAGTGTTATTGTTTATTGTCTATGTTGTACTGTCTACTGCTGAAATGAATTGCTTCCTAAATTTATTCAAATATATTCAAACCAGATATAATGAGGGACATGGCTTACAGACTCCTACAACAATGATTTCCCACCGGTGACATTCATCGCAATAACAGAGAGTCGGTACTTCACAGCTGAGCCCATTTTCACAACCCTCCTGTCCTGAGCAGAGCTCGCTCATGCATGCAGTCCTGCTGAAAGGAACAAGACTAACTGCTTTTGGGTGCTGTGCAAAATAAAGCCTGCGAGTGTCAAGTTCCTAGGACTTGCTCAGCTGAGATGCTGAACGACCTTGACTCCCGCTGAACTCAACGGGGCATTCGGCATCTCTTTGGATCTGTCCCCTGTTAATGGGAGCATCTGTTCTTGGCTGTGGTGGTCTCTACTCCCCTTCTCCACGGCGAGGCAGCCCAGGCTAGAGGCTCTGAGCATAGCTGTAGGTGAGAAGGCTTACAATGGCTTGAGGTGTAGCTCAGGTTTGGCATTTTAGCAGGCTAGATCAAGAATTTTAAGGTTTGAAAAATTATGTTTGAAGAATAGCACAGAAACACCATTTTTTTCAGTGAGGACTGCTCCTGGCAGTGAGTCTGATGGATGTTCTGAAGCAGAATAAGCAGCATTCAGCCTGTCCCCACCATCTGCCCGAGTCCTGTTTTCTTTTCCTTGTTCGGTTCCATTGGAAAATATCAACAGAAAGTGGGGTTTTCTCTACCAAGAAAGATCATGTGTTGGTTTGTACTGAAACTCACAAGTCCTTTGTATTCTGTGAGAATATAGCTGCAGCAGAATGAGTGGTAACCATTTGAACTCTCTGAGATAAACTACTCCAAAACTTGATAAGGGCTCTTGAACTATGGTCATGCTACACACAGGACTAATCTGGCAATTGGATAAATCTCGTTTTCTGCCCAATTACAAAACAAAGGCAACACAGGAGATGTATTCAAGATACAAAACTTATTTGGGAGCAGATGGAAATTTTTGAGCAAGTATTGAGTTACGGACTTTTTTTTTTTCCCCTGTATGTTTTGTATGATCATAGAAAATCCTTCTAAGGAAAGATCCAAGTTAAGGAGTGACTGCATCGTTAGCTAGGCAAAACAGAGAGAGAAAAGACACAGGTTATTTATTTGTAGCTATTTATGGTAGCACCTTGAGGAACAACTGACCATGGAGACACTATTGCACTGTTCACTGAACAAATAAATAGACAGACTCCTTGCTGTAAACAACTAATGCTTGAAAGAATGAATCACACAAAGTATAGAAGGATATAAATGTACATTTTTAATGTAGAATGCTGAAGCACATTCAAGATTCAAACCCATTGTTTCTCAATCTTTTAGATAAGGTTATCTTTCATTGCTATGGAGACGCAACTGTACAGCTTTTAGCTTAATTCAAAGCAAAATATGGAGGAAATCACTCTAGCCTTGACAGCATTGCCTTC
Organism: Harpia harpyja; assembly: GCF_026419915.1. Classification (NCBI taxonomy): domain Eukaryota; kingdom Metazoa; phylum Chordata; class Aves; order Accipitriformes; family Accipitridae; genus Harpia; species Harpia harpyja. Next base: position 13,596,090 of record NC_068954.1, read on the forward strand.
CTAAATAATCTGTTCTGTTCCAGTCATTCACTTCCTTTCTGAAACTCTTTTTCACTATTTTTATTTGAAATGCATGCTACATGATTGAAATTTATTTCACCTGAAAATTTGGTCTCATGTCTTTTTATGACCATAGGAAATGTCTGTAAATCCTCCCTGGAGTAATTCTACATCTCCCAAATGTCTACTTTATCTGGGAGGAATCATCCTCTGGTACAGTGAAACCCTATATTACTAGCCTAGACTGTAATGCTTATTTCTGGAGACCTAAAATGAAAGCAAATTAATTTCCATAAAGGTGATACTAGCTTTTCTGGTACACCTTTCAACTCCTAAATCTCATGAAATAAATGCTTAATTAAACCTATGCCAAATAGTTTGATCCTAGAGACCATGAAATCTGGTGGAGACTGTATTACTCCTACTGAGCTATTATGAAATATTCTGATTCTGTAGTGACAGGATAAAACGTGGTGACACCTTCTGAGATGGAGGACAGACCACATTTAAGTATCTACCGCGTCAACTAAAATATATGAGTAAAACAAATGGTACCAAGCTTATTCCCTTACAGTGAGGCCAAACCGGGTCTCTGCCTGCAGTTTCTCTTATCCTCCAAAACATAGTGGCCACGCAGAAAATTCATCTTGGGAATGATTCCTCACCCATGCTGACCTCTGAGCTGTGACCAGCAATTATTTGGTAAAGCAATAGCTGGTGCAGGCCAAAGCTGCACCAGAAACTGCTCTAGCAACTTTTTGGTAGGGATGATTGAATTCCAGTGCCCAGCACTGTTTCCTGGCCATGTTTAATTTGTTAGTGTAAAGATAGCCTTAAGGTGCAATTCATCTCCTCCCAATATAGACATCAAATGTAGATGAATGTTTCTCAAGCTGTGATCTGTGGACCATTTGGTGATCTGTAAGACATCACAAGGTGATTCACAATTGTTTTGAAACAACTTCAAAAGCTTTTAAATATAAATGCACACACATATATTTCCAGGCATGCAAGCAAGAAAACAAAATTGGGAAAAATAAAAGACACGGTGGACTCTTCCCAGGGTAGCTGAATTTTATTCAGATATAAATGAAAACCATCATGGCAATGCTGTATAGATGATCCTTGGCATAATTTCAAAAAGGTTATCTGGAAGTAGGGTTAAAAAGAGTTGAGGAACAGCAGGCTAGATGACCCCTTGGTGTCCAGCCAGACCCATGACTGTGTTCTGCTTGAAAGGATGTGCAGATGCATCGCCTTGGGTGGGAGCTGGTTTTACGATTCCATGAAATCCAGGTATTTCTCCCCTGTACTTAGGTGTAGAGCAAGGCAGAAGCAGGAGGTAGATCGAAATGAGTATCATTACGGCATTGAACTGGGAATGAACAGTGCACTGGTACCATGATAGTTCTGCTGTTCTAAGTACATATTGTATCAAACCCCCACATTTTATTAGTTACTATTTCAGTTGTGGTACTCTTGATGCTAGTTGTGTTCCTCATTCTGTGCTACCTGATTGCCCTGAGTTTCTGACCCACACCTCCATCCCCCTCCCACACTAGGGCACTCTTGCCTCTGTGAGGTTTCTGCTGCCCTTGTCCCCTTCCCCAGCCAAGTTCTGCTGTGGAGCAGAGTCTGGGATCAGGGAGATGATCAGTGGAGATCTTCAGCCCAAAGGCAGGAGTGAGAAAGCAGTGTAGTTCTTGTATTATAAGAGTGTAAGTGAAGAGCAGAAAGTCCTGGGATAGCAGCTGGTGGACAAAGAGATTTTGAAGGGGCAGGGGCATCATAGCTGGAAACTCAGAGCCTTTTTGCACTGCTGTTGCCATCACAGACCACCATATACAAGTCCTAGTCCCCAGCAAGATCCAGCTGGCTGAGGGATGGGAATTAGTGAGAGGAAAGAGACACCCATTGTCCTCCAAGATACTACTGCTGCCTTCCCAGCTAGAAAAACATCTTGGTTCCATACTTTTTAAGATCATTACTAGGAAAGTTGTAAATGAGGTCACTTCAGGTTAAATTTGGATTCAGCAGACATCCTTTACGTGAGATGTCCCTGTTACACCCATGTACCACATTTCTTCAGTCTGTATCGCTAAGTCTGTGAGAGGCTCACTTAGGCATTTAACTTTATATGAATTCATCCTTTTGTGGTCTGTTCTAATGTCATCTGAAATTTCTATTAACTAATTTGGCCATCAACCAGTTTGTCTATGCCACATAATAGGGTTTTGTACAAAATGGATTTTTAGGTGTGTTAGGGATGTCATGTTTTAATCAATGTCTCTTCGAATGTTAAATCTAATGAAGGCTGTAAGTGAGAGACTATAAATGCGCAGAGAGAGTTACCATGGAAACCAGAGCAGTATCTGCTGGGTACCCCACACCGGTAGCACGGTGGAGCGCAGCCCCGCGCACAGGGCGGAAGCCTCCGAAAGCATTTTCAGCAGTTAGATCAAGATTTTTTGAAGCTCGGAGCAGAGAGCTGGATGTTGCTTTGGGAGTGGCTTGTAGGCTGGCCACAGTGTCGTGGCAGTAGGGTGGCAGCTGGTAGAGTCACCCACTGAGCTGGCACATGCTGTACAATTTGTTGTACTACTTCTGTAGAACTTGCTTAGCATAACTTGCTTAGCATTGGTAGCTGAATTTGCTGAAGCCTTAGGCCACAAACTGTGAACTTTCACCTAGATGTGTTGAACTTTTACCTAGTCAAGTAAAAGAAGGCCCCAGAGCCAGTTCAAGCCAGAAGATAAGGAAGCTACATTCATTAACAGAAACTGCAGCCTTAGAGATAAGCAAAGCAACGGCCCGCCTAGAGACAATGAAGGGACCCAATGGAGAACGGGAAGACCCCAGACCCTAATATTACTACTGGTCCGAACTGTCACATGAGGGGTGGGGAATTTAGATTGTAAGTGAATAATTGCCCAGGGATTTCTTTGTTTGAGGTCCCTCTTCGGAGGCACCCAGCTCGAGCTGTAGCGGTATTGATAAAAAGTACTTTTATAGAGGAATCTATCTCTCGGCTTATCGATGCAGCAGAAACCTAAAGTTGAACCCTGTTATGGTGGCTCGCATGCATTATTTCCACAACAGTTTGGCGACCCAGATGAAACTCTATGCAACCACTGTTGGACTCTCTTCTCTCCAAACATCCAACTGCCAGCATCGGGTGAGTTTACCTGGGAACTTTGGAGACAGAAGGCACCGACTGCTGAGTGTTAAAATTCCACTACTAAATTCTGGGTATTGCAGGTCCAAATGGGTTTGAGTGCCACCTGGGAAGTCCGAGTGGGTTTGAGTCCCACCTCAGAAGGATGCACTAAGTATTTTGGGTCTGAATGGGTTCGATTCCCATCTTGAAAGTGGTCTGGGAGAGGTGTGCATGGCCTGATCAGAGTAAGGTGTATGAATTTGGCATCTGGGTCCAAGCAGGTTGGAATCCTACCTCAGAAGAAAAATTGGAGGAAAACAGATGACACTGCAGGTCTATCGAAAAAACGAGCAATAGCATTTTGTAAGGAAGACTGGTCAGCACTTAGAGGAGCAGGGGTATGGCCCTGCAAAGGATCCTTCAAATTTTAAAAAGTGGCTACACTCCGGAAAATTTTGCAAAATGAAAAACCGCAGTAAATGGATTATTGGTATGCATGGGATAATTGGGCATATGACCACCATAAAGAGGATGGTCGAAAATGAGTACAAAAACCTCGAAGAAGAACTTTAGTTGCAGCAATTGTGAGTAATTTTACCAAGGCGCCTGTGGAGCCAGTCTCTGCACCACTCTGTACTCCTCCCTCTGTATCCCTTGTTGATTGCCCCCCGCAATTGCCTCTGCTCTCCCACCACTTCTGCTGGGCTTTACCTTGTGGTTTCTAATGTTATCCCTAATCCTCTTACAATGCAGCCAGTGGTGGTGGGGGGGGTGTACATGTGTGTGAAGTGTTCCTCCCCTAGCTCCAGTGTTATATGTATACACCCGTCACCCTTGGAACCCCAGGGATTTGGTTATGTGAGGAAATCAAATGCCTAGGTTAAGGGAAGATGCAGGTCAATGTGCATCATTATTTTCCTTTATTTTTGGGGATATGATCCATCCTGGGCTGATTTTGACCTGTTGCTGAGGGAGTTGTTTCATCCAGACAAGCAGGATAAGATAGTTGAAAAGAAAGTGGAATTGACCCTACAGGCAGGGAGAAGTCGGACTGACTGGCCTCAGGTTGATCCTGGTTGGGATTGTAATAATCAAACAGATAGACATAATTGCCAAACAGTGGTTGGAGATCTGATAAATGTGATTAGAGCTTGCAAGGAGATAAGATTAAATTGTACTAAAGTACAGGAATGTAGACAGAGGCCAGAGGAATACCTCAGCAACTACTGAGGAAGATTGCAACAGGCTTTGTTGATATGTGGGGGAATGACTCTCCAGAGTTTTAATAATGAATTGGCAGCAAGTGTTTTTGTGGACCAAGCTGCCTCTGACATCTGCAACTATTTTAAGGATCACCTGCCAGGGTGGCAAGGAGAAAATATGAAAGATACTATACTACCTGGAGGTTCTAGACTTGTACAATATGTAAATGATTTGTTACTTGCCGGCATGACATACAAAGATTGTTTGAAAGATACTATTTGTCTATGTACTGCTTTAGCAGGAAAAAGGTCACTGTGCATCTCTTTCCAAGCTTCAGCTGTGTCATCAGGAAGTAAATTATTTAAGATTTATATTAACAGAAGGACAAAGATTAGTAGACCCAGAACAGGTCCAGGCTATGGTAGAAATACCTCAACTGATAACAAAGAAACAGCTGCAAGGACTTTTAGGCGCAGTAGAATACTGCAGAGCCTGGATACCAGCGCTAGGAGAGTTAAGTAAACCATTGACAGAAGCTACCAAGGCAGAGGAAGTGGAGCATATATGTTGGGGCCCAGAGAAATAAAAGACTTTCCAAGCTATAAAAGGAGCTTTAGCTTCTGCTCCAGCACTGGCATTGCCAGATTACTCCAAGTCCTTTGAATTATTTGTACATGAGAACAAAGGAGTAGCCAGAGGAGTCCTTACTCAAAAGCTAGGTCCACATTGCTGCCCTGTGTCTTATTACTCAACTCAACTGGATCCTGTAGCGGCAGGGAATAATTGCTGTGTTAAAGCAATAGCAGCAACAGCAAGTATCATAAAAAGGAGCAAACCATTGGTTCTGGGTCATCCATCAACCATGTGTGTCCCGCATGAAGTAGAACTGATTCTTAAACAACTTGCTACACAAACATTGTGCCCACAAAGAGCACATCGTTATGAATTAATGATTTTGAATGTGGATAACATTACTTTGAAAAGACGTAATGTTTGGATCCAGGAACTTTACTGCCTGTTCTGTCCCACAGTGAGCCACATCATGATTGTGCTGAGGTGGTGTTTCACTCCAGCTGACTATGGGAAGATCTGTGAGATCAACCTCTAGAGAACTTGGATCTAACCCTTTTCACCATTGGATCTTCATACTTCATGAATGGAGAATGACACACGGACTATGCAGTGCTGAGAAACTTAGAGATACTTGACACAGAACTTCTACAACCCTCGGTGAGTGCCCAAGGTGCTGAATTAACTGAATTAACAAAAGCAGCCTGATGGGGATGTAGTCAGCGAGTAACTATTTGTACTGATTCTAAATACGTTTTTGGAGTGTGTCATGCAATGGCTATACTACGGAGAAAATGAGAGTTCCTTACCTCGGTGGAAAAGAATATTTCTAATGGAACCAAAATCCAAATGCTGTTGGAAGCTATTAAGCTTCCAAGGGAAATCACTGTAGTACACTGTCCAGGTCATAGCAAAGTCTCCAACAAAATTGAAAAAAATAATAAAATTACACGAACTGTAGTAAGGTAGGTTTAAAATGGCCTGAAGTTTTAGGAATAGTAGTATGGGATAATGGGATATTGGAAATATCCCTTGCCAAACTCTAGGGTTGTCATCAACAGGAATAGTGTTTGGCAGACATTTAATTATACCCGGGACCTTTGTCCCCGCTAGGACCAGCCTCTTAGGTGGAGATGAATGGGTTGCCAAATTTTTATTAGGAATACAAAAACATCTACAAGAAGATAGGGCACAAGCCCAATGGTTTCAACCAGTACCCTCAGGAATGCAAGTACATGATACCCAGTCTGGGAATACAGTAATGATGAAAGTCCATTCTCGCAAAACCAAGTTGGACCATAAATGGGAGAGTCTATATACTGTGCTATTAACTTCCTATTTTATTGTAAAAGTTACAGGGAAAGAGAACTGGATTCATCACTCACATGTTAAATGAATTTCTAAGGAATATCAGTTCAATGAATAACTGCCACCCACGCAGAACACCACCAACCCTGCAGCATGGCTGGCTTCAGTTATCCTGTAACAATTGTGGCCCATGTCATCCTAGAAGGTGTACTAATAATTGTTTTAAAGGTCATTGGGAATATTGTCCACAGGGTTGCAGTCAGGGAAGTATAACCAGGAAAGGTGCCTCTAGATACATAAACTAGTGCTGTGCCTGCAGACTACACCAGTCACTAACAGTTAGAAAAGCTTTGCAATACAGGGTATTGATAATTTGGGAATAACATCCAGATGAATTACACACATCTGTAGTGCTCAGCCTGTTTAGCTCTAATCGTATAGCCTTTATATTGATTATATGTGGGAACTTGTGATATTGATACTCTTGATACTCCTTGGATCCATTTTAGTAATACTTTGTATATCCGGAATGGGTGACGACCTTAATAGACCAACCACAGGAACCATGTACTCGCTGGGCTTCTTTCATCGTTTAACACCTTTTATTAATAGCACAGCAACTAACTCCAGTCTGGCTATTGCCTGCATACAAACAATAGTGGACCAACTAAAATGGTGTTTCAAAATCTAATGGCTTCAGATTTATTGCTAGCCAGTCAAGGGGGTGTTTGTGCAGCTATTAATCAATCTTGCTGTTTCTATGTCAATAACATGGGCAAAGTGATAACAGATGCTAACTCTGTTCAATCGTTAGTTTCCCATCTACACCGAAGCACCTCAAAAGATTGATGGGAAACACTATTCAGCCATTGGGGATTTTAATTCTTGGTTATCAAGCCTATTAGCCACTCCTATTAAGATTTTACTTCCTGTAGTTGTTATGCTCTTATTGTTCGGTTGCTTTTTTCAATGTGTTCAGACTTGTTTAAGAAACATAATGCTTAAGAGTATGCAAGAGTATAGACGTACCCTTCTTGATGACCCCTTATAAGGCAGGTATGCCTATAAAAACAAAAGGGGGTCTGTTGTGCGATTTGGTGTACTACTTCTATAGAACTTGCTTAGCATAACTTGCTTAGCATTGGTAGCTGAATTTGCCGAAGCTTTAGGCCACAAACTGTGAACTTTCACCTAGATGTGTTGAACTTTTACCTAGTCAAGTAAAAGAAGGCCCCAGAGCCAGTTCAAGCCAGAAGATAAGGAAGCTACATTCATTAACAGAAACTGCAGCCTTAGAGATAAGCAAAGCAACGGCCCGCCTAGAGACAATGAAGGGACCCAATGGAGAACGGGAAGACCCCAGACCCTAATATTACTACTGGTCCGACCTGTCGCATGAGGGGTGGGGAATTTAGATTGTAAGTGAATAATTGCCCAGGGATTTCTTTGTTTGAGGTCCCTCTTCGGAGGCACCCAGCTCGAGCTGTAGCGGTATTGATAAAAAGTACTTTTATAGAGGATTCTATCTCTCGGCTTATCGATGCAGCAGAAACCTAAAGTTGAACCCTGTTATGGTGGCTGGCATGCGTAATTTCCACAACACACAGGAGGACCTTCACTGTTCGGGGGCAGGTGCAATAGTCCTCTCGGTCACAGGCTGGACAGTCCTGACTGCAGTTAGAGGATATGAGGCTTCAGAAAAAAAAGTCAGAGGCCCTACACAGATCTGGACTTGCAAACCCCTGAAGCTGCAGCTTCCGAGCTTTCTGGCTTAACACTCCTCTAAGAAGAAGGGGTTAGGACCTGCAGGATAGAGGGGAGAAGCCTTGTCATACAGAGGATCCTGGTGATGTGAGGAAAGCCGTTCTGGCCACCTGGAGGATACCTTTGGCCACTGCAGTGAGCACTGCTGAGGACCCAGGTGCTCTCTGCGATCACCGTGAGGTTCCGAACTCATTCACTGACATATATTGCAGAGTATTAGCTCCTCAGGAGCCTGCCTCATCCTGGTCCCAGGCATCCACGGAGTGTCTACAGAAAGCTGGTGCAATGACTCAGAGGAACTGTGGAGCAAAGCCAATTTCCTACAAAGAAAATACAATCTTTCATTTTTCCTTCTTATTCTGAATGACAAAGTGCTAGGACAGCTTTCTAGGTTATTAAAATTAAAGAGGTTTTTAAAATGCCATTTATTTATTGTCCTTTCTGTTTCATTTCCTTATTGCAGCTTCTCATGGCTCAGAAAATAAAACTACATTGAAAGCTCTTTGGGGCAGGGATCATTATTATATTTATTTTCAGTGCTGCATGATCTCAGTTCCTGCATAAATCTTGTAGTCACTGTTGTGCTATACATGCAGTAATAATAGCCAGGACTGTCTACTAAGTGTTGCTTATTACAAGTGTTCATTCCCCCACCTTGATGCTCCTGGGCTTGGACTAAGCTCTTTTATTCAGTCTTCAGCAGTAAATCCAATCCCAATTAAGAAAAAAATGTTTTTATGGTAACTTCCACAAATACTGGACACGTTACTTTCTTTAAGACATGTGGAATATTTAATACCTTTCAGCTCACAGGGAAATGAGCCTCCCACTTCCAAGTGTGTAAAGCAGGAGAGTGAAAGTGGGCATATTTCAAACAGACATGAATGCTCTCTCAAGCTCACTCTCTCTCCCTTGGCTCTCAGCCACAATTTTAAAGCAATTTGCCCTAATCTCCCATATGGTTTTCTTTCTTTGCATTTTATAAAACTGCAGGGCTAAGTGAATGTGCCTCTCCGATAGCACTGACACAAGCCTGATTTAATTTAGACTTCCGTATTAACATACCAACTAAATCAGTGCTGCAGCCTACAAGGGAAACTTCAGTGCTGTGCACAACCAGAGCTGTAATTAGTTTCCAAGTGGTGCTAGCCTAGAGCCCTTGAACTGGTTCTTCCTTATGATTATTATTTCTAGAGGTCAGCCCAAAAGAACATCAAGTCTACTCCAGCAGCATGTGACCCCCTCTCCCTTCCCCGGATCAAATCAGGCCTCCAGTAAGACATTCTTCAAGCCTTAAATCACTTCCAAACAGCAGACGTTCTTAGTAAATCTGATTCATCATGTGGAAGATCTATATGCCTGCTGTATGAAAAGCATCTCTGACTGAGATTTCCAGCAAGCCCTGCCAGTGAATCCTTTTATTCGAGGAGACCGTGCAGTATACTTTTATATCACAGATGGCTCCCGGACTCAGAGACAATTTCCTTAAATAGGCTCTCGCACCAGGCTTGTCTACACATTTTACTTTGGAATTTTTAGCCTATACAAGAATGTGACATGGTTCACTAAACGTACGCTCCATGTGCATTTTAAGCACACAAGTTGCCCCATGAGCTGCAGTGGGTCTGCTCCCCTGCCTGATGCCCACGTACTCTCATCTGCACACTTGTTTATTCACTTTACTGGATCAGTTGCAATGTGCATTGCAGGGTAGCAAGCTAGCGTGGGTTCCTAGCTCCACAGCAGCATGTTTGGCCTTTGTCATGGACACAACTGAGCTCAACTGCTTCAGTAAAGTAGAACATAAACAGCAACCCCAGAGGGAGGCATTACATGATGCAGCCCTCCCTCTTCCACAAGGGCCGGTGTGCCTGTGACTGTCTTCAGAGGATGCTGAATGACAGCCCTGCCACTCAGGATTGGGAGACAGGCGAAAGAGGGAATTTTTCCCTTTAGACTTAAAAGTTCTGAAGGCAAAGGTTATTTCCAAGCTTGACAGAAAAGATACCAACTGTTTAATGATTAGGGAAAATTCCGGATATCTGGACAACAATGCACTTACTTACACTATTTAGCACACTTCGAAGTGGTAGTGCTATTTTGTTTTACTCAGTAGGCTTTCAAATTGGGAGTCTTTATAAAAACCTTTCAGTCGCATTTTTCTCAGCCCTCCGCAGTCAGTCTTTCCCATAATGAACATCTTTGTCAGCTGTTGTATTTTTATACAATCCAGAAATGAAATGTTTACCAGATCTCAGAACATTTGTGGCAGATTTGACTATTTTTTTCATGTGCATTTTGTTTCTGTATCTACCTTTTATTAAAAGCAGAAGTTAATATTGTGCTTCCCAGGGTCTGATCATTTGCTTTGATGTTAAAAAAAAAAAAGCACAGGAAAAAGTTGTTGTTAAAATTATTTGTACATAGGACACATGTAAACCTCACCCTCTCATCCTAAAGGGTGCTCCTCCACAAATCACTGAAGCAGCGATCAGCCACTGTGGCTGCCCCGCATGCAGACAGCACAGGGCAACGTCTCGCTCCATGGGGATCTGAGCCCCGTTTGGGTCCACCCCTGAGGAGAATGGTTTGTTAAGCCCAGCTTGGGTCGCTTCTTAAAAAAAGAGAATTTCCACTCATGGAAATTCTAAAGTCTTCCGGAAAAAAAAAAAATCTTTTGAAACCAGAATAATATCTCTGATTTCTACTTGTTTGCAGAATGGAAATTCCAATAAAAGTAATTGAAAGAAAACATTTCTAAGCAGTTTACCTTCACTACTATTTGGCACTGAAAATATGCCAAAATATGTTACTCCAAAGGGCAAAGCTGTCTTTTCCTGGAGACAAACCAATACTATAAATTACTAAATAAGTATTGAACACTTGTAATACAAAATTTTAAATAAAATCAAGTGAGAAAATTTATGAAAAAGATGAAACAGCTGAGTCTGGCAGTTTTTGATTGAAAGCTCAAGGATTCAAAAAACTTTCCAGACCGACTTATACCTGCTCAGTTACATCATTCTCTAAAACCCCAGCTCTGTGGGCCAAAATGTCCTCAGGATGAGGAGGGCACTGAAAGCGGGTCTTTATTTTTTGGCAGAGTGCTCCAGGGACTTGGGCTTTGGTGTTAATTGAGGACAGGAGTTACTGGCTGCCACAACACACTAACCTTGCTCATTGAGTCTTTGCAGTAAGGATGGAGAAGGGGGAACTCCACACAAATCGAGAGGCCCAGCACCATCCCAGCCAGGTACCTCTGTTCTAGTAAGGAGCGAGGCTATGGAGACATTCCTGCCCTGGGGATCCAGGTTTGCTCTGGGCATATGAGCAGAGGTTCACCATGCAGGAGCGTGGTGCCTACGGAGAAAAGTACACTCTACAACAGACTTGGAAGTGCCAATGGGTATGTCTATGCCGCGTAACAATTGTGGTGCAGCAATCCCTAAACTGGTGCTGCCCTAAGTCAGGAAGTCCATAGCTCTCAGCAAAGTGCCCTACAAACTTAGCAAGCTGAACCATCATTGTGCAGTTCTGCACAGACACGGCTACAGATTTCTTTAGAAGCCATTTCACCTCTTGTCTTGCACCTCTCCCCAGCGGAGAGAGCAGTGCATGGCTGCACCCAAAGCGAAAACATGCACTTAAACTCCTTACTGACTGGGCAGGGAGCGCAGCACTCTAAATTATCCTGAGGTAAACTGGCACCTATATTATAGACACAAACCCAATAAACTAGATTATCTATTTTTATACATACATTGTGAGGTTGGAGAGAGTTAGAACTATCTGTTTCTAAGTCAGAACAGGGCTACTTTACATGTTTATAATGCTCTTCACTGACCAGGAGGAGTGTATTAAGGCTCTGGTTTAAGAAGATTCGTGCTTACCTTTAAACCCTCAGTAGCTCCATCAAGGTGAATGGGTCTATCCACCTCTTTAATTCCAGGCATGTACTTAAACCTCTGTTGAGTCAAGGCCTGAAGAAAAATGAAGAGTCAACAAAGTCTATTAAAATAATGACAAAGAACAGTTTTGAGTATCTACATATAGTGCTTAGATATCTCATCAGACAAGTAATTCTTTGATGTCTCAAACTAAAGATGCTTGGAAACACAGCTAGGGTTATTTTCATCCTGGAATAAAGAAACACTTGCAAGTTGTTTCAAGAAACAAGTAGAATCAGTGCCAGAACACAACTGATTTCAACCTCCTTGAAGAACCTAGCAATGGGAGACGGACACTAGACATTATAAGATGTAAAATTAACAGTAATATTTATTATTATGTAAGCACCTGGTGCTGTATCTTATTGCTATATAAAACATGGCCAAGGAGCAAGTTCCAGCACTGGAGAAGTCATCTTCCCTGCCATTTCACTGCTAGCTCACCTGCTGGCATAGCTTAGCCCACGCCAAAATCTCTCTTCAAGAGAGCCCTTCAAGTCTTAGTCATCAAGCACTTCAGGGGCTATCCTCTGTAGGCTATGTGCCTCAGGTTTTTCTCCTTCTACCTCATACTGTCATGCACTACTATCCAGGCAGACTTTGCATCCTTAAACACCCCTATATGCCATCGTGCCACATCCCAGGGTGTGCAATGCAAATGCTGGTTTCATGGTACAAAGCAAGCACTCTTCCACAGCACAGCTACACATTCTTTCAGGTACTTTGAACAGAAAAACATTCACGCTAGCCTTAGGATCACTTCATAGGACTCAGAGGAGACTCAGGGCCAAGATCTGCACACTATGAATACAACCAGAGCATGCCATTTTCCAGAACATGGTGTGGAGGGATACAGTCAAAAGAACCAATGGTCAGTGGGTCTCAGTCATTTGATATTTTGGTTTGCTTGACATGAAACATGCCACTAGACCTGGAATTGAAAAAAAAAAAAAATTCAGACATTTGCAAGAAATGAAAGAATAATATTATTATTTTGCAAGAAAATAATTATAATTCTGAAGTTAATTGTAGTAAAATTTTAGTACTGCTATATAAAGAAACAAATAGTCACAGAACTAGGAAGCAGAAGAAAATGCCAAGCTCTTGCCAAACTGGTGTACTATATGTTAACCAAGAATGAGAACCAACTTACAACTTAACCAATATGTTAATTAGTAAAACATGGATATTTAAAGTCCTGTACTGAAGAAGATACTTGCTTCCCTTTACACTTTAGAAACAGTAAGAACATTGATGCTTTTGTCTGGGTGTTAACAAGCAAGGAGCAAAGAAAAATGCTGCCCTGTCTGATGGTGATGCTGGACTTTTTCAGATGCAACAGAAATGTTTTTAAAAGCTAATTGAGGAAATGGAAAACCCCAAGAAAACACAAGATATGAGCCAAAGCAGTCCAAACAGGTTATTATTTGTCAGTCGGGGGCCAAATTAAGTCATGTTAAACTAATTGTATGTATTCATTGTATGAATTTCAGGTCCAAGACCATATGGGTATTTTTCAGTCTGATCCCGTGGTAGACATGGGCTACTCACTAATTAGTGAAATTATTTATCATATAGTGGCTAAGTCATAACTGTTCCTATATGCTGCAGGAAATGTGCTCAAACTGGGTCCATAAACAATAAAAAACCTTGTAATAATCTGACATTTAACAGAATTATTGAACTTGGTTTTATCAATTTATTAGTCCAAAAAGGCAAGCGAATGCCAAAGATTAAAGTTTCAAAACTGTCACAGTAGAAGTTTTTATAGAATAGTCCTGGGGTGACTAAACAGGATGTGATCCTTCTCTCACCAAGGGATCTTGACCTTACATTTCCCTCTCCAATAGGGAGCTCTCTGCCACCTGGTTGTACTTAATTTTGATCTGGGTTTTCCTCAGTCCCACCTGTTGGAACAGATTAATTTTCTGTGAAGTATTTAAATATGCTCTGAGCCAACAGAATGCATTGTGTACAAGAGTGAGTCTGGGGACTCACCTAAGATGCTGCCCCAGAGCTCAAGAGGATGCGTAATAAAGCCTTCTGCTGAGATGTGCATTCAACATCCCTCAGAAAGAGGAAATTCAGAGAATTAAAGTTGAGAGAGCTTCAAAACCAACAGATGAAAGGTAGCTGATTCCTTATCCAGCAGTTTTACTAATGTAACATATCAAAGTTGTTGTTTTTTCCAGCCAAAACTATTTCATGAATTTGACCTAAATTTGTTAATAGTTTTGGGACAACCAGAATTGCATTTTTCCTCAAATAAACTATTCATCAGAAAGAAAATTACAGCTCTTGTCACAGAACACCAGCTGCCTACCCATTCAAAAAAAAAAAAAAGCTTTAAAATCAAAGGAAGAAAAATTAAAAGTCTTAGAGTATCTCTTAACAGTCACAGAAGGCATGTAAAAAGAATAAAGTAAAAAAAGAAAAGAAGTAGGAAAGCAAAAGAAACATAGAACAGTATGGGATAATTGTAAAACTCAAGAGGTTATTCAAGTGAACAGTTATCTTTCAGAAAATGGAAATCCAGCCCAAATGAAGCCACGAAATAATATGTAAACTACAGCTTGTAAAATGGGTGTTGGAAATTAAGACTGGGCTGTGAAATACATGAACTTAAGTAAGTGAGTCCTATTATCTCAAACATATCCTGCACAGCAGAGTTGTAGAGGGCTAGGATGGAATGTGAACAGCAAGCAGAAAACCAAAGAACAAAAGATAAATTATGCAAATGTTTCAGATTCGGGAAGCTGAGATTGTTGCCTCCCCAACAACTTGAATAACAGTGTTTAAATACAACTTTCTTTTTGTAGAAAGCACCACTTCTTTCTAAGCAGCCCTTCCAAATGCTTTCCCATCTGTTTCAACAAATGTGATAATGAGGAGGTTCTGCAGCAAGCTTTAAAAAAAAAATCAAGTTATTTGTCCATACTAGGAAACACAAAGCAGGTAAAAGGTTGGGTCAGCCACCGTACTCCAAGTGAGCACAATCCCGAATACCCTTTCTTTTCTTAGCTCCACTTTGCATCCTGAGAGAAAAGCACTACCAATTTAGGTTTGAAGGAAGAACAGAGAAAAACAGATCACTTACTTACAACTCTGCCCTGCACGGATGTCTTAGGCAGCTATAAATATGAACTACGCCTGGAAAAGGATTCAGCAACTAGATTTCATTTCCCTTAATGCGAGCTGTTAATACAAGATGTGTTTGAAAACCTAGGCATTTTATTTAGCTGTGCATTTGAAATTGAGGGAGGTTTTTAACTTCGTGCAAGAGCAAGGGACTCTTTCTGTGCAGTGATATTCCTCCAGAGCAGCGTTAGGAGCATACAAGCTGTGCCGCAGGAGCCTGACAAAAGCAATCCCTGGCAGCGAGCCTGTCACCTTCCACATCCTCTCACTAGAAAGGGGACGTCGGCTTAGCTGCTGAAGTGGGAGCTGAACTCTAAACCTCTGGCCTTTGTATCCTGACTCTGTTGCAGTATAATTTTGAAGTAATTCCAGTAGAAGTGACTAGATTTATCAGTGTGTGACTCTGGGATGTGTAGTCAGGATCTGGCCAGCACTGATTCCTGCACCTCTGCTCTTATTATTCTCAATGCAGCTGAGATCAAAAAAAGGTCAGGAGAATGGTCAGACCAGGAGTTGCGAGCATTTTCCAAAGCAGGCTAAGGAAACCTTATAAACAATATCGGGATCAAAATAATAAGGTCTATGAAAGCATTCACATAAATACAGCGCCATGGCTTTAGGGCTAAGCTGTATTATTACAGACCTTTGATACAACATCCAACACCAGAGGCACAATGTGGTCTTTTTGAAGCTATCTATATTTCCTTCAGTCTTTTCAGCATCCCTGCCATTTTCTCAGGTAGAAGAGGGTGGGGATTGTGATTCACTGATCTCTATTTCCTAGATAAACTGAAAGAAGTCAAAAGGAAAGAAATAAGGTTTTATGGGTAAAGAGATGATAGTGTGTCAGAATACTAAGTATACTCTCTGAGAAAGTTTTCTGTTGGTTTTCCCTTTGCCCATCCATCCCAAATTTCCAGGTGTTCAGTGGTTTCCCTCAAGCAGCAAATCTAACCAGGTTTCTTTCTGAGCACCCCCCAAATTCCAGAGAAACGGTGACGCCACGCAGATCAGCTATACGTGTGTACCTGGAATGCATCGCACATACCACGTACGCACCGAGCAGATGGCCTTCAGCTCACAGTAAATCTGAAGTCCTCCTAATGCATCAGATTTACTACCCATATGCAGAGCAGCTCTGCAGAGCACAGCTGATGGGGCCATGCTTCCTGGGATGATCCGTGCTTGTGAGTGCTACAGCACACACTGCTGCCTGGGAAATCCCCGCCAAGAATCCAGCAGTCTCCCTTCTCCTTTTATGCGGGTAATGGAGGGTAGACAGTAGTTTGTCAGAAAGATCTCTGTCCTGTGGAGGCAGATGAGAGCAGTCGACACAGAGCTGGAGGTGGTAATACTGAGTGCGTTGTTTCTGGCTTCGCCTTGGCTCGGCGGATGGGAGCACTGGGTGCTCACCCAGCTCCCCTGTCGTCCCACCTGTGTGTCCTCCGAACCTTCCGCCTCCTCCGGCACTCTGGGCACGGGGGGGCTGTGCCGGGGTGTCCCTGCCAGCACACGGCTCCAGCTCTTCTGCACAGGTTCCTCCTGGCCGCCGGCTCTGCCCCGCCATCGACAGCCAGAGGAGCACTCCGCCATCGCAGCCATTCAATGCCCAATTCCTGCTTTCGTTATGGGAAAGAGAGAGAGATGTAGCAGAACGTGCTGCTTAAAGGCTCTGGGGGACTTTCTCCCTTTCCTCGTCTGGAATAGTTGGTCTAGCTAAATACACTGCTGAAGAAGTCTTTGTGACACATTTCTGAAGGAAGAGAAATGTGTGCTTCCCAGGAAGGGGGAGGGTTAGATGCAACAGGTGGCCCAGTAGCCCAGTTCCTGTTTGAATGAATACGAATCGCATTCCTTGCTGGGATATTATAGTTTTATTAATTGAGAATTATAATATTATTTTGGCTAGGGTAGGCCTCTGTTTTAATTCAGATCTGCAGAATAGAGACTATATTCGCTTTTTGATATTTCTTTCCTGCCATGGTGACAAGAGAACATCTAGGACAGTTTGTTTACTGTTTGTTTCAGCGTATTGCTGAATTTTATGAGTCAATACATTTCATTTCCAGAAATATGTACTTCAGTAGGAAGAACTCCACTTTAGAGCTGAAAGGCACACATCATGTCAATAAAGATAATATTATCACATTAGATATTGCAATGAAACATACACTTTCTTAATGATTTCTTGCTAGCTTCCGGACTGAATTCCTATCAAACATTCATTTCCCTTCTCATGCTCACTGTCTATTTGCTTCTGCTGCTATCAGGCAACACCATGCTTAATAGAAATCTTCTGTCTTTCTGTTAGCAAGTAATGGCTATGTGCAATCTGGCATGCGTTGGGTATAAAGAAGCTGGGAGAGTGCTTTTTCATTGTTTAGGTAAACGTTTCCTCTTTGATCCAACATCTGCCCTTTCTGCTGCTCACACTGCAAATTGATGCAGATCTAGCAGAAGGATAGGAGACATTTATAGGGTTTCCTGTTATGGAGTAATTTTGGGAGCATCATTTTCCCCTGCTCACTTTTTGCCTTCAGCAACAACAATCCAATTCTTTGTGTTTTTGATGGGAAACCAATTCTTCGTCTCTCCCTTTCCTTCTAGTTCTCCCTGAAGGCTATAGAAAGAAAGAACATGAATAACCAAGCAATGAAATCATAAAATAGTCCCGTTTACTGTTATCTTTCCAAGAACAGTGAAGGCATTAAAGTTCTGAAACCTTTTTTCTTGAAGCAAAGATTGCAGCTAGAACAGGAAATGGCACAACATAAATTCAATTCGTGACAACTATTATAACATAAAAGGGAAATAGTATAAATCACTGATGTCAAACACTCTGTTCATTGGCTAGATCTGGCCAATTTGAGCTATTTATCTAGTTCGTGTGACAGATTCAGATTTTGCACCACACGTGCTTTCATTTTTTAAAATACATGTTTCAAGTTTTTATGCTTCTGAAAAAGAGCTTCTGAATATGCACTGAGTAGAAGCTGGTGGAAGCTCATGCATAGCTGGCTTTTTTAAACTACAGAAAACAAAGTATGCTATGTTTGAAGAAACAAAGTCTACCCCTGTTCATTTCAGGGGGTGTTAACACTTGAACTTAATGATACTTTTTGTGGTTGATGTTGAAATGTTTCTCAGAAATTAATTTTAAGAAAAAATAAAGATGCAAATTAGGGGGTTTTGCATACAAAAAAAAATTTAAAAATGCATTCTGTTTGAGAAAAAGGAAATAAGAAATTTCATGCACATCTCTAAAGCATACAAGCTAAGTCTGACAAAAATTTGTTAAACTTCCATGCAGTTTTAGCCATCAATGATGTAGGTGTGAAGCTTAAACAACTGAAGAGAAATAGACCCATCTGGGGAACTGTAAGAAAAGAGCTGTGTTGAATTCTCCACCCCAGCTGTATACAAGCCTGACCCACAGAGTCTCCTGGGGGTCTCCCACTTTTGGTCACTTCAAAGGGCATAGTGTAGTATTTTAGAATAAATAAAAGTTACATAAAATGCATTTTTGGCCTTTCATATTCATACAAACATTGATTTATACTGTTATAAATACAAATAGGAGCAGCTAGATATTTTTCATAGATGAGATTTATTTCACAGCAATAACCAT
Organism: Harpia harpyja; assembly: GCF_026419915.1. NCBI lineage: Eukaryota > Metazoa > Chordata > Aves > Accipitriformes > Accipitridae > Harpia > Harpia harpyja. The sequence goes on from NC_068954.1 coordinate 13,614,805, forward strand.
TTGGTCAGATATTTTATTGGCTTCTTGCATAAACTTTTGTGCATGCCTAAGGCAGTTGCTGTTGGAGACAGAATACTGCCCTGATAGACTTTCAAACCAAAGACTAGGACCACGCTTATCTTCTTATACTCTAATACATTAAAATGTACTGCTTGCTTTCCATGCTCTGAGTGAAGTTACTTCATTAGGAAGGGGAGATATGTTTTTATGATGTACTCAGAAATGTAGTATTTTGAAACATATCATTCTTTCAACAAAGTAATTCAAGAAGTGTGGAGCTGTGAAATCTAAGAAAAAGATGGATTTTAAGAAAAAAGATGTATTCTGGGGAATGGGATATTCTATTACAGAAAAAAATTTCAGGAATCTAAGAATCATGTCTTCACATACTATTCCTAAATTAGCTTTGAAGTACTTTGCTTTAATTCTTACTCCTGTCTTGAAAAAGTCAATGAAATATTGTGAATACTCCTATTTTTATACTGTAAAGTACTGCATATTATATGTAATGTGGACACCATAGAAGACATCAAAGCTCTTAGAACTTTTGTGTGTATCTATAATCTGGTATTGCACAGGCAGAGAGCTTCAGCAGATCCTTGGCTTTCAACATGTAAGAAATTCTTATCAGATTTTTTTGTATCATTATCATAGGATTTTTTCTGTTTTTCTTTATGAATATTAAATTACATTAAAAATTGTGACATTGATTTATTGCTGTCTAGATAGTACCACTGGATAATAAAATTTTCACATATAAATTTAACTTATATTGAAAACTAAGACTTTAAAATATTTTTTATTGTTCAGTAGAAATATATGTGATGGTTTACAGGTTGGTTACAAATCAGTAATTCTTACTTATAGGTATATGTTCATATATGTAACCCTATTGTCAGGTAGTTAACAGCAACTAAAGCAGCAGTATTCAACCTATATACAGTCCCTTCTGAGAAATAATTTTATTGGTCTTAGCCCGCAGCTAGAAACTGGGAAAACTAAACCAGAAAGTCTCTAGGTTCCCTTAAAAAGCTGAACTTCCTTCAGTCACCAGCTCTCTCAGACTGTACGTGAACAAGGAAATCTTTCTTCAGGAAAAGGAGCAGTCGTGAACCTGGGAAAGCAGACCAGCACAATGTATGTGAAGTAAAGAAACAAATAGAGCCTTCCATTCAGCGACATGATAATAGTTCATTTAACGCTGATCCTCTTTACTGTGCGCTGTACCGTTTTGTCCATGCTGATCTGGAGGTCTGCCTTCATTCCCAGTGGACAGTTTGTCCCACAGATGCTTTGCAGTTCCCACCTCCAGTCCTTCCCTTGCAGCCCTATAGACCCCACTGGTGTCTTTGGCCACAGCCTCGGCACACCAGGTCGCTGCCGCAGGAGCAAGATGGAAACGATAGGGACCGTCCCCCAGCGCTGGAAACAAGTCCTTACCACAGACAAATCTGTGCCTTTTCAAAATCTCTTGTAGGACCAGATCCTCCCCAAATCCAAAACTGGACCCCAGACAGTTACCTCAGATTATACCTGCAGCTTCTGGGATGGATAGATTGCACAAATGAAACTCGCCATAGGAATATTGAGGGTTTTTTCAGTAGTAGAGAACTTTCTACTTCTTTGGAACGTCAGAACATGAGTTTAATTTATATTGCAAGAATTTTAAGTGAGAGAATCATATTATAGTTACTAGTATTATGCATTATGCCCTCCTCAAATTTGTAATACTGTTAATATTTTCTCACAATCAGCTCCCCCCTTTATGGCAGCGGGGTGGTTAAAGCACCTCATTATAGATCCAGAAAACTCGCAGTTATGTTAGTTTAGAAGAAACTAGGTCATTTGGTAGGGAAATAAAAGACAGATGCATATGAGACTAGCCATCACTTTCTTTAAACTGCTCCTGGTTACAGGAATTATGTTTTCTTCAAGCATGACAATTTTGATGGATCATTTTTGCTCTGGGTTTATGCAGGAAGGTATTCAAAACCCAAATAATTTTCTTACAATGAGGGAACAGCTTCAAAAGCCAGGTCCAACTGTATTCAGAACTACACCTACGATTCCCTCCTTTCCACATTCGTGGTGTGTTTAACCTGGAGACTTCCAGGGTGGAATTCTATCATCACAAAAGAAGTTGTTTCTTTTTGGAAATTTTGCTTTCAGCCCCTTGAAACCTGTTGAAATATGCTACTGGAATTTAAAGCCACAGAGCTGCCTTTAAAGTTACATTCCCTGTAGCAAACTGGGGCATTAATCAATGGGTCTATTCAAGTGAGTAAACGTTCACTGTTCTGACTATCAAGGATGCTTTCTCAGAATAGCACACAATTACTGAGGAGAAAGTCCACACTGAAATAAATCCCGCTATGGTGAAATTCAGGCCTGGCTGATGTCAAGGAGAAGTCTGGCATTGGCTGTAAAAGGCCAGGTTTTCACCCTTAATCACACCACCCCCCTCCCCTGAGGAGATGGTATCGTTATTATTTATTTATGTGGTGCCATTAACGTGCTAGGCACATCAGATGTGCTCCTTGGTTGGTGCAAAGCAGCAGTGCTCCATTAATTCCCGTCCTGCTCCCGTTCTCCAGGGTGCAGTTCTCGCTGCCTGGAACAGCTGGTGCAGCCATGGGAATGACAGCAGAATTAAGACCTTAGTGCTAAATTTTCACACATCCTTATGATCCCCTTTCTAAGCCAGAGCTTTTAAGGAACGCAAAGCAGCTCTCAAGAGACACCCTATTTATTTATTTGCATTTTTATGTGTGTTGAGATACTGTGCCAGCACTTATAACCACCCATTGAATAGACATTACAATAAAGCACTCTGGTCATTATAAAACCTTGATAAAATTCCTATTATAAGCATGCAATATGAAAAGCAAATCAATGTCCTAGTCTGTCTCAGACCTAATTGCATTGCTTCCATTCCTCTATCTGTTTTTACTAGCAGAAAAGATGTCAGTTCAGGAGCAGAGGACTGAATTTCAGAGGTAATGTCCATGGGACACTGCTGAGAGTCCTTCATGGGCACAGGGTTGGGCTAGAACAAGATGGTGACTTGCATCTATCTCAGTCTTGGATATTAACCTATTATGAACAAATTACATTATTTCTTGTATCTCCACCTGCTTGTGCTTTAGTTTGGCTATTTGGTATAAGATAGTATCAGGGCAGAATTTCTTGCCGAGATTTTGCACTGGACTTTGCACTGCTGACCTGCGATCTGGGGCTCTTTATTATTAATATAAAACAAGCAAACAAACAAAAAACCACTGTGGCATTTGCAGAAGCAGCTGATTTTTCTGGGTGAAAGCAAATCCCCAGTAATAAAGTCTATCTTACAGAATCAATATGTAAACTTTTAGCTAAAAATATAACAAGTGTTGCAGACGCTTTTCTCATCATGTTGGCACCAAGTGACCCAAAGCTAGTCTTTCTGTTCTTTAAAACATGAAGTGTGGTTTCAAGATCAAATTCCTCTTATTCTGATGCTATGGAACATCATCTAGCTCCATCTCAATACAAGGATGAAAGCTCCCTTCTTACCTCTACTTGGTTTTGCTTGGCCTGGTGAATAAATATAGTAAATCACCAGGGAAGGGTTTGGGATTTTTTGTGGGTTTTTGTTGTGGGTGGTTTTTTGGTTTTTTTTTTTAGCTTGAGGGTAGTTAAACACTGGAATGAGTTGTCCAGAAAGGACATGGAGGCTCCATCCTCCATGGAGATAGATACTCAAAACTTGACTGAGCAAGGTCCTGAGCAATTTGCTCTATTTGGTCTTGCTTTGATGAGGGCATTGGACTTGACGACCTTCAGAAGACCCTTCTAACAAATTATGCTGTAATTCTATGAGCCTAACAGTAAATCACAAAATCAGATGAGCAATGAGAGTTTCCTCATGCAAAGAAGGCCAGACTAACTTTCTTGCTGAGATATATTTTACTCAGTTTGCTCAGGGCAAAATTGGGCCTTTAGACTTTGCAAAAATAGAGGGCTACTCCTCAGTTGAAAGCCCAATGTACTGAAATATAATTATACTTACATTTAAGGTAGAATATTTAGTAATATGTAATAAAAATTACACACTAGAGCAAGTAAGCAGTAACTAAAAATGAAAAGCCCAAATCTGAGATGTAGAGAAGGGATGAATTTTCCCTCAGAGCAGGGTACCTCCAACAGTTTCTGTACACCTGTTTGCTGGTCCCACAGGGCCATGTCGATGTGCTACAGTGCTCAGTGGCCAGTGTGAATGGAGCATTTGGACTTTAAGTCTAGTTAGTTCTGTGTCTTACTGGGGAGCTTTTCAGGGATGACTGCTATCTTTCATAAGGAACTGGATCAGACTGATCCAGGTCATTTTGCATAGCCACTGAGCCTCCACCCAATCTAGAGTAAATCTCAATTGTTACTTGTTAAGCAGGAGTTCAGACAACCCAAAAGAAAAAGCATGTTTTCATTATTCTCTTCTCTAGTTCTGACTCAGCTTAACTAATCATTATTTCCTACTTCTTGAGCCAAATTATTCCTTGCTGTAACTGTCAGATTAAATGGTGCTACCAAGGGTACCATTTCATAGAGAGTTAAAAGGTTTGAAAGAGGCCCTACACATCACCTGGTCTAACCCCCTGCATAATAGAAGCCATAGGACCCCTTAACTAATTTCTAGCTCAAACCCAATAGAGCATTGTCTTTGGCATAATCCTTGTTTTAAAATTTCTAATGGTTTAGAATCCATTATTTCTCTCTGCAATTCTTTTTCTGTACCCTCAAAGTGAGAAGTGGACATTTATTTTAGTCAGATTTTTTCAAGCTGCTGCTTCCAGCCCTTACGTCTGCTAGCCTGGAGAACTCTATGAACAAATTTTTATCCTTCAAGCAGGTACTTCAGGTCCCCTCCATCTTCTATCGGATACACAAAGCAGGTTAAGCTCCTTACTATGTGGCATTTTTTCTAATCCTTTCATTATTCTTCAAATGCTCCCTTAAGCTATTCAACAGGGAAAATCCTGAATCTCTGTATTATTCATGAAGTAGAACTGAACACAGTATTTCAGCAGCCACCATATCAGTGCCAAATACAAAATATTACCTACATACTCTATGTACCCCTTTTTAAAGATCAAAGCAATCACATTTCTTTAATGGAAGAATGAAAAATCCCTCTTAACACATTCAGCTGAGATAAGCCAAAGTATTACATTCTGTTCTAAATGGATGCTTAAATACTTTATATAAAATGGAGGGAAAAAAATCAGCCAAAGTGCTGATCTTTATCTCAGCATAACCTAAAGCCCAGTGTAAAGGTATCGCTACATAGATACCAGATGTGGGTTTGAATTCCTGCTCCATAGGTTTGCTAGGAATTCCTACCTGGACCAACCCAACTTCAGAAGCTGATGGACATCTGGACATCTCATGTGGACAGAACTGTCTTTCTCATCCCTCCCCCACTGAACAAAAAGTGCTGAATTCTCTTGTGCTGAGACTCAGAGGCTCTTTACGGTGTTTCCCCTGCTCAGCATGCCGCCTTCTGAGGACTGAATAGACACTGTACCTCAAGTGTCCCCCTGGGTGCTGAGATTCACTTCACTTCACTTCAAGCTGTTTGAACACATAGATTTAAGACAAGCTCCAGATAACAAAAAGGTAAAAACCTCACACTGGAACCAAGCCTGCCCCTGACTCTTTCGGTATAGCCAGGAATGTCCCAGTGCATGTGCACACAGACAAATCTACCAGGCTCTGTCATAGAAGTCCTGATTTCATGTGTAGCAAGACACTACAGGCTGTGTAGACAGATGAGTTAAAGGCATTCATGTCATATGGGGAAGGTGGAACCGTGGCTTTAACCCAGTCTCTGGCCTGCTGTCCTCTAGACTGCACAGACTATGAGCTCCATCCTTCACACTTCTGTAAGGCCTCATGCATTAGGTTAGGTAGCCCCGCTAATTCCAAGTTATAAATTCCAGCAGAGAGCAGGCATTGCAAACTGCAACCCTGCAGTTCTGAGGTCTATTCAGGAATCTAACCATAAACTGTAGTCCCTAATGCTCGGTCACCCTAAACAGTGCTTTTGAGGAACACCCAGAAGACCTATAACGATACCTTGCAGGGCACAGCGAAGGCAAGAATGCAATTGTGACTCCTAGACTCTCTTGACCCAGATGTAAATTACATGTGGGTAATAAGAACTACAGCTTACATGAAAGTGACTTCCTCTGTCTGACTTTAATTGTTTTATGGAGACGGATTGCCTAGGAACCTCGCTGCTTCGTCAGTAATAACCATTGGATTTACGATAGATTCCAAGATTTCCTACTTTAAAGAAAGTTCATGAGTGTCTGAGCAGATCTTGGGTTCTCTGCCATGAGAATCGTGCAGACACTTGTATTGATATATGTTAGCAAGTTTTAAGCCATATAGCTAATCATCACTGAGCAGCTACAGAAACATGGAGTGTTGTCTGGGTGCATGGCATTAACATTTACAGAATGATTTTTGCATCTGAACGGTGTGCTGCTGCAGCTACATTGCCTGCTACACGCACAGTAGCTATGCTAACGCATTTTAGGTATTAGTCCCTGTGCCACAAGCACAGTAATGGCTTCAGTATAGACATTGTCTTGGGGTTGTTTTTGTAAACCTAAAGAAAAGATTGATGGCCTGATTGGTTTGTTATTATCATTTGCAACAAATCATTAACTGAGGCAAATAAATGTCGCTCTATTTAATTCAGGGGAACAAATCTTCAGCAGGAGGATTTGAAAGGTAGGGGGGAATTTCTTTTGAAGATAGTAATATGAGCCAAAGATAAAGGACATGAAAGACCCTTCAAGTAATACTGCTAATCTATCCTCTGCCATGGCAGGATTGCTCTACTATAAGCACATGACTGTGCCCACCTTCCTTTAGTTAAAAAAAAAAATCAATAGGTTTAATTGAATAAAAAATAAAGATGACCTCACATCCCTTAAATGTAGCATTTCTGACCCTCCTTTAATTTATTTAAATGTTATTCAGAGTATGAGTCTTTAAAGGTTCAGTTTTAGTTCAGTTTCTATCTGGTGAGAAGCAGTAGAAAGGGAGACCTCTCATCTTTGCTGGGAGGAGAGAAAAATCCATAAAATCACGGAAGTGTTAACATTGGAAGGAGGGTCAGGAGCAGAACAAGAGGTTTGAAATTCCTTTAGAAATAACATGAGTCACTTACTTACTTTTAAGTGCGATGCTCATGATGGCTGTGCTATATCACAGTAAGTGTCGTTGTAGGTTGTTTTAGCTGTGAAACGAATCAGAGGTGTTTCATAACCGCACAGTTGGCTTCCTCTTCACTGGTGAGTATGACCTCTCCTCCATGGCAGAAGCAATCCACTGCAAAACACAATGTGAAAACTCCTAGCTTAAAACAATAAAAGAGGTTTAGTCTGTCTTCTGAGGAAGTGACAATGTAGTCTTGTGTCATGTTTTAAAAAAAAAAAGTCTTTCAGTGGTGCAGTGGGACTGATAAGATTTGACGTGTGTTTTCTGCTCTGGCACCAGCTTCTTTTTTAGCTTTGGGTAAGTAGTGTCCAATCCATTTACACCAAATGTCAAATCAAAATTGAAGCTATGGGCCTTATCCTGTTTCCCATGAAAGTTATTAAAACCCTTACACTCCAACTTGAGCAACTGTGTAAACTGAGCTGTGAAAACTTCTAATACTACTAGGGACAGCCCAGTTAGGAGTTGTACCCAAAGTCTACAGGCATCCTTGGTCTCTCAGAGGTTATAATACTGCTTCACAACTTTGCGTGGCTAGACTGTACACTGTTAGGTATATCAACAACAGTTAGCACAATTAGCTGAAAATCCAGCTTGGGGCCTTAGGAATACTTTAGCACTAACATTGAGAGTAGTCTTAGTTCTAATTTTCATTAACAAAATGAGTTAGCAAATTGCCAAATGGAGGATGCAAAGTGCATCTTTTATAACAAGTGGAGAACTGCTTCAGCATTACTAGTTTTATTTTAATTTTATTGACTTTTGTTATTTTTAAGGATTTTTCTTGGTTTTGCATTGCATTTTCTTTTTTGCCCTTTGGGTTGTGACTGCCCATATTTTATTTCTGACATAACTGAATTTTGTATTGCAGAATGATCAATGCTGTATACATTAGGTTATAAAATGTAACTACGGAAAAACTGAAGAGCATTTTGATAGAGACACCAGTTACATACACTTATGTAAAAAACTGAGCTCAGATTTTTAACTGAGTAATCTAAAAAAGAAGGAAGTTAATAAAATGCTTTGAACCTCATCTCAGCTTGCTAAGTGATTAACTGGTCTCCCACATTCAAGGAGATGCACTGTTCACTTCCTCTCCATAGGAAGGGAATGGCCATGCTGGAGCATGGAAGTCTAAGAGAGATTTCAGGACATGAGAAGGAGCTATCAAATTGTCTGTGTTAACTTAATTACTCATATTTAATTTAATTTGTCTTTATCTTTCCATAATATATTTATAGACTTCAGTAAGATCCCTCCTTAGCCATTATTTTGACAGGCTTTTTATTTCTGTGAAGTAAATAAGAATTACAGAGAAAGATACTGGATAGGACAGTAATTCAAAAGAAAGAAAGAAAAAATTAAACAAACAATAGATGAAATGAGGAACTTTAAGGACAATAGCAACCCTCCCCAATTTTGGTGGGGCTAGGATTTCACCCTGTCAGCAGTAAGTTTCTTTACTGCCTTCACTTCAACTGAAAAGGCCTAAATCAGGCTGCAGAATGAGTACACCTATGGAATTTGGAGATATTAAAGTATGTACTTAAGCACGCATGGTGAGATACAGAAAGCTGCCAGCTCTAAAGAACACTAAATTCATAATGAAATTTTCTGAAAGAGAGAAATCATCAGCAAATCTCAAAGGGCCAATTTCTGTAAGGCTGAATGCACTCAGTACTGCTACTGAATTAAAAAGAAGTTCAAATTAGAGAGGGTTTGGGGTTTGCTTCGGGGCGGGGGGGGGGGGCAGGTAACAGTGAGAATACTTTAACCATTGGAGGCCTAAGGATGTGGCAAATTCTTAGTCTTGCAGTGCTTCAGGCCCTCCAAAAAGACAGTGTGACTCAGACTGAAATTGTGGTTGTAACAAAGGTATCTTTGGTTGAAGGTGCGTGCAGTGAGTCATAGAGGAGGCCAGAGCAGGTCCTTCAAGTCATTGTTAGAAATCATGCACTCAGCTTCTTACAGGGAAGGAAAAAGATGTGCAACTGAGCTCTAAATTTAGCTGCATGCAATTTAGTTATCTAGATTAAATTAGTCAACCTCATTCCTAAAGAGTCAATGGAGGGAGATAGTAAGATAAGGTGCCTTCAGGAGGTGTCTGTTTCTCTCCACTGACCCTACAGGAAGATCAGGATGGCTGAATTACATTGATTAACTTGTAAATGGCAAAACGCATTCAATCATCTCTGCTTATGTCAAAGTAATCCTTTGGTTCTTTTCAGTTACTGCAAGATGAATTATTTTCTCAATTCCTCCTGTCTGGGCCTGTTGGGTCTCTCTGGGTTTAGTCCTAATTTATATTGCATAAGGAAAACCAGAACCTCTCCTTCTGCATTCACTGAAAGGGCTAATGGTTTTCATCCATGCATACAACACGCAGCGAATTTGTACAGCCGGGAGAAGAGACTAGATAGATACAAACTACTGAGATATTTGGGTTATTTGCATAGAGTTCAACACCTACTTTTTATTGTTTACATTGTTACATTATTTATAACATAAAAATAAGAAGGTTGGACCTCAGCAGTATACACTGATTTCAGTAGAGGATCTGTTTTGTGTTAATTTGGCACCTGCCAGAAAAAGGAACATCATAGCTATTTTTGTTAGCATGGACACATTCTTTAAGAAAGGCCTATTCTTCTCTTACACAAACATCTAACTATAGACCTAATCTACATTGCTCTCATGAAAGGATAATTCATTTCACAACACCTGTGCCACATTAGCAAATAGCCATCTCTTGCAGCTAATTTTAACAAATTCAGAAATCCATGAGGAAGTGTAAAATATGTATTGCGTGATTTGTTACAGGTCATGGAAGAACTGTTGGCTTTTGTCCTTAGATGTCTAATTTGTAAAAGAGCATACAATACTGTTAAGCAGCTCCAGATCTTACATTTCCTGCATTTAAGTGATCTTATTTTGTATTTAATGGGAGTACTCTGGTACACAAAGTTACTCACAGGTTTTTACACTAGCATTTCTGTTTCAATGCTGGAGAACTTGACCCTGTGGGTAGCCAGTGTCAGTTGCCCATAGATAACTAACCAGAATAAGTAATATCTGCTCCTGCTATTCTGCCTGTAGAGTGTCTGAGAAAAATAAAGCCAAATCTTGAAATAAAGGAAAACAAATTTTACTCTGCTAGCTTGGGACCTACAGGACAAATTCATCTATTTAAAAACTCCCCAAACAATTTGAGTGGTGCATTTTTGCCCTTCACAAGTCTTTTTCTGGGGAAGGAGGATTCCTCTGCTGGTGGATTCACCTTCACATGCATCATTTCTCCATGGGGAATAGCCAGCAAGCACCGAAGTCAGTAATACAGATAGCAAACCACCCAAGGTGCTGCTCTAATTTAGCTGGAGTTTGTTTTCAGTTAAGAACAGGTAGGGCTCTGTCATCTAGACACCTTCCTCTTCTCTCCTAAGAAAGATAGTTTAATTTACTTATTTTAGACAATGTAAGTGAAAGACAAGGGAGTCGCTCCCTCAGTTGCAGCACTTTTACACTAGGGATAAAGCTGATCCTAAGTATACAAAGAAAATCAAGTTCAGATACTGCTTTTTATTGATCGTGCAAAATGAATGAGGAAAGTGCTTAGTAAAAGGCCCACCCAATGTAAGGGCTGATAGACAAGGTAGATCTTCTCTACATAGCTTCTCTAGTTCTGTGCTTATGGCCAGAAAAAAAATGCCCAATTGACAGGGGATACATGGAAAAAAACCATTCTACTACCTCAGCCTGGGATCTGTGGAAAATTCAGCGTTAATGCTCCCTGCCTTCTCAGAATTATTTGATTTCTTTGATTTTGCACAGCCTTATCTAGAGAAGGAATATAGTCAAACTCTGTTTTGTTCTGATGAAGTGTGTTAGCGGTCAACTAATTTCAAAGGAATTTTGCTGTAATGTAAATGCAGATAATTTCAATCTATCTATAAGTATTTAAAAATATGGGAGCTTTTTTAATCCAGGAGTGGATCAATTTAATGAAAGCTATGACCTGAAGGCTAATTTAGCTGAATGAGCTCTGATTTTCCTCTAAACCAAATGTCTTTGGTTTGGAATACATCAATTAGAAACAAGCTTGAGGTTACCAAAATGATAGCATCCACACACGATTTTACACTGTTTTAGTTAAACTGATTATACAAATAGGCAATAGTTAACTTTAGTAGAACTGCAGGAATTTGTAAAAGTTATCTGATGTGTCAAAGGCATGCATGTCTCTAGCTTGATACCTTTTGGCATACTTACCTGGATTCAGTGGAGCTGATGAATAGGAAAAGGCTAGACCAGAGACTTAGGAGGAGCAAGAGTTTCTTTCATTTGTCCATATTACATACAGTTTTTATGAACACCTTGAACAAATAAGAAGTTAAAGAGAGTATACTGTTTCAGTATGGTGCCATTAAATACAAGTGCCATGAAAAGGTCCTGAATTATCAGCAGCTGAATCTGTTGTAAAGCACCGACTGTGAAAATTGCATTCAAAACCGTGACTTGGTACTTGGAGTTTGGACTAAGCAGTAAGCTATGCCAGGAAGGGCATACTGTTTGGTACTAGTCTTACAGTACAATTATAAGCTTGTGAACTAGACCAGGTGTCTGACAAGTATGTAGTCAGGCCCAGAGTTTTTCAGCAACAATCAGTTTGTTTAACGATGTATTTTTTTATTTACATACTCACTTTCAACTATCTAATATTTTTTTTTCAAAAAATGAGAGAGGAACTAGAAAAGTTCAAACACTGAATTTTTATTTGAAAGCACTGTTAGAAAAATATTTGAAATTAATAATATAGCAAAACAAAACAGTTTGGACCAAACAGAATACTTCAAATTGACTGTAGTAACATTTCTTCATTTTGCCACAGGAAAAAAAAAGTGCCCTATTTCAGTCTGAACCATCTTTTCCTCCTCATCCCTTCTATTTCTTATTTCCGAAAATGAACCAAACCAACCCTTAATTTGCACAGGTCCACTTGTATGTCAGAAGTTTTTTGTGACCGCTGAGAACCAAGACCGACTTACACTGACAGCAAAGCCATTAGAAGGGCAAGCAGAAGGTGCATGTTGATTCTCGGGGGGCAGCGATAGAGATATGGTACTGAAGAGCTTTGAAAGAAATAATGGCACAGATTTGCATCTCCTTTCTTTATTTGTTAGTCTACATTTTCCAAGTACCCTTTTAGGTGGGAAGAATTTACTCATATGCTGCATGAACCTGCTGCCTGGATCCACGCTGCTTTGCTCTCTGCAGCAGGGATAACAGCAAAACTGGACGACGAATTTCTGAAACAGCACAAAATTCCTGCAGCAAAACTACAGAAAAAGTCTCAGACACCTACAAGGATCTACTTCCCAGCCTGAGGAAGAGCAGCGTGAGCAGTGTTTGACCAGCCCTTTCACACTTGGAAGCCTCTCCCCAATCTACCAGGGGTGTTCACAAAGGCCTGTGTTGGCTCATTTCTGCTTTCACTGTCTGTATGTATACTAGTAAATTAAACAGGACAGCACTGGCATGTTATTATCCATACTGTTAAATAGTTGGCGCATTCCCTGAAGCAATTTTGTCCTTGTGCTTTCCCAGAGAGTGCCCAGACATGGCACAGGGGCACAAGACATTCACATCAGGCAGTTTGGATTCAACCAGCCTCTTTTGGGGGCATTTAGCCATTCAGATGTGTGCTGTGTTATATCAATTTGCCTCTATCAGAAATTAGTCCCTTGGTCCTTTTATTTATGGTTTAGTCCCTGAGACAAATAGGAATGAACTTAGGTTATTTTTCCAAGTATAAAATTGCTTCAAAGCATCTAAATAGTATTAATTGTCAAAAAGCTTGTGCTTTTACTAGTAATCCTTTCTAAAAATGCGTTCTGAGTGCTTACAGACATCCTAACTCTGAAATGCAATATTAATGATTGAATTGTCAAAATAAAATCACTTAGGACTTTGCTTTTCACTGCTTTGCATGCTTTAAAATGAACAGTGCCATGGACCAGTTGGGCACTTTTTCTGGTGCATGGAGAGTGTTTTCCCATTCACCATTTGTGTGATAAAGTACAAGACCACCTGTGTGAAGCTATTAAAGAAACCTGCAGCAGGCTGAGCTTGATGAACTCATTCCACAGGAGATATTTGGCCAAACATCATAGGGACATGGTTTAAGAGAGAAGGAGAGATGGAAAAGTGAGAAGAGTAACTTGCACAAATAGATGTTGAAATGGGAGTTACTCAATATCACTGGATCCAGTGCCAGGGCTTCGCTACTTAAGTGCCCTGTAAGCCTATGCTGCGTGATGACCTGACCACACTGGGTTGGAATATGATGTGTAAGAAAGGCAAAAAACCATGAGAGTGAGGCAGGGTAAGAACCTGCCGGTGATTACCAGGCTGTAGGCAGGTGCTGAAAAGGCAGCAGGGTAAACAACAGCAACAGATCCCGAAATCATGGCAAACCAAGCCTGTTTTTTTCTGAGGGGAGCTGCAGCAGCACAGCAGCGCCGTGTCTGCTGCCGTGACGCTGCCTGGTGCTGCCTGCATGCTCTGAGTCATGTCCGGCAGCAGCTCTGCAGCCACCCGGCTCCTCGCCTTTGCCAGGCTGCAGCTGCTCTGGTCCTGTGCAAAACACATCTTCGAAAGGAACAAGGGAGACAAGCGATGATTTAAGGAGAAATGTAAGAGAAATAGGCATAAGTTGGGTTTGTATTTTTTTTTAAAATACCATCCTTTGGGAAAACCTTTATGATAGACTGATGTTAAATGTGAACAGAAGCTCTTACAAGTAGAAACAAGACTTGAGACTGTAGGTCTACCAGTGAAGTAATCAGTACCAGGACCTGATACGCTACCCTTGAGGCCAGTTGGCATGGTCTACCCATATTCATCCTGTTAAACTATCTTAGCCTCCAATGCAGTCTGGTTTCACCCAGGCTACTGGGCAGGTTCCCAGCCTCAACTTTCTCTGGAAGTGCTTTGAGAGAGTGCTGGGTGGCCACTGGCAATGCCGAACCAGGGCCCATGGTCTGGTCCTATTTAGTTCAGTAGGGTGGACGTAGCCTTAAAGTATACATCAAGTCATCTGTTGCCTTAATTCCACAGATTTCAAAGGATTTAGGCCAGAAGGAAACTTGCCCTAAGCTGTGCATTCTTGCAGCATGCTCATTATCACATTTGCCTTTGACTTGCACAGCTGTAAATCCATGGAAACCAGAGTAATTCAGGGATGAATCAGGTCCATTATCTCCTTGTGTTTGTACAGCACTTAGCACAATGGTGCCCTGATCCTGATGGGAATTCATGTTATTTTAGGACAATCAGAGCATTCATTTGTTAAAATAAAGTATATTTTTAGCCAGAGCGAGCTTCAATAGCAATGTATGGGGGTGTGGGGGGGTGTGAATGAAGGGAAAGGCACAACTGATCCCCCACCACATGACTCTGAGCACACGTATCATATGCCTAAGAGATTATCTCCTCTCCTGGTCAGTATGGTTGTTGAAACATGACCAATGCGGACCTTGGAAGCTCAGATAGAAGACAAAGAGCACAAACTCTGAATGTTATTGCTTCTTTTTTAAATAAGTTTTATCATTTTCAGGTTGCCCAGGATGTGAGGCCCAATGTCTGATTTTGGAACATTCGGGGTTAATATTGGTATGTTTAGTGCCTTTGCTGAAAAGTAATAAATCAGATGCCATGCCATTGCTTTCCATGGAAAGTTAGATCTCAAAGATGTGATTTGCTCAACACTATTTTTTCCCCCCATGCAAATAAAATGAACCAGGAACACTTGAAAAAGCAAGCACTGTGCTTGCTCCATGTTCAGAGGCGCTTGTTTCAGCTCTTTTATGAAATCTTGTTAAGACCAGTAGGTCTTATAAATTCTAATGAGATACATATGTGGAACATATATAAAGACATTACACATGTCTTACAAAATATTTGCTATATAAAGGACCCAACCGTGTGAAGTTATTATTCAAAGCAGAGGTAAGTCCTAGGAGAAGGCAGAAAAAAGCACCAGTTGCAGACCATAATCCTAGCAGGCCTTTTTGCTCATTCCTGTGAGTTAAAAGCTGAAATGCGTGTTCCAGCTTCAAGTTATTTCACAGACATAAATGGGGAAGATTGAATATCAGCTGTCATTAATCTCAGTGTCCTGACATGACAAAATCACCATTACTCCCAGTAAATGTGAGCTGATGCTCACAGCTTAGAAACATTAGAAGCACATATTTTTACAACCAAAAATTATGAGCAATTATTGCTAGAGCTGTAACAACAAGTTCTAAAAACTGACATGTGAAACTGGGGAGCTGACTTTCCAGTCCTAACTTACCCGCTAGGAAAACACAAATGCAAAGATTAAGCTATTTCAAAGCCACTAGCTTGTTTTTCTTCAAGCCACTTTATTATCTCATTGAAACATAATCTTAAAAATCCTTGCAGTGAAAAGCCATGTCCGGAAAAGTCTGTTAATTTTATTTAATGTTTGAAAGTTTTATTCTGATACTGCTGTTCTTCATTTCGCAGCCAGGCTCACTAATATTGCTTTATTTACTAATTAACAGAACGACAATTTGTTTGATGTAAGGGTAAACTATTTTGGATGTGACTATTAGGGAAAGGTCTGACAGTTCCATAGCTCTAAGAAACATTAATTTCCTTCCAGACCTGAATTGCCTGTGCATGTCTTTTCAGTGTGAATGCAAACCGAGCAGCTGTGCTGACAAAGGAGCCCTGTGCCATAGAGTTAGTTACCTGATGTGTGTGCGCCCTTTCCCGTTATCGGAGTCTTTGCTCTAGCCCATCTGGAGTGCCGAAGCCTGACAGCCTGGCTTTAATGTTCTCATGGCTGTGTCAGAATCCACAAGTTGTTGAAGGCCTTTGCATTTTAAGAACAATGATGTTTGCAGTTTAGTGTGTGCACAAAAATGGTGATAGCACTGCCATTTCCCAAGCGCGATAGCAGTGTGTTTCACTAACATGCCTAGGAGTGAGTGAGTCTGTGTTTTAGCCTTCTGAAATCCCATTAGCTCAGACCTTTGACAGTCAAGCAGAAAAGCTATGAGTCGTATCAAATGAACTGTCATGGTAGCACCTTGCAAATTCCACCTGAAAACTAGTCCTTGTAGATCGCAATAGGTAGGTAGATCACAATTAAAAAAATAAACTTTTTTTTTAACTGGCAATGTAAGTTGCTGTAAGTTGCTGCAAGGATGCTTTTCAGCCCAGTGAAGTAGTTAATCATCTGTGATCTATTTGCTGTATAAAATGATGAGATTAATCTGTGCTAACTGAAATAATTAAAAGTAGTCTCTAGGTTTGGACAGATCACTCTAGGCTTCCTTTATAATTAGTAGAAGGGAGTGAGGTTTATCTGATATGTCTTGAAATCTTTTCCTGTGCAATGAGTTACTCTGTGGAGATGCCACCCTTCAGCCCTCCTTCTGACATGTGTTTGGTGATGAGGGAAAAAACACTGTTTCTTGAAAAGTGCTTTCATTTCTGTTACTTACTATTGATGCCACAAAAAGTATAATGAATTTGTATAAGCCATCTAAATTCAAGATGAGAACAGAAGACACAGAAATCTCACTCAGAAACCTCACATTTACACAGATGGAAGATATAATTCCTTCCCTCTGTCCCAGCCACCATCAAACACATAGGCTGGGAGACAGATGACAGGGTGATACCCATCAGCACCAGCAACCCGCTTCCTGACGCTCGCCCGAGCAGAGCTGCTGGAGATCAGAGCAGGGCTTCACCAGGTGGCAGAGCACAGAAAGCAAGCTGGGAGAGACATGCCATCTCTGGAAATGCAAAGGATCTCAAACCAAGACCCATGCCACTGCAGCTCAGAAATTGAGCACAGGTTTTATACCCTGCAGGTAGGGGTATACCACACCAGGGCAGATTCCTCAATGGACTAAACAGCAATCAGAGTACAGACCTTTTATATCATCTGGGACCCATCAGGGAAATAATAGGTTAAAGCAGCAGAGTTCCTCCAAAATGTGCTCGGTCAGTAAATGTTAAAATAAAGCTTTGTAAAACTGAAAATGAAGCTAGTCAGCATCACATGAACCTAATCAGCAAATTCCTCTTATTAACAGAAAAATCACATAAATGCTACTAAGAATTAAAAAAAAATCAACGAAATCTAAAGAATACTAAATAGTTAGATTTAAACTTCTTAGAATACTAAATATAAAGAAATTTATCACATAAATTCTAAAGAACAAATGTTAAAGAATACTGAGAAATAATCTCTTATTCTATTTAGGGCCCCAACCAGTGATGTTCATAAATGTGTGCTATTTTATAGCAATGAATTTTCAAGCAGACAGACAAAGGTCTAGATTGTTATAGGTTTGAGTAAATCTATTTGCTGCTAATACAGCATTTAGCCCTGCCTGCTAGGCTATGGCTCCATGCCCCTCTGTCACCACAAAGCAGTCCAGTAACAATATTGCTCTTAATAACACATGAAATTATTTCAGTTTGCATTATCACTGAAAGTGATGGATTGAGAAACAAAGTATTATGGAACAAGGAGGACTAGAAGTATTTGGTATAGCATGATGTCCTTGTCATAAGCACACCTGTGTTCCCCACCAGCAGCACCGTATCTCAGCAGTGCTGTGCTTTGAATTGCACCACTAATTATCTCTCAGTTTCTTGACTTAGTTGAGGACTAAATAGGTCTGAGAGGAGCAAGTTAAAAGCCTGAAAAAGGGACATACAACAATCAGCCAGAAATATTATCGAATCAACATATCTAAAGTTTTGCCTCATTTGTAAGCCTGGGTCTGTAAAAGCATCCCCGAGCCGAGTGCCCTATCAAGTTGAGATTTGGAGAGTGAAACTACTGGTCATTATGCACCTCAGCTGGGCATTTATATAGGCAAGACTCTGACTTTTTTCCTCAGGGAACAGCTGATAGTTACAAAATACTGAACGTTAGCCTACTGACCTCAGAATGGAAGACCCAGATTCTGCTTATTCCTCAGTCTGAATGGATTCAAAATTATCTTCTTCACTTTATAAAAAAAATCTCCAGTTATGAAATTTATAAACCAGTCCTGTTGGAACATCATCCTCCCTATTTTTGAGGTTGGGCAACTTTTCTGCAAAAACAAAACTGGTAAAGACAAGAGAATAGGCTCAGTCTGTGTGATGGTCTTACTGTCATCCAAGAAGCAAAATATAGCACTGGATACTGTACTGTGTACTGCTTACGCATTTTATGTTACATAAAAATAGAGAATAATCCTGAAAGTAAAACCAGGCTGGGGGTCTGCGCCCAGTTAGTTGTTCTAGCTTGTAGGCTAGAATTCAGTATTCAAGGCTTGTAGGATGAAAGTTCAGCCCTGGTGACATGATGTCTTCTCTTTCTTTTCAGTCTTCACATGGAGATCTTTATTCCTTGGGTTTGGACTTGGCTTTCCTAAATCATTCCAGACTTTTTTTGCTGCTTTCTAGTGTTAGCTGTAGCTTTAAATGTCAAAGCAGAGCAAGTCTTGTTGGAACATGTCCCTGTACAGGGCAAATGTTGTGTAAGTTTTCATTTGTTTTATCTGTTGATGTCTTGCAGAATGCTACATTTCTTTTTTTCTAATTAAGTACTGTGCAAGGAATGCATCTGCAGAATTAAATTGAGTGCTTTGGTCTACATTGAAGAAATCTCCTTTGAGTGACCTGCATACACGGTTAGTTTTACCAGCTGGTTTCTCGTATCCTCCACCTCTCTTTTTTTCTTTATTGGAAAAATGTACTTTCGTTACTGTACAAACAATCAAGCGTGTTCTGGGTAGGTCTAGACAAACATACAGTAGAAGTGAACAGTAGAAGGGAAATGTAACACTGGCTCAAGTAAAAACATATTAAGGCAGACCTCTTAATTGAAGATTTCTTTCTGAATTATTGTTCTATGCAATGGTGTTATGCCAATAAAGCTAAGAACTCATTAAGGAAATGTCCTGAGAACTTAAAAGGTAAAGGAGATCTCTTTCTTAACCTGATGATAATGTTCAAAGTTAAAGGAAGAAAAACAAAATAACCCATTATCAATTTGCATTAAGAAAGTAATTCTATCCTTGGTTGCACATAGCTCCCATTGACCTCTGAGTCATTTCCACAGATCTGCTAAGAAAATGTTGCCTTAAATATATAACTGGTAGGAAAAAAATTCTAAATTTTCCCACATGAGGAAACTGCAATTTTATACTGAAGTTAAATCCAAGAGGTTGATGCCCTTTATAAAAATTTCTTTTCAAGATGAAAATAAAATCCTGCCCAATATTTCTAGAAATAAGAACTAGTGTAAAATCTCCTCCGAAGACAGCAGTGGAAGCATGTGCAGAGGCACACGATTTGTAAGTGTGATGCTGTCACCAGGTGCCATCACCTCTTCTTGGGAACCTGACGGCTTTGGGCAACAAGGAGCCTGAAGAGGAAAAGAGTTCGCAGTGTCATGTAAGATGAGGACCAAGCAGGAAATCTGAACATCTATGAGTTACAATGTGATTACAATGAGGCTTTTCATACCAACAGGCCAAATGACACTGCTATTGAAGCTGGAGAGAATGTTTATGGTCACGCTAGTAGGTTCACAACCTGTTTCCTCATCCTTAGGCATAGAAGATAAAAAAACCTCTGTTATTTTTCTCCCTCAAATGAGTCCTCTACAGTGAAGTTCCACTGAAATTGCAAAAACAGTCACACTGGTGTTCACACTCATTAAAAGTTAGCAAAATAACACTGACGTTCACAGAGATACACCAGAATTACATTTTTGCATCAGAAGCCCTTTGAGTAGGTTTTCCTACGCACATGGCACTGTGAAGGCAGAGAAGTCACAAGCCTTCCTCTTGCCCAGAGCCATTACGTTCTTGCATTCAGCATTCAATAACTCCATTGCTCCCACACTGCTGGCAGTAGTGACGTTCAAATAGCTTTATTACTTACATCTTTAGATATGAATAGGCTTCTAGTTGTCCTGAGAAGACCATAGCATTAAAACAGTAATTACGCCATGAAATTGCTTCATTCAATCTTTGAGTTTGGCTTGGGTATAATGGTTATCTGACATCCCAAATAGAGGCAGAACAGTCATGATGTCACAGCATGGGACTCATCACAACCCACAGCTGATGTAGAGATAGTAGATCAAACACATTTTTGACAGAGTACGCACACTCATACACACATGCGTATATGTACACATCACTACCAGGGCACGCAAATATTTGCGCACATCAGAGTTAAATATGAATCCTTTTAGAAAGTGTTTTCATCTACAGTGGTGACCTTGACCAAAGCCATAGAACAAGATGGCATAAGACTGTTGTTGCCTAGTTACCTGATGAGTATATTTCTACTTAGATCTGACAAAAATGCTTTCCTTGACTTGGATTTCACAGTTGTGACCCCCACTTTTTCTCTCTTTCTATTTGTTTTAAGGCAGAATTGACCTATATAAAATTTAGAATTTAGTATTAGAGTAGAAGCTTTCTGTAAATATCTTCATTTGATTGTGTGATGATTGCTGCCAAAACCAGTTTATGTAAACTAACACACCACTGTTATCACAGTTTTAGGAACTTAAGTAGCTCCTGAGTTTTCAGCAAGATTTGAGGAGATTAATTTTTTTTATAGCAAATGTGGTAATTCAGGAATTTGGTTTGATTCTGACTGAGAATAAATTTCAAGATTTAACACAAAGAAAATCTTTAAAATATTTTGATTTCAGTATTCAGTATTGATTTTCAGTGGTCAGTTTTGATTTTCAGTATTCAGTATTCAGTACTCAGTTCAGTATTTAGGTGTGGTTTTATATTTATTTGCAATAATTCTGTATCTTATATAAAATCCACTAAATCTCTCAACAAAACATTGTGCCAAATGAAAAGTCAAAATATTAATTTCAGAAAGTGGGAATGTAATATTTCAACATCAGTACACTTTGTCCTTAAAAGACTTCTTTTGTGAAAAATGCAAAATCAGCACCTTCCTTTACTAAGCATTTTTGGTTTTTTTTTTTTTTAATTTCTATGAAAAGACAATTTCTAATGGAATTTCAATTGTCTATCTAATTGTTGGTTCAATTCTCATTTGAATTAAGAAATGAAATTATGTTGGATATTCTGTTTCTTACAGTTATTTGAGTTCACATGTCCAAAAGAAAGGTGAGACCACAGACAAGGTGTTTCTCTTAATTGAATTTTGCTCTAGATCTTCCAACAGACCTTCCAGGGACACTTGAATGCTGTTGACTTTCTTCTTCTTTTCTCAATCCAATAAAAAAAAAGCAAACAAACAGACAAATTTACCTAGAGACCAAAAGGTTCACTAAAGTGCGTTTTAAAACCACAATAAACTGTAGCCTATATTTCAGTGTCTTAGGTAAACAAAGTTATTAAAATTTTATCTTAATTGTCACTAATTCTATTAAACCAGCTGCATAGCTAAGTTAAAATGACACACTATAATTTGTAAACAAAGCTGAGCTAGATTTGTATTCAATTCACATGATTTTAACAGTATTTTTTGTGTATAACTGGACAGTTCTTTCCAATTCTGTTTGTTTGACTTGGGTTTTTTTTATCAGTTTCCAAGCAACGCAATATGTAAGGTTTGCTTACAGTATGTAAAAGCTACAGTTTAAAAAAAAAAAAAAAAGATATAGTCTATGTTAACACGTATCAAACAAAATGGAATCCTGTTAAAATAACTGACAATTGGGTGGTTTTATCCTGATGAAAATATTCCTAAAGACTGTTGTCTGGGCTCTGTTCTATCCATATGTTAATCATTTGATATTTTTATGAACATAGGTGAAAAGCCATGATGTCTCTTAAAATTAGAGAAAATAATGCTGGAGTAACTTGACAGTACTGGACTTTTTTCAAGGATTCTCACCCATTTGTATAGGTCTGCCAGAACAGCTTGACAAAAGAAAGTTTTTGCAAATCAATTTCTATTTGCATATTCCCCAATTAAACTCATTATTATAGAATATTCAGAGAATATATTGACTTTACAGTACCTATCAATGTAGTATAACTCCAGAAATATGTAGAAAAATTATTTACTATCCACTAGCAGTTCATCACATACTTCTGAATGGACAATGTATTCAGAAAACTAGTTGATTTACAGAATAAAGGGGGAAAAAGTCAAATTATTTTTAAAGAATTATTGACTGAGCTCTGGTCATGCCTGGTTGCTGAACTGAGCTGTTCTTTCTTTCTTCCTGAGGGATCTTATTGTATGCCGCTTTCCTGCTAAGACTTTATTTTGCTCCTAAAGCTTTCTTTTTATTTGTTTATCAACCTCCATCAATTCAGCCATTCAGGTTTAATCTCTGCTTTGCTGATTCCAGTTCTGTCTTGAACAGTACATATAGTAAGGTCTTGATATAGCTTGATAAGTACTGTAATTATCCAAAGAAACCTCTCGACTTCCATTGCCACCACTGTTCAGTCAGAAGATGTTTCCATTTTAAACTCCCTCTTCTCTAATAGCAAACTGCAAATGGAGCTGGAATAATCCGAAACACAGAGAAACACCCTCTGACACATACAAACCCATGTGCATATATTTAGGGGGTCCTGTAGGCAAAATAGTGCATCGTCTCCCTTTCTTTAGTTACGTGCAGCCTCGGCATCTGAGATGAGCTGGCATTAGAAAACAACTGAGAAAACATATCTTTAATATGTTCTTTGAGAGGCGTAACTTTGCTGATTAGATGCCTAATATGGAGTTTATCATTAATGCATAAGTAAAATAGGTATAGCGAACGACAGAAACAAGCACTTTATTGGGGAATTGTGCACTCTGCATTAATGGTGCATATAATTTTTAACCAGTCTGCTTCTTTTGAACAATTTGTTCCAGCTAAGAACAGATTGAGCTGTTCTTTGAATCATTCTTCGGCAGGCAGTACAGTGTGAGTTTATGATGACTTTTCTTTGTGCTGTAGCTGAGTTCATTTGAGGTAAAACTTGCTGAAGCGCGGAGGGTTTATAAAGGTACTGAGCACTGCCTATGATCCAGCGGGCTTACCAGCCCGCTATGTGAAGACAGCTATGTGGACTGTTTGCGTTGCATTTAAGCAGTCGACACACATAGTTTTCTGGCAACTTAATGGTTTGTTTTCAGTTGTATATCCCAGACATGTTTGACATTTAAATGTTAACTTCCTTTGTATATAGACTTCTCTGCATGCGTATCACAGTAGAAAGCATTCAAGAAACTGAACATGAAGCTGGTCATAGGAGGTTCCCCCACTACTCGCTGAATTGATGTGAGATGTGGGAGCAGCTTTGGAGCTTTGGGGGAGAGGAAGTGGACACAGTTGTGAAACAGAGGACAGAGCTGCTTTGATTATTCTTGGTAAGCAGTGCAATCTGGAGGTAGAAACTATTATACCAGGGGATGTGTTTGGGTCCAAAGCAGTCCAGGAAAGGGCTATGGATTACACATATGTCTTAAACCACTTTTGTACACACAGGCACAGTTACTTGTATGAATTTTCCGCAGATTCCTGCACTCTGAGATTCTTGTCGTGGACTGATTTATAAGGACAAATTAAAAATTACAGGACCTGATGCAAATTCAGGGCTGCATAACTATAAGATTTTACCTTTTCCCGGTTCAGAGTACTAGTCCTTTTAATTCCTTTATTTTGGGGGGGAGGGTGGGCACTACAAAGGTCTCCCTGAAGCTACTGAGAACCAAAAGTAGAAGTCATAATTGCAGTTTAATGAAACCAATTTTAAACATTCCTTTTATGTCTGCTGGGATGTTTATTGTCACAGTTCAAGTTTTCTCTTTTTAGACAAATTCAAGCCATTTGCTAACCTGTTCATGCTAAATGTCACCCTGTAAAATAAGTAGCTTTGACAAATCTGCCCCCACTCTACTACTCTAGCATGTTAAAAATATCACAGTCACATTCCTGCTTTTTGAAATGAAAAAGGTGACTGTCGTTTGTCATTTCTGCCGAAAAATACCATTATGTTTCTTGTAGGAACTCTGGAGAAGCTCTGGATTTCAGTTAATACCTTAAACAAAACAATACCCCATTGCTGAGTAAGTATTCATAGAATTTCTGTGCACTGAGCTCATGTAGCAACCACAGCAGAGTTTTTAAATTTGTTTAAAAGGCTGGGGTGAGATCCCAACAGCAGCCACTTGCCTACTGCGCAGCTTTTCCAGAAAAAGGCTGAACTTTCAGACAAACCCCACCTACTTGCTGATGGACCAGATGGTGCATAAGCACTGAGATGTTTACTTAAAAACCTAATTAGACAATTAAAAGCTAGTACTACCTTTTAATGTAACAGAGGCACCAATATTTGATGAGTATTTAGGTACCTAGTAGTTACCTAAAGCCATTTGGGATGGATACACAAATGAGGACACCCAAGTCTCCCAGGGAATCCAGTCTAGTACATATGGTCTGAGAGTGCCTGGTAAGAACAAAAAACCTGGGGCTCACCAAAAGGTCAAGAAGGCAACAATGGCCACTTCTGCCCAAAACATTACCACAGGAAGAAAAGAAAATGCATCTTTTGCTTATTAGCCTGGTGTTGGATTATTCACCTAGAAACAGGGGTGGAAGCCTCACCTGCCCGAACCTGGGGAGGTTCAAATCTACCTCCCAGCTTCCAAGAAGACAAGCTAGGACAGAAGACATGGCATGCATGGTCTAGGGGAGTTCACCCCGCTCTTGACTGTTGAAGTAATACCAAGAAGCCAAGAGGGTAAAGTTCATGTTTCAGAGAGAAAGAAAGAGAGAGCAACCACTTGAGTTTAGAGGGTCTGGAAGGCGCATTTTGTTCTGGATCAGGGTAATGGACCTGTTTAACTCGTTCCAGTTAATGTTCCTGGAACTGTTTTTGTGAGGGGAGTGATTAAGACTAGCCAAAAATGCTAATTATTTTTTTTAAAAAGATAGAAATAAAGCAAGGGCTGTCTAGAGTGTAGCATTAGTTTATGAGTGAATAATACAATGATGATTTCTGCACAATATGAAATTATAATGAGACAATCCTGTGACCTCCAGCACTATAGTATTTAAACATTTCATGATTTATAATACATTTAGGTCCACAAAAATCCTAGAAAGTAGGAAAATGGATAATTTATAGCTCCCAGTTGTAAAATGTTTACCCAGTTATTATCCAGCCTTTTAAATACCCAAAACACATATACATTCACATAGACCATAAAAATATTAGTCACAAAATTACATGTACAAAATTACAATGAAGCTTTAATAGGCCCCTTTTTGACTTTCTGGTTTTCAGCTTCTTGTTAAAGTCTGTTCTTCAGTCCTCATCTTATTTTAAAGTTTAGCTTTCTGCCCTGAACGTTGTATTAGCTGTCTAATGGGTGCTATGATACCACAGCTTTATTTCAAGGCTTACAACCGAGCTGGCAGCCAATCAGTGCGTGCCCCTGTGCCCTCATTTGAAATAAGCTGCAGCCTGTGGCTCCTCCAGGTACATTCTGTCAATTTAAGTATGAAAAATTATAACAGACAAACTCTGTCTTCTGAAGTACTGATGCAAAAGGTAGCAATATTGCATGACCCTAGGGATGGTTGGATGGCTGCTTTGTACTGTAAAAGAGCTGAAAGAAATAGCTTGGCTTTTGGGACTTTTTTGTCTCTGAGGTAGAATATGAAGTACCTGATGAGGAAGTTATGGTTCAAAGGAAGGTTACCAAAATAACAGCAGCCATCCTAAACTTATCTAAAAGATTTACAAGAAGTCTGCTACAATGTGTGGGTTTTGACCTCCAGGAACACTAAATTTTATTCATCTTGTGCTGGGGAACAAAATACACTCGGTGCATTAAATCAGCTTCATTTTTGTGCTTGTGCTTATGGGATTTGGAGCAGAGGTTTAGATTATAAGGAAATAGTTGTCAAGTGTAAAGTATAATTAAGACAGTTTTGGTGCCAGAACCAAGATTTTATTTTTCCTGTGGACCAGGGATTTTAGTTTTTTTCAACTTTTAATATAGAGAGGGTGAGGAAGGCGATATTTTTTTCTCTTTTATCCGAACAGTCAAAAATGCACCGATATGATATTCATGTTGCATAAGCAGATAGTTTTATGATGTTCACTCTACCATAAATTTACCTCCTGTTTAGGACTTAACCTCATACTTTAAAAATCTTCCATAGATTTGAAAGTATTCCTTGGTACTCACTGTCAAGTTAACTAGCCTCCCAGTGTTACACTTCAGGTGCTACACATAGAGCAAAGCCCATTAAATGTTTTGGTTCCCTTGAAAAATTTCTAACCACAGCAGTTTTAGAAAGTGTTTTATAACAGACCTCATCTCTTTTCATCTACCAAATCTACAATACTCATATAGTTATTTTGCTGGGTTGTATACCAAACACTTGAGCCCTTGACCTCCAGTCAAGGACTTGGACTTCACATACTCTATGATATACAACCTAGGACAAGGTTTGTCTAAAAACTGGAGACAAGCAGATGAAAGTGGATGGGCTGGCAGAGACAATGATGATCAGTCTGTGAATCAGGAGACACTGAACACTTCCTTGCAGTTCAATGACCTATACAGACATGTAGTCAAGTAGCAGGCCTTGTCTTTAAGAGCCACTGGTATAAATCAATAGGCAACAGCAGTTACATTATATGATTGAGCTCAAAAAACTCCCCAAATCATAGCAACAAGACTGGGCATTGAAATAACAAAGCAGCACCTTTACGTCTCAGACATTCACCTATCTCAGGTGATTTCTACCTTGGACAGACAGGTCCTCTGAAACTGTGCCAGACAGACAAATATCTGAGAGTATCTGTGTGGTGGCCTTGTAAAGCCCTGGTGGGTGTAGAAGGATATGATTTTTTCCTGACCCTTCATAGTAATAACCAGTCATAATTACTCAACAGCAATTGCAAACCTACTGAAGTCCCTGAGAGCTAGACTATTCTCACTTCACACCCTCAGAGGACCTATCAATTATAAGAAGGAGCCTATATGACAAGCTTAGACTAAACATGTAGGGTTAAGGCAGCTGAAGCTAGGTGACATGAATCGAGTCTAGGATCTGCCTTTGATATTCCCCAAATACTGGATAATACTTTAAGCCAGACTCTGGCCTTAGCTTACCTTCCAAGAAGGTGATTTTCCTTTTTCTTTTGCAATCAGTAGAAGATACCACAGAGAGTCTTTAGGCTTTCCCTCTACTGCAAAACAAACAGCCCTTTATTTGTAATTCACTTCAATACAGAAAGGTACAATACAAGCACTTGAACTAACAGCAAAAGATCCTCTGCTGATTTGAAAAATAACTGGAATTTGGGAGCTCCATTCCAGTCCTTATTGGCTTACAGTCTTCCAGTGTCCTTGTCAGTAGATTGCACATGATATATTTGTGCTGAAGAAGAGACCAAAACATGGGAATGATGAAATACTGTGGAAATGGGTACTGCTAAACTCAGTGTCAGAAGTCTGTTCTGAATATACTGAAACCAAAGGGTTGCAATTCATATTTATTTATTTATTTTTCTATTTAATTCATGTAATGATGTACTTGAGCTTGTATTGTTTGGTGGGACAGAAGGATTGTGGGCGACTGTGGGAGGAAATTTATTTCCTGTAGGAACTGCAGTAGGTGAGGAAAAAGATGTGTAAGGCAAGGAGGCACAATGTAAAAGGGGAAATTTATTGCAGAATCACATCTCTATTTATATCAATGTATATACAGAGAAATATTAAAAATGTGTCTCTCTTAAAGCAAGAAAATCAACTTTATCATATGTTACCAAAAAGAAATATGTGTTGCCTGGTATGTACATTTGGGAAATATGATAGTTACTGTATGATGGTTTACTCCAGCTCTACCGAATTACTAGTTTTGCCACTGTCACTAGGAGAACAGGCTTCAAAAACTTGGAGTCAGATGAGCAGAAACATTTTGATACCAAACGATTTTAAAAGGCATTTGGAGGATTTACAAAAAACTCCCCACCCTAAAATTCAGATTTAAGGCATCTGATATCCCTTGATTTAATTAAGAATTTGCAAATAACCTTGTAACTTTTGGAAATAAATAACCTCAGGTGGAAATCAAGCACATAACCTGCTAAAACATGTTTCAAAGTTTTGGACGGGCTAATTTCTCCACAGGACTCAAGTGCTGCAGTACCACCTGCACTGGGCTTATGCCCAAGAGCACCTTCCCGGTTCACCCAGGAAGGCGCTCAGCAAACTAGTATTCTACCCCACACACAGTGCCCCAAAGCAATATAACTGTGTTTGTTAGTCTGAGACCTTACTTAGGTTAACCAGCTCCCTCTTTACAAGAGTTCAAGCTTTAAGAGAGAGGTTGAAGATAAATCAACCTAACCATCTTTTACAGTTTGCTCTTTTACTGTAGATACAATGACAATGTGCGCATATATGTGAGCACAGAGATACATGTAAACCACATGCTTAAAGTTCAGCATGGACCCAAAAATAAGGTACAAATAAAACATCCATCTAGTTACACCTTTATACACTCAAACATACCTGCACCGAAAGCAGATATTTACTGGTATAGTCTGGTCTGGCACATGAACCTGTGTGAAGTGGTGTAGCCATGTATCAGGCAGCCACACGGTCCACATTTTGGTTCAGAGTTCTTTCCACCTCTGGTCAAACCAACAAAAAGTAGATGTCTGATCTAACTGAAAAATTCAGAGGTTCTGAACTAGGTGCATAGGCTACCTGTGGAAAGAGAGAAGCATCTCAAGAGAAAGAGCATCCCACCATACTGGAACCCCATATTAGAAAGAAAAAGAGGTGAGGGGAAAGGGAAGCGATGCTCGTGTACCTGTTCTCTGAATCAACATTAATGCAATTCATGAGTTGAATTCTAATAAGCTCTCTCTTGTTTAGAGGGGACATTACGTACGGAGAGAATCTTCTTGCCTAACTTATTGGTGTTAACATTGGAAGCCTAGAAGCAAAAATTTAAGGATTTAAAAAAAATACATAAGTGTACTGAGATTGTTTAGTCTAAAAAAAAAGAAGACTGAGAGGAACATGCCTGTAAAAGCAAGAAGAGAACAATCAGCTCTCCATGCCCATTAGAGACAGAAAACAGGTAATGGATGGATCTTGTGACAAGAGAACTGAAGATGGGCATTAGGAAACATTTTTGCAATAGACAGAACATTGAAGGAACAGCCTGCATTGTGACTCCACACTTTCCCCAGGCAAGCAATAGAGATCTTTGAACAGAGGAGTATTTGTCAGGATTAGCACAGTTTTAACTGACACTGCCCTGAGGTCTTTGCCATCCCTATGCTTTATAATTTTCTTGCTTGCAATTTCAGCTGGGTAACATTTTTTTAACTTCTTTCTTCTTTCCTTTTTCTTTCTATTTTCCTTCTAATATTGTTGTAAAATCATTGTTTTTCTGGGATATTTCAGGTCAATCATTTCGGGGTTGGATTAAGAGTGCCCTCTTTTTTTGTTTGTTATATATTGGTTTACAAAACTTTTTCTTTTTTTTAAGGCAGATGTAGTTGGTTGGAAGGCCATAGAAACTACCGTGAGATCAGATTTTTTTCAAAAGCAGAGCATTTTTGATGCAGCGGAGACTGTTCATAGCCCAAAGAACCTAAGTCATTAACCCAGGTCATTATTCTGATGATCTAGTATTACAATATGCTTTCTTTTCCTTGACGTTATTTGAATGCCAGCATAAACCTCATGTCATTGTTCCTGTTTCTTTTTATCAGTAGAGGTTATGTCCATGGGACAAGAAGTATGATTTTTAGAAAAAAATGAATTCTGCTAAGTAATTTCATCCTGTAAAATGATGCAATTCTAGAACATCTAAGAAATATGTCAGTATTACTTCATCAGTAACACATAATGCCAATCTTCTTAGAATCTCACAGGAAAATACTTAACAAAATAGATTCTGCAAAATCTTCTGTTTCTGATAGTAAGGAAGTCAAAGACTTGTCTCTTACACAAGTAAGACTGATTGCAAGGCATATACACTATATCTTAGTAACTAAGCAGTAAATTTTGTACCAGACTTAAACATTTATTTCCTATTGAAATGAAATAAAATTAGTCAATTAGGCATCCAAAAGCCTCATCCCTGCTTTTTTCATTCTATTTATTTTTGTCTATGTACCTGTTTCCCATCTTATATCTAAAGGTAGTATCTGTGTGAGAAATTATGGAACTATATGAACAAAATGTAGATACAGAAACAGATAAAGTATACCTGTAATGACATCATCTGAACAATTCCTATTTATCGTAGAATTGTCATTGCTGAAAGTTGCAAAAATAAGGCAAAATCTGTGGCAAAGTGAAGACCTCTTCCTTCTAGAGCGCTTCACTATGGGCCTGGAAAAAACTAAAGTAATAAACTCTCAGGGTCTGAGGTGATATTATCATAGAAAACCTACTAATTTAAAACTTTTATCACTATCTTTAAATAAGTGAATAAAGTGAATAAAACATTTAAATGCATGTTTAATTTTAATTAGATGAATAGCCAGAAGTTGTCTTTTATGGTTAATCTGTTTCTGTTTATGTGATGACTTCAGAAATAGTTGGTATTTTGTGGCTACTTCAATACAAAACTTTTTGCAACAACCTCAAATGCAAATGAAGAAGTAGATGTTGGCTTCTGCCATATTCAGTCTCTCCACAAGAGTGGAAGTATCTCCATGACAAGTGCTCATATCCTGAGAGCAACCTCAAAGCAGAAGTTTTGGTTAGTTCCCACGTAAAATTCATCTCATATTCTCTCATCCACAGTGCAAGGAAAATTACTTTGGTTACAGACCCCTTCTGTCTGCAAAATAGCTATTTCTGAATAGCAATAGAGACCTTTTCTACATCTTTTATAAATATTTCCTTATACTGGTCCACAAAAGTTCATCAACCAAGAAGTGAAGGGACTGTGCCTTGGACCCATGGAGTTAATTCAGTTTCCTTGATTGCTGGAGCACATTTGAAAAGAAGATCCTGAGCTGAGAGGTGACAATGTGCTTCAAAGTGATACAACCCTTGAAAGGATCTTACCTAGTGAAATTACTGTCTCAGGAAAGTGTCTTTCACTGGCAAGACAAGCAGCTTGAAATAAATCAGCACTATTAATTTATGGCTATAAGCAATACCAAACATGTTACATCTCCCAATAACTGGCATTCACAGTTTCACTTCAATACCTGATGCATTCTTTTTCCTCTTATCCCTATCAAAGTAGTAAACTGTTTATACATTTTATTGATATTTTTGGTTGTATCCTCAGAGAAAGAAGTACAGGGAGAACAGGGCTGCACTAAAGAAAAACGTATAGAACAAAGCCGTGATTTCCTTCAGTCACTGCACATCCACAGGGAAGAGTAATTTGTGGAAACATGGAGATGGAGCAGTAATGGATTTCTCTGTCAAAATGATGAGTGAAAGAAAGAAGTAATTACCATTAATGCACTTCAATTATGGCTCAACGGTTTTTTAGCTGTATGTTCCCATTTAGTTTTCATTTAAAACAAAACAGTTGCCACAGACCCAGAGCTAAAAACAGAAATCCCTTTCAGCTACTGGCAAATTAGCAAGTAATGTTCTTATTATATAAGCAGAGGGAAGATTGGCTTCTTCCAGGCAAACACGGGAAGTGCTTGTTTGTTTCAGGCACTACTCCTTCTCCCCGCAAACTCACAGTTGAACTTTATTTCCAATGTTATAATCAGCTAAGCATGATAATACTTTTTTTCTGGTTCCTATTTAGCTTTCAAAGCCCTCTCAGGATTTCTGTCATGGATCAGTGGCACCTTCCAGGAGGGAGTGAGGTCAGTGGACATCCTTGGTATACAGGAAGGCATGTTCTATTAGAAAAGGGAAATGTTTTCAAATCCCTCAGATCTTAAGCTACTAAAAATAAACTAATGAGCCTTAAATGAACTTTTTTTTTTTTTTCCACAGCTTTTCCAAGCCAAAAGAAAAGTATTTATTATCTGGGAGTGACATGCAGGAAATTAGGCTTATAAATTGTGTTTAAATGATTATAGTTTCCAACTTTCCTTAATTCTAAGCTTAATATTAATCTGTTGTAGAGTGTATGTTTCAACTTCAGTGTTTTTTTTAAAATTGGTTCTCACTGCACCATGTGAAATATTTACGGTGGAGGAACTCCAAAAGATAACATGATGTAGGAATCACCTTGTTACCGCTATTTGACTGTCTGCCTGGAACAGTTTTGAACTGGTGTCCACATTCAGTGCTACCTCTCTCTATCCCTCCAATAACCAAAATGAACTTGATAAATTACCTGTACATTTGAAATGCTCCAGAATAAAGTCAGATCTGGGATACCAGCAAACAAATTTTTGTGTAAGAATATGAATGGATTTGAATTTGCCTGGTGAAACTCATCCTTACTGGGACTCCACTGAAGCCAATGGAGGTATTTCCAGAGGAAGAGTAGCCTTGAGGGTGGACTTAGTCACACCAGTCCCTCTGACCCACTGAATTTCTGTCCATGTTGCAGGCTGAAGGGCAGGCTTAGAGTAATCCTTGTATGCTTACAAGAGCTGCATTAGCTCTGTCTATTGCCTGTTTAGGGCTGAAGGTGATTTAAGCTTGGCCATGTTTGACCCATGCACACCAATCAAAGAGAGCTTCTGGTAGAGTTTGGAGCAGACCAGCAAGCATTCCTCCAGATGATGCCTTGGTTTGGGCCTTGCTTGTCCCAACAGGCACCTCGGATGTGGCCTTCTAGCTGGGGGGGAGGATGAGAGAATAAGAATTTGAGTTATGCCCTGTCAGCTGACTTCAAGTGGGCCCTTGCCCATTTTATTTAGCACTATAAACAGCCTGAGCATAGAAGAGGTTAAAGCACATCAGGCTTTTTTTTCAATGATGTGTTGCCCTGTGACACATGTGCCATAAACCCTCTTTGGGACCCTTTTCCTTGTTATCTGCAGAGAGAGTGCCACCGAAGTCAATGCTGTTGCTGGCCCAAGCACTCAGGGGCACTCAGGCCCAAGACTTTACAAATAGGCCTTATATTAATAAGTAAGTTCATCACAAGCACAAAACCTCAGATGGGCTGATACTTGCCCTTCACAGTTACTTTTTGAGCTAGCTTTTACCAGGTTGTGTGTCACAAACCAGCCCGCCAGATGAAAAGGGAGTGAGAAACGTAAGCCACAGGCAGAGGAGGACCCTGGAGTGATATCCAGTCCCAGGAAAAGTTACAGAATAAAGCAAGTTGCAGACTACTACACCCAAAAAACTTACTACAGTTAGCTACTAGCTACAAAACTCATTGTGCGTTCAGGCAAGTTTCAAAAAAATCATAATTTTTGCATTTGCAGAACTTGCAGTTTCTCACAGAAGTTCAGATAGGCGAAGGTGAGTATGACAGCAGCAAGATGTCAGGGAGCATTTGTAAAACCTGGTAAATCTGGATAAAATCATGGTGAAAAGCAATAGTTCATGCCTTGGGCTAAGGACCCAGCCCTCTTGAAAGTCTTTGACATTAAAACCCAGTCACTAATGACTGAGTCCCAGCCTCATCACAGGGATGTTTAAATGAAATAACTGCAAAACAGTGTCTGCAGAACTACATGTATTGTCTAAAATCCTTTAAAATCCTTTTAATTGAAAGCACAGAGTCTGTAACTCCTAAATGCCAGAACATAGTGCTGAGCCATTTGTAATGACATGAGCTTGATAGAGTGGGTGAGACCATCCCATTGTTTCCCTGGGCAGACTTGTCTTTCTCCCCCACCCCCCCCCCCCGCCCCTCCACAGAAAATCTCCAAGTTTCTTCCTCCACCTGCACAGTTCCAGGAGGAAACTGTCAATATTTCATACTAAGTTCAAACATACCATGTTTTTATCCTAAAGTTTATTTACATTTCTTGATTACACTTGTTCTGGCTCATTTCCTTTGTTTCATTCTTGCCAGAAAACCTTGCTAGAGTGCTTGTCAGTTATTAATAAATTGAGTCAAACAGTAGCAAGTGTGGTTCAACAATTTTGGCAAATATTAATGAATGTAATTTTCATTGTTAGGAGAATTTTTGGCCCGTTTTCAGATCAAACACAAATTCCAGCCCTTTAACATTTGTTTTTGCTATATTCAGATTGGCAAGAAAAGAAATAAAAGAAAAATGAGACTTAAGGATACATTCTCAGCAAAAGATGCAGATACTCTATTACCGAATGGACTTTATGAACTTTTTAAAAAAATGAAATTAATAATAGAGTTTTGTTTGGCTGTTGAGTGATTCCTCATAAAGTTATGACTTATGAAATCAGAAAGAACCAATATAAGACGTTCTTAGATTAGATTCTGTGAGAAACTTCAGAAAAAAACGATCAATACTTCGTAAAGAAATTCTAGTGGTGGGCACTCCACTGCCACCATTGGTGAATTATTGCATTTAGTTATAGTGATCTTTATTGTTAAAAAAAAAAAAAAATCTTATTTCTATTCTGAATGTACCCTGCATCAACTTCAAGTCTTTGTGTTGTTTTTAGACTTTGTTTTATAGCTCTCATTATCAGCTTGGTGCATCCCATGACTTGGAGTGTCCAAGCAAGGCATCACTTAACTTCTGGAATTTACAAAGTTCTCTGAAGCTTTTTTACAATAATACATAGCTTTCAGTCTCAGGTTTTCTTTGAATTCTGCACAGTTCATCAACATCTATTTTTAACTGTAAGTTCAAGAGAACTGGAAAGAGCAGGCAAGCAGCTTTGCACAGGTAGTAGACAGATGGAGCAGAACCTCTCTGTTCCTGTGATTATACATCTAGGCTCACTTTTGCTCTTTTGGCATTACTTTTTACCTTCATCTGTCACAGCATGAAATAATTCTGTCTTTTGTGAAAGTAATATAGTAAATTAAGGAAACCAACTCCTTTTCTGAGACTTAAGAGAATTTTTATCTAAAGCAATATAGTTCTAATTTCTCTTTGTAAAGGTAGATTTTTGTAAGTATCTATCTCCCATCCCTGAAGAAAAGAAGGGAAAGAAGTAAAACATTTTTTCCACTGGTAATTTAACTCCTTTTAGAAGCTTTTATTGAAATGTTTATAACCTATTTCATCATACTTAGCTGTATGAAGGCTCCTTTTTATTAAGTCTCCGTAGCCTTCTTTTTCCCTGGACGACATTATTCATTACCGATACACTGTGAACATGTTGGGTCTTAATTTACTCATTGTATTCATAGACTGTTTTCTTATTAAATTCACAGATGTTATCTGTACTAATAAAGAAGGTTGCAAACCTCCCCTTAAATACGAAAATATGCAGTTGGCAAGTAAGCCCGGGCTGGCCCAGCTCTTCCGAAGAAGGATCTCTGGCTATGACTGTAGTAGTAAGTTAAACATCGACAGGTGGGTTTCTGGACACCAAAATGTGTTGTAGCCTGTTAGAGTCTAAGAGCAATCAGAGATTTTGCCTGGGCAAACTAGCCATCTCCTGGGAGTTCGAATAGGCCCAAAGACCATATCCAGTAAGTGTGATGGATTTGACAACAGTATTTAAAAAGGCAAGAGGTTTTAATCATATGGACGTAGACCATTTTGTGTCATTTGGTCTCAGGACCAGAGAATGGTACCAGACACTCAATTCACTTGCCTAGATGTAGTTTCAGCCCCTTTGAAGGCTGTACATCTGTATTGGTTTAACAGATTCTGAAATTCATAGACCTACTCAAGCTAAATGTTCGCAATTGCCAATGTTATGTCAGGAATGCATTTGAACATCTGAGGCTGTCTGTGCTTTGGGCCCAGTGACACAGCCTAAGTACACATTTGAGTATCCTTTCAACGAAAAACCTCTCAAATTACATTTCTGACTTTTACAGTGTCAGCTAAGCACTTAGAGAAAAGACTGCTCAGTGCGTTTTTGAATAATCCATTGAACCTTCAAGTGCTCTTAAGTAGCATTAGCTGACAGTTCCAACTGCACTTTCTAGACCTGAACCAGATGACTTATTACTACAAAAATACTTCTGTCTGAATTAGCAAAGCATCTAGTTCGTGTATGTAAAGATTCCAAAGCTAACCACCATAGCTGCTCTTTGATTTCACATATTCATAAGCTGGAATAGCTGCTATTCTGATGGCAGTTTAACATATGATACTTTTGGGGAGGAAAATAAAGTCTAGTCAATATATTAAAGGGCAGGTTGTTTCCTCAGATCCTTTTTGCAATACATGGGTTTAATGAATGAGGATCTTGTGGGCATAAAAAGCAAATTCCCAGGTTTCCCTGTTCAAAGGGGGAGGGTGAATGAATTTAAGAAAATGAACCGAGTCTTTTCCATGGTGGGTGATAACATTCTCTGTTATCAGTAATATGTCTCCTAGGGTCTCTGGGCAGTATGGCTTTTAAAGCTGCTCAGGCAGCGTCTCTGAAAGCTATGACTAATATAGGATCATCCTTCCTGACTACACACCAAGTCTGATGGAAATTAATGTATCAGCAAGAGATAGCGTATTTTCAGGCAGGAGACATCATATTTCCATCAAAATCTTTGTGGAAAGGAGGGAAACAATGACATCCTGCCTAGCCACATATTAAGATACATTAAACAGGAGCTCGTGCCTTCTCCCTTTGTCCGCATAAATCCCTATATCCACAGAGAACTTCCACAGATGCCGAGGAAAAAGAGGTGAATCAGCAGTGCTATAAATGAGTTAGTCCTCATTTTCATATTTGTAAATTAGTGCCCTACACTCATGAGGGTGAGAGCCTTGAGATTACACTTGTTTGGTTAAATGTAAGACTGTCTAGTGTAAAACATTCACATCTGAGAAGATAACCTGGCTTCCCTTCTTAGTAGTTGGTGAGACACAGACATTAGAAGGAACAATACATTTTAACAAAGACCTCTTTGTTTTCTAATGAGAAACATGAATCATACCCCATGCTGCTTTTTTTTTTAATAAGTGTCAAAGTGCTGATCTTACATACATATGGATGCCTATACAAGAG
Source organism: Harpia harpyja (assembly GCF_026419915.1). Taxonomy (NCBI): domain Eukaryota; kingdom Metazoa; phylum Chordata; class Aves; order Accipitriformes; family Accipitridae; genus Harpia; species Harpia harpyja. The sequence goes on from NC_068954.1 coordinate 13,652,119, forward strand.
GTACCTACAAATAGGTGAAGTGAGATGAATCCCACCATTTGCATAGGGATTGCAGAACCATGATCAGGGCAAAAAATGGGGATTTTTTTTTTTTCCCCTCAAAGAACTCTTGAAGCAGTGGTGGTATGCAGTTTTTACACAACTTGGAGTACTGAGGATGCAATGGGTCACACAGTTTCATGCAGTTTATTCAGAGAAATGGTTCCAAACCAAAAGTTTCCTGAATACTGAAAATAATGAAGCTTGATTTCTAGTTATTTTATGTCACATGATTAAGTGACTTTGAAAGAACTACACTAAAGCTTTAACATGACCTTACTCTTGAGTTGACATTGGAGAAGTGAAATTAGCTCAAGGATAGGCAAGAAAGGAGGGATGAAAAAGAGAGAATGACTTTCCCAACTGCAGGAAAAGCATCGTTTGGAGCTCACACATTGTTATGTGCCTGAGGAAAGAAATCTTGACTCAAGAATGACAATTTTGATGTGTGATAAGGGACAGACTCAAAATGGAACTTTTCTTAGAGTTAAATCTTTCATCGTCACACCAACTTCTTTCCCTCGGGGTGGAATTAATAAGATATCTATCCAGGTATATATTTTCATTATTTTTACAGGAGCTTCAGAATTTTTAGATCTCTTCTTAGCTGATAGGTTTGGTTCAAATTTATGCCAGAGTTTAAATGCTTGGGGGAATAACGGGAGATAAAGAGAACAAAAGACAAGCAGGCACACATAGCCCATGGCATTATTTAGCCTTTGTTTCTACAGGTAAACAGGTTTCAAACCCCTGAACTGAAAGGGGGAAAATCTGTAGAATTTACTGACTTTTAATGAATATAAGAAAAATATCTATTTTGTATGTCTCAGAAATCTAAAGCAAAAAAAAATAGAGTATGGGGGGGGTAGCATTGCAGAATAAATTCTACATAAATTCCTGGCTTTTCTGTAAGAGCAGCTCCATGATCTGGACTTTGCCATTGGTTCCCTACGTCAGGGAAAATCCAAAATCCAGGATGCAAATGTTCAAGATCTTAGGGCAAGTTTCTGTCTGCCATTATTCTCCTATCAAAATTTTACAGCTATGGGACATCTTTCAAGATTACATTAAAAACAGACTGCTCTTTCTGTCCCATTTATGGGGTACATGCCATTGCATAGAAGGCCTTTGCTAGCCACGGATTGTCATGAAGTCGTGAACAAGCCTGAAGCATTTCGGTCTATTCTAGAACTGGGAGGGGATGTTCTCCCATTTTCCTCCTTTTTCTGCTTTCTTACTTCCCCCTACAAAAAATAAGGAAGGGAAGTCAAGCAAACTTTCAAAACTGTAATGAATACTGCTTTCTTCTAGGAACAGGTGCCCAGTGAAATCTCCCATCCTCAACTAAACCAAGGAGTTTCCCTTTAATCTTCCTTTATATTACACTCCAGAATTCTGCACCAGTTTGCTAGACTGTGACTCCTATCACTGAAAGGAAGGTTAAAAAAGAATCTTTCCCAGTTTTCAAAACAATTAATAGAAGGGTAAATGCAGCAGTGTGTAGGTTCAAGATATACATACTCACTAAATGTTATATTACCCAGTTAAAGCCTGGTAATTTTTTGCCCGCATTTACTTTCAGCCATGCACATAATAATCAATTAGATCCGTAGAATCCTAAAAATCCAGTTACTGTAGTGCAAACATAGGAATGGAACATTGAACAGGTATTCTCAGAGAGGAAAAAGCATATCAAATATTTGGATAAAAGTTTATGTCCACTGAGGATATAAAAGGAACAGAATAAACTATTTCCCTTTCCTTCCAGCTGGCCAAGAGGATCTTTGTAAATGTCTCATTTCTTCTGAGTGCTCCAGTATTCCCTTTGTTTCTCTTTTCTCACCTGATCATGTCCTCCTAATTAAGTTAAATGAAGGAGGTGTTCATACTTCATTAGATTTTATAGTCCTGCCTAGATTTATTACAATGACATTGTAAAGAAATAAAATACTTTGGAATTAGATAGCAATTTTAAATATCAAACAGAAAAATAAAATCAAAATCTGGTGCTTTATCTGATCAAAATAATTGTCACTGAACTGCTCCAGAAGGTAACTCTTTAATCATACTGATTAATGCACTGGGCTCATGCTGCACTTCTCCTATGCATGCTTTTGAGCACAATGTAGTTTCATGGAATTGCCAAAAGTTTCACCCATTTTTGTTCCCCTGTGTGTACTCCATTCAAACCCTGATGGACAGCTGTGTCAGACAATGCTGTCAACACAGCTACCACTAATACTGCTGGTCAGTCTCGTCAGTCTGTATGATTCATTTTAAATGATTTAGACTACAGAATCACCAGGAAGATATGTTTTGTAAGGTAACACTTTGTTTTGCAAACTTATTCAGATGGTTTCTGTAGATTGCAGAACGTGAGCTTAGAGCTGAATCAACAGGATCTCCAGTTCCCTCATCTTGTTCTCTCATTCTGTAGGAATAGGTGCTCATCCTACCCAAGGAAATAAATATGGACTAAGTTGTATAAGAAAAGCAAAAAGAAAAAGAGACATTTCCTCTCCCTGGAAAAAACAAAACAAAACAAAACAAAACAACCCCCCAAAAACGAAAACCCAAAACCAAACCCCAAAACCACCACAAACCAACCCCAAACTGTAGCACTCATAGAGTTAGAAAGTGTTTCAGTGTATTTGGACCATGTGTGGCAGCAGAAAAGACTGGAATGAAATCGAGTATTACAACAGTCTCATTTTCTCCTGTTTAAATCTCTGCATGAGTGCTTTAAGGTCATTATTCTCACACTAGTTAAATTAGGCACCTGTAAAGTTTCATTAATAGAAACTACCTTTAATTTAGCTTGGAAGAAAGTTATTTGTTGTAACATGTGAAAAGATAGCATTTTATTAATTGCCAACTCAGTGTAAAGTATAAAAGAATGGAGCTCCTGAGCTCAAAGTGTATGTCTAGTTCCTTTCCCAGGAGGCACTAACTCCTTTTTAGCAATGAACATATTTTAAATTTTGCCATTTATCTGGTGACTGGAGTGAGAGGTAGTGGTGGTGCACAAGTCTTCCTCTTGGCTGTCTTAAAGACTGAGCCATGTTCTGGGACCTCGTTGGAGGAGATAGTTTTCCTGCTACAGATGTCTTCCATCTATTAGGAAGAAAGCAAGATCACGAGATAAAAATTGTCTTCCAGCAGCTTTTCTCCATGCTGAGCTCTTCAGAGCTTGTTCTTGGAATAATTTTCTCTCATCCTCAGTTGTCTTGGTTCTGTTTTAAACAAGAGAATAACTCTACTTTCTCCCTTGCCTTTATGACTTGTATTTCTATGATAAATATATGCCAGTTTATATCTCCTTGGTTCAGTCTGCAGTCTCCCTTCTGGTAAGAGGCAACCATCACGACTGCAACAAAAGGTATAAAAATTATTCTTTTCAGGTCTCAGTTATATTTGGTATACAATAATCTACCATTTCTGGTGATATCTAATGTGCCACCTAGGCACATTTAGGCACAATCTGAGTCAGTGTTACAAGCTTAGAAATAGTGAAACAGACTTATTTTTAAAAACATTACTTCATTAGTGATTTCCATGAAAGCAGATGTAGACATTAAAGACGATGCTTATGCTGTACAGATCTAAGATTTAATTTCTGTTGAGTTTTGCTTCCTCTCTACCTAAGAAATTTGTGTTGTTATTTGCATGTTTTTCCCCCAAACAAATGCTTTAGAGCTTCCTTCTTCTACAAAACAAAACCAGACAGTGTCAACCCACAGCCCAGCATGTGAGCAGCCCAACAATAATAAACTAAAGTGTGCTTGTGATGGAGTAAAACTGCTGATAAGAAAAATATTTTCAGTGACTAGTTTGAAATCAACAACTCAGTCCTGTTTCCATTGAAGTCAGTATTGACACATCCATTATGAAAAAGAAGACTAAATGGTGGTTTGATTACAATGGAGAGACAAAAAAGCTAAGCTTAAAAGGCTCTTTGTTTCTAGGGAAGAAACCACAATGGCCTTTCTGGAAATTAACAGCTGGAAGTTGGATGTTGCTAAATTCAAATAAAGAGCACTTTCCTAGCAGTGAGGATGGTTAGAAGCCGGGACAGACTTCCAGAGGAAGAATTACCTTCTCTAACTTTTGAAGATTTTAGCTTGAGCTTGGATAGTCTTCTCGATGCTGTATTTTAGCCAGGATAGCTAACTTGTGGCCACACTTGTGGTTAAAGCGGTCTTAAACTTATTACATGATGCTGAGGTATTTTGTGGTTTAAGGGGAGGATGAAATAGGAGGTCTGTGGACTCTTCTGGTTCAGACAAGATTCCCTGTTGTTCCTGTATCTGTGGAAAGAAGTAAATGGTCCATTCCTGCCTTCTGTTCCTCAGTTCTAGGCTCTGTTTTATGCAGGAGATTAAACCAGGAGAGATAAAGGTCCCTTTTGACATTCATGCCTATGATTCAGTAAAGTGGAGATAAGGAACATCTATATTAATGACTACAGTAATACTTGAATAATGCTCTTTTAACCATATTCCAGGCCTTTGTGTATATCACGGTATTGAATACATGGTAGGAATTGTCTTTGTTGGCCCACCAAATGCATGGCTCAGCTCTCAGTTAAGGAGACATGCTGATGTTAAGCCATTAGTGAGTTTTTATGTGCTGGTAAGTGAGGCATCTGGAAAACTAAGTAAGGCTTGCCCAGAGGGCAATACATCCCACATATCTTACATACTTATCTTAAGATGGGAAGCATCATTCTCTGAAAGTGGTTGTTCTTCACCATTGATTATAGGAGGAGCTTAAAAAACTAACTATGAATAGTCGCCTAAACTTCAGATTTCTAATGCCAGGTGAGACAAATCTTGCGGTGGAAATAAAGGCTCTAAGTGCAGACAGCCTAATTCTGCCAAATACTGGCAGTCCCTCCAAAGTCACGGTAAGAGCAAAGGAAATCCTTAGGAAATTGTTTGGGATCTAAGGCTGTATTTAAACAAATCATATATATAAATACTCTCACTGAAGTCAAGAGAACTATATGTGTGAGGAAGTAAGCAACATTTTTTTCCTTAAACTAGTAGTATCCCACCCCAAGTGTCTCAGAGGAATAAAAGAAATATAATGAAGTAATTATATGATACATTACCACAAGCAAAATATTCCTTCTTGAGTCTGTTAACAATCAGTTTAACCCACAAGCACTATATTGCTTTATATTCATTATTATCTTAAAGTGTATAAGAAAATACAAATAATACTATGGATAATAAAACTATCAAGATTTTTCTTAAAATCAGCGGTAGTATTTGCTTTGATGATGTCCTAGGGCAAACCATACACTATTAGGTTAAATGTTGCATTAAAAATAAATAACACTATTTCTATTCCTTTTGATGCTACTTGATATTTTTTCAAATTTCATTACTCACATTATGTTTTCAAATTTTTATAGATTAGAAAGTCTATCTGGTATTCAGAGCTTTTGTCATAAAGTAAATCCCTTTTACATAGTCTCAGTAATATAATCCCAGTCATTGACATCTTTTTCTTGAATACCATCACATTTCCAGTTCTTTCTTGTCCTTCTATTACTTTTTATAATCCATGACTTTTCCTTTCTAACAAGACCTAATTTGAGCTCACAAAAGCATCTGAAACCATTTCAGAAGTCCCACTTATACTTTCTGTATATTTTTATATTTTGAAACAGACATTTTTGTGGTGCTAGCCATGTACTTACAAATCTCCATCCTGTCTCAAAAGCCACGAGGCTTTTAAATGCTTGTCAGAATAGAGAAAATCATGTTGTTTTAGTTGTAATTCATACTTCAGACTGCAACAGATAAATTGTTAACAACAGTTTACTAATTATTTCTTGGTTGTTACATCAGTTAGTTAGTTAGATTTTTCTGTAACATCTACTATACGGTATTGGTTTTGTTTAGATATTATATACTGGCAAGTGGCTAAATCTTAGTTTCTTAACCAACAGAAATACATCACGTTGGAAAAACTAGTTTTTACCAACATTAATTAACCTGAAATATGATTGTGATGCACGTGAAACTATTTGCAAAATTTGTCTAAATTTAACCAATTAATTTTTTGCTGATATTCCCCCTCTGGGGGAAACAGCCAGAGGAAGAGCATTTTCCTAGGAAACAGGAAAAGTAGATTCAGCTGTGTCTTTTTAGGAAAGGATTTGACCCTTTACCTTCTGTCCTATTGAAGACTGGTTCAGCCACACAGGCTGGTGGTTATTCAGGCAAGTTTCCCTCATTCATTCTTGGTTAGAATTCTTGTTCATGTAGCTGAATATTTTTTGAACAAGACAGGCATTGATTCTTGGTAGGAATTTGAACAGGCACTGACCTGTTTTGTAGGAAGCCAGTCAGGCTATGGAGTCATTATTACCTCTTTGATGCCTGGCACAACAACATTTTGCTGCTCCATGCAAAAAGTAGCATGTCCAACAAAAGGAATTGAAGCTGCAAGGCTTGTAGTTTGCAGGATGGAAGGATGTCAGACCCCCCCAGTGAATGCTCTAACTGCTCACCGATGAGGTAAGAGGGATCAGCAGACTCTTAGAAACCCAGCCCCTTTTCTTGATTTTTTTTTTACCACAAACATTTCACTAGATGTGAATGAAACATTCTATTTGACATGAAAGAATGTGGTTTCAGAGTTTCCTTTATGTAATAAGAAATTTAAAAATCTCTTTGGTTTAATTTGAATTGTTTAGGTTTTGTTCAGATTAATTGAAAACATATAAAAGTTTTGTGGTTTTTTTTTTTCACAGATGGAATCACCTTAAAATATACTGCTGAGAGACTTGACCATTTAGCTGCCCAATTCCTCTTTCACAGATCTGATACACAAATTAAACAAAAAGCTTACTCTCTTCAATGTCAAGGTTTTTTTCTTTGCTTCTGAAAACAACCACTGTTTAATTTCTTCAAGCACAATTTTGTTGCTTGGCTGTGGAAACTGATCCACTTTGGGATCATTCACATGTGCACATTCTCTTGGAGAATCTTTTCAGGGGAGCAAGAAGATGTCCTTACACAAGCAATGGAAATATTTCTTTGATTTCCATCAGAGCATCAGCTAACTAGTGAATTTCATATGATAAAGGCTAATCAGTTCACAGCATTCCAGATCAAGATTATAAAATAAAAAATATGGGTAGGATCCAAACAGCTAGGCACAACTAAAAGGCTTACAACTTCAGCCTAAACTCTTCTTACTAAGTTTCCTGAGTGTTCAGTGTGATCAAGGAGAAAATTACTGGTTTCGAAAACCTCCAGAGAGAGCGCCTATCCACACAAGTTTATCACAGCAGTGTAAATCTTGTATGTCCAACTTGATGATGATAATATAAAACCAGTAACAGTGCTCTGTATTTGATCGCATAAATTTTGTTGCTGCAGAAAAGAACTGAGAAATACCCTTCAGCTAGTTGGGTAAGGCACAGTACGAGTGTTTTTGGCTCAGTTGTTCTTAGTTATGGAGGTTCAGAACAGGGATTCTGCTTGGTTAATACACAAAGGGGAAAGGATTATCACTACTTCCCTCTAAGAGAAAACAATTTTCCAAATGCCTATTACGGAAATGATCAAATGATCCACTTGTTTTTCTTAGGTGCTTTGTAAAATCCTATTTTTAAAAAATTATGCTGGAAATATGTTGTGAGAAGACAATTTCAGTCTGAAGGATCTGTTCCAGGTTGCACTCACACCATCTGGTTTGAGCAGCCTACCTGACTTGCTTTGTTATTAAAAAGTACAGGCTTTGGATAGGAGCCCTCAAAAAACAATATACTTAAGAAACTGAAGCATATTAATAACATTTTTCATGAGCAATGAAAGATTTACATATTGCTTTATAAACTGATTACAACCCTTACATTTAGATGATGTATGAACATCAGATTTAGTATTGAAGAAAATGGCAAAACTCCGTTTGATTTCAGTTGGGTCCTACTCTGTCTAGTGAGTTAGATTAAAAGGAAAAGGAGAGAGGAAAGGAGATCAGAAGGACAGAAATGTTGGGTTGATTAGTTACAGTTATCTTATTTTGAAAATGCAGAACCTCTTTCCCACCCATCTTGTCTGCCATTCTTTCTAACCACAGCAGCCATGTATACTGATTAAATACATTTGGAACAGCAAATAATGCATATCAAAAGTCCACAGAAGTCATTGAAAAGAATTATGCTGACCTCCAAGAACATTGGACTATACCCAAAAATCCTTAAGGGAAAGTATTATTAATGAAGTATAGAATCAGTACATATGCTTTTTTTCATGGGGAAAGGGGGAAGGGGAAGGGAAGGGAAGGGAAGATTGTTGTGCAGAAGTTGTTGATGTTGGTTTTGTTTTACAAATAGCTCCACCCAATAGAAATACTTCATGAAGCACTAGGGTACTTCAGCATCTGCTGACATTCAAATAGAGTAGATGAGAAGAAGGCTCCTGCATGCATTATTTGTGCTGACCATTTAAAGCTTCAGCACACAAGAAGATATAAATGTTTCAGTAAATGAGAAGATCAGAGTAAAGAAAATCAACAACTCAAAAAGACACCATATGGGCAAAGAAAGACACTCTTTTGTATAAAGTTGTGTCATGGAGAGATATTTTAATGTGCAAGGAGGTGTTGAATGCTGTGCTTGAGGCAACAATGTGATACAGAAGCTGTTTCTATTTATATGGAACTATTTCAGTGCCTCCAGGACTGGAATAGTCATCCTGGGTTACGAAGGGCTGCTGACCCGGAAACTTATGAAAGACATTTCTGTTTGGAGAGTCCTTTGGAGAGGTTGCTCAAATTAGTTGACATCTTTCTGAAACAAGCAGCAGTTGTGTGTGCAAGTTGGGAGAAAATACTGCGTTTCAATCAATGCTTACTTTCTCATGGGAAGAAAGTGTGTGAACAGATCAGAAAGGCAGCAGAGCCTTTGCATCTGTGTCAGGGCAAACGAAAGCTGGCAGTCAGGTGGCTTCCCTTCTCACAAAAGGAACAAGTTGAGTAAGGTAATTACTGTTTAATATTTCCAACAGGATGTTTGAAGGGAGCATTTAATTATCCTGCCAACATCTATTCAAATAAACATGGGGGATTTAGAACATTTTTTTGGAGTTGCAGGCTTAAAAGGAATACCTAACATTCTGGGGCACTAAACCTCTTAGATCTCCTCTGTAATGTGGCATAGTAACATGTTTCTATTCACATTTTGCCTTTTACATTAAACGATGCCTGCCCTAGAGAACACAGCAGTGATGTATCCTGCTAAAGTAGCCTGCCTGCTCTTTCAGCTCCCTAAATCCTGTCTCGAAGCTTTACTGAAGAAGTAATATTTTCAATAGAGAACACTACAACAATAGCTGAGTGCATCTTTTTTGTTTTCAGCTAATGGTCTTTTAAAGCGAAGTCATTGTTGAGAAATATTCTGAGCATTCTTCTCAGGGGTTAAATCATGCTGCAAAATGTCACACTGTTGAAATTGCCAACCAAAAATGGCTCTATGAATGCCTATTTGAAAAAGGTTAATACTTGTCTCCTTTACACATGTAGTCACACACATATACACGTATGTAGAGCTTTTAATTTTTTTCTAATTTAAAAAAAAAAAAAACATAGTGAATCTGTTACTGACTTTGCTCTATCTATCTGCCCATATCTCTTATGCTTTATTTTTTATTTTTCATAAAGACTTTTTCTGTTGCCTTGACTGTAAGATCTTCAGGGTTCAGAAGGCTGTGTGACAAGGGAAGTGTTGCACAAGCTGGTCAGTCTTTCCCACTTAAATCAACGGCAAGATCCTATAGAAGGTCTCTCATGAAACAGTAGGATCTTAAACTTAAAATGCAGACATCAGTCACCACCCAGTGAATACATCGTGGGGGAATGAGCTCTGCGGGAAGATACTGTTTAGAATAGAGTTGTGAGTCTGACAGACAAAAGCAAAATAAGCCAATGCAGAAAAAGGGTGTAAAGTCAGACTGTGTGAGTAGGCGCTGAGGAAAGCTGGCTGAGAGACACTTGGAGAAGAGTACTAACTTTCCCAGGAACAGTGACTGAGGATATGATCTGCTGGCTGTTCATTTTCTTTTTTGTACCTGAAAACAAAAGAAATACTTGACTTACAGCTTTAACTTCTTTTCATAATTGCAACAACTATCAGACCTCTGATTTTTTTTCCTAACTGCTCAGATCAAATAAATTAACAACATTATCTTTGTTACTGTTAAAAGGATTTAGGAAGAGCAGAAATCTAGGCCTTAATGGTAAAAATCAATATATCAAAACTCAGTGTGATCCTCCCCTACACCCAGCAGTCTAAGCATGAACTCATTTAGGGCTAGTCTTTGTAATTATTAGTTTACATAAAAACACTAACACCTCATAGTGTCTAAATTTAAAAAAACCTAGAAACTGGCAGGATTAAAGTTTCATTGATCTTAGACATCACTTTGGACTCTGATTTGGCAGGTCTTTTTGTGGATGAGAAATTACTTTACCAGTTAGGCACATCCAAAGGGACCTTGTCTAATAGTTGATGGAGATCTAAAAGAAAATTCCACCTCCTCCAGAAATTAAGTGAAGATAAAATTTGAGACGATGGTTGATCTCAATGGGAGATGGAAAAAAGGGATAAGAAGAGCAGAACAGTGAAGAACAGAAACAGACTTGGAAATGAGGCAATTCTAGTGTCTTCTGCTATTGTGGTGTCTTCTCAGTATGTAGGGAAATAGACCATGGAGCTATATATGGTGATGCCTGAATACACCCTTCCTGAGCTTTCTGGCAGTCAGCTAAGTATTAAGGATCTTTTTTCTAATAATTGAGTAGCCTCAAGGTGCCTTATGGTTGTTCATTACAGTTCCATAAACAACAGATGAGAAAAGGACAACCAGGGAAAAACACATTAAAGGAACTGCAAAATGGTGGAGACCTCGGTAAAATTGCATGGTTTAGACATGAGCTCAAATCTGGGCACTCATTTAAATGTTCCTCTGAATTTTGTAACATTTTTGCCTGAGTATGTGTTTTAAGATGTTACCGGTGTTCTTCTAGCAGTTTTCTGTACAATTCTGCAACCAGGAAGGTTATTCATGCATTATATTAGTGGTCTTGCACATCCCTGTAATATAAGTTTTACTCATCTCTCAAATTTTAAAATTAGTTTTATGCCTATCTACCCACCTATTCACTATGTAGAGTGAATGACAAATTATTTTGTTTATTGTGGAAAGTTTTCGTAGGATTTGTATTAATTTCAAAAGATTACAAGTAAAAGAGGCTCATTATTAATGAAGTGGAGTGGAAGTCCTTGTGAGGCAAGAATTCACTTACGCAGTATCCTTGAAAACTCCCGTTATATATAGGTTAATAGGAACCATAGCCTTGAAACCATAGCATTTTTCCATTTGAAAAGGGTATTTCTAACACCTTTTCAACTCTTTTATTACTGAGATACCATACAATGTTGAAACTAAGGACACAGTCTGTAATTTTTTTGTTGTTGTGTTCTTTGAATGTGGCATGTGGTTTGAGTTTTAAAGCTTATTTCCTTTTGGTCTAATGAGCCTATGAAACTGATTAAATAGAAGAAAGACAGGTTAAGCCAATGACATTTTATCAGAGGAAACACCATCAAATCTAGTGCCTGAAAAACTTTTTGTAGGTTCCCAAGATTTCTCACAATAGAATACTTTCTTATGATGAGAGTAGTAATCAGAAACTCAAGGCATTAAATGTTTGTTAGTCAGAGTTAAGACAAAATGCAAGCAGTGATCAGAAAAAATGTTCTTATGTACTATATTCAGTTATCTTTTGTATATCTGGCACTCCATTCCAGCTGCCTGCTTTTGTTTTTATGCTCAATCCAATCAACCTCCTTCAAGCATGGGGAAATTCTACCCAAATCAAACCATCAGCTATTGTTTTGAAGAACTTTTTAAAAGAAATAGATTAAGCTTACTCAGGATACTCTAGCATTAGATCCAGGGTCCACAGATTAAAATGAGTTCACAATCAATTCACATTTTATGAAGATGTAGAGATATGATGGGGGGACAGCAACTGTTTGAGTAAATCACTTTTTGCCTTTCAAAGTGCTGTCTGTGCCACATACATCTTGGTAGGGAAACGGTGGTTACTGGAGTTGAATGGGATATTACTAAGATGATGGATAACAGTACATTTATCATTGTTTTGTACAGAGGCCTTGATCCATCACCAGAGACTCACTGTGCAAGGCACTTCACATGCCTCTGTCAGTAGAAGAGTCTGGCTCAAAGCAAGAGCTCCAGATAGGCTGCAGAAGTGAAGGACAGTGCAGTGACATTGACTAGGACAAGGAGCAATCCTCTCAACAACCAACTGTCTACCCCTTGGGTGTTTTGAACTTATGTTTGCATCCTAGAGTTATGCCCATTGTGTTATTGTTGTTCTTTATTAGGTTTATAGTAAAACCTGCTATGCCCTAACACACAGAGATGATCAAAATACTGAGAAATGTAGGCAGTAAGTAAACTAGATAAACAAATGGCTGACATTTCAAACAATTCTTTTTCCCTCTACACCACTTTTAAAGCAAACGTCTTGGAATAAAGAAGTGAGCTTCAAAGACTGTGTTCACAAGAGCCTCTTTGGTGTCTCTTAGTGGGCTGTGTAGCTAAGTAACGGCTGTCCAAATTTGGAAACTGCACTCCTCAGATCTCTGCCTGGGAGAAAAGTACATAGCTCTACTGAGTACAAACTCTACTTGAGTTTGCTGGAGACCACCATGCTCTTGTTGAGAGACTGGCAATAATGTTAAACATCTCATTTATCTTGGCCATCTAAAAGGTAGATATTTGGTTTAAGTGGTCATTTGGAAGTTTTCAATAGAGAAAGATAGATACCTCCAGTGGAAGCTTCACCCTATTCTAAGCTAGCCATCTAAAAGAAAAGGTCTAAATTGCCATTTAGATGTCACTTTCTCTCTCAAATGCCTGTGCAGACTACATTTCAAAAATCTGTACTTTTCTTTATACCCTAAAATTTAAGCAAGATGAATCTTGCCCTTGCTGATCAACTTCTTTTTATTTATAATGATAAGTTGGAAATGTTATTTCATAAGTTTTAATTAGAATTGGCACTGATAAAACTTCACCCTTTGTCCTGGTTTCGGCTGGGATAGAGTTAATTTTCCTTCTAGTAGCTGGTATAGTGTTATGTTTAGGATTTAGTATGAGAAGAATGTTGATAACACACTGATGTTGTCAGTTGTTGCTGAGTAGTGTTTGTACTAAGTCAAGGATTTTTCAGCTTCTCATGCCCAGGCAGCAAGAAGTTGGGAGGGGACACAGCCAGGACAGCTGACCCAAACTGGCCAAAGGGATATTCCATACCGTGTGATGTCATGCCCAGTATATACACTGGGGGGAGTTGGCCTGGGGGAGGTTGCTGCTCGGGAACTAACTGGGCATAGGTCGGTGAGTGGTGAGAAACTGCATTGTGCACCCCTTGTTTTGTATATTCCAACCCTTTTATTAGTATTGTCATTTTATTTTTGTTTTTTATTATCATTATTAGTTTCTTCCTTTCTGTCCTATTAAATTGTTCTTATCACAACCCACGAGTTTTACCTTTTTCCTTCTGATTCTCTCCCATATCCCACTGGGTGGGGGGGAACTGAGTGAGCAGCTGCGTGGTGCTTTAGTTGCTGGCTGGGATTAAACCATGACGCCATTTCATATCATGTTTCACTTATACACAGTAACAAAGCCTTCACAATCTTTTTCTTAAATTATCCTTTAATGTGTCATGGTTTAACTCCAGCCAGCAGGTAAGCACCACCCAGCTACTCACTCACTCCCCCCCACAGTGGGATGGGGGAGAGAATCGGAAGAGTAAAAGTGAGAAAACTCATGGTTTGAGATAAAGACAGTTTAATAGGTAAAGTAAAAGCTGCGCACACAAGCAAAGCCAAACAAGGAATTCATTCACCACTTCCCATGGGCAGGCAGGTGTTCAGCCATCTCCAGGAAAGCAGGGCTCCAGCACACCTAACAGTGACTTGGGAAGACAAACGCCATCACTCTTCCCTCTTCCTTCTTCTTCCCCCAGCTTTATATGCTGAGCATGACGCCATATGGTCTGTTTGGTCAGTCGGGGTCAGCTGTCCCAGCTGTGTCCCCTCCCAATTCCTTGTGCCCCCCCAGCCTCCTCGCTGGTGGGGTGGGGTGAGAAGCAGAAAAGGCCTTGGCTCTGTGTGAGCACTGCTCAGCACAAATCCAAAACATAGCCCCATACTAGCTACTTTGAAGAAAATTAACTCCATCCCAGTGAAAACAAGCATGCAATGATAAATTTTTTTTTTGCATAACTACAGTAAGTTGCATAAAATAAAATAAAAGTAGAGCAAGTAAGCCAGTTAAGTAACAATGAAATAATGACATGCTTTGCACAATGCCAAGTAGAATGTTTGCCAAGGACATGAATATCAAGATAACATTACTTTCACACTATTTTATCCTCATTATATTCACCTTGGTCCATCATACTAGATCTGCTACTACATGTCACTATATATGAACACAGAAAAAATTATCTGAAACAAAAGAGAAACAAACCACTGCAGAGGTGGAATGCCCAGTTCCCCAGCTATAACTCATGTTTCCCTTTTTCTTATCAAAGAAAGACATTCATATAATCTCTAAACTTTTATCCTTACTAAAAATAAACTTGAAAACTTTGTCTAAAAATAAATCCCTTAGCTTTAAATATAGTAAAAAGTAAATCTTTCTTGATTCTTGTGTCTAATTTGTTTGGGGAGTATTGTTGTTTCTTTAATTTAAAGTCATCTGAACATGAAAGAATTAATATATCTATTGTCCTTTCCTTATGTCAAACATAAACTTAACTATATGATTGCAAGCAATAAAATATATTACCCTTAGCTGAATTCCCTCCTTCACACAAAGATATGTGATAAATTCCTTATCTAGGTTTTGTCCACAAGTTTAGTAAGACAGCATTCCTCTGTGAACCACTACATGCATAAAAATGTTGACAGTAACATGCTAGTAATGAAATCTCTGTTCTGCTGTTAACAAACCTGTCCTAATGCATTAACCTATGGCTTTATTATTCACACTAATTTTCAAGTTGTAATTCTTTCCCTTGCTAGATTAATTTTTTTAGCAGCTACTTCTCTGAGTACAGAAAGAAAGAAAGAACAAGGCTGAGGGAAACGTTGCCTCTAGGACAGATTAAATCTGATAAAGGAAAAGAAAACCCAAACCTTAAACCAATGGTGACTTGATAAAACTATGTCAAGTGACTGTTGGTGGACAAGACAGTGTGATCATAGATGGTATGCTTTAGATGTGTGCCAAAGACAACCATAAAAAACATTTGCAGATAAATGTCAGAGAGTGAATAAGTCAAAAGTTAATAAGTAGGAGACTCAAAAAAACCTGATTACATTTTATTTTTTTCCTCTGCCACTTTAAGCATTGATTAGCTAACAATTTAGAAGCAATAAAAGTCAATCATTCATTCATGCAACATGTAAGCAGTCTGGGCAGCTTATAGCCATAAAATATATTTGGAGTCCAGACTGAAGAAAGGATTAAATTCTTCAGAAAATTCAATAATAGCTAAGGATTATTAGTGGACCTATGATTCTAGCAAGGTTGCAAGCCCTAAAGTTTACACAAGAAACTAAAAGCCACTTTCTAATTACTGGAAAGAAGAAGAAAGTTTTGTAGGCAAGTTATTCAATAATTGCTGTTGGAGAAGTTTTTGTACCTTCCTCTGAGGCAACTGGTTATGTCATTGTCATCTGCAAGATGAATCAGGATAACCAAAATGAACTATCGGTCTACCAGGAGTGAGTGCTTCACTGGTGACCTTTCTGTGGAGGACAGTATGGTTTTACCAAAGCTGGCGAGGCTGTGGTGCAATTTCTAGCCTGTTGTTCAAGTTGTGCTTTCGTGAATAGGGAACAGCAAACCCATTCTGGTTTGCGATTACACCCATGGACTCGGGAACTGAGGGTGAAATGTTGGCCTGGACATGCTGAAGTCAGTGGGATAACATTCATTGCCTCTAGTGCAGTTCTGATATCACATGTGGTATTAATGATTGTTTACACCTGCTAGTATGCATACACATGGATATCCAAACCAGTTTTGCACGACAGCTATCTCAACAGTCAAAAACCTGTAGTTTCATGGCTGTATTATTTTCTCTACAGAAATAAAATTCCCTCCAGATAGTTCATAGGGGTTTATTCACCCTTTCCTCTCCCTCCCACTTGTAGTAGAAGACAAATTGCCCAAATATCTCCTGATCACATTCCATATACTTCTGTCAGCGAGAAAAGTAGAATTTAACAGAAAGCCCGGATACCGAGGGTGGTCAAACCCGCCACTTTCAGGATTCAGGGATGATGGAAAAGAACCCCCTGCTTGTCCTCTCGGGTGACCTTCCATCTGAGCTGTCGGGTTATCACAGATCTATCTGTAAACAAAGGATAGCAGGTTCCCTGGGCAGTGTCAGGATCACACTCAGTGTGACACTGTGTTTGGGTGTTCAAAGAATCCCTCTCTCCTTGCTTTCTTTTCCAGGCTTAATAAAGGAACTGCTAAAACCTATGTAGCCTGATAAGATGACAAGACAGTCTTTTAGTGTTATTGATTGTATACAAGAGGTGGAATGATGAATTATTTCCTATAATGCACCCTGAGTGGATTTCATCTTTTTGAGAGATGTTCTTGAAATTCCTTATATGAATTCAGTTCTTAAACTTCCTGCTGGAAAGAAAAGGGTCTTCTTTAGGCCAAAGGGCTGGGGTAAGACAAATATCTTCTACCTGATAACAGAAGGGAGAGAACTTTCAGAGTGCATGATCTGAGAAGAATAAAGATGTATAGCATATAAAATAAACTGTGGATTGCTATCTTGAGAATGCTGTCAAAATGAACCAAGGGGACAAATTGTGTGCCTCTGAAAGCATTCCACTTGTAATAAACTTCAACCTTTCACCACCTTCCTTCATGTGTGGTGGCAGAGCTGGTTGGCTGCAGCTTTTTCCTCACTGAAGCAAAAAACAGCTTTATTACTCAGCAAAAGAAGTTCCACTAGCAGGCCACAAGCGTTAGTATCAGTTGTATGCATTCATGTGCAATACATAGGATATTGTGTGTAGCTACCTTTCCTATACCTGTTCCTATATCTGTAATATTCAATCTTAGCAAAATGGCTTACAAACCTAATCCATTACAGGGGCTTGCCTCATAAGGTTCCTGAGGAATACTACCTTCTGTATTTATTCTGTGTGAAATAAACTAAGTTTAAGCCTAGGAATTATACAGGTTTTTTTGCAACAAAGCAACTGAGAAAAGGATCCAAAAAGAGTGCCATTTTTATAGAATCATTCTGTGAGCCTCAACTATGACCCAAAGATTGCTGCTAGTTTGGCTGTTGTGAAAAGCATCTGATATCAATGGATAACCTAGCAGAGCTACATGTGACTCTACAGTTCAATTTTAAATAAATGTGTAAGGCATTAGATCTTGAAGCAGTATTGTTTGTTTGCTTTGGTGTAGGTGATGTTTGCAAGGGGCGAGGATTCTCCATCTTCTTTTAAAGGAACTTGTGCTCTTACCATTACTGTCTCACTGATTCTGAAACTAGTTTTGAAACTTTCTAGCTTGACTGAAAAACTCTGAGGTACAGCAGGGCTAAGTATGAGCTGCAAACAAGGCAATTGCGTGTTGTCCTACCCTTGGCTGCTGCTATGATTTTAGATATTGCAAATTATTTTTGATTATTCACTGTTTAAATTAATGTTTGAGGAGCTTGTAGTAGATTTGGAAGAGAGCAGCAGGACAGACTGTGAAGTTGCTGAGATGCTCGAAGAGCAGCTAGGAGCTCAGGCAACAGGGAAGGTTGCAGATGGGTCTAACCTGAGCTGTTTACTGAGCTCAGGCTCACTGAAGAGGTCTCAGAAACTTACTTGGGAATGCAACAATAATACATAGGTTTTTTTCTAGAAACAAGCATCAGAATTGCAAATCTCATTTTTACTAAGGCCTTCTTACTCTCCTTTCTATGTAGATGAACAGGCTGTTTTTCCCTGACAAAGCAGTACAAGGAAGTCTTAGTGTAAATGTAAATCAAGTAAGGACATCTTTACACAGACAGAAAGATGCTGTCTGTTCCATGCAAAGGTGTCTTTAGGAAAGCTTTTGATGGGTTGTGCTCACTAGTACATTTTAGTTGTTTTAATTATTGCTTATTCTAATTTCACTGCATGATGAAAGCTTCATTTACATATTGTTCCTGTTGCTCAGATGTCAAGAAGGTTATCTGGGACCTTCAGATGCTTGATCAGAGTTTGTTGATGAAAGGCTGACCCTGTTGTCTAAATCTGTCACCTCTCTGACTTTACCACCATCGTTGAAACTGCCAGCAATAGTTTGCCCGTGATGAGATTGCTTGGTGGTTTCTTTGTCAAACTTGTTTTTATTGACCTGTCCAGTGTGAGGCACTGTCTCTCACTTACAGGTCAACTGGAGGTATGGTATACCAGTGAATACACCATGACAGATGAAAATAAACACTGGGGGAGGAGGAAGTTCTGATAACTTTCACAGCCCAGATGGCAACCCAGACTCTTTGTACTCCTATTAAGCACTGGCAGTGTGCAATGGGGGTGTGAGCACTGAGCTGTGGGGAGAGCTGTAACCCACTGTTCCAGGAATACTTTCTCATCCTATACCACTCTCATGATACAACTCAGACTAATGTACCCATAGACACAGTTCTGTCTGAAATGGAGCTTGGCACAACTCATTATCAAAAAATAGTATGTTTTGTAATTTTTCTATTGTTTTTAGGTTTCTATATTACTTTTTAATTTTTTTTAGTCTTGAGTTTCATGTATTCACAATGTTTATTCTTCACTGTTTAGAAACATGGGACTCTGGTTTATGAAGCAGGAAACTGTAAGTTTTGTTGACTAACTGATTAAAAATGCAAGCTGTCCTGGACCCTACAGTATGTCTTTCACAATACAAAATTAAAGTCATAAAAAGCATAAAGTTTTCCAGGTATTGATCCTTGGTGGTGGATGAAAGGTCGGATAATTATATGGTTGGAGCACTGGACTGAAAACCACATTGGGTCACTATGAACTTCCTTTTAATGGAAAAGTAAATCTCAGACCTCTTGATAATCCTGTAGATATACTTCACATTTATTTATATGTCTCAAGGGAGGGGTCTAGTAATTACTGCAGTACAAATTACATTAAATAAATTATAGGGATGATTCAAGGGAACAGTTAAGATTAGAAGAAATTTAAGGAAACTAAAAGAATAGATAACCTGTCCATCATCCTCCAGCACCTTCCTAGAGACTCACTGAATGAAGTGGAATACAAAATTCTCAGTACTATTACTTAAACAATTGTTTTGATTTACTGGTACATCTCTGTGCCAAGTGAAGTAATCATAATACCCTGTATAAATATATGTAAATTTATGTATATAAATATGTATCACTTTATGAACGGACTGTCCTATCCCCTTCCATCCTGTGTAGGATGCACATGCTACTTTTCTGTAGTTATGTCTGCATGCACAATGTGTAGCCACTGACTACGCAGTAGTGAAATACATTCTTCAGCAAGGACCTTTAACATAACTGTCATAGAATGCATGAGAATCACAATGAAAATATGTCAAATTTGAAAACTACTTTAAACCTGAAACATATTGTATTTGTATGTGATTATTGAAGATCATATTTGATTACTGAAGATCAATCCAAGCAGGTAATATTTTTTTCCATTGATATATTTTAAGAATATATTATTACTCTAAAGGTAACCTAGCTGAGTTGTACTTACGCTGGAACGAAGGAAAGCATTATGATAACATTTATATCAGCCACAGACTTGTATATCTCTTCTTACCTGTCAAGAAATCTGAATTATCTTGGTAAACCAAGAAAATCCCTTCAGAGGATTTTTTTATCCAGATATGTGTCAGTTTGCTTTTTGCTAAATGCTTCACAACTGATGTGAACTAGAACAGATCATCTGAAGTTCACATCACTAACAAATTATTATATGGGTCAATTAGTGAGGTATAGATAAAACCATTTTTAAGGTCATTAAAAAAATGGTTCTCTGTTCATTTACCTGCCAACACACAGGGTTCTGCATCAGATGCCCCACTAAGTCCTCAAACACTGCAGAGAAATATACTTTGAATGTAGACAGCTAGTTTCACTACACACAGAGTAGCTAAGGTTCCAAGATTAATGCATATATTTCCAGGGATTTTTTTTAACCTGCTTTTTTGCATGAGTAAGGAATACAGTTATTAAATATTTATCTGTGTGATCTGAATTGAATGCATCTGCAAACTAGAATTTCTACAGTCATGCATCCTTTTTTTTCCTTTTCATAAGCTATTTAACTTCTTAGCTCCAAACAATAAACTATTGTCAGATCTCCCAGTGGGAATCATATTTGTTAGCCTGAAATTGGAAATCTTTTTTCATTAGTGAAGGCAACCTCCATTTTATGGGTATCTGTTAAAACAATACCCAATTTTTTGATGTTTCTGAGAAAAGTATAGTGTTCTAAAGAGTAGAAACGTTGAGGAGAGTCATGGTTTTGATGAGATCTGGACTCAGTACCTGAACTATCAAAAAGCATTCTTGGAATTAGGGTAGGTGACGCATCTTTGCAGCCTGGAAGTGGAGCTACTGAGTCAGCTGTTGGCTGGGAGCACTGTTGTTGACCAGAAAGAGCCAGATAGGATTTCTCCCTTTAATGCCAAATAAGAAGCATTTAGACACAGCCTGAGTGACACCCCACAGACAATGGAGGAGCTTCAGTGACAAACTGACATTTTGAGCTGTGCACAATAAATAGAATTGACCGTGAAAATGATCAGAGGAGGAAGAGTGTAGATATGGGAGTGCAAGGAAATGAAAGGAGGTGGATGTTATTGCCCTTGCTGAAAGTGTTGCAGAGGAGTCACAACTCATATGGAGAAGTAAGCTTGGGCAGCAAGGGTGGCATCCTGTGCAATGACCATACATTTGTGGTTTACGTGTTGTTGTGGTTTAACCCCAGCCAGCAACTAAACACCACGGAGCTGCTCACTCACTTCCCCCCACCCAGTGGGATGGGGGAGAGAATCAGAAGGAAAAAGGTAAAACTCGTGGGTTGAGATAAGAACAGTTTAGTAGAACAAAAAGGAGGAAACTAATAATGATAATAATAACAAAAATGAAATGGCAGTACTAATAAAAGGATTGGAATATACAAAACAAGTGATGCACAAGGCAATTGCTCACCACCCACGGACTGATGCCCAGCTATGCCCCCCAGGCCAGCTTCCCCCAGTTTATATACTGGGCATGACGTCACATGGTATGGAATATCCCTTTGGCCAGTTTGGGTCAGCTGTCCTGGCTGTGTCCCCTCCCAACTTCTTGTGCCCCTCCAGCCTTCTTGCTGGCTGGGCATCAGAAGCTGAAAAATCCTTGACTTTAGACTAAACACTACTCAGCAACAACTGAAAACATCAGTGTGTTATCAACATTCTTCTCATACTAAATCCTAAACATAACACTATATCAGCTACTAGAAAGAAAATTAAATCTATCCCAGCCGAAACCAGGACAATGTGTAAATAAGAAAGTACCCATATGACCCAGAACCTCACTTTGGATACTGATCCCTCATGTGAGCTGTGCAAAGGCATATCTTTGCCTTTGGTGACAAAGGCAAAGGTGACATAAGAAACTATACCAGTGTACGGAAAAGAGTGAGATATGTTTGGTCCCAGACAGGCTTTAAAAAACTGCCTATCAGAGAGGAATACTCAAAGCCACACATAGCTTTTTGTCTTTATAGGGCACAGCTGATTTCCTCTGGTTGCTTTCATGCTGCATTCCATAATCTTTGAACTTGCTGTGCCTCCTGTCATCCATCTTTACCACAAGTTGTTTCTCATCATGTTCAGTGCCAAGTACTGAGCTAGTAACCAGTGCCTTCCAGCCCATAAGTGAAGCTCCTAGTAGGTGTTACAATAGAAATTAACATATCAAATGTGTTACTAGCTTCCCATCACATAACATTCCCCTGCTAAAAAAGAAATCAATATGAAAGATCTTAATTAAGAGAGTTGAAACTTCATGTTATATAGTGTTTCATTGATAATTTTCATCTAAAAATTTGAATTTCACATCTGTGTTCACAACTTCAGCCAGAAGCAGGCTGATTTCTCTCAGTGAAGGAAAGGAAGACTTGCAGTATAATTAAGATGAAAAAGTTTCATTCAACTAGTCTGCTTTTATTTCCATGTGGACCAACAACCTTTTCTTCTCCTATCGCTTACAGCAGCAGTGTTACTGAACGCATTGATGAATCAGCACTTGGGTGGTATATTCAGTAGCTGTTGACAGGTGGTGGGAAATATAACACACCATAGTTCAACAGGTGCAGAAAAGTTATAAGGCTGAAAGACAGGAAAATAATCAGAATCTTGGTATTACCTCTGTATGTTGTATGCCCTGTCTAACTTTTCTTTTCTGTTAGTAATAATCTTTATACACAGAATGAAATACCAGAAAGTGATTGTCTGATTTATATACTCTCCCTTCTGCACAATTGTATGGCATCTGGGGCTTCTTGGAAATGAATATTTTGACCGATGGACCACTCAACTTCTCTCAGGTTTCTTGTCTTAATCTGTGGAAGAAAAACACACCCAATACCAAAACCACATATGGAAAAATGTATATATGTCCCATATATTTGCCCAGTTACTCCAAAACTAGTAATAAAAATATCGCAAAAATGCACTGAGAAGAGATAACTATAGTCACAGAAAAAATTGCCTGTATTAATTATACACAGTTCCTGATGTTACGGGTCTGGCCCCTCTACTTTCAAAATTCGGTGACTGAATTGGTCATTTATCTTGAGGCCAAGCCTCTTGGAGGTGTCATATAAGGCACAGTTGAAGAATATACTAAGAAAAGGTAGGGGAAAAAAAAAAAATTAAGTGTCATTCAGCTTCCCAAGAGAAGTGGAGAGCCTGTGTGACTGCATGATTAGAAAACGTGTTCATTATCTTTATATTTGTTCTGTCAAGAAAAAAATATTCATGTCCCTTAAGCACAAGAATTGTGTATTTTATATATGGAGTTCTTAGAACCAATACACCAAATAGCTGTATTTGCAAATCCTAAGTAAGAAGTGTTTATTCCAGACTAAGTCCAAAATAAAAAACAGCTTCAGGCAAGAACAAACAATTTGCCTTGGAAACAGTGACCCTGTCTTGCTTGAACAATTTTATATTTCTTTCCTGGAGATCAGACAAGCGAATGACCCAACAAGTTAGAACATAGGCATGGCTATGTACTAAGGGCTAGATAGCCTTGAGAGAAAATAGCATTTTCTACAGTAACAAGATAATAGAATAACTGTGTTCCATTGAATATTGATGGCAATATGCTCCTAGATGTCACTCAGATGCTTTGGAAATTGTATCTTAAAGGTCCTGAGTCAGTCATTGTGATCCTGTCAGTGCTTTAGTAGAAATGAAATGCTTCCCTGTGCTAAGGACAACCACGAGGCCAGTTTTTAACATAATATTTCTTCATGCCCATTTTTCAGGGTTGCACTGACTTTTAGCAGTGTGTTGGTATTTTCCTTGGTGCCTTTAGGTTATACTCTTTGTGACTCGCATCAATCCATTGAAGCATTCCTGTATTCAGTTTCACCATCTGTACTGTGAGGGAAGTAATACCTATTTTTCTATGTAATAATTTTAATCTCTAGCGTGGGGGGATCAAGAAACAGTTATTTAAGAGTAGCTGATTATCATTTGCTTCAATTTATGAAACCACAAGGTGGCTAGGCACCTGAAACTGAAGCAGATTTTTCCTTAAGCATTAATTCTGCATACAGCTCTTTGTAGTAGCTCAAGCAGCATGCAGGCTCATTTCTCAGGCTCAAGGCTTTCTCTCAGGCTTTCTAAATCCTTTTTACTAGTATAGAAACCCCAATCAAATTAAAAAAAGAGCCAAATCAGGCCAAGACTTCTCCCATTTTTCAGTGCTATTTGTTGTGAGTTCTCCCCAGTATTATACCTTGTAAAAAACCTGCAGAAACTTTCTTGCACCAGAAACGGGATGCCAAAATATCATGCAGATATGGCAAGAACAGGTCTTTCTTGGATGCATTTACCCTTGCAAAACATTAATTCTGATGTACAATTTTGCCCATTCCTGGTTTCTGGAGTATTTACTGACAACCTGCCCAGTTCCTGAAGCAATAGGTTTTTATTTCAAACTTATGACTGTGACAGATTTCCAATGTGCACAATAATCATGGTTCATCTCTTTTCCTCTCCTCCTGCAATTTTTTTGGAGTGGGATTTGGTTCTGCTGATTTATGTGCTACTTTGTTCTTTATCTGTTTGCACCTCGCCAGTAAAATAACATCATACTATCATTTCCAGGGTTCACAGGACCCTGTCAGCACTTAGCAGTCAAAGGTCAACCAACTTCACAACTCATGGTTAAAGAGGTTGAAAAATCTCACCTAGTATTAACCCCCAATACATCAAATGAAGAAAAATGGTACTGGCATCACTAATAAAATAGCATTACCATACAGCAGGCTATTTTTGCTGTAGTGCACTGGCAATACAGTTGTTGAGACATGACTGTCCTTGAGATGCCCAGTTCTAGGAGCGTACAATGAAACTTGTGTTCCTGATTGTCACTGATTTATGTTTTGCTTTGTTCTTTATCTGTTTATAAGTATCCAGGAGAGCCATCCACATGTTGCTATCTTTCTTTCATCTTCTGAGCTGTCTGCGACCAGTTCATCTTTCCCTGACACTATCTCTCTGCCCTGTAAGCCCTTCAGCATATGTTTCCTACACTCATTTGCAAGTTCACAGAACCCTGGAAATACTTAACAAGCAAGCAGCAACAAACTTGCCTGAAAAAGTAAAAATAAATCCACCTGATTTCCCTTAGCGAATACTCTTTTTTTTGTATAATAAACCTACATAGAAATGGCAAATACTTGGCTGCATCGAAGACAATAACTTCACCAGGGATTTAATTTTCAGGTATTTGTGCCATTTCTGTTCCAAAGTTTCATGGCTACTTCAAACAGATGTTGTTATGCTGAAAAAGTTATTTCAAATGTAAAATAATTTATGTGGAAGTGTAGATACTATGTTATCCAGAGCATCTCTTCCTCTCATCCTGATCACTAAAAGAATTTTGAAGTTTTTAATCTAACTAGTACCTACATTTCAGTTTTTAGTTTTTACTCCTGCCTTTCCCATCATCTGTCTTTTAAACTGGAAAAACTTGGGAAGGGAGAGACAAAAGGAAAAGAGTGGGAAACAAAGCAAAAAATTACTGCATATTCATTCAAATAATGAAATTTTTAAATTTTTCAATTAGTACATAAAAAAATAGTATCAGAAAATAGATCACAGGAAAAAAAAGTCAGGCATTTTCAGTGAAAAGTACATTTTGATACAAACTTTTAAAACAGCCCAGGTCAAAATATCCAGGCTCCATTCAGCTGCCCTGAGAAATAATTTTAATATCTACTATTGACCGAGGCTCATCTGTCCCACACGTAGGCACTTTTAACCAGAAGCCTAGAGAACTGGTCTCAGGCTGTTGCTGAATAACACAGAGAGGGAACGGATCAGTGGGCTGAACAGAAGCCAACCAGCTGACAGCTGACTCGCAGCTTTGAAGTGTTCTCTGAAATCAATAATCTTCAGATAACTGACAGTACATGAACTCAGTGGATAACTCTGCGTGGCTGCAGTGTTGCTGGTAGCTGAAGGCTCTCCATGTAGACATCCAGTGATGATATTCCAGAGGATAGGTCCCTAGGCCATGATAATTCACCATGAACAGGGAATAGTATTTTTCATAAAGGAAAGCAAAATATTTGAAGAAGAGCTTTCCAACACTAAAATTTCTTGACAATCCAAGATTAAACATGGCAAATCAAGCAGCTTTAGGTATTCTTTCCGACAGGTCTCCCCACTGCTTAAAAACTACAGAATGAAAATCCCACTCAAGTAACTCACAACTACAAAATCATACTTGATCCTTTAAAATGTCTTCATTTCCAGAATGAGGCACTTGGTTCTGAATGACTTTTTTATTCTGTGCTTCCTCATAACATGCTGGACTACAATGACCTGTCTTGTAATTTCTGTTTTGATTGTGCTGTCAATCCTTCCCTGCACACTCCCATTTGTATGCTTACCAACCTGTGAACGGCAATATTTGAATTCTAAGGCTTTGGAATATTAAGGATATGCAAAAATGTAGTGAGTCTGTCTCTCTGGATTTGCATGCATGGGTTGAGAAGGCCAATAAGCCAATAAGTCATTCTTTAAAACTCCCACAGTGTGGGAAATTCATTGGTGACAAACGTCAGCATGATATTTGAGACACATTCAGACACTGTTATGAAACTCCCATTTCTCTAAGGGCTGCTTGAGACTTCTTAGCATTGCTAATGCTCTATAGCCTTCATTATCTGCCCAGTCATTCCCTCTATGAAAATCTTTCTTTTGCTGCTGTCTTTTCTTACATAAAATTAAATACAAATACTACAAAATAAAAGCATTGCCAGTCAGACTGGCACAGCACAGTTTTATCTGTAAGAGACAGCAGTAGGTATTATAACAATTTAGTCTGTGATGCCCTTCACCTTTCATTGCATTTATACACTCATACGTGCACGACATTTTCAATGAATTGACAGGGTTATTTTGCCAACAGGACTAGGGGATAGCTCTATACGTATGAGGACTTCTGGGCACCTAATTCAGCACTGTGTATTCCTATACAGAGGGAAACCAACGGTTTGACACTGCTATATTGGTCTTGATTTCAGCAGCAAATGCTAAGCAGCTACTCAAGCAGTGTCATTAGTATTTCATATAGACACAGGCAATATTTGGGTTATCTCTGCTCGCTCCTCCTTCCCACTTGAATGAGCAACCTAGGTTTAAATTTTAACATTCATTATCTGTCATAGACCTATAAATCTTGTCCTTAATGAAACCTACACTTACATTTCCTTTGTTCAACAGGTCAAGATTTCAACTGGGGAATTTTGCACTGGTGCAACTATGAATCTGGTCATTACTTGTGACAGTAAATAGCAATATACAATGTAGATGAGACCTAAACAAAGACAGGACCAAAAGCAGGTATGGAACGTATTACACTGGAAACTCTGAGAGCAGGTAAAATCTATCTGTTGAGGCAGGTTAAAACTACACTGACAGCAAATATATGGAATCCTCATTAAAAAGATATAAAATGTCATTAATTTCCCATAAAACTGTATTTCAATTACACTTAGAATACAATCTTAAAGCAGGAAGCCTATGTTTAATATCCATATTAATGAATATTTAGAGCTTGTCGCAGTGATTTGTTTATATAAAGAACTTTTGTTTGGCAGTGAAATCATAAAAAGTCACTTGATATTCTAGTAAAACCACTTTCTACAGCCTAAATCTACTAACCAAGGAACAAAGCCATGCCATGTGCTTTACATAGCCGGCCACGTAGGATGAAGATTCACTACTTACACTGATGGCTTGCAAACAATGTGTATAGCAGATTTGTTTGCATAAGAGAATTGTTAAACAATTCTCAACTTTGAGTGAATTTACATGAATCAATCTGTTCATAAACAAGATTGTAGCCTTTAGATAATTTTTTTGTTCTCAAACTGACCTCCTCCCTCTGCCCTGTTTATGCAGCTATGCCATTATGCAACTATGTCATTAATTGGTGGCCAAGCACACATATGGTGTGCTTGGTTATGTGCTTGGTTCTCTGAAAAACTGAGGTCATTTTTGCTTGAATACTGTCAAAAATAATAACTAAAAAATAATAGGAGAATTTTCCATAAAGTGGGAGGCAGAATCATTAAACCCAACATTCTGTATCTAGACAGGCCTGTAATGCTCAGCACAAAGGCCCCTCAGTTGCCTTTTGAACTGCAATCCTTAACCCCTCAGAGGCTCTGAATTTGAGAATAACCCAAGGTATGAAATCATATGCAATTCAGGGTCCTATGCAACGCAGCTTAGAGGCCAGCTAAATGTTTATGTTTGCATGTGCATTTTCTGTTCTCTACTTCTACCAAGTGAGCAGTGGCAAATGACAATTTAAAAAGACGAAATAGTTTTTCAAGGCAGTAAAATCAAATCATATGCATCATTAAAAAGCAGACAATTACCATTCCAGAAACACAGTGGTCCACTTCTGGATGTTTTATCCTTATTGCTTGCAACAAAACCAAAGAGCAACTCCCACTTATTGCCACCATCTCTGAGAAATACCTCTATAACCTTTTGGCTCATCCTGGTTTTGTGATTTTCAGCATTCTAAGGCTAGTGATGGCCACACACTTTTTTCCTTATTCTACAATGTTGAGCTGCAGATTACTTTGGGCCAAATGCACAGGTGCAGCTTCCGTATAGTTCTAGATCCCCAGACAAGAAAAAGACGTTAGACAAATCAGAGTTATGCCAGGCTTATGTATGAGAGTTAATGTTTTTTAACAAGACTGTTGATGACTTCCTAAGTTTTCAGGAAAGAGGAAGGTCTCAATACAAGTGTATACATCACCTTGATACACAGAACTTGGTCTGTGGAGCTATTTATTACTCCTAAGCTATTACTCCTGTTGTTTATTGAGAAAAGACAATCTCCTATGGGGCATTTGGTTGCAACATTATTTAGATAATTTCCTGATGGGCAACATATACTCCTGATAGTTCGAGATTATTTGAAAAGAGTTAGAACAAGGTCCATTATACAAGTAAGACGAAAGCAATCATGACAGTAATTTATGAAGACTACATCTGAGGAAATTTGTGGGAAATGCTATGTAGTTGCAATAGATGAAACAGCAAGATCAACAAAACCTTAGTGAGTGCTGGGTCCCATGATATGGAAATTACGGTGTGCAGCCTCGTGAAGACCTCATTGTAACCTGAACACTGGCAGAGGAAATTAGACTGGTACATCCAAATTTGATGATCAGCAAGGGTTGCAGACAAGACTCTGATGGAATCATGAGTAAGATGGACCTTAAGTCAGGCACAATAACCTGGGTAACTGTGAGGTGCTTTATTCTCTCTTTCAAGCATACTTAGAATTTGACCTTCTAGACGACAGTTAAACCAATCTTTTTTTCTACTAGAATCTCTTAGACCTGTATAAGAATTAAATAAATTAATTAATAAAAATTACAAATTTATTTAAATTTTTTTAAAAAAATATTTTAGGACACACTTTCCAGGGAGAAACATGTACTTTCATTACTAAGAAAACCCTTTCAATTTTTGCTACCTGAAGGACTGCAGATGATAAAATGAACTTTCCTTAAATGAAAGCCTGTTTGGTGGCCTAGCAGGAGAACAGGTATTTTCTGCTTCTTCCATAGAAGTGAAGTAGTCCAAACATGGCAAAAATCACCATAGATAGTTCACTAAGGGAAGAAAATGAAAATGAAATAATTCACTTCTGTTTATTCAATTATAGAAAGTTAAGAAAGCTCTTGGTGAAAAAATTTACCAGAGAAGTCTAATACCAAATTTAATCAGAATATCTTAATTTCCAAGAAAAATCCCACCTGGGACCAGTACACCAGATATGCAACATATTCAACACTGATATTTTAAAAATCCATTTATTTCAAAATCAAAAGCATTGAATTAAGTGCCCAGCTCCAAATTGTTATGTGAATAGAAAAGCTAGAAAATTATTCACATTGTGAAAACTTCTGTTAAAACTGAAAGCAGAAATGCTACATGTGGTTTGGGTGTACAGTACCCATTTCAGCCATGAACAGCCGAATACACAGCTTCATCTGTTACAAACTCGTTGTCAGCTCGTTGACGTCAGATCAGGAGTATTGTGGTTCATTTTGCCAAAAGAAATGTCAGCTGTTTGCTGAAGCAAGGAAGTTGATAAAAATTATTTTGGTGGCATTAACAGCAAGGCTGTAAGTGAGCATAGCTTCAGCATCATGCATTTTTGCAAAATATGGCTTCGCTCCACAATAGGACAATCAAGACTGAACTGGAGTATGATTTGACATGTACACAAGGACAAAACAGATGCCTAACAGCTTACATATGGTGCAGAATTCTTTTAAGAAAATCAGAGTGAGGATGTTGTTTGCAACTTTTCAGATTTAGAAAGCAAGTGTTTTAAATCAATTAGAAAAAAAAATAATGCTTTCAGAGTATTTTGTGGCTGTAATTTAATTTTCCACTTTAAAAAGAAGACAAGTGAAATAAGCATTTGTTCATTTGATAGTGTCACCACTCATGCTTTGAGAAGCAGGGAACTGAAACCCTCATAAATGGTTTATTCTTATGTTCTCTCTCCTTTAGTAAAAGATACTTATATGACCCTATAGCTGCCATATCTGAAAATGGCACATTTCAGTAATAAATTTATTTTTATAAAATCTCATAGCATTAAGATGTCACATCTCTATTTGATAACTGGAGAACACTGGCATAATATAAGTTTAAGAGCTTACTTTCAGCCACATAATGATGCCCACAAATGGAGCAGGAACTGAATGCAAGTTTCCCGAATCCCAGTTCTGTTCACTCCACGAGACCAAAGCTACTCTCAAGTCCTTAGCCTTCATATTCTTTATTCTTCAAAATTTTACTGACATGCAAAAATGCTTGCTGAGCTCCACTGTGTAATTTTACTTGGTCTGCATGAAGTATACATGCTGATCCCAGATTTGTTGTAGCAGTCACTCCTTTCCTGTGTGGTAACTGTTGTGGTCCCCCAGCAATGGGACCGTCTCCCACACCTATACAGCCCATTCTACACGTATGCCTTTTGCATGATCCAAGAGTAATTTTTTCCAAGTCCAACCTTGACCACAGATATCATCTGAGTCCCGTGCAGTATCAGCCTTCCTGTAATAAAAGACACTTCTGTTTGTGCTTTTCTTTTCTTGGGAGATACTAATTTCAAAGCTGTGCCACAAACTGGTGGTAGTAAGGTGATTGGTCATGTTGACTTCTGAAAACCACAGTGGAAAGACCATCAGATAGAACAGAACCCATGTGAAGTTAAAATAAACTTGGAACAAAAGTCACACATTGGGATTGAATGCTTGAGAAGAACATATCAGAAATTATAACAGTGAATGAATAATGACTTTACTAACAGAAAACAGACTTGCTAGGCCTGATTTCAGTTTGGCATTATTGAGCCACTGTTACTAGGAGTAATCCTTTTTCCTAAACGATCTTTACACTACACCAACTAAGAAACCACTTACTTGTCAATATTGAAAGCACTATTTCCTTAGAAATAATGTCATTTGTGTACATACATCTCACACACATTTTCGTTTGTTTAACTAAATCTCTGTGGCCTGAGGATTCCCAACATATGATTTACCTCTTCACTGATCATTGGTTTATTACAATGTAGAGCTGTCTAAAGTGTGATTAATGCAGAACAATCCTGATAAACCTCCTTTCTAGACATGTCGGGGTAGGCCAAGATTATATCTATTATTACAGCCACATGAGCAGCCTTTCCCAAGGCACACATCACACTGATGTACATCCAAGCAAACTGCAGAGAGAAGTTAATTTATGACATATTTGGAAAATCACTTTGGTTCTTGAACATCAGAAGATGTTTCCTGGCTTACATATGGGCTTAGGGCTTTATTTATAAGAAATTAGGTTTTTCATAAACATAGCTACATAACCTTAATGTGCTACACTATAGTTCCCAGAATGTGTGAAACTATGAATGAGATGGAAAGAGGAACTGGGTAGGCAAGACAATAGATGCATATTCCATTTCAAATTGGTGAATAATTTTTTAAGTAACAGCTATTGATACTATGCATTATTTATCACAGACCCCTTTGAAACCATCTCTCCAGAGTATTATGCCACGTTAAATTATCTCCCTTTTTCAGAATCATCTAATAAGACATTAAAGATATCTGGCTGGAAGCAAGAGCATGGAAAAGAGAACAGCACATATTTTATATGTGTTTCATGCAAAGACCAAGGCTCCTTCTCTTTTCAATGCTTATCAGAAGCACAAAGCACACCTAGCTTCCCTAATTTTGATGACAGCTGAGCTCTTATGGACTATTTACCTTATAAATTCATGTTTCTACAAATGCTTGTGGGAAAAGTCCTTACTCTTCCCTTGTGCAGGCAAGCTTTCTGCCAGTTATATTATTAAGTTATTCCCCTCAGGAAATTCTCATTTTGTACTACACAAGCCATGAGAATGAAAGCAAACCAGTGCAAAACCAGGGAACACAGCATTAGCATTACCTTTACTCTCAATGGAGGAGCAAAATCCTCACATCCATCACTCAGATCACTTGCTATGGTTTACTGATGTATTTACCTGTTGTCTTTCTAGCTCATTTTTACTGACACTTGTTCAGCTATCAGGCTTCACCACTGCCTCTGTTCACTTGCATTTAATTTTTAAAAAATGTTCTTTCTTTCCCGAAATGTTTCAATTTGAAGTCTGTTGTATAAATTAATAGACTTTAACATCAGCAGTCACTGCAACCTTTACTAATAGGGTGCTCTAGTCAAGTGAGAAGTTTAACACATTTCTCAGTAAATATCCTAATCATTAATTATTCTCATGGTTAAAAAAACGTGTTGCTTGTTTCTAGTTTGAATCTGCTTTGTCTTGCTTTTATTTGGATCTTCTCAGGTTTTATCAGATTCTCCTAGTGCTGTAGTGTGTTCTTGTCACCACTACTCTAGCTGTTGTTTCCCTCTCTTTCGGTCATATAACACGAGTAACAATTCAATAAAGCTGGTAGCCATAAGAAGTATATGCGTCAGTGTGTGACCTACTAATTGTAGATTTCTACACACATGTATGAATTGTGCACACAAATACATACACGTACGCAGGGAAAACTGCACATACGTACTCAGAATTGTCACTGAAGGAAAGGGACCGACCTTATGGCAATGCCAGCAGATCCAGTGGTTAGAGAAAGAGACACAAGACCAATGCATGTGGCCTCCAGGACTAAAACTGTACTAGGTGGGGATATTAAAAGAAGTACCTTAATGATTGCAAAGTGTGTGACTACATGAATATCACATTTTTTCCTTATATAGGTATGGAATATGGTATATTCACAGGAGTCTTTTGGTTTCTTTAGTGCTGACACTTACCTCTATGCATTCGTTTTACACTGGTGGAGCTTTAGTTGTTTTGTTATTCTGGAGAGGACATGAAGAAAGCTCAGTAACATAGAAATCGTAGAACATATTGTCCTAAACTATCCCTCATTATTAAAACTACAGAGAGAAATATAGGAAATCGGAGCCTCAAAACACAGCTGAAAGAACTGAGAGTTGAATTCAACCACCAGTGAATTGCACTCCCACACACGTACAGCTCCAGACAATAGGCTGATTCAAGACAATGAATGCACAAGAAAAAAGTCACTATTCTCCCTTTTCTCTCTGCAATGCTAATTCTTTTCCTCAAATTGAATGCCTGAAAAACAGATCCAGTGTTGAAATCCTTTCTTTCGTAGTTGATAACATGAAATATACTATGATATCACTTTGACTTCATCTTGACTCTGAACATAAACTTTTTCCTAAGAAACATGTACATTATCAAAATTCATCTGCTGTGTGAATTGGTATTCTGAATGTGAACACCATATCAAGATGAAACCCGCTGAGAGATGAGAAATACAACTTCCTGATGATACCACTATCTTATATTGACTGATATATGAAAGATCTGTTATAAAGAATGAGTGTAACAAGATGCTGGCATTTTTCATAAAAGGATCTTAAAGCCTTTTTATATACAAGATAAAGGAGTGAGCTGTTAGTCTATTATTTTTAAAATCTTATGTACATAACAATTGAGGCCAGACACTGCTACATTGCCAGCTCCAAACAGAAACAGGTTTGCCATGCAGTCTGATCTTTACCTAGCATCCTTTTGTGTGTGGCGTCCTAGGTAATAGGCAGTTTAAGCCATATGTATTCTCTCAGTATACTTGCCAGACTGATACCTCTAGCTTTTTTCCTTGTTTCTGACTGGCTGGGATTAATTTCTTCTTCCTTCAACTGCCTGAGAGTGTGCTCAAGCCAACCATCGAGGTTCCTTCTTGAGGCAATGGGGAGAGATGAGCACCTCTGGAGGATGGCTCATCTCAGGTCACCACGTTAGGTGTGTAAAATATGTGGAACAGTTTGCCTTTGGAGATGCTTATCTCTTCCTACTGACTAGAAAAGCAGCTTTGCTTTGACGAAGCAGCTCTTTTATCTGACAAAAGTTCGATGAAAGGAAACCCAGACACAGGGACCTAATTGGCCTCTCTCTGCGTATTACAATGTGTCACACTGGCCAGGTCTCAGTCGATGCCTCGTTGTGTGAAGCTCACCACAAACACAGAGGTCCCTGTCCTGCGAAGCCTGCATTAGGAGATCCCATCATGTATGTGCTGTCTTGATACACGTAAAGTGAGGTAAGCCTAGGTAGGCAGAATCTTCCTAATTGCCCCTTCAGGAAGCTTAATTTATTATCATTTTTCTTGGCTTTCTGACATAAAAGGGGACTCAAGAAAGACAACACCACCTCTCAAGAAATTAAGCAAGGATTGGCTCCGATCTGATGAAGTGACAGCCTATTCTTCACTTCAGTTTCTCAGTTTAGGCATAAAACATGGGTACAATTTAGCAGGAGGGAGGCAAACAGCTGTAAATTAGAGAAGTGAAGGATAAATATGTAAAAATTTATGTATTTTACACATGCTCACGTGCATGTTTACTTACTTGTTATCATTTTTAAGATTTCCAATGGGAACAAATTCAGTAATTGCTCAAAGTAATAATGCAAGAATATCATTTTAGCCTAGGAAGTGAAGAATGCTACAGTTTTGTGGAAAGTTAATACTGGGTAAACAATAATAAAAGCAAATGAAAATCAGCTATAAATTGATGCATTGTCATGTTTCCCCCATCTCAAAGAACAGATTCACCATATGGTCTTTTTATAAATATTTCGGAAGTAAAGTGACTTCTGGAAGGGATTGGAGTCTCAGCTACGCACAGTTATCAGCATTTTAGAAGATCCAATTTGAAACATCTGCTTACTCTTGAAAGAGTTATGTCGAAACAAAAAACAGTCCTTATTTAGGAGGGTTGTATGCTCAGAGTTTTATATTCTCCCCTCTTTTCTTCAAGGATAGCGGGAAGAGGAGAGAGCTGCACAAGCATTTTGCTTCCACCTCTTCCAGGTCCAAGATTTAAAGCTTTATGGTGAGGAAAATCAAGATGACAGATGCAAAGAGACAGTAAATTACTGACACACTCCTCTTCAATCATGCTTTGAAGTGCTAAAGAATTCAGACCAAATCTCAACCATGAAAGCTTTGTAAGAGGCAAGCTGCAATTTACTAGGCCAGTGGAATGTAACAGATACATTTTTAAAGAATGCTTTTTTTCAAATCTTGGGGTTTAGGACAAGGCAAAAAATTTTGAAAACAGCAAATGTTTTTGACCTCTGCAATGTTTACGGTTTTGGTTATACTGTTGTTATCAGTATGCAGTTACGATCCCTGCAACTTGCACTTCTTCTAACCTTCCAGACAGACTATAAATATTTAACAGCTCTTGCAAGTTGATTTACATAGTACTTACTGGGTAAATAATACCTCACTTCTGAAAAATGTATGCACACATATAGTGCAGTATAAATAATTAAATATAATAACAACAAAATAATAATAGAGAAAATATCAATTTTCAGAAGACATAGTCATCTTTAGATAGATTTTTGAAACACTTGTCTTTTCCTTTCTAACATTATTTCTTTGTCTCTTCCTTCCTTTATCCTTCCTCTAATGAGTTTATTATTGTTATCATCATAATATAAATTTCAATCAGAATGCTTTTTTTCTGAAATGTTTTGCATACTATAAGTAGAAAGCAAAGCCATTCAGCATATTTGCTGATGTTTCATGTATCATTCCAAAGGATTAATTCTAATATGGACTCAGATCTTGCAATAGCATCACAGATGGAGCAACTTTTATCCTTTCTGGAGTGGCACTGAAGTCAGCATAGATCTTCGTCAGTTCATGGGTCTGTACAATTTGATCCAATTGGTGAAGCCACCAGGAAATTCTCTAGTGGAGTAGTGTAGCTCTGAGTCAAGCATAGAAATGCAAAATTAATTCTTTACTTTGCCACACAATATTAACACATAAACAGATCTTTGGAAATGTCTGGAACAGTCCATGTCCCAAGAGCTGTCACATCCCTCTGTCTCCCAATGTAGGTAGCATCATAGAAATAACCGTCTTTGAGTGCGATGCTTGCAAAGTTCTTGTTTGAAAGGCTACCAAGTGGTGATTGAGATCATCGTCTGATCTGAAGAAGAATCATCACACACATTTTGATAAATAAGAGGAAAGTAGAATAGCCATGAAAGGAAGATAGCCAGCAGAAAAGGGAGAGTTGCTAAAGGTCTGATATGGCCCATGCAATAGTCTGCGTAAAATACCTTTCTATCGCTAGAGGTCTGATACGGCCCAGGCAATAGTCTGCGTAAAAATACCTTTCTAACAACCTTCTGAATGAATAGACAAGAGAGACACCTGTGTTGATCAAATACAAAGAAAGGACACAGTAGCAATCAAGACAGTACAAATGGAGTCCAGAAACAGATTTAGCCATGTTGCTGGATAAGAGAGGACACATTTTAGAGATGTTATACAACTGCTTCTGGAAAAGAAGACACCGAAGTCTAAGTCAACTTAAATATGAGTTCAAAAGGGAACTGCATGTCTCTGCCAATGAACATGACTTTCTCTGTATTTCAGCTTATAGTTTTCATCCTTGTTAGTAATTTTTTCACAATTAGTTAATTCTTTTATTTTGCTCTTAGAAACTCATTTAGCCTCTTTCCCATGAAACTTGCTGATAACATGGATGAAGAAAAACATTTTAAAAATAGGACACTAGCCTACACAACTTGATAGAAGCTATTAAAGAGCTGATAAGTTTTCCAAAGGAAATTTCCAGGAATGTGAAAAATTCAAGGATAGTTTCCTCCTTTGTCTGGTTCACATCAGGGAATTGACCCTCATGTAAATCAAGTTTCACAGCCTCCTCTTGAGGAGGTGCTTCAAATCCTGTGCCATTCTTGGGCAGTTCTTCTGCCACTTTGTTGATTTCTTTCATGAAAAATGATCAAAACCTCTTTTCTTTCTTTTTTTTTTTTTTCCTTCTCATGCTAAACAGAAGCAATTTGAGAAATCACATAAGATCTTCTTTGTGAGCTTGATACCTTCTTTCCCATCTGAGTATTATGGTATTCCTAATAATGAACATGTGGAAGTCAGAACCTCACAGTTACCTCGCTTGGAAGGTGACACCTTGAAGGTAAGACAGATCTATTTGTAATCATGATTCACAACTGCCGTAGTGTTTTTATTCATGTCCCTGCACAATTCTTCTGAATAATGCATCTATTCCTTAAAGAATACCCTCTAACAATTGCTGAAACTTTGCATTTTTTGTATTATAACAGAGGAAATGGTGTTTGAACAACACTCAGAAGATACGTGATTTGGATCCAC
This sequence comes from Harpia harpyja, assembly GCF_026419915.1. Classification (NCBI taxonomy): domain Eukaryota; kingdom Metazoa; phylum Chordata; class Aves; order Accipitriformes; family Accipitridae; genus Harpia; species Harpia harpyja. The sequence continues at coordinate 13,689,887 of NC_068954.1, forward strand.
AGTTTGCAGTCAGAGTCAAAACTCCCCTTCCTTCCTTCAGGAGCTACTATGGCCACAGATGAGCTCCCTACCACTTTCCTAGAAAAATATATTCAATAAAGGAGCAATGTTCTGGATCTGCCATAGACCCATAAAATTTCCAGACACAGGAAATCTTCTGTGGAGTGGTGTTGGACAGCAGAGATCTTAGAGACTAGTGCTCTACCAGTAAATGAAATCATGACAGGTAACATTCCCAGGCACTCACATTCAATCATCTGAACTAGTAAATTGTTAGGACAATCACTATTTTGATTCAGGTCAATTAGAAATTTCTCAAAAAACTCCTGGGCATGGTTAAAGACTTAGCCTGAGGACATTTGCATTAGATGATATTGGCATAGGCAAGTACAATTCTTTGACAGCTGGCTTCAGAGTCAGAGGATAAACCCATCTACCTTTAATTTACATGCAGGTGCACTCAATAAGCACATCCCAGAAAAACATGGAGCTATTTCCAGGATTTCCTAGACAGCACAGAAATCTCTGTGTCATTGTCGTGGTTTAATCCCAGCCAGCAACTAAGCACCACGCAGCTGCTCGCTCACTTCCCCCCACCCAGTGGGATGGGGGAGACAATTGGAAGGAAAAAGGTAAAACTCATGGGTTGAGATAAAGACAGTTTAATAGGACAGAAAGGAAGAAAATAATAATGATAATAACATTAATAAAAGAATTGGAATATATGAAAACAGTGATGCACAATGCAATTGTTCACCACTCAACGATTGATGCTCGGTTAATTCCTGAGCAGCTATCTGCCCCCCCAGGCCAACTCCCCCCAGTTTATATACTGGGAATGACATCACATGGTATGGAATACTCCTTTGGCCAGTTTGGGTCAGCTGTCCTGGCTGTGTCCCCTCCCAACTTCTTGTGCCCCTCCAGCCTTCTTGCTGGCTGGGCATCAGAAGCTCAAAAATCCTTGACTTAGTTTAAACACTACTTAGGAACAACTGAAAACATCAGTGTGTTATCAACATTCTTCTCATACCGAACTCAAAACATAGCACTGTACCAGCTACTAGGAAGACAATTAACTCTATCCCAGCTGAAACCAGGACAGTCATATTTTCAAGCCTACTTGAAAATCTTAAAGGGTTTATTTCTTTTTTTTTTTTTTTTTTTTAAATACTTTAATGTAATCATATGCCTCCTGGAGCTGATGACATAAGCATAGGTTTATAAACTCTAAGCTTTGGCCTCAACTTCTTGGCTGTCCAGCCTTGTGTCCTCAAAAAAACCCAGAGACAGCCATGCCCAAATTTTGTACTTACAATTTCTCTCCATGACATGTCTTGTCATTTGGGTTTGAACTAACTAAAAAGACCATGCTCATTATCTGTAATATCCGCAGAAGGGAAGAAGAAAATATGTTTACAGTTAACAATTAAAAGGGAGTGTTTCAAATGTCATCACATTATGATGTCATAGCAATACCTGTATTCCACTAGAAAGTGCTAAATGCCAAGCGTAAATGATTTCACTATATGGTTAGTGAATCTGAATTTTTCTGTTTGGAAGAAGGAAATCATATGGATATAGTCATAATCTGAAGTCACACTGTTCATATCTGGATTTGTATCAAAAACCTTTTCCTTATTTTTCACAATATTTTTCTCTACATTGTTGCTATATAGAAGCTCTAAACAAACAATAAGGAAACTAAGCAATAGTTGTAACTATCTATGTACACAGTACTGTAATATGAACAAACTGATGACAGCTGGAAAAATGCTTTCCCATTGTGCTGTTTTTCATTTCTAGTAGCATGGCACTTCTGCTCTTTAAAAAGCAGCAGAGAAATCTGGCACAGACAGCTATTGTGAGGGATGCCTCCTTTCTAACCAGTGGTTTAAAGTATACATATTAATTTTTCTCTGTTTTAACTAAAGATTTTCTAAAACACTACCTTATATGCTATGCTTTAGTTATGTTTTTGTAAAACATGTAATTGCAAATGACTACAGAGATAGTGAAGTATTCCCATAGTGTTAGAAGCCTCAGCATAGACACACCATTTAGTCCTTGAAGACTTGAGATTAAAAAAGTGCCATATTGGCATTTCAGAGAGAAATGCTTAAGGCCCATAGACACACTGATTTTGTGGTGTTTTCACACCTGTAATGTTCTAACACGTTAGAAAAGTATTATCAAATAAGAGATGTTCAACTTGAGTATAGCCTGAATTGAGCTCTTCTGGGCAGCACAATCTTCATCCCTATGCTTCCTGGGTGAAATCCTAGCATTTCTGAACTCAGCTTTTAGTCAAGAATTTTCTCCTTGTTTTCAACAGAGCTTGGGCTTGAAACACCTATTTTTTACTCCCTGTAAAAAAAAAAGTAAAACAAAATATTGATGAGGGAGAGAAAATTAGCTTTCTTAGCAAGGCATGAGAAATTCTCTCCCTGCACAGGAGAGGGTTATGGCAGGGTAGTGAACAAAGCTGGTTAGGAAGGTTCCAGGGTGGTTTTGTAAGTGCTCCCATAAGAATGGTAATGCAGCCCTGCACTGAATTTCATGATATTTCAGATGAGCTGTGCTGCAGCTCCCAATGGGAAGGCCCTCAATTACAAGGTCACACTGCAAAGCTGAGCCACAAAAAATGGCGCCAATCTCCATTGGTCCCTGCCAATCTTTAAAAATCAGAAAGGAAGTAGAATTGTGTCTGATGTTCCAAAGATCATGATCTGGACATATATCTGAAACAATTTATAACACATTAAAATATTCTCAATGAGCTGCTTTAATTCAACTAGTATATTCCACTTGAGTATCAGAGTTTTAAAAAGTAAAGAGGATTTACCATCAGGAGAGCAAAGACAGTTCAAGAAAAAAGCATATACATTTAGCCCTGGTAAATAAACAAATTACTGGACTTTCAGTCACTAATCAGTTTAACTACACTTTTCTCATTCATTTGGCTGGATCAGCTCTAGGGAATTACCAAACAGAGAGAGGAAAACGTGATTTCACAGAGTGCCTTGTGATGTACCTAATAAATCCAGTACTGGAGCCTGACTGTTCACTGATGACAACAGACCATGCCTTCGGTGTCATGACCCCTGGTGGGCTAAGGGGCATGACTCTCAAAGGGTTAATCTTTCCCACCTGTTGTTGACCCCAGAGCAAGCTCTCCTGGCAGGTCTCCTGCCAGGAGAATGTGGCCCCTGACCTTTGCGGGAGTGGGATGTTGCGGTAAAGGCTCTCACTGACAAGCACTGCAATCTGGCACGCTCGCCCCAACTTTCTGGTGGTTGAATCCAGTCGTAAAGCAAGGTGTGAATAACCAGCAAATCATGAATTTGAAAGGCAGAGGTAAAAATGGGGTACAACCCCCCAAAAATCTCCATCAGCTCTCTGTGAGGGTTACCATGAGCTGCATGTTCTATGTTGTTGGTTTGGGCTTTTCCTTATGAAAATATTAGAATCAACCCAAGCTGAAACAACAAAAATAATTACTAGAAAAGTCAAGAATATTGAAATTGAGACACAATTTCAGCCAAACCCAAGCAGTTAAAAGCCAAAGCTGTTGACCTCCTGAGTTAATACAACTGTTCTGATCTATTAGGTACAAGCATATCTAAAAAGCAAAGGCATAAGAACAGTCTCACAAGGTTAACCTTTATAAATATAGAGAACATCATATTCTGAAGATTCAAGATATCTTCATGAAGCCCAAACTCTTTATCTTCTCTTGTGAATAGTTTGTTATCTGAGCCATACCCACTTGGGAAGAGGGTTCCTGAGACATCAGAAATATTTTACCTATAGAGTAACTGATGCAGGAACATCTCTGACATCTGCTAAGTTTTTCTACTGATGTCCTATGCTGCTTTGCTACCCAACTACGTTGCCTATTAGAGCTTTTCTCTACCTGTGAAGAAGCTTTTGTCAAGTTTTCTTGTTGATCACAAGAAAGATCAACAGAAAAAGATTTCTGTAGAGGTTCTTTCACCAAACTGCCTGCCTAGAGAAAGCCTTGGACCAGTACTTAAGGCACAAGCCTAGGACTTCATAGGTCTTCCAGGTACTGCTGTGCACATAGCTTGCAAGTGACCTTGATCAAAACCCTCTAACTACAGCTTTAAAAGTACTTTAGTGTTTTAATGTCTCCTCTGTGCTGTCATGTGGTAGAAGTCTCAGCCCTGAGGAAGAGCAGTATGCATATGAATTCTGATACTAATGCCAAGACAGCTGGGGAATTAAGGAATATGTTCTCCTGAATTATGAAGTTGTGAAATGCAAAGGAAAGGGGGTGTGCTCCTGTGTCTAAAAAACCTGCCTGACCAGATACGAGCCACTGTCTCTAAGGTGAGAGGGGTCCAACTGTTGGAACCTGGCCCGTGAATCTGCCTTCAAAGGATTCCCACATGGAGAAAACCACAGTAGTATCACAGAAAAGTACATATCCCAGACAAGCTGAGTCTGAGCTCACAATATTTGAATCAGATCATGCAGTATTAAGAAACACATATTTGAAGGTGAATACTCCTGCTACAGGTCTTCAAACATTTACTGTAGTAGGGGCTTGAATATCCACCTGTGGCTTCTCTCCATACTGATCAAGCCATGCACTGCAAGCCCAGAAGCTTGCTTCCTCTGCAGCCTAAATGTAGGAAGACACTTGAATTCACTGAATGCTATAGCCCAGTCTATATTACCCTTCTGATAGAGGCAGAAAGAGGGGAGAGACAAATATAATTCCTAACCCTCACACTCACTCGTTCATCTGACCTGTCTTTTCTTTCCTCAGTACTTGTCTCTAAGCATAAATGGGAAATCCTCAAATTGCTATGGGAAATCCTCAAATTGCTATAGGAAATCCCAAGTCACCAAGGGGACTTAGAAAGGAAGATGCAGGTACAAGATGATGAACCACTGGAGTTTTGTCATTCACTGCCCACCTGTTCTCCTTATGCCATTCTCTGCTTTCTTGCATGCATGGAACTGCTTCCATATTGGCAGCTCGGCTGCTTTGTGCAGCAGCACAGGTCTGCCCCAGTGGAGTTTTGCCAGGGAACTTAATGGAAGCAAGATCAGGCTCAGAGATAGAAAAATATGGGCACTGAGATTCAAGTGAGGAAATCAACCAATAACATTCAATTAGTATGTTAATATGGCAAAATTTGGTTGTCAAAGTATGCTTTGTTAATAATAGCATTCTTTGATTGCTATTCTTCATCCAGCCTTCCAAAGAGAGAACTAGATCTATTTCCTTTTGTATTTTGTGGGGTCTTAGTATATGAGACTGACTCAAATTCCAAAGCCGACCAATCAGGAGTGACACATTAGAAATAAGTCCTTCTTGGAGAATATTAATTACCATTTATTTTATGAAAGAAAATAACCTCCTATGAAAAATTCACTACACATTCCTTTAGAAACCTTCAAAATATTTCTGACTGCAGACAGCTTTTTACACCGGTTGAGTGCCCTGTAAAACCTGCTTGTGTACATTTTCTTGTAGAAATCAACTGACCATGTTTTCCATATGTCTGAGGTTCCAAGAAACAGAGAAAGCTTTATTTCTGCTAAGTTCTGTCAGGTTGGGCTTTTCTTCTTTAGGTTGGTGATCAACTCTGTCAACCTCTCTGTAAGCGGAGCTGGTGTTAAATAGGAGATTGGTCACCTATAAATTATCTGGAGCCCTAGGGGACTTCCTGAAAGGCACATGAAGAAGCAATTGGGCCTTATGTCATCCTGTGTGACTTCTGAGCATTCATCACCAATGGACCATGCAAGTGGGTTAAGGCTGCGGTTTACTTAAACCCACTTCAGAACAAACATTGGAGGGTGTATGGGAGAACTAGAGAGAGGAAAGGGCAGTATAATGTGGAAGGGATTTGTTTCACTTCTGTTAAAGCCTGAATATTCTGCAGGGTACCTATTCTGCAGAGAAAAGTGAAGACTAGAATATCGAAGTGCACTGGTGGATATAACAATAGGAAAGTCAGAATTTCCAATAATAAATGTTGTGGGCTTTGCTATGATGGCTGTAATCTAACAGAAAACATTAAAATGGTGGAGGGGCAGAGAAATTTGCTTCCTCTATAGAGGACAAATTGTATCTTACACTTTAAATACACTAACATTTTCAAACCTTCACATTCAGATTTATGTATTAATGTATTTAAGCCTGCAAATCTACACCACAGCTTTCTCACTCATTCTATAACCATTTTAGAACAAACTAACGGGACCATTGAATGCAATTGCAGAGATTCCCAAGCTAGCATTAATGCACATTGGGAAGGCAAGTATCAGGTATAGTCACCAGCTCAAATTTAAAAGCAGTGTAGTCATGTACCTGCAACAGCTCCTAGCCTTATTTGTCTTTCAGTATAAACAAAGATATACTGCTTCCACATATGAGATGTTTCATAGGAGGATGGATAGCTCTGTACTTTATCACCTATAAATCACAATTTGGGGGTTGTCTGTGTGGAGACTTTTCTGATAATCTCTGAACCCATGGTCTATTTATATCGACGAAAAGCTCTAAAGTAGCTGCCCACAAAGATCTTTTAACATGATGCTGATTAGAGTAATTCTAAAACAAGTTTCTGTGGCAGTGTTTAAATCCCACCATAGCATATGGTGACTAAGGACTCCCAATACATACAATACACAGATGTTTCCTGCTCTCGCAGGGAAAGGACATTTGGTTTATGAAAGCAAGGCTTTTCTGCATCATTTGCACAATGTAAATTTCAGGAATGGCTCTGAAATACAGAAATTCTGTGTTGCATTAAAAAAAAAAAAAGGCAGAATATTTCTATATCTCTCTTTTCAAAACCTTGTAAAACTTTACATTCAAAGGAGAAAAATATACTATTATGCCTTAGAAAATAAAATATTTATTCCAAAGAATATTTAGAATATTTAATTATAATGGATACTCTCTCACACACACACACACACACACACACACACACACTAAATCTGTATGTCCCAGCTCAGGTTTTTGGGAAATGCATGTTAGCTTGGGATGGGGAAGTGTGAAATCAGGACACCCATAATAACAAATACAAGACATGGATCACTTGCTATCTTCACACTCAGGTTTGCAGATAATTAGCGGTTTGGTATGAAGGGATGAAACTTCCCTCTGGAGGCTTCTAGATTATATAGATTTACAACATATGGATGTCCTTTCAGTCCAACGGCTTTGAAATGTTCTGTGTGCAGAAAGTATGCATGTGAAATGAAAAAGCAAAGTACTAAGTAAAATGATCTTGGTTTCATGCTAAAAATCTGGTATACAGGCAAATATGTATTTTATTATTATTTTATTATTTTATTATATAATTTCCAAATTGCATTATAATATTAAAAAAATACATTCTGATAATTTCCTTTTTAAAAAAACCCAAACAACTAATTGTGATTGAGTCTAATTCGATCTTATGTCAGCCTTCTGACATATTCTAATTCCACATCATTTCATATATTGCAGAGAATAAACAGAATTCACTGCAAATCTCCTCTGCAGTAGTGTATCTTTTCTTTTACTTATCTGACAATAAGACTTTATGGAAGACATTTTGTATATTCTTGTTACTAATAGGCATTTTATTGTTACTACTATTGTTATTGTATCATTCAGGTAATGTAATGTGAGATATATTAAAGAAGGTTATGAAAATAAAAAGCTAGTTCAGAAACAGTGCTGTAATTACACCATTTTTATGACCTTCCAGTTCTGAGCCCAGCTAGAGGTAATTTTGTTCCCCACTAGCCCAGCTCAGAGTCACTTCAAGACTATTGATTTCAGGTATGCCTGGAGGCATGCTGCAGCTTGTGGGCTACTGGATTTGTCTTCTCTTTTCTGCCACCAGCAGCCAATATCATACAGGGTGACAAGGATACAAGATGAGTCTTTCATCTTTTTAATCTTGTGTTGTGTTTTCTTGCCTTATAGCGCTGGATGAGAACATCATATCAACAATTGCTCGCATAATTTTTCTGCTCTGAATTGTCAGTTAATCTCATAAAAACAGAGTGTACCTAGACACTGTCACCTTTTCTCCTCAGTCTCATTGATCTTTGTTAGCACATAGTGTACTTCTAAGAGAAAGACAGATCAAAAGCTGACGTAAGAAGTGTGCTTCAAAACACCATGAACAATAGAAAACTATAACACATTTTACTGTAGAGAATACAACAATGCGAGCTGTGTCATATGTCCAAGAGTTTTATACTGTGAATGGTCTGGTGGTATACCTAATGAAACCTGTTACCTATCAAAATCACAGGTAAACTGGTTGACTTTGTCATTGCCTAACATAATGAGTTCCTTGTCTTGCGTTATGTCTCAACATCTATTGCAATACTAAGAAATTATAAAAATAGAGCAAGTTTATTATTAATAACAAGAAAGATTGGAATATTAAATATTAAGACGAAGTTGGATGCTGATGTAATGTAGACTGGTAGGGCAGGAAAAAGTGAACTCTGGGGGGGTCTCATCTACGGCGTGTGATCAGGAGCATGCAAACACTGCACCATGGTACTCATGGAATAGGGTATTGATCCTCTATGTATCTGCCACCCAGTAGTAAAAATACTTATGAAATCTGTGCAGACAAGTTTCCCCATTCTGTACAGCTATGCTTGATTTTCTTAATCTAACATCACAGGACAGCACTTTCTCCATCCCCTGCTTAAATTCTTTCAGCCCCTTGGCTGAGCCATATCCCAGTGATTGCCACTGTGTCAAGCTTTCTTCACCATTTGCTCTGTCCAACCATTACCAGTGTTTTGTTACCACAGATAGGTATGGACTATTTTGGCAGAATGGCAAGGCTGCAGCAAGACTGCAACCTGTTCCAGTGGAGTGAGAGTTCAAAAAACTGGAAATTTAAAATTTTGTGTAAAAAAATGAAAATAAATGGGTATATCTATAGGCATACACTTGGAAAAGCTACTTTGTTATTTGATGAGAATTGTAACTTGAACATCTCATTCCCTTAATCTCCAAAATGAGGGCCAGATTCAAAGCATGGTCTTTATCATTGCCAGTGTAAAGAGGTTTGGTGAGACACCTGTGTATTTGTTTTTATTACTTTTATCCAGACTATGGCTTATTACCACTCCCAATATCTCAGAAAGTTTTTGGTTAAGAAAAGCTTATCTCTGAGCAGCTTTTACTCTGATATTCAGTGTCCATATAACGTAAGACATGTCTTCCTTCTCTGCAACGTTGAACTTCATGGTATGTTTGATACATCAATGTCACTGACAGAGTGAAAGATCTATGGAGAATAGCCACAGAAGGGCTGAGAGCTTCAGCAGACTTTCTGCCTATGAAAGATGGGATCGCAGACTTCACCAGCTTTAAGCAACATTTTTCTCTTCTCTTTAGTTTTTCACCAATTTCTGCATGAAGGCCTACTGAAGAATACTACAAATGAAGCCAAGTTGGGAATTGAAATCCATTGATAGTTTGGTGGGGTAGAAAAATAAATGCTCCTCATCTGGGCTAAAAGGTAACAAAGTAGTATAAGGGTGTTGGTATAGCTGCAGAAAAGAAAGCAAATATTGACCATATGCTTGGTAAAAACAAAACAAGCAAACAAAAAATGTAAAGCAAATATGACTCAAAAGCCTTACAAATTAATAAATTAATTGGAGGAACTTTGAGATATTTATGGTAAGAATATTTCTTTCTAGTAATTCAGAATTCAGCTACAGAATGACCAACGTTGCAGGGTCTACATGAAAATAAACTAACATGTAGCTGGGATTTTTTGCAACAAAGCTGTAGGTAGTTCAAAGAAATGAAGACAGACTTTGTAAATATGGTGTACACTTGTGCTTCTTAGGTATGAAATACCACGGCTACTTGCGGAAGTTCAAAGCTTTCTGAATGGAGAAAGCCAAGTCCTGCTGACTTCTATCAGTTTCTTAGGTTATGATAGGTTTTACAAGTGTTATCAACTAAATCTGATTCTACATCAAGCTATTCAATATTTATTAAAGCTGCAGGCTGATCCTATCTCCCTTGCTTGGGTGAGTAATCCTAATTCCTTTAAGAATTTTTATTGATATCTTGTAAATAGGATTTGTAAAATAAACCCCAGAGCTTGGTAGGAAGACTGATAATATGATTGCCTAGAAAGGAAGAATTAAAAACATTATCGACAGTAGACCCATGTGTCTTTCTGCTTTCTTTGCAATGGGTAATGAAGATGTAAATATGTTCTTTTCTTAAGGGATTATTTGTTTGCCTCACAATGTGCAGAACAAGGGTCTATAGAAATTGCTTACAAAATCAGTGAGACAGACAGAACAGATGACAGAACCAAACCAGTTCTTGCACGTATTTCAGTCTAGCATCCACCAAATGTTTTTCGTAATGTCTTACCATGTGCTACTGTACTACAATTTCCCAGGTGATTGTCCATCTTCATATTACATTCCTACAGTGGAGACAGACCAGGATCTCATCACAGATCAGAGAAGATAAAGGCTTAAAGGAGAAGATATCTTTAATATAATCCATTCTTTAAAGATCTTCCTGCTCATGGATAATTTGAATAAAAACAAAAGCAGATTAATTATATTTGAAATATAACACAATAATATTTAAAAATTCTAAATAGAAAAAAAAAGAAGTAAATTTTGATTCCATACCTATTAGATATGTAATGGACTAAGTATTTATTACATACCTACAGATCAGTTTTCAAAAATGTGGTAGACATATAGTCTATTCTAAGGTTCTCTGCCATGTGGGACTTATATCTAAGATCCTATGCCTCCAAAGCTGTCTGTTTGCTATGCATTGGAAACGAAAGGAGTTTAGCATGTCAGTCTTGCTTAAATTTAGAAGTATCTCAAATCATCCTCCTGAATCCAATTTTCAATCTCTCTGTTCTTTCGTTCCCTGTCAAAAGTAGAGCTAATACTATCCCTATCTTCTATCCACATACAAATCTTCAAAGAAAGAAATTCTTTTTTGCATCTCCCAGCTCATCTGGGACCTCTAGATATGATCAAAACATTAATATCATGGGCTAAGCTTTTAACAGCTTCCTTATATCCCCATAAAATCATTTCGCTTATTTTCTAAGAAATCCTTTCAGCACCAAAATGTATAAAGAGGTAAGAGACATTAATCAGTTAAGCAACCTGATACTACTCAGCAGTATAGGGCATTTAAACAAGGTATTTAAAAAAAAAAAAAAAGAAAAAGGAGAAAACCTCAAGTGTAACTCCCCTCTTTTAATTTTCCATTTAAAGAGAAGGACAAGGAAAGTGACCAATTTGCATGTATTCCCATCTACAAAATGCTTTGTAAAAACATTACTGTCTTCTGTTAACAAGGTAAATTAAATATATTAACAATGTGTACAACACTTTTCTAATTAATGAAACATGAAACTCTAGAACATTAGCAGCTGATCCAATTACAAAATATTAGCTGCTCTGGAAGGGAGTCATGAACAGTAAGGTCATGGCACAAACCTCCTTATAGATGTTAGATTTGTTGACACCTGCAAATCATTTGGAAGCCATTATTTATCTAAATATCTTATTGTGCTATCAGTTTTTCTCTGTTTTCTTTCATGCTAAAGCTTTGCTCCCATGGTACCAAAAGAACTAGAAGAAAGTCAGTGCAATTTTTTTGCTATGTACAGGTCTAATTAGCATAATCACATTATATTTTATTTTCATTTTCTTTTCTGGCCTCAGCAGACAAGTCAATAAACAACTCCCAAAATGTTAGCAATGGGTTTATTCCCCAGCCTAATTCTCATTTCTTCAGCAAAAGTACTTTCTCTAGAGTCTGTCACATTTCAAGTTTATATTACAGCATGGGGTAAAAAATACTGATAAGCCCTTGAAAAATTCATTATTTGTCTACACTCATGCCAACATCCTATCTACATATGCATCTACATGTTGATGTAATTTCAGAAATTTTCCTCCTCAGAGGCAGGAACAGTGAATAGAAACACAGATGAAAAGGTGTCTTTAGAAGAATGGCATCACAGGAGCCGTCAGACTTTCATGATTCCTAGGTAGGAGTTGATCACCCATTGTTCAAAACACTGAAATGTTCAGGAGCATATTTGTATGATTCATTCACTTGTCAGCAGAATGGTTGGAGATGGACAGACAGAAGATGCTCCCAGCAAACAAAAAAATAGTAATTCTTTGTGCTCACACTTAACACATTGTAAAGAATCCTGTTTTTATGGAAGGGATAGACATCATTTAGGGCTCCCAGAAATGGAGACACTAATATCTGCAAAAAATCTTAAAATTATTAGTTAATCAAAATTGTCAAGTTGAATGGCTGACCACTTTCTGTTCATGGATTCCAGAGACTTCTGTAACCATAAAAGAACAGAATTTCCAATGATCTCGCAATATTCAAAATAAATATGAATTCCTGTCTATCATAAAGGCAATGCTTCAGAAACAATACGTGCACAGGAACACAGATTTTCACAACCTAAGTTTGAACTACCATATGTGGATGCTGACATAATAAAAAACCTAACAAATTCCAGTGGGATAAAGGTAGTGAGGGAGGGCAGATCATCTTTGCAGTGCTAGGACCAAGTAGGTAAGGCAATGATATATGGCTCCAGAGCTATACATTTTCCTAGAAGTAGGATTCTGCATAGCACTGAGGATGGAGGAGGAGACAGAAATTTTGGGGGAGCATGGAAGGAGTCAGAGGTGCAGAATGCCTGTGCAGTTCAGAGAAGTACACAAGGCTGATATAGCAGACATACTAATGTTACCAGCACACTAGCTCATAATGAGTCTGGTATCACACATGTCTGGGATTGTACTGCCCTGATATTGGTCCATCGCTGATCTCCAGAGTATCTAGTTACATCTTCCTAGACCAGACCATGTGCCTGAAATTATAGGTAATTAATCTTAATAGGTGCTGAAGTCCCAAAACCCAAATATGTGTAATGAATAGTGAAGAGTGATAGACTGTACCAAGTCAGCTCAAATGATATTTAAGTTCTTTTGCACTTGGCATTAGAGCATTTTCAAGTCTGATTCACAATAGGAGTTGAGTGTTTTGTGCATCACTGAGACTATCACGGTCTTCTTCAGCTTATGCGGGAATTGATTGTAAAGTCTGAACACACGTAGCCAGACATGCACATAGCCACTGAGGTCCTAAATTTACTCATCAACTTGTCACCTGAACCTATATCTCCACTCTGGCGGGGCACTCAAGCCAATCCTGAAGGCACTCTCCCAGGTCCTCCCCAAAACCAGGCTGGATTTGTGAAGAACTGTCTGAGTCTGCATGTTCATTTTACCTAAATCATCCTAGCTTATGCTCTGGTAGGATGCTAAAGACCAAGTTTTGAATCGCCACTCTGCCTGACTTGAATGGAGGTTTTAGGAGGATGGTGTCCTAGTCACCAGACCGAGGAAATTTAGGCCAGTATCTACAATGCACAAGGATCTCTGAACTGGTGCCTGTCACTCTGCCAGCCCTGTGGCACAGGCTTAGGAGGACAGGGCTTGGCCATCCAGGCTGAACAATGCCACCAGGGCAATGCTACAAGCAGGATTCCTCTCTGAAGGGTTTGTGGCCTGGCCTGTCACTGCTCTGACACTATTAAGGCACCAGGCCTGGGTCTCTCGCAGTCGTTTCCAGCTCTGTGCTGTGCTTGCTTGTCTAGTGTTGCCACGACCAAACTCTCAGTTTGCCTTACTCAAGTTCTTCTATTTGGTCACTTATGACAGACTTTGGTAGAAGGATTTAAACCTAGTTTTCCCACCTATTTTATGTCTTACCAACTTAAAGATAAAATCACGTCTTCTCTTTTTTTCCCCCCAAGTAAATAATTTATATGTACCAACCGGAGTCTCCTCTTTGTGGCCATAATGTTAAGTTTCCCAGTCCATCAGCAGGAAATCTGTTTGAAGACAAAATAAGCATGACCCCCACAGTACTTGCTGCCATCAGTCTACTTCCCTTTCACCATGCCAGCTGGATTACTCTGAAGTGTCATTATATACACAAAAGAAGCAAAAACAAGCCTGGCAGTCAGTGTAGCTAACCAGCAGAGGACCAAAGCTCCAAAGCAGAATCTATAGCTCGCTGCAGTCAGCTGCTAAGACACTAATACAAAATATTATTAACCCAAGTGCCCTAAGCAGAGCAATGACAGTGGCTGCTGCCTATGGATTTATTTATCCTGTATGGATAAATAAATAGCAATAAATGGAAATCAATATACTTCAAGTTAACAAAGAAAGACTATACTATCTGCTCTGGAAATACTAATATTGTTAGTAGTCATGAGTGTGTCGGAGCTGGGCTATAATTTTATTTTTGCAGAATTTACAAAGAAGTTGTAAACTTGCTTACAGGCAGACAATGCCCAAATGAAAAAGGCTTAACTTTCAATCTGTGCTGAGCTTATCTGACATGATATCATCTTTTCCTAGTTAAAATATTGTGTGCTAACATTTGCAAGTTTTGAAATGTGTGTTACCATGACTGCAGCAAACATCCTATTTTTAGATTCTGTTAATCTCTCATCTTAAAATATAGAATGGCAACTAATAACAGCAGTCAGTATCCTTCTCTCTCGTAGCAATTCAGCTATATTATTAAAGAATTATGGTCCACTCAGATGCACAAAAGTGGGTTTAGACACTTCTTGATGAAATTTTATGCCAAGTAAAACCTTTTAACACGAAACTAATTTTCTGCACTATTTACTAACAAGACACAGATCTTAGAGTTAAAATTAATAGGTGCTATTAACATTCCATTTGTAAGTATCTTATTATGCAATGATAGATGTTCTAATCTGTTACCTAGGCAATAAACCAGGATTTAACTAAATATACTAAAAAGTCTACATTTAATAAAGAATCAAGATTTTTATATTCCTCTCCACATTAAACATAGAGACATGAATAGCCACATGTACATAAAAACTCCACCACAGAAATTACTGCAAACGGCCGTCATGATTCACTTCATCAAAATGAAGACAAATGTTCAGAAAGAGAGAGCTTTGCTATCCATTGAAATATTCTACTGTAATCTTTATTAATCTCAAAGCACAGCGATTCACAAAACACAGCAAAAATTACATAGAATTGACGTGGAAGCAGTTATTTATGTGTTTGGAATGTAGACATTGACTGTGATATAGTAGTCACAAGCTTACTTACCTATAATGACATCTAGCATGTCATACTAGAGTCAGTCAGTTGGCATGCTTAGGGTTTCGTTTACCATTTTGATAGAAGTCCAAAACTTTATCCTATGAGAATCTCAGAAAACACCAAAACAACCACAGACTTTGCATACTGAATGCAGTTTGGATTTTCCACGTTCCTCTGGTGAAAAGTCAGTTCACAGAGAGCAATGAGTATTTCATCATCACTGCTTTTTGTGGCGGAGAAGTATCATCTTTTGAAAATGTTATTTTCTACACCATATTCCTTGTGCTGAGTTAGGAAATGACAGATACACAGAGTTTCTCTGTACAGATAATTTTCTTCTGATTTGTGTAAACTTACACATATAAACAAATGTCTGCTTCCAGATGAACCTATATGAACATTTTATTTTAAATAAGAAGTGTACATTTGACACGAAGCCCTTGGTTGTCCTCTTGTACATTACTTCATTTCACTTCATGGAGCAGTTTCAGAGCACCTGAACAGGGATCATGTCAGTTGAAGCTAAAGCAGAAGATGCACTACAGAAGTGCAGTTCCACTTAGTAATGAACCACAGGACCAGACTACAGCTAATCTAATCTAGTCTCCTTTGTAACACATACATTGGGACCTTAGCATCAACTATTTTGCTGTAAAAGCTTTCTCCTATTGGTCTTAAATATTTGACAGCATAGATGTATCCTGTAAGCATAGGACTACGCGCATGCATGTGTTTACAGAGTGAAACACATATGAAAAACACACATAAAATTATTTTAAGTTTCACTATTCAGATGGAAAATAAACTGTGCCAAAGTATGGAATGATTTGCCTAGGACATCTCAATCCCTCTACTTTGGGGATGATGATTATGATATAACTTTGAATTATATGTTTACATTCTTTCTCCATGGGACCCCTACCTCATTACACATGATAGATGATGATTGCTTGCAGAGGACATCTACTCAATATTTCATTTTATTCTCTGTCTTCAGTATATGTGTGCACATTTATTTACTGTACATTATTCAAATCCCGCTCTGAAGACAGATATACTCTCTATCAGACTTTCTTACAGCACTCATCTCCATAGGTTATACCTATCCTAGTAAATAAAATGGGCCAGGGCGTGTTTTCTCACACTGAGAACAAGCAGAATGGGACAACTTACATCCAGGCAGCTAAACTTTCTCCCCTGTGGGATAGGATCACCTTGTCCATACTGTCTCCTAGAAACAGTCCCTTGCCTGCGCTGCCTTGTAACCATGTGCAACCTTCACTATCCTGCAAGCATCTCCTGGGCACTTGCGACAAGAGATCTATGTGTCTCAGCCAAAAGTATGAAAAGGAGCATGATAACAATGAAATGAGAGGATTGCTGGTGTGCTAACGTGTCTTGATCTTGCTTAATCTGCTTGTATAAATGGAGACAGTTACTACAGACTCTGACTTGTGTTCCTAGTTCTGTGAGCTGAAGGAGGGCTCTTACTGACTTTACTGATGTAAGCATTAAACACAGAAATTTGAATGTCCACATTTTCCAGTAATTTTGAATTCCCAGTCTGATATATGAAGTATCAGAGTTTTGAGAGATTTTTCAAAAGAGCTTAAGAAAGGGTTATATTCTGTCAGACCAAAAATCCCTTTGGTGTAATAGCTTGTTCAATGTAATATTTTGTACAATGGTGTCCTGGTTTCAGCTGGGATAGAGTTAATTGTCTTCCTAGTAGCTGGTACAGTGCTATGTTTTGAGTTCGGTATGAGAAGAATGTTGATAACACACTGATGTTTTCAGTTGTTCCTAAGTAGTGTTTAGACTAAGTCAAGGATTTTTGAGCTTCTGATGCCCAGCCAGCAAGAAGGCTTGAGGGGCACAAGAAGCTGGGAGGGGACACAGCCAGGACAGCTGACCCAAACTGGCCAACGGGGTATTCCATACCATGTGACGTCACACCTAGTATAGAAACTGGAGGGAGTGGGGGCGGGGAATCGCTGCTCAGGGACTAACTGAGTGTTGATCGGTGGGTGGTGAGCAATTGCACTGCGCATCATTTGTATATTCCAATCCTTTTATCATTACTGCTGTCACTTTATTAGTGTTATCATTATCATTATTATTTTCCTCTTTTTATATTCCATTAAACTGTTCTTATCTCAACCCATGCGTTTTACTTCTTTTCCCAATTTTCTCCCCCATCCCACTGGGTGGGGGCAGGGGAGTGATTGAGCAGCTGCGTGGTGCTTAGTTGCTGGCTGGGGTTAAAGCACGACAAATGGTCAATAATGGACATTTGGAGAAAGAGTACAAAAAAGAAGGTAAATATAGAGAAAATCCTCCAGTGGGGAAAATAATATTCAAAACATAGGTGCAGTCTCAGAGTCAGTTTGTGATACAGCAGTATTTTTTCTTTATTCTTTTTCTCCCATTTCTTATTCTGTCTTTTGACCATCGCAGACAATTAAACTGATGACATCTTCCAGATTACTTTCCTAAGTAATGATGATTAATTTAGAATCCTTTATTTTATACGTGCAATTAGAACATCTTTTGGGGTTTTTTTTTCTATTTATTTACATCACTTCACATCCATTGACATAGAATTTCACCTGTGGTTTTGTTGCTTTGCCATTCTGTGTTACCTCTGCATCTTTTTGCCAGTAGCTTCAGTTTAGGGTGTCTTGCATTATTTTGCATCAACACTCATTTTATATGCTCAGAACACAATGGCTTCAGCAGCAGCTGTGAGCACTCAGCAGTTCTGCAAACAAGGCATGAAAGTCTAAAAATGTACATTTTAAAAGTGAGGGCTGTGTAATAAATGAGCAAAAAGGAAAAGTTCAGTTTAGGTAACTTGCTAGCTAAACTCTGTGGCACAGATAAAAATTGGTAGGCATTCTTCAAGTAAAGCAGATCTGTTGAAAATTGCTATTTCATTCAGACATCTTCTGTTCAATGGACCTAGAGCACAGGTCTGAGAAAATCCTACCCCTATTCCTGACTTCTATAGAAGCTGGAGCATAGTGGTTTGTCCTAAAGCCA
Organism: Harpia harpyja; assembly: GCF_026419915.1. Taxonomy (NCBI): domain Eukaryota; kingdom Metazoa; phylum Chordata; class Aves; order Accipitriformes; family Accipitridae; genus Harpia; species Harpia harpyja. The sequence goes on from NC_068954.1 coordinate 13,708,142, forward strand.
TGCAAACCCATCAGCACAGGAACGAAACATTTCAAATTTCTCCAAGCTCTAATTCCAATAAACTCTCCCTCACCTCCACATGAAGTTCTTGGATATCTGATTTTATATTGATCACAGTTGCATTCTAGCACAATCCCCAAAATACCCACCAACTAGCACACCAACCACACAGCACTGTGTATCTCAGAGGACGAGGTTGTATCAGTAAGTAAAAGCAGAGAAGGAATGAGTGATTATTCACAACCTACACTAATCTGTAGATTAATTATTTCTACAAGAAAGTTATGGAAGCTCCTGATGCAGCTGACATTGCTGAGAATGCATATTTCCTCTGTTCAGTCATGCATCATGACAAAGTATCTTCTGTCTCACCTTACAAAGGAGCTGCTCAAAAAAACCAACACACACAAAAAATATTGAAAATGTAAGTTTCTCCTTTGTTCCTTAATTTACTGTAGCTGGTTAGGTCCACTGCTTACGCCAAAACCACTGGGTTTTTTTACTTCCCATTTCTGTGCTGCATGCAGCAGTGACCCAAGAGCCTTCCTCTCTTTTTCCAAAGACATTTAAGATACAAATCTCTGCAGGAGTATTTTGGTGTGTGACACTGCATGGAACCTGCAAGAGCTGCCATGGGAGAGAAGGCATGAATCTTTTCCCTAATTTGTCAAAGAAGTCCTCTATGAAAGTATTAGAGACACAGAACAAGAGATCATTCTAACAAATTTTCCAAGAACTCAAGAAAGCAAGGATAGTGACAAAAGACAGAGTTATAAACACCTATTAATTTGTCTAAGCACCAGTGGGGTCTAAATACAGAGGAGGAAATAAAGCATTATCAAACATCAGAGCTTTACAAAGGTTCTCATTCAAAATTCCTGATGGGATACTGGCAAGGAGGGAAATTGGTTTAATAAAAATGTCATACACTATTGGAGGCTTAAGTGGTAATATTTTTTTCTTCTTTAACTGAAGAGATCAAATACTTCAAGAATTCAGAAATAATGCCAAATCTCTAAATTTACATATAAGGTTTCTGTCCTGCACATTTCCAAAGTATACAAGGAATAAGTGCCACTATTCTCAGTTAAATAAAAGTCAGGACTGGGCTTCCATGTAGATAAAGCACTAAGTGCCATACCAAGCAGAGCAGACAGGCCTTCTCCAGGAAATATCACACAGAGAAAGGAGGAGCAGGCTTCCTCTGAAGTGCAATATTTCAGGCAAAACTCTTCTTTACATTCCTAAAACACAGCAGGTTTTTTGGGGACTCTGTCCCATGCATACAGTGGGATATGAAACTTACAGATAACTGAACTATAGATACTTCCACTGTCTTTTTATTGTAGGTCTAAGTCATATTAAAACAACTCCATGTGTTGCTTCATGACACTTTGAATCACAGCTCCCAGTTTGTTTCACATGAGGAACAGCGAGGCCTTGTTCTACTCAGGTTGCACATCAGGTTGCTCAGGGGAAGCCAGTCCTCCTGCAAACTCATATCTAGCTTGGTTCTTCTGACACAGCTGACGCACCTACACCATATCAACATTATGGGCTCCCAAACACTTATTTCAGCAGCCTCCACTTGCTGTAATTCCCTCAATATTCACTCTCATCCTATATATGCTCCAAAACACTGGTACTACCTGGTGGAGAAGAACTGGAGACAAAGACTTAGCTGTGGTTTCATGAACCATCAGCAAGAGAAGTATCCAGCACTGGAACACCGCTACACCTGTACGATGGCTAAATCCTTAGAAATTGTTCATGTTGACTCATCAGCTACCATGACATAACTGTTTCCATTACCTTGAGAAATGGCTCAGTCCTTAGCAGCTGAGAAAGCAAAGGCTGTAATCTAATGCTGACTATGGTCCATGGGGTATGTTTTGACTAGCAATGGTTGGCTCACCTTTTCTACACAAAGTAAGCATTGTGTAATGACTTGAACCTATCTGTAAAAGAATTAACAGTCTCCTTTAAGGTCAGCATCATAGTTCTCCAGGAGCTGCAAAGATCCAGTGGGAAGTTTAGCAGCCTTAGCTCATACTGATTCATGATTGTCCAGCTGACATTAGAAAGGCTTAATAATCATAACTTCCAACAAGATCCTTCTGCAGGAAAAAAGACTGTCTTTATCTATGCTTAACTACCATTCTGGATTTATCTTCAAACAGTTCAATCTCTTAACACACACAGCCACACCAAAAACACACACATCTGAAGTCAGTGGATTATGTCTCAGTTGCATAGAGATCCAATCCGGCAGTTCAGTCTGTATTTGGGAGTTGTCTTTTCAAGGACTGAGAGCAAGACAGCAGGAGACAGGCTGGGTTATGGCAAACCTAAGCCAACTGGACTAAAAGCGAGGCCCAAGTACCCTGGCCTGCCAGCCTATAACCTCAAGCATACTTTGGTCCTATAAATATGGCTATTGATATATGCTTTATACTGCACACATACTGGTAAATCATGGAGTTCTTGGGCATGGGTACAAGGCTGAATCTTGATCGTCTAAACTATTAAAATGTTTGAATGATCCCTTGCAAGGTTTTGACCCAAATCAGCATTCACACATAGTGCATATGAGTTAGTGCATATGAGTTAGCATAGGTAAGGGATCACTCCCAACGGACAGTCTGGATGTGGCCACCTGGTTTCAACAGCCAAGCGAGTTAAGTTATATGGACGTTGCCAGACTGTAGCTGTTGGCCACAGGTCCAGAGAATGGGCTCGGTAATTGTAATTTATTAATGCGAATGTAGTCCAACTGCCTCTGGAGTCATGCAGCACTATGGAGAGTGTGGAAAACCATATGTTTTCCCTTCCTACAAAATGCTGTCATTTGAAAGCAGGGCTGAGAGGGACAAGGAAGGAGGGAAATGAAGAGCACAAGAGGAATAGAGAACAGTGGAGTCGTAATGTAGTGCAGGGAATGGTTTATGGTCACACAGCCTGAGGAATGTTTGTACTTAAACCCCACTACCAGTCTTTCCTCTGCTTGCATACCTCACTGTTTTTACATATGATTTCCTGCAACAGAGTGTGCTCCAGGCAGGGGCACCTAGCCAAAATGCTCACTGAGCTCTGCTCCTGTGTCACTTGTGGCTGTGGGGGGCCTTCACAAGGACTCTTAACTAGGGTAATGAGGTAGACTACAACAACATTTGTGGGTACATGAGAAGGCTTCCAGAAAGCAAAGAAAGTATAGCATTTCTCTCATACCTACATGCCTGGTCCCCTTCAAGACCCTGAAGCTGCAGTCACGGTGAGAAAGAGCTGAATTTGTGAAGAAGCAGTAGGTATGGCAATGTTCCCAGTGCTTGAGTTTGGTATGAAGGTGTGGCTGTGCAGGCTGGACTCACTTGGATGCACAAAGTTGAATCACATAGTCATGGTTTTTCACCTAGCTTCATGGTACCTAGCACCATGAAGTCTTAATTTTGTCCTTGAGACTACGGTTAGCGGTGGTCATAGATGATGAATCTAGCCTCACAGTTGCTCCTACATGTAATACTGTCTGGATTTCCTTGCACCCTTCCCAAGCTTATGTTACTTTGATCAGCGTTGCAAGGGGATCATCAGGGGACAGACAGCTCCTGCAGTAAGAAACTCCTTGTCAATGACGACGTGAATCTTCCAGAAGTAGCTAACGCTGGTCCTATCAGATACAAAGGAGCCAGAGGAGAGATCAGTGTGTGACACTTCATCTCTGAACAACTCTACCACTTGTCAAGGTTTCTGACAGTGAATATCAGAGAACATTATATCATGATGTAAAGAAGGTACAGACTCCCACAAGCCTTTTTGCCATAAGTATTTTATGTCATATGTATTCTGCAGCCAAGCAAAGGGGTAGTTTTGGCACTAAAATGGTAGCCATAGACAAAATCCAAGACTGCTTTTGTACTATACTTCCTTCCCTGTTATACAGAATAACAGTTACAAACCAGCAAGACAAAGGATTGATGTGATTACCAGTGTAACAATACATTTCAGAGTGTCTGCGTTTCCCTCATCTTGTCTCTCTGGGATTGTCCTGACTGGTAAGTGCTGCTATTTATTATAAATCACCTAGGGAGATTTCAGTTCCTGCTGTCTTTCTCAGTACGACTACCTATGAATAACTTCTTTTCTTCCAGACAATCGTTCAGTTTATGGGGACTGATTTTGATGTAAAAAAGCTGTACAGTTTTTCCAAACATACTTTTTCATATTGGGCTTTACAACTGAACACTTACTAAAGAATTCTGAGTGTGAAATGTTGCTTTTCTGTCTGACATCATGTAACATATTTTGGTCTAAGTGTAATTACTAATTACTCTGTAGAACCAAATGGAAGTATAGTGACTAAGGGATTTCATTCGGCTGTCTTATTTTAGACACCTAATTTATGTGCTTCCGGGTGTAATTTCAGGACATTCTAGTTTTGGAGGCAAAGACAGTTTAAAAAGCTGTGCTGCACTTCATCATCTCCTGAGCTGTGGTGACCCAACACTTTGTGAAACCATGGTGTAAAACAGATCACAGGGCAATCTCTTATAAAAGGGGGAGTAGTTATATTTAACCTGGATAATTTCACCTGTTCGATTGCTGCATAACCTTGTAAATCGAAGTAGTAAATGTTGGTTCAGCTGGTGCAGGAGAATGGCATGAAGGTTAAGAACTTCTTAATCTGGGCCTTCCCAAAACATGTGTCTTGTAAATTACTCCAGAAGACTGGAGCCTCATTCTCTTGAATTCCCACATTTTTCAGTGGACTGGGATAAATATTATTGGAGGATTCAGAACACAAGTCAGATTTGGCTACTTTCTAAAGGAAGCTATTTCAGTTCACTGGTGTTTTAGGAAGAAAGGGGTACTATCAAGTCACCTGGCTGGAGCATCTGTAATACACCTGAATTTTAGGCCCCTAGTGAATACTTTTAAAGTAGATGCATACATTCTTCATGAGTCAATAGAGAAAGCCAAACAGTAACTACTATCTACATTTAGGGAGAAAATACCTCATTGTGAAGGCTGCAGAGACATGTGTCTCTCTCCAATAGTTGTTCAGAGAAATATATTTTCCCTAAGCTACTCTTTAGGCACTTAAAATTCTCATAGGAATTACAGACTACGTGTCCCCACTCTGGTCTTACTTCATCATCTAAATTAGGTGCTGGCAGTATGAGTAACTCCTATGAATGCTGCTGAGGACATTAACTAGGAATAAAAAAGTAGCATCCTGAAATCAGTTATGCTCCTCATTTTTTGTCAGCTAAGTAACACCATTGCTCTGGGAGTCTAGCTGTTCATTTTGCTGCAGCTTTCAGTTCCCTTTTTCCCCAAAGGCATGGTGTAAAGGGATTTAGCGTGGCAGAGTGCCTGGGCCCAGAGAGCTATACTCTGTACAGTTGGTGTGACAGCCAGGCTGTTTAAAGGAAAAGTCTGATCATTTTTCCTCTGATCATCTGAAACATTCACTGAAAATATAGAGAAAAGCTTACAGAATTAAGCCCTAATGGGTTCGTGCAGTGGAACTAAGAAGAATATTAACACAACGTATTTTTAAGCAGTCTAAATAACTTTTTTTCTCAAGTGGAACACGCTGTTGAACCTATGTGCAAACCCCCACCACCACCTTCTCTGTACAGAGTCCTTCACAGAAATCTATGAAATGCAATAGAGCTCTTTTTGGGCAATTTCACTGTCAGGGAAGAATGCAGGAAGGGTGGAACACCAGCTCTCTGATGGAGTAATTTTAGATTTTATTGTAATGCCTGCCAGTGAATATTCCACATGCAGAGATTACTAAAGCAAACTGTGAAAGGCCACAGCCTGCCCTGTAACCCTAAAAGGATGTTGGGCTTGGCTGTCTTCCAGGGCAGCAGGATGTGTGGCCTGGATTAGAACAGGAATATTCCTAACATTCATTGCTTTTTAATGATGTCATGCTTGCTAGCTATTGCAAGTCCTTTATGCTTTCCTCTGTAAAAGCTCTTCTAATACTACCAAAACTTCCTGATGAGAAAACATTTCAAAATAAGGCTGTAATCATCACATCCATGCCATGATAAAAGTACAGAGCTGCTAAAATACGTAGTTTATGGAAAGAATAACTCAGCCTTGATGACTGTACTGTTATTACATGTGTGTGTCAAATACTGTAAAATGAAGTCAACAATACATGCTAAGTGGTTATTTTAATGTTCCTGGTTTTATCAATAGAAAACTTTACATCTGAGAGAGCTTGGTTTGGTTTACTTTATACTGTATCTGAGCATGCAACCCAATGTTGAAAAAAGTGAACATTTTATTTAATATTGTAATCATTTTATTTCAGGGGGGATGTAATCATTAGATTACAAAATGAAACATGACTATTCCTGTTTTATGATCATGAAAAGCATGCTAGCTACCTCTTAACATGATATATGAAGTCTAGAAATCAACACTGTTGTTAATTGTGTTATTAATTCTAATTGTGTTGATTAATTATAAATTGCTTTTAGCCAGTTACAACCATCAGTTGCACAGGAGAACAAAGTGGAGGTGGAAGCCCCAAAATACTCTCACTTTGGCCATCAGGGTTTCTAGCAATGTTCCTACCGGTCCCATCTAAACTAAAGTTTTGAGTCAAAATGACTCACTGTCTCACTGTAAATGGAAATAGGTTTAAAATCTACTACCTTTGAAAGGTAATTTTATCTGCACCCTTTCTAACAAATGGGCCTGAAGACAGGCCATGTTGCTCAGGAGCTGCAGTCATTCTGGGATCGATTCCTGCACGGGACTTTCTTCCTGGAACAGGGTCTTTTTGGGGCTACCAAGCAGGAGGAGAAGGGCCGTAGGGGGATGCCGCAGCGAGCAGAGTCAATGCAGCCGCCTCTGCCTCTCCCACCGTGGCTTTCCAAGTGCAAGCAGGCCCTCTCATGCCCGGTGGGCCAGGCTGCACCGCTCTCACCTCCTCTGAATTTCTGTTGACTAGAGGAAAGGTCCATTGACACCTCTCTCCATCTCCGCTGTACTGGCAAAGTTAAAGATTCAAGAGTCGTGTGGTTACGTTTTTAGCTTCACCATCTCCTCGCCTCTCCGTAGCCGCTTGGCCTGCTGTCACCCTCACCAAGCAGGTGCTGCTCCATCTTCCCGGCAGGGCCCGCTGCCCGCTGGAGCTGCTGGCAGGGCGTGCACAGGACCCGTGACTGCTTGCATGGCCTGGTGTGCCTCCTGCCATGGCTGTCCTTACCTGGTACCTGCTTTTGGGGATGGGAGAGTCACCCCTGCCATTCCCTGGGGAGCCAGTTCCAGTGACTGACCACCCTCCCAGTGAAGAATCTTTTCCTAATGTCCAATCCGAACTTCCCCTGACACAGCTTCATTCCATTTCCTCGTGTGCTGCCACTGGTCACCAGAGGAGATCAGCACCTCCCCCTCTGCTGCCCCCCTAAAATTTAGTCAAGCTCAGTTTCAACTCTTTCCTGGGAAAATGGGAGCCTTTTAATAAATCAATCGATCGGCTCTGCCTTTCTTTCTCTGAAAACTTTAACAATATAGATCTGATATATATCTTTAAGTCTAATGTGAATGAAACACCATGCTTACTTTCTTTGTACCAATTCTCCATAAGAAATTTAACAGCACCAAAAGATTTTTAAAAGTATACACAAACAATCCCATAGTAACAAATGCATATGTTTGTGCAGAAGGCTGAAGGAGATTAAGGAAATAATCGTTCAGATCGTAGGAATGAATCATGACAATCAACAAGGAAAAGTAAAGTTCTGTACCTGGGACAGGATAACCACCTGCATCAGTGCAGGCCAGAAATACTGGACCTGCTGAAAATGAGCTGGGGGGTTACGGCAAGTGGCACACCAAATATAGCCGACGATGTGCTCTCATCATAAGGCAAACTGCTTATTTGGCTACAACTGGAGGAATGTGGCTAGTCAGTCAAGGAACGTTAGTATCCCCCTCTGCCTGGCAGTGGTGAGGCTGCACTTGTAATGCTGTGTTGGGTTTTGGGGCACCTTCAACAAGGTTGTTCAGAAATGACATGGTCCAGCAGATAGGTACCAATATGTTTGAGGGCCTGTGAGCAAAATTTGAAGAAGTTTGGCTCCTTAAGTCTGGCAAAAGTGGAAGCCGAGGCAATCTAACACGAGCTTACAGTCTGGAGCTGCAAATATAGTGGAGCCAAACTTTTTCTTGGTGGTAGCAGTCGGTAAAACAATGCACAAGAGCTACACTCTGCAGTTTGGGAGGGTCAGGGTGTGCGTTAGGAAAAACTGCTTCACTTGGAGAGTATGGCAGCAAGGGAACAGGTTACCCAGAGAGGTAGTTTCTCTGTCTTTAGAGGTTTCCAAGACTCAGCTGGACAAATCCAGGGCTAACCTGACCCAGCATGGTGACTGGTTCTGCTGTGAGAGAGAGGGAGGGATGTTGGAGCAGACCTCCAGCTGCCACTCCTAACCAACTCGTCAGCAATTCTGTGAATTGCACACAGGGTCAGATCAGCAGTCCTTAATGGCATGTCCTTGGGCAGTATCCAGTAACAGATGCTTTGGAGGACAACATAGAAAACCCTGATACGGATAATTATGGGACAACTTGCTTCAAGCTAAACGTTTATTATAAGCATAATGAATTTCTAAGAATGTATTGTACATGTCGTTTGTAACAAGAATGTTAAGGTGTTGAAAACGCTTTTAGCAGCCTCCTTTCATTTTAAACACGAGCGTTCCAGACCAAGGGTTTCCAGGAAAAAAGTCTTTAAATCTGAAATCCTGATCTTAAACTCTGCACCAGGAGTAAAAGTTCTGATTCAGCTGATTCACGTTAAAGAAAAAACAAAGGCTTCCATCACAATTCAGCCCTTAAGGAGCAGTTAGTAGCAATTAGAAAATTATTGCTACATCACAATCCTAGGAGTATGCCCTGAGGGAAAAGTTTTTGACAGAAGATCACCATTCCTCTGATCTTGCTGCCAAAAGGGGTAAGCACTACTTTCTTATTCATACGGGAGAAAATTGTTCTGGCCCGTGAATGGCAAGCTTTTGTACTTAAAGTCTAATACCTGCCTATCTATCTAGCCAGATATTTAAAAATTTGTTCACATAATACCACTCTGGAAGACAATAGCTTCAGAAAAGGTATTGTAACTAATAAAACTTTCCTCCATTTGTATTTCTCATTGCTCATGGAGATTTAGGAAAAGGTTTAATAAATATCACAGACAAATTCTATCACTGGTTCTAGGTATATACAGTTCTAAAAACTGTATATGAAAGTGGACTTCGCCACTGAGAGGGGTAACATAGTCACGTTTCTAATTGTAGCTCAGAGAGAAAACAGATTACTCACACTTTAATATCTCACAGTCAGAAATCTCTCAATTTGGTTCATGATCATCTAATTTTTCTCATTTTAAAATCTTTCTGGAAGATGAATACTGTTTTTAAAAAGAAAGATTTTGATCATCTAGTTGCAACTACAAGTGTATTAAGTGTCTAGACATTTTAATAGACTGGAGACCACAATTAATAAATTCACAGTAACCCTTTGAAAATATTATCTTCTTTTGGTATTATCTTCCTTCTCCTTTTTTTTTTTTTTTTTTTTTTGGATGGGGAAACAAAGTGTATGTGACCTCCCAAAGTCAAACAGGAAATGAGTAACCACTTCTGGAACAGAGCACAAAAAGGTCTCTTCACAAAAAGTCATGGATTCCTCCATCCCCCTTACTTGTATATCTGGAAGGATATCTGCATTTAAAATACTGCTTAAAAAGTAGATATGACTGCCCTATTATGAATTTGTTCTACATTACATTTTATCCTACTCACAAGTCGCCCAAGGTCTCACAGCTCAGATTTATAGGGGGACTTCTGACAAGAACATTGACACAAACGTTACAAACAGTAAAGCTGAATGTCAAGAGTTTCTTTTCAAAATAGCATCCTGACATAGTTTCAGCTGAAAGAAATAACCATATTTCTCTTGAGCTGAACAGTCATTGAGGAGCAACTATATGAGCAATGCTGTCAGTATATTGATGCAATTAACTTACATATGCTCACACCAGGTAACTCCTGCTTTATGAGCTCATTTTATGAAAAAGTTGCCAAATAAATCAACATTGCTGAAGTGGAATGGTATCTTTGGCCAAAGCCAAGTATCCTTCTACAGAATATTCCCAGTAAAACATGAAGTAAGTGCATCACAGCCAGTTGCTTAGCAGGACAGAAGACATTATGGAAGCAAATTTCAACCTTTAGTGCAAGATTTGGCTGCTTTCAGCAACTGTTATTATATTTTGAATGAAGGAAGCAAGGCAGAGCAATTGAGAAATGAAAAATATATTTTACAGTGAAGTAGAAAAAAAACCAAGGAAACCTTTCTATACTTCAAGTCATAAATACATTTTAAAGTTCCAATTACAAAATTCTGTTGCTAAAAGGAAGCTGGCACACATGACAAGCAAAACTGGTATTTATACATGTTCTTTTGCTTTCTGGCTATTTACAGGGTCAGCAGGATGTACTGTCATGCACTTCTATCGAGCATCCATTCAAAGGAGAAAAATAAATGCTGCAAATGGCAGTGGAGTCTTATTTCTACAGGCTTTTGCCTCTGTAATCCCAAGGACAAACGTTCATTAAGGTATTCTTCCCTCTTCTTGTTCTCATTACAAAACCACTAACAATTTAACACTGGTGACTGTCTCCAGAGCTAGAATGGTTCAAGATTGAAATAGAAAGGGTGGAAGATATCATTTTTAAATACTAGGAGACCTGCATGGTTGGCGCAGTGTCTATCTGTGTTATGTCTGGCACTAATACATGCTATTAATCATTCACCTTCATAATGACCAAATTCACACCCTTTGTTTCCTCTCCGCACTTCTAATGGACTCTTTTTCAGTTATGGATCTTCTGTTTATCCACAGAACACTGGAGCAGCCGTGAGTATGACCAAATACACTTTGAATTTAAATGCATGAGCTTCTTAAGGGAAATAGACTTTAATTCAGATCTACGCGATTATATCAGGAAACAGACTTGACTACAATTGGGATTAGTGTAGGCCAGGCAGCTGGGTTTATGCATACCTAACAGTGTGAGAACAGCAAAATCAGCTCCAGACTCAGTGGGATTTTAAACCTTTCTGCATCTTTACTTGTGCACCAAACCCCAGGAGCACCGCTGTATCTAAGAGCCTGCTTTAGGCGGTTTTGAGCAGTCTGTACAGTTGATATTGCTATAGATTAATGCAGAACAGCTTCCTCCTTTTCATTTGTTCCTCACCTCTGCCCTTCTGCTCTCTCTTCATCCCAGCCTGGGCATCTGTTCCACAAGCCACTGCTGTGCTCCTCTGTAGCTGCTTCCTGCAGCCTGTGGCATTCATGGAGTCTTTGCACATCTGGGTATATATTACTGTATTTTGCACGGTTGCATCTTTCTGTTCTCTGTAATCTGTGTGCTTTTGTAAGAGCAGATGGGAGGTACAAGCCTTGCATTTGGAAATCAGAAGTTCATTCTGTCACTCCAGTAGCAGTAATGTAGCCATCTTCTCCATGGTCACACTCTGATACCAGATCCAAATATCTGTCCTGCCTCATTTGCATCTGCCATCATGGAATTAAATTATTCAGTCAGGTCTCAGTACCCAGAGTCAGGCTTGGGGAAACAGTGGAGAAATAGTATTGTCTGTATTCAGATCATGAAGCCGCATTTGTTTTGCAATTAAGCAGTGGTTTAGGGGTAGAAAAAAAAAAAAAAGGAGAAACCTTTAAACACAGCCTGGCAATGAACCCATGACCTACAAGAATCTGTAGTCCATTAGCAATCAGTGACCCATCAAGTTCTCTGCTTTACAGTCCTCATTATCTCACAGTTGATTGAACTCATGCAACATGACATTTATTTATTAATTTACTTGGGAAAAAAAGGACATTAGGACTATTTAAAAATGGGACTAACTCAGTTATTCTAAGAACCTCATTTTTCAAACTCTGTCATTTAAAACTGAATAATATAATTATTTGTAATTTTCCTTGTAATTCTGTGTTCTCTAATGGAAATCTCACTGATAAGGCCTTGTACATGCCTTATAAGAAGCTTTTCACCTGTTCTGACATTTGAAGTTTTTCTCTGGACACAGTACCTACCCAAGAAGATTCACTTAAAAGGAAAAATGGGCTACACAGGGATCTGTTCCATGCCCCAGTGTTGTCCAGCTCAGACTTCTTCCTGAATGTAAAGATTAACCTTAAAGCAGCGGCATAGCTCTTTGCCCTCTTCCCTCCCTGAAAAGGAAACTGTCACTTCCAACTATTTCAGAATGTTAATTCTGTAAAACAGCCATGCTACAACCCTGCAACAATGCACAGTTTATTCTGGGTGGCTTTGGAATTGCCTCTGACTCCTGCTCATTTCCCAATAATTACTGATAATTACACCACTCAAAACAAAATGAAACACAACAGACTCTTTCAAAGCTGTAGAAACAAAGTTTGTCCAGAAACTGACCTTCCCGTTTGGAGGTGAGAGGAAGTGTGCATGGAATTATATAGGCATGATGAGTTGCTTTCTAACTCGTTTTGATAGAAATCAACAAGCATAGGCAGGAGGAAACCCAAGGCAGTAGCTTTAAGGAACCCCAGGCAGCAAGCTACGTGCAAGCTTAGGTTTATTCAGTGGCTTTAGGAGCTGTCAATGTTTCGTCTTGCCTGTTATCTTAATATACTGCAACAATGGCAATGGTAAACAACATACATTTAATATAAACCCTTCTTTGCTTGTTTATAGAAAGAGTTTCTTTGGTCAGCATATAAACGTCTTTGAGGTCTTTTTAAGGCTCATTGCCAGAGGAAAAAGGGAAAAAAAAGGCTGCTAGGGGAGCTGAGGAAGACCTGCCAAGTCTCACTTATACAGCAAAAGAGTTTTTATGGCATTTCTCCTTTTTCTGCAGACTGGTTTTACAGCATATTTCAGCAAGACACTCAAAATCGCACCCATCCTAAGTTTCAGTCATCCTCATTTAAATGGCCCTGGCAGAAGCAAGGGCCTTGTAACTGCTTTTGAACTGCAGTGTAAGAGTTTTGGCAGAAAGAGGCCTTGGACCTGTGATGCTGCATTCACATCCATATAAGAGCTGAGGCACAAAACAGCCTTGGAGCTCTGATGCGGCAGTCATCACAGGGTACGCGTGCAGGCAGCAGTGGGCCTTGGAGCTGTGACATTTGGGCAGGCACTCTGACGCTATATTTCCTTCAGCGCAAGAAGTGACGGACAGAGGGGCCTTGGATTTCAGACAGTAGACATGGAGCAGTGTTTATGTGCATTGTTCACATGCGCAAGTATTCTGTGAGCCTCTGGGGTCCCGTGGTTCCCTTAAACATTTAAAAAGCAAATCAAAATCCCTTTTCATATGAAAGCTGTATGGATAACTTTGAGATGTTGCTATACCACCTTTAAAGGCAATAGAAAGCAACCAGCTGAATTCCTCAGCTTTTCAAAAATAGCTCCACAGCTGGTTAGATTCATTTGTTTTCCTTTTGGCATTCCTTCCCTGGATTCAGTAAGCAGGATCAGCTGCTATCCGCTGGAAGCACTATAGAAACAGATCTATTATTATTATTATTATTTATCATTCGTAAATACCGACAATGTGCTGCATTGCAGTTTGTCATGCAGAGAGCAGATGGTTTATTATGAGGTTAACGTTCTGGAGCTCCAGAGATACTGCATCTGATTTGCCAACCCCATCATTCCCACAAACGCTATGGAATAATTGATGAATACTGGATTCAGCATTGTCAATACTTAAAATTTTATTGTGTCCCACAATGGCTGAGCAGTATTTTAATACTTCTGTGGAAGTTATGCTGCTGCTCAAACATGGGTTTGATGTAGAAATGATTGAATGGAGTTCTTTGGTTTGTCTTATGCAGAAGCTCAGACAAGATGACTGTGATATAGTCTTCTCTGGTTCTAAATGCACAACCATGACTTTGGTGTTTTTCTGATTCTAAGAATTCTAAAAACTTAAGGATGTAGAATTTTTAATACAAATATGTCTAGCTCTTCCAGTTGTAGGTCAAATGTGGAACTAAGAACCTCAGAGCCAACAAAGGACCCTCACAGACCTGTGAAATCCTCCACCCACCCCCAACACACACACACAAAGTTATTTTTAATGTAATTATCAAAAAACTAAAAATCAAGGAGGGAGGGCTCTCACTCATAGTTCTGCCTGACCACATAACTATGTAGTAAGTATTAGTTCCATTTAAGCTAAAATAATTCAATGCCTGTGAAACAAGGATAATATTAGCCTGATTTTACTTAAGAGAGTAAAATGTAATAATGAAAAAATTCTTCTGTCAATTAGCAAAGCAGTAATTTTAGGCAGGATCCAGTTGGTGTGCCAGCCTAGTAGATTTTAGCTCAAACTTCACATTTGATCAGTGATGGAAGACTAAAGGAGCCTGTAATTGGTGCTGATGTATAGTGCTTAGTCAGTTGCCCACTAGAGAAAGGAGAGAATAACCAACAGGAATCACGTTTGATCTGTCAGCACTGTCCACCAGAAAGAATAATGAAACCATTAGAAATAAATCATAGTGAAAAGAAGCAAAGAAGAGATGTCTGCTCCACAAGGCTCCAAGGTATATTTATCACTTGTAATCCAAGACCTGGACTTTTCCTACCTAACTTGAGTAGGTTTATGCTCCTTTCTTAGTCAATAGCAAGAAATAGTCATCTTAATCCATCAGGTATTTGGTCTGAATTTTGCAGTGGCATTTTTTTCCCTGTTAAGACTGTAGCTAGACTGTATGAATACACCTGTAAGTCAGTACAGTTCAAAATCTGAAATTAGCTGACAAATCCTCTGATACTGCTAACCTTCATTTTAGGTGATATCTAATACTTTCAGAGAAGAACTGGAAGGTAACAATAGTGGCAGAAACAACTTCATGCATTGCAGGAACATTGGAGAATAAGTGCAGGGCTGGCCCTCTGAAGCCAGCCACATTCCCTGTGAAAAATTCATGGAAACTTGAGCTGCTGGAGGCAGTTGTGACCAGATGTATTTGGGGACCAGAGTAAATGGATGAAGTGATGCGGAATTAGACTGCAGGCTGCTTGAGAGGTCGCTATTACTTTGTTGCTGTATTAGTTTCTTGTTTCTCATTTTTTCTATCAGTCTTTTGGCATTAAGTTAAGAAACTTACCTAAGAGAGGGATGATTTGGGTAGCTGCATTCAAGGTGTTTGAAAACAAGGTGAAACAGATGAACAGTGTGTAAAGAAATAGCTGTGGTTAAAAAATGAAAACAATGACAAACACACAGAGTTATGCATAGAATATTAGCCATAATTAAATGAAAAAGTAATGATTTTGACATTCTTGGGAAAAAACCTGCCATGCTGTGTTTTTATGTTATAATTCTAAAGAATTTCAAAAAACCCTTGATTGTTTTAACTGGTAAAATAGATTTTCAGTCTTTAACAATTTCCATTTTCCTCAAGACCGAGTTGTTACTCACAATGAAGATGTAATGGAAATATTTAAAAAATATACAATTACTATCTTATCTAAGATTGACTTTCACTTCAGAGGGCCCAAATAAGAGAAAAAGACCTCTCGTTTTCAGGGTTGTCAGAAAAGAAGGCCCAATCCACAAGAAAGTAAGATATAAGAAGTTAACCTATTTAGGTAGACGGCAGTGAGCTGGAGGAATAATGGTTTCCTGTGTTTGGTAGTATCATGTCAACTTGGGGAATATACTTTTGAATAAACTGGAGAAGATGTTTTTGGGGAAGAAATAATTGGATGGTTTTGCCTATGGCACCAATGAAGAAGCAACCACAGAAAAATACTATCTTGCATGGATCAGTGATATGGCTATGAATGAGTTTTTAATAATGCTGTGCCTCTCCGTCATGAAATTATTCTTGGTTTTCATTGCTTGCAGCAGCTACACAGCTACACAGAAGGGGGACACTGTAAGCTGGACTAATAGCAATATAAATATTGTATATCATAATGTAAACTGAGGCAAGTAGCACAGTGCATTTAATTTCTTAGAGAGGAAGAAATAAGCCATGTTTCCCAGGAGGAGTTTGTTGGTGAGGAGGTACAACTCTACCAAAGAGAAAGGGGCAGAAACTGAAGTCACCCTGATGAGACGGACACAGCAGCTACACGGAAACCTCCTGCACAGCTGTTGAAGGGAAATGCCCACAGCGACCGGGTGCCAGTGATGAGGCAGACAGGCAGGACGTTTCCAGAGGATGGGGGATCTCAGCATTGGGAACCATTTAACAGGGAAACATGCATACATGCAAAAGAGGAGCAGGAAATAGGATGTTTTGAGGGAAACTGAGGAAGGAAACTGAGAGGCAAAGAAACAAGTGAAGGGGAAGAGAGGAAGAAAGCAGATGGGGGAAGAGATGAAATTAGGAAACAGCATTATTAACTATTATGGGATCTGGTTTTTTGGCAGCTAAATAAACAGTGGGTTTTTTTCTTGTTCTTACAGTTTCATTTAAGTCACTGCTAAAGTTACCACAGGAATGTAAAAATGGGAGTTTCCCAAGACAGCTCTGTATTAATTAATAATTTAATTTGAGAAACCATTGTGAAACTCTTATATTCAATATTCTGAGGGCTTCTGAAGTCATTTTAGATAAATAAGGTAGTCTTATACTTGTGTTTCATACTAATGCATTATTTCCTTGCAATTACTGTTACTCTACACGTGAGACTCACAGGTTTATGACAATGTCAGATATTCCATATCTGGATAGAATAGACAGGATGTAAATTTTGGTTTGGTTTGGTTTTTTTAAAGAGAATTTGTCACCAAAAATTTCTTTAAAAAATTAGACCATGGCCAAAATAATTCACTGTGTTTAACTGACATCAGTTTAAAATGTCAAAAAAACTCTAATCGCTAACTTTTTTAAAGGGATCTAAGGCAAAATGTTATGTCTGTGGCATACACACACAAAGCAGTGATGTTAGCCTATTCCTTCCTTTAAAAATGGAAAGTGTAACAGTTTTGACATCACTCACCTATCTCGGGCACAATATCCAGCCCATCAGTTCTGTGCAGAGTGACTCACAGTGCACGTTGTCCTCTGGCTGAAATGCAATGACTCAGATGTTGTATCTACTTCACAGTTCCTTTGCCTCCTCCAGGGTGTGTGTATACGCGTATACGAAAAACACACCAGGACAAAATACCATACGATCATATTGAATCACGCCTGCTCTTTTCTCACACAGTTGAACATCCTGACACATTGTAAACTCAGCTGAATGTGCGCCAGGCCACAGCAATCTGCTTCTCCTGCAGCACTGACATTTCGCTATGAACTCCCTAACCATCACAGCAGAGACTGGAAAAGGGTTACCAGGCTGTTTCCTGACTTTTTTATTTTTCTGATCACTTAAGATAACTTGGTATTCTTATAAGCTATGAATTAAGAAAATGGAGTCATACTGACTTCATACATACTTCAGGCTTAAAAGCTTTAGTCTTTAGGCTTACATTATGAGTTAGGAGCTTACCACACATATTTAGCCATAAAAAATTTAAGAATAAATGTGACGATGAAACACAAGATGGGACAAATTTGCTCACAGTGGTACTAGTATCACCCTATTGTTGCTAAGACATGGCCAATGACAAAATTTTTCCCCATAATGTGAACTGGTTTTGATAGCCCCAGAACACATGCAAAGGATGAGAGAAACCCTTATGCACCATAAATACCCTTCCTCTGTTTTGAGGTAATAATGCATCATAAAAATAGTTATGACTTAGCCATCTCAGCTTCCCTCCAGTTTTATTAGCTTTCTTTTAACCATTAAATGTTAATGCAACTTCAAAGGTGGAACTTAGAACAACTGAACTCAGCTTCGTGCACAGAGCTCTATATTTCAATTAGTGATGGGCTGCCTCAAAAGGTTCAGGTTTCTGTTTAGAAAGGACATAGGACTAGAAGAAACCTTGTGGTGAATGTCCACCATCTCAGGCAAACATGTTGCTTACAGACTGTTCATAAATACTTTACTTCTTCATTTCAAGTCAAGTTTAGAAATTGTCTTCCACTATTCCACTCTGAAAGGCACCCTAGAACCTCATCCGTCTACTCACTCTTCAGTTTTCTCCTGTTATCCTGTCTAAACATACTTTGTGACCAGTCCTGCTCACTTCTTGCAGAATCAGCTAACCCTTGGCTTTGTACCTCTTCTTTCTTCACACTGTTTAACCTACCAAACTATAAAAGCCTGGAAATATTCACACTGGTCCAAAGAAAAAGATATGGAAAATATCTTCTTTTTGTCAAGATGAACAAAAGATGCACAGAGGGAGGGTGTGTAGAGAGAGAATATAAGGCACAAGTATAGACTGATCCTGTTTCTCAAATATTTCTCAGTTTCTGGCAACTAGCATTTTAAGTTTGAGTTGGAAGCAGCATGCAGACCACTGTGATTAATAGCCCCTCTGCTATGAATCTGTTGAGTCCTTTGTGAATCCAGTGATAATTTTAGCTTCCACAACATCCTGTGGCAATGAATTCCACAAAGTAATTATGCACTGTAAGGAAAAGTACTTCTTTTGTTTGTTTTAAAGGTCCTGGTCACCCCTAGTTCTTCTCTTAAAAATAACAGTGGACAGTCATTCCCTAGAAACCTTTCCATAACTTTTTTGATTTGATAGATCCCAGTCAAATAGATAGACCCCCAATCTACAGACAGTAGATAGACCTCAATCTATAGACAGATAGACAGTGGGATACACCCCATTTTCAAGCATTTCTTTTCAAAGTTGATTGGTTCTAGTTTTTCCTTATATAGATGCCAAAGTAAGTTCAACCCACTTTGTTATCATACAGATGGGATCACTGTAACTACACATTGGACTCAAAACAGATTACTATAACCCCTACTATAACTATTACTATCACCATGAAAAGGATATTTATCCAGTTTCTGTCTTGTTCTTAGTCTTTTCTTAATAATCCTAACATTTTTTCAGTCACAAGCTACTGAGCAGAAGTTTTCAGGGAACCATCTACATATGCTCTTATTGAGATCTCTTTCCTGCATAGCAATAGTTACCTTAGATTCCAGTATTCTGTATATATAACTAACTGTCATGGGAGAGGTGCTGTGTGCCTTACTTTGTCTTTATTGACAATTAATTTCATATGCTTTTTTATTGTTCAGCCACTCAGCATCATGAGTGACTTCCGCAACTCTTCACAGTCAGGTTTAGCTTTGAGTAGCCTGAATAATTTTGTTTCATAAGGAAACTTTATGACTTCATTATTCAACATCATTTTCAGATCATTTATGAATGTGTTTAACAGTACATATCCTAGCAGAGATCCTGGAAGACTCGCTTGATAATCTCCCTCCATTTATTTCTACCTTTCATTTCATAGTTATTAACCAGTTAGTAATTCTGCAAGAAGACCTTTCCTCTGATCCCATGACAGCTTAAATTTCTTTGAGTCTTCAGTGATGGTCCATGTCAAAATCTTTCAGGAATTTCAAGCATACTGTGTCAGCTGCTTCATATGTTCATTGACTTCCCTCTACAAAAATCTTTCTGAAGCTTTCCAACTATACAGGAGTGAGATCCAGCCTACTTAAATCCTATCTTTAAAACATAAGTCTCAAACAGCAGTTGTGTTTTTAACTTTCCACCTAATGCTAAAGAATTATTCTGATTTACCAGGAAAGTTCCTTGGCTGCTTAACTTTGGCCACATTATCATGGCCAGAAGAGCATGTCCCAGTTGGGTATACCTATGTCACACCTACAGACCTGTCACAATCCAGTTTGATGGTACCTTTCACATAGACTAGTTGACAAATTACTCACCTAGAGCGCAGACAGAGTATGGGGCATCCTGCAGTCTTGAGAAGGACAGAGCCTACGTTCCAGGTTTGTGCATCAACCACTAGATGATGCCATATCCTGGGCACAGACACACATCAGCCCTCCCTCATCCTTGTTCTTAAACTCCCTTTGTATAGACATGTATGCAAGAACCTTGGGTTGAAGAGAGCAAGAAAGAAGGAAAATAGCTAGTGCTAGTGCTAAGTAAAGATAGGAGAAGACTTGGGATTCCCTGTGTCCCTTTGACACTCTCAGTCTTCCCTTATTTTTGAAAATAAACTCAAGGTCTTTACTCTCTTCTTTAAAACAGGTTTTCTGCCTCCCCAGTCATCATCTTCTGCTCTTGCTCCCTATCAAACATGAGAGATTAGTGCTTTCTGGATGAAATCATACCAGTGCCTTGTGCAAGTGTACTATAGCTTCCTTATTTGTACTGGGAGTATCCACACTGCTACAAGCAATACAATCCATGTAGTCTGATCATCTGCATTTCCATAGCTTTATATCAATCAATCACCTTGGTCTAAAAACTGAGAAAAAAAAAACCCCTATATTTTCATTTGAACCTCATTACTTTCCCCACTTCATAGAAAGTTTATTTCTTTTTTCTATTCATATGGCAGAGAAGCTTTAAATTATTTGTTTTAATTTCCTTTGCAATGACAAGCTGAATTACACTTCTGGCAAAAGTTTTAAACTTTATTCTTAAATTTCCTGTTCTCCAAGATGTAGCTTTCATGATTTTTCCACTCCTTATACAGTCTTATTATTCCTAAATACTTCTTATGTGATTATGCATTCAATTATAAATGGAGCCTTCCCTATTGGTTTTTAATCTTATTTAAAATTCCTCCTATCCTTAAAAATTCCTGATAGTTTAGACAAATCTGACTGAAAAAAATTCAATCAGCTTCACATTTAAGTTCCTAATTTCTGCACATCTGTTGACTTCACTAGTTAGGTCTCTTAATTTCCCATATTTGTCCTCCCAGATCAATTTTCTATTTATTCCTCAATGTAATTTAATTGGAATAATCTTGATGTCACTTAATTCAGGTTATTTTCTATGGCCGGGTCTTCTATAACATCCTTGGTTTACCAAAGCAGATTCAAAAATAGATTTATTCCCTATTCAGTCATGAAAATAGTAAGATGTAAAACTATCTACTAACACATCCAGGAATAATTGAGTTCTACCAAGATTAGTTACTCAAGTTTTTGAATTAGTTGAATTGATGAGAAATTACTCATTTGTTACTCATTTTATAACTGGGAAGTTTTCCCACAATGACACAATTCCCAGTAGTATTAATCACTGTAACAATTTCAAGATATTTCTATATCCATATCCGATTCTGATCCTGGAATCTAAAGCAGGTTCTTAATACCGCCTCTAGAGAACCTGTTTTAGAGAACCTTTAAAGCAATTTTGAGCCAAATTGAATGTCTGTGAATCCTTTTTTAGTTATACTGCTTCATTGAGATAGAATGCCAATCCACTGCTTTTAACTTTATTTCTGTCCTACTTGAAGAAATTACAATTTTCAGTGCCCTTCAGTATGTTTAATTAATGATGATATTTCACAATGGTTTTT
This sequence comes from Harpia harpyja, assembly GCF_026419915.1. Lineage (NCBI taxonomy): Eukaryota > Metazoa > Chordata > Aves > Accipitriformes > Accipitridae > Harpia > Harpia harpyja. The sequence continues at coordinate 13,729,647 of NC_068954.1, forward strand.
AAACCCTTGTAATAATTATTTTATTATCCAGACATCACCATCTTATTGCCCAGAGTCCTTGCATTGATAGGGGAATATTTCCATTTCTTTTAGATTTCACTTTCCTTACTGACTCTTTAAATTGACCTTTGACTATCAGACTGCAGTTCCTAGAACTATCAACATTTTCTCTTCCAGTCAATGTTCTGATGATCTAGTATGCTTTTGCTCATCATGAAAATTTTTTTCCTTGCTTGGTCAATGGGATGATGCCTGTTGCCCACCTCCAAGACTGTCCTCCTGTGTCCCAAACACACAGTACAGATAGGCCAACAGAAATAAATTTATCTTTGGAAATTCAAAGCAGCTTGGACTGTTGAAGGGAGAAGCAGGCTGGCTGCAAGGGGGAGGATGTGAAAGGCATTTGGAGGAGAAGAAAAGCACTGGAACAGCCTCAGTGGTGTGGAAATGGAGTGGGATGGCCAAAATGGACCATGAATCCGAAGGTGAGTGAGGAGTGTGGCACTAAGAGATAGAGAGACTGATCAGAGGGGAAAAAACAGGACTTATAAGAAGTGCTAGGGAGGATGTGACTGGAATTATGAGAAGGAGAGAAGATAAGTAGCTTGGGACTGGTGTAAATGAAGTTTGAAGGAAATGAGGAGGCACTGGGGTAATGGGACTACACAGAAACCTTGGATTCCTGTGCTTCTGCATTCCTCTGCTGTGAGCAGATATCTTTCAAACTCACTGAAGAGGAGTGCTCTCCACTGGCTGCCCCACATGCAAAACGACAACCTGCCAGCTGATGAACTATGTGACATCCATGTTTAAATATCTTGATAGAATAATAATAATAATAACAACAACAACAACAACAACAACTATTATTATTACTACTACTACTACTACTACTACTACTACTTTGGGAAGTTAAGTATTTGGGAAGTTTTACGCTAAAACTCATGACATCAACAAAGCATTAAGACAAACATTGTAGTCCTACAGTGAAAGCTTTTTCTCTCATTTTCAGTTTTTCTCTCTTAAACATATATACAGATAAAGTTGCATATACGTATTAATTTCCTGGTGCTGGGTACAATTCCAGCTTATTTCTCTGATAAATAAAGAAAGCTTTTTTTGACTTCAGAAGAAAAAAAAATAGATCACTTTACAGTAGCCACTATAATGTTGATAATAATTAATTCATCCATCTCTTTAATGCAGATGCAGCATACATTTCCATCAGAGTTTAGCAGAATTGATATACATTTAAGTCACCATGTCCTTTGTGTTGCATGTCCCACTTTCAAAATTAATAGTTTTAACTGAACCATGGTGAAGGTAATTCCTACGACTAGTTATGGCAAATGTATTCACAAGGATAAATAAAGGGGTCTCATCTCCTCTACAAGTCAGCCTAACTTTGCTATTTAAGAATACCAGAAAATCCATCATATTAAAAACACCGACATTGTCGGGTTCCCTGGGTAAAACAATCAAGAATGAGCAAACTCTACACAGAGGTGATTGAATGTCATTTTTCCTCAGAATCACTCCCTTCTGTATCACAGACAGAGATAAGATTATATGTAAATTTAAAATAACCAGATTTTTTTCTTTAAGACTTTCCTTTACATTTTAAATTTAATTTTCAGAAAGATCAAAAGAATCAATAAAATTAAATGTTAAAATTAGTTTTTAAATCAATTGGGGTAATATTCAACTTATCTGATGATAACTGTCTAAATGCAAGTTGTATAAACTCAGCTAGTTATCTCGGCTCCTTGAGCTGTAGACACTTCTAGAAAGCATTTGTTCCTGCTAAGAAAAACGTCAAACATAATAGGGTTGAAACTTTCTGGACATGTTGATTGCTGTCTGCTAGGTGTAGAGGGAGCCCAAGTGATCCGGATTAGATCAAATCCATATCTTTTAGACGGAAAAATAATTTGACAATTTCTCCCTTTGTGTTCTTACATATTCACAAACAATTGGTACTTTTGTATCTTAAATTACATTTTAAGACTATTAATAATATATATTAATTCACAGTGACCTATCTCAGCCTACTGACTGGAATCATATGTATGTTAGTATGATTAATTCCCTCGTTTTTCAGATAAAGCATAATTGTATCAGAATCAGGGAGTCAAAAGGCCTAAAACTCCAAAATGAAATATGTTTTTCTGGTGGTAAATCCAAATGTCTTTCCTTCATGAGGAAACACTTGTGTAACAGCCATTGTTTTCTCCATAAAGTACAATACGCATGTCTATCTTTTTCATTTTGATTCATCAGAAACTTATGGCAGTGAGCAACTTAAGCAAACAGTGATGACTGGTGGCGAGTGTGTGTTACAGGAACTGTGTTTTATAACAGAGAGTTTGCAAAAAAATCCTTTTGTTCAGGTAGTTACAGCCTCTGTGTTTTTAACAGTTTACTATTGCATTTCTTCAAACAAACAAGATTTTCTTATATAATTTTCTATTCTTTCATGTCCTTCTCCCTTTTTATGCCTTGCATCTTCATCTGCTGCTTTCTAATTGCTAGGAAAGGCAGACAAGATGCCCCATTGGGAACAGATGGCTTTCTGGAAATCTACCAACAAGGACTACTCCTGGAATAGATTTCATCTGCAGGCCCCACACAGAGGTAATATATGATACCTACAAATAGATAGTGCTCCAAAGGCTTAGAAAGGAAAAAAATATATCCTGCTGGAGTTCTTAAGCCTGTTATGACCACAACTTGCCAACAGAAAGGCAGGCATAAAAATGAATCCTATATATAGCATTCAATTTTTGAAGTTAATTTTCTTCCATATCAGTCCCTATGACAGGGACAGCTATGCTTAAAATGTGTTGTTTCTAAAGGGCTGTGTTTTACTTCTCAACGGTGGATTTAATACAAAATTTGAAATCAGCTCTATGTTATCCTGCTTTACAGAAGTGGTGTGAGATGTAAGATAATATGTGAAAAGAATGTTAAAGTCTTCACAGGAGTAAGAATAAATAATATAGGAACAAATATGCTAGATTACAGTAAGTGTGAAGAATTGTCTTTGTCAGTGTTATGTTATTCTCTTCTGTGTTCTGCACCTTTACTCTACTTTCTTTCATCACAGACAGGAGAGATACTATTTGTAACATTTTATAAAATACATATTTGTTTTGTTTTGGTTTTCCTCAATCTAAAATAAAATTGATGATAACCATATTGTATACGGCTGTTCTGTGTGTCTGGAAAATATTATTCTGAGGTTATGGATGGGGCTATAAAACTGAGAGATCAGAGATATACTGTTTATGGTAAAAAAATACAAACTACAAATAGTAAAGTGACAACAGTACTCTGTATCCTCAGGATTCTAACCTCAGCCTTGAACTAATGTGTGGTTTACTTATTGTTCCTGTTCACAAAGCAAAATGAATATTAGGGAACTTCGTTTTTCATTATTTATGAAACAAAAAAAAATGTGTTCTATCTTTTTTGGCTATGGATAAGAGTTAGTGAAAAGGAATAGTAGAAAAATTCAAATACTAGAATGCAAGTACTGGAAAGAAAATATCAGTGTTACTAATTTTATTGCAGTTTTTAACAATTCAGACATGTTGGTGTTTTGAGGAGGAAAAATGGCTTGACGGCTTTTTGCCCAGGTGGGTTCACGATAGGGTTACCAATGCTATGACCACTTCTGGAAACTTGAAGAAGCTCCTTTTTATTATAAAGAGAAACTGTATGGAACACTTAGAAACAAAATCACAAATTAGATGCATGTTAGTAGTACAAGAAAAAAAAAGGCAGGAAGATACAGCCTTTTGATAGATGTTGAAAAAGTGATACTTGCTTTCTTTAGGAGTATTCAGGAGAAATGGCAAACATGGAATAGTAAGTATTAGAGTGTTTGTATCATCTTTACAATACAAACTAGAAACAGCTATTATTTAGGCTATAAAGGGGACTAACTATAGAAATCTTATGTAGGGAAAGGAATATTCTTCAATTTTTGAGGCAATCTTTGGACATTTTTACCTACCCACTATTTGATTAAAGCTTATTTTGTTTTTGAGATAAGAAGCTGTCAGTTAAGGGGGAAGATGCCAAGCTCTGTACGTAAGCCACATGTACAAAGCCATGCCATGACTGGTGTTCTGGATACAGTACAGGGGCAGACCTTCAGGTGCAAACAAGGAGGCCCTGGCACAGCTGAGATGGTTTGTTTTAGCTTGTGTCAGTTGCAAACGGCCCCAAGGAGCTGTTAAGGTGGCCAAGACAAGGAAAGGCTTCCTTGTGCAACCCTCTTTTCCTTGGCTGGGAGTCATGACTACAGGCAAATTTTTCTGAGAGTGTTGTGATGCAAAGTGCAGGGGAGCAGTGCGCTCACAGTGACAGAATCAATAAACACTATTGCAGACTAGCCAAGTCCCAGGTAATGGGTATGAAATTTGCTTTATTAACCTGGGTGGATGGTTTCTTCTATCCTGAAACAGCTATACAGTGCAGAAATAGTGCTTCTCTCCTGCTCCAGGACCTGACATGACCACAATGGCTTGGTCACATGAGCTTCTGGAACAGGAGGAAAGCAGGAGCAAAGTGTCCAGAAGGGTATAACAGTCAATGGGCATATTTCCTATAAGCAGCCTTGCATCAAGCACTTTCCCCCATCATGTAGCCAGAATACCCTGCCTTGGAGCACATGCTATGGCATATCTGTGTATGCCTATCACACGAAACAGTTCATCACACGGCTGGAGGCCCATCGTCTGTGAGACCTGATGCATGAGTCTTGCATACCAGGGTTTGAGAAATATGAAAGGACTTATAATATCTTGTCTCTGTTAAAACTATTTAAGTAAATAGAAAAGCATGTCAGCAAGGATTTATCTGACCAAATGTACTTGTCTGGAGTGCATCTCATCCTTATGTAGGTGACTAGCAGAGATCAAATGAATTGCACTCTAAGAGTCCCAAATGACTAGAAATCATGTTCATTAACTTCAGTCTGACTCTGAACTGTGCCATGGTATTATCATTATTATTTACATTCTTGTACCATTTACATTGTGTAATCCCACTTATCCTAAATTTGTACAAGTAGAGTCTTTACAATCTTAGAATAAGTTGATGGACACTACAGTGCATAACTGAGAAGAAAATAACGGAATTCCCAGTTAGATCTGGTCACTATGAGCCATGTAGAGCCATTACAGATCACCAGCAGTTTTTACACAGTCAAGACTGTTGTTGCAGAAATGAGGGAAGGGCTTGAAGGAAGACGTTGAAGTGTTTTTGCAAATATGCTGGGACGGGGGGTGTAGGAATGACTTTTCCATTGATGCCAGTGTGTGAAAAACATTTCTGTAAGTGTGGTTCCTTTTCTATGCACCTCAGAGGAGTGTGCAGACTGCACTAATAATTTGACTAAAAGATCTGAAATTGTCTTGTGAATGTTTTATTGACAAAATGTACTAGATTAGAACATAAAGAAGTATATCGTAAGCAGCAGAGGTATAATTTCCTGTGGATCGTTGTGTTAGTTTGTCTCATAAAAGCACCATCAAAGACATTAGAGATCACCCATCAAGAGAATGGCTGTCCATGTTCTAAGGTAGTTCTTCCACTGCCTTTTCCAATGATGGTAAGGTTTGGGGGTGGAAAGTGCAAGTAATTTTCTGCAGATAGCTTTCTCCACAAAAGCTGTATCAGCTGAGGTTTTTGTCAGAGAAATGCTCACTTGATCAGTCACGACTTTCAGCTCTGTTGACCTTGGCTGTGTTGGAGTCACCAGTCTAGAGGTAAAAAGCTCTTCCTAGCAGTTCATTTCTCCAACAAGATTATAATCCTGAAACTGAAGCAAGACTATGTTGCTGTATTTCCCAGTCTCTTAATCTCTGTCAGGAAAAGTAGATTGATGTTGTTCCATTTCCTTTTATTATAGCTTTTGACATGGGAGGAAGTGGAATCCTTGTTCTTAACTCTTGGCCAGCACTCATAGCTTTGGGACAAACATAGCCTTGAATACGCTAATTAAAATTCAATGCAACTATTACAGTCAATGTGCATTAATTTGGGCATGTTAAACTACCAAGTATATGAGGGATATATTCTTACAATTGGGAATAACAATGACAAAATCTTTAACACTGTCACAGATGCTGTTGAGCAGAAACTGATCTAAATGACTCTTTAATAAACAGGATTACGTAGTAATTTTGTCAGTGGCAGGGAATTTGTCCTGATAACGCAGGGTATCCCATCTTTTCCAAAGTTTTTACGCTTCCAATCTAGGTTACAAATTCTGATTTCTAACAACACAGAGTTGTTAATTGTGAGTCCAAACAGTTGAAAGTTAAGGAAGAGCTAGAGACAAAAGTGGTCAGGAGAAAATCTTAGAGGTTTTCCTGGGCTTCAGCTTTTGTGGGTCATAACTTTTAAGTTCCAGCTCAATAATGAAACTTCTATAATTTTGACATGTCAGCTCAGATTTGCTGAAAATATTAGTCTGAGATTCTTGTTGGTCAGATTCAAGAAGAGTTTTTATTTCTAATAACACATTGTTCAGGCTTTGAAATGCAGCATTTAATCTGCAACATTTCTTTATATTCCTCTGTATTCACTATGGAAAATACCTGACATATTACAATTGCTGGAATAGCATTCCAGAATATACATATAGTCATTTAGAGCATTTGAAAGTTTTTAATGGCCACTGTAAGGCACCATAACAGAAAAACAAATGCAATGTCTGATTAATAACTCATTATAGATGGAATAATTAACAGGTAAGGCTATAGAAGAAAATCAACCTTCCTGAAACCTAGTTACCTTTGTTTACATGATAGATTTCATCTATTATTCATCTATTATAGTAGATAATTATTGAAAGTTACTGCCTTCAACTTTAAATGGATACTATAATTTGAAACAACTTGTTGTGAGTGTAATTTACTGTGTAAATTTTAGGAATGAGCATGCATAAAGTTAATCGAACATGTGTTCTGTAGCCAAACTGGTAAAATAATTCAGTACCTTTTAGGAAAGAAACAAGAAATGCAAATTGCTTTTGTTTGCCACATAATCATTCAAATTAAGATAAACATGATCTATTAGGTTAACTTGTCTAGTAAGATTATTCCAACAATTATTTTCAAGTATGGATTTAAATGAACCGAGTGAAGCCAGATTGTCCTCTACATATCTTACAGATGCGCAGCATGCTCCCCAAAATTCATACAGCCAATGGCCCATTCCTTGATTCCCAGTGAATCATTCTAGTCTCCCCTGCCATGGACATATTTTTATTTCATGATAAAATGTAGGTTTTCCATGTTAGATTGTAGATGGAAATCTGGTCAAACAAAAGTAGAGTACATTCATATTAGTATATCTGACACATGTATTATCGCAGAATCATAGAATGGTTTGGGTTGGAAGCGACCTTAAAGGTCATCTAGTTCCAACCCCCCTGCCATGGACAGGGACACTTTCACTAGACCAGGTTGCTCAAAGCCCCATCCAACCTGGCCTTGGACACTTCCAGGGAGGAGGCATCCACAGCCTCTCCGAGCGACCTGTTCCAGTGCCTCAACACCCTCGCAGTGAAGAACTTCTTCCTTACATCTAATCTAAATCTATGCTCTTTCAGTTTAAAACCATTGCCCCTCATCCTATCACTACACTCCGTTAAAGAGTCCCTCCCCATCTGTCCTGTAGGCCCCCTTTAAGTACTGGAAGGCTGCTATAAGGTCTCCCTGGAGACTTCTCTTCTCCAGGCTGAACAACCCCAACTCTCTCAGCCTGTCCTCATAGGAGAGGTGTTCCATCCCTCTGAACATTTTTGGGGCCCTCCTCTGGACCCACTCCAACAGGTCTCTGTCCTTCCTGTGCTGAGGACCCCAGAGCTGAACGCAGGACTGCAGGTGGGGTCTCACCAGAGCGGAGTAGAGGGGCAGAATCCCCTCCCTTGACCTGCTGGCCACGCTTCTTATCTGCACACCACAACATATGACTGACTATGGGTCTCACATAACTCAAAATTTCTTCAGTTTATTAAATTTTGTTAAATAAAGTAATATTTCTACCACATGATGAGAGGCAGGCAGTATCATGTACTTGAATTACTCTGTAAGAATCCATCCTAAGGTGCAGCACTGCGGGGTTACCTCATTGTTTTATAGCCAATTAATCTTTGCTATTAGAATAGCCTTTTTCAAATTTCATCCAAGATTTGCCTTTTGCCATTTCCATTGTAAGTGTTATTCCCTTTGGATATTCTTAGTATTTAGCATTCTCTTCAGTATCTACTCCACAAACATGTATGGAGGGCTAGCAAATACCATTCTAGTTATTCTGTAACCAAACAGCTATATTCCACTTGTAAGAGCTTTCCATCTGAAATAACACTTTCATCTGCACAGCTGTTTATACTTTTCCTCTTTGATCTTCCTTTGTTTGTTTACAGTTTTCTCATATTTTAGAGCCCATATTATACATTCCTTACTAATCTAGAGAAAAAAATTATGTCCAATTTCTATTACCCATTATTTAAGTCATGATGAGTTATTTTGCTGTAGGATGTAACAACATAAATATCCCAATTTCATTTACCAACTTACAGATCTACAGGGTCTACAAAGTAGCCATATAAATAGCTAAGCTAACTTCAAATAGGCAACAGGACTCTTTGTAGTTAGAAGAAAGCTGAGTAAAAGGGAAAGCTCTCACCTAAAGATTTTATGCTAAATCATTCTTACACATAGTCATTCCTATATATGCTCTGCTCTCTTGTCAGATTCAGAGAGTATTCGAGAAATTTAACCCTTCAATATAATCCAATGTGTAGGCTTTTTTGTTCTATCAGTAGTCTACAACAAGTTAATAGAAGTCAGAATCAAAAAAAAATGAGGCTGACTGCTTGAATTTCTAAATGTCCTGAAGCAAGATGATTTTGAGAATTTACAAACAAATTCATGGTTACTGCAAAGGACAGTTGAAATTGGAATATATTGTGTTTCTAATATGATATCCACACAGTCCTCCATCTCAATCCAGCACGAAATGTTTATTCATAGTAGCTACAAAATGCAATATTTCCATATATCTTCCTTCTGATGTAATCTATAGACCACACTCTTCTGTTATTTCAGGTTTCAATTTTTTTCCATAAGATTTCAAATAAAAATGCTTTCCATGAATTGTCAATTTTGAAAGAAGTTACTACCATTTATTAAATATGATTTTAAATTAATACGAAGGAGAAAAAATGCATTACAATAATTTTTAAAATGTAAATAAGATGTTCATAATACTAAAAGATGAAGTTTTAATAGAAATTAAATAGCTTTGCTCTCATCTTATGTAAGCAGGTACACTGTAACTTCATATGGCACTTTATAGTCATTGTCAAAAAAAACTCATTAGCAGTCTTTCATCTACAGGAAGTTAAACAAGGTTGAATGAATGAAATAATATTTTTCATGAAAATGTATCTTCTATTTATCTATCTACAAACATCATTCATTGTTTTATAAACAAAATGAATGTTTCAAAAATTCAGTTAGGATCCTGAAATGGAGTAAACCAATGTTTTCTGAAAAGGGAATGTGCCAAAAAGAAAACGGGGCTGTGAACTGTTTGAACAGAAACTCGAAAAAAGGTCACTTCTAAAACAGAGAAGAAACAAGTTTATTGCAGTTAAGTTGAAATTCTTTATCTTTCTTTTCTGGATCTAAATATCATCACTTCTTATTGTCTGATAAAGAATATTTTTTCTGCTTTAATATTTATGGTTAGAGGCGTTGTCAAAAAAAGTAAAAGTATTAAAGAATATATAAAAAAGTACTTATAAAATGAAATCGAAATGAAATGTTGGCATCACCTAAAAAGGTGGGTGTTGTTCTGAAATTTTAATCAATTTAAACGTTTTTTTTGTTTTTTAATAATAAAATAAAAACAAATCTGTACAAACACATCCCCAACCCAACCCAACCCAACCCAAAACCCAGCCAAAAATACCCAGAAGTGCTACATTCTGGTCAATTCTTTGATACCCTATATCAGGAATCCCTATTATGAAAAGTAGGGGGTGGGCATTTCCGGCTGCAAAGTTCCTAATGAACACTGAAACAAAACAGTGTGTCTTAAAAAAAGACTTTTTTTAGTCTAAAAAAAAAAAGAAAAAAGAAGACTTTTTTTTTAGTGATTAGGGGGCTTGAATATCGTACTTTCCCAAGGAAACCCTTCAAAGATTAACTGATAGACAAGGGTAACTTTGAAGAGTCACTGAGAGACTGACTGCCTGCCTGCCTTCAAGGATCTTGAGGCTTTAAGTTGTACAATGATGGATAAGCAATGCCTAACACCCAGGACTGAGCTCAGCACAATTTGCAGTTTCTTATTCTCTGTGTCTTATTAGAACTAGAGAGAATTTCTATCTGACTCACCTGGACCTGAAATCAAATCAATTTTAGCATTTGTGAAGTACTCTGAGAACATCAGCCAATAAATCCCACAGAAAATAAAATACCCACATTAAAATTGTCAAACATTTCATGTATCTGGAAGTCTCTTTAGAAGTTAGTTAAATAAGTCGAAAGGAAGAATCTATATGGTAAAAATGTACAATCAAAATAAACAGACAGCCTTTGTTATACAGCATTACATAATTTTGGTTTACAGACATATTCTGTTGCAGCTGATAATAAGCCATGCAGTGTGAATGTGAATGTAAATGAAGTGCTAAATGATGAATTATACCACTCTGATTACACATCAGAAACAACATCCTTTATCTAGGCTGCTAGTGCCAAGAGTATTACTTAATACAACAGGAAAGGTTGAAGGGAAAAGGGGAAAAATGCACTGTAAGTACAGCATTATTCAATAGCAAATGCAATGTGTAGACAGGGTACTCCTTTGTACCAGTGTGTTCAGAGTACACATTTGCACTATTCTCTAGGTTCTTTTAAGATATTTTTGGAGAAAATGTTTGATGAAAGATTGTGTTTGATTCATTCCATATTTTCCTTTGGATCATCAATAAAAACCTTTAAACCAGATGGAAAGAAGAGGTAACCAATACCACAGCCTCAAACTAAGTATTCAGATCCTGATCTAGTTAAACACTTAAGCATATGTTTAGCTTTAAATATGTGTGTCCCATTTTGAGATTATTTATGTGCCTAAAGTTAAGCATATATCCACATGCTTTGTTTATCAAACCTGAACTGAGCCACATTCAGGCATAATACACATGTAATTCTTAGACCCCTAAAACATTTAGCATAGTCCTAACCATTTTTAGTCTAACTACCAGCAAAAAAGTAGAATCATAGAATCATTTAGGTTGGAAAAGACCTTTAAGATCATCAAGTCCAACCGTTAACCTAGCACTGCCAAGTCCACCACTAAACCATGTCCCTAAGTGCCACATCTACACATCTTTCAAATACCTCCAGGGATGGTGACTCAACCACTTCCCTGGGCAGCCTGTTCCAATGCTTGACAACCCTTTCAGTGAAGAAATTTTTCCTAATATCCAGCGTAAACCTCCCCTGGCACAACTCCCCTGGTCCTAACGCTTGTTACTTGGGTAAAAAGACCGACCCCCACCTCTCTACAACCCCCTTTCAGGTAATTGTAGAGAGCGATCAGGTCTCCCCTCAGCCTCCTTTTCTCCAGGCTAAACAACCCCAGTTCCCTCAGCCTCTCCTCATCAGACTTGTGCTCTAGACCCTTCACCAGCTTCATTGCCCTTCTCTGGACACGCTCCAGCACTTCAATGTCTTTCTTGTAGTGAGGGGCCCAAAACTGAACACAGCATTCGAGGTGCGGCCTCACCAGTGCCCAGTACAGGGGAACAACCACTTCCCTTCTCCTGCTGGCCACACTATTTCTGATACAGGCCAGGATGCCGTTGGCCGCCTTGGCCACCTGGGCACACTGCTGGCTCATATTCAGCCGGCTGTCAACCAGCACCCCCAGGTCCTTTTCTGCTGGGCAGCTTTCCAGCCACTCTTCCCCAAGCCTGTAGTGCTGCATGGGGTTGCTGTGACCCAAGGACCCGGCACTTGGCCTTGTTGAGCCTCATACAATTGGCCTCGGCCCATCGATCCAGCCTGTCCAGATCCCCCTGTAGAGCCTTCCTACGCTCAAGCAGATCAACACTCCCACCTAGGTTGATGTCACCTGCGTCTGAGGAAGCACTTGATCCCCTCATCCAGATCATTAATAAAGATGTTAAAAAGAACTGGCCCCAATAGTGAGCCCTAGGGAACAGCACTTGTGACCAGCTGCCAACTGGATTTCACTCCATTCACCAGAACTCTTTGGGCCTGGCCATCCAGCCAGTTTTTTACCCACCAAAGAGTATTCTCAATTCATTGACTTTCTGTATCTTTGTTTCCAGCATGTTCCACATTACCAATTTACCTCTTAATCAGTTCTTCATTCATTATAAACATATATAACATTGCATGAAACATAAACAAACTATTCTGGTCTCCTCTCCTAAATCAGCACAAGTGTTTGTCCAAGGCCAGATGTTCTACACAAATGATTGCTCTTATTCTCTAGTATCTCTAAAGCAGAGGGCCATAACAATGCACTTCTTCCAAGCCTGGATTCTCTTTCTCTAAGTCAGCATTGTCACATGCCGATCACCACTGATATCACAGAAAGTCTTTAAAGATCTATTTCTATCTATCTTCTCTATTTCTTTGTCAGTGAAAGAAGACACCATGTATCATCTCTGCAATAATCTTCTGCTGTTTCAAGGAAAATATTCGACATTGTATAACCGTTTTGAATCTTCCTCAAATGAAAAGGACATTGTCACTGCTCATGCATTTTTGAGCCAGATAATCTGTCTTCAGTAAAAAACCACCACTCATTAAATGAGAGAACCAATGGATTAAAGTGTCACTCTTGCTTGCTCAAATTCTCATAGTCCTTTCCACTGGGTTAATAATACTCTGCAGAAAACCTGCATTTACTCCTTGGCTTGTTCTTTGTCACTACCACTGGGGAGCAGCTGGAGCCATTACAATGAGACACTGGGACAAAAAGTGTTGAAGAAGTCAGGTATGCCAGCTAAACCATGAATACCTGTCCAGCTCTTTCAAAGGGCTTGCCTTGGTGCTACCACTTACCACTTTGAAAATAAAGCTTCAAATGCAACACAAAGCAAAACATAATCTAGCTCTAGTATCAGCACTAGCTCCACCAAATTAGCAGGAGGATCATGCAGTAAAAAAATTGTCCAGTCACATAAGCCACCAGGTGTTAAAGCAAACGCACACAGGGAGCAGATCTGGAGGAATAAGTGCCTTTGTTACTTTGCCGCATTTGAGAGTAGACACTTTTTAAACCATCTTGTTGCTTTTGCTTTCCTTTCATCTGCGGCCCATAGCCAAGGCTTTTGAGGAACTCAAACCGGGAATGTGGCCAACTGCTACAAAGGTTGTTACATGGTTTCCGAATTATGTTCTTGGGTAAGGCAGATGTTGTTTAAAATACTGCATGCAAAACACTAAAATAAGAATGACCAGTAAAGCAAGTAACTACAACAGCACATTCCCCAGAATAGATTTTATCCATCATGTATGTTTGGCAGCTGGTGTCTAAGTGTTGTATCAAGTGAGAAAAGAGGGGGGGGGGGGAACAAAAAACAAAAACAAAAAAAACCCCAAAACAGAAAAGAAAAAAGGGACAGTTTAAGAGTTTAAAAAGAATCTGAACCTCCTAAAGGCCAAGATGAAAAAGTGCATTTCCGCAAGACAATGCCAGGAACTGTTCTTCTTACTGTCCCATACTTTTCCAATTGCTTATTATTTAATTATAGTAATTTTATGGCATCTATAGTTACATTTCTTTATAGACAGAAAGGGAACAGAAAGTCTTTATCTAAAATTGCATTTTAAACTGAGACAATCACAAAACAAAGAAGAACAAAACTAAAAGCTTGAAGTGTTTAATGTACCATGAGCTGGATGAAAGCAGAAAATAGTTCATTTCTTATTAAACTAGTTTTTTACAAAAGTGAAAAATACACATAGCTGCTCCTTCTTCAACTGAAGTGTTTGTACAGTGTGACACTTGCCTTAAGGAGGCTTCTCCAAAATCTTCTTTCCTGTAGCCAATGCTCTTTACCCCAAGCTTTATGAAGGTTGTCATATCTGGAGGCAGCACTGTGAGGATTATGTTCTCTGAGTTTCAATAGTTTGTACTGAGATCTAGGAATCAAAGATTTGCCCAATTTTTCACACACAGAAGTTTAATTGCTGGAGTTATTCTAGAGGCATTATGTTAGACTGGCAGGGACAATTAGACTCAAATTACTTGTATATAATATTTGTGTTATAAACATGCATATACATAGCTCACATGCAAACCCAGTATCCTATAAAGAAAAGGCAAAGCCTGAGAAATTACCTCCTCTATTTTCAGCAGAATTGTGCCTGGCTAAACATGGTCAACACACTTTTTATGAATCTCACAATTTAGCTATCACACAAACAACCTGCTTCCATCTCAAATTGTGCCTTGGATACGAGTGCCCCGATCCCCTCAGATAAAACAGGCAAAATCAGGGCAAAGACAGTGGGGAAACAGGAACAGTGAGTACTGAGGTTGAGTGATTTTTCAACTTCTGGTCTGCAGGTCCATGGGTTACTAAGAAAAAGAAACTCACTGCCTATAGCCTCCATCCAGATCTGAAGGTCCTACAAAAACCAGGCTAGCTACAGAAAGAGAAAGAATTTTGCAGCAAGCTTCCCCTCATAATACTCTCCCATGTAAATAACCTGCCCTGCTGATAACCTGCAGATCTTTTTACAGATAACCTGTAGGTTACAAGCAGGGAAACAAAGTACTACTGAGTCATACTCCCAACCCTCACCTATCCCTAAATCTCTAACAGCTAATAAAAAAAAGGAAATTGCTAAAATGAAAAACAAAAGCCTTTTTCAAGGAAAATCTTGTTCCCACAGAGGAGAAAAATACTGGAGACTCTCTAGTGACATCTAGGCTGCACTACAGGTATATGTCGTGTTACGGCCTGGTGTTTGGTGGCTCAAGCCAAGACATTCCATGTTTCTCCTTCAACAGAATTGCTTTGGATTCAACGGGGCCAGGTGGCAGACAAGATGTCCATCCAGACCTGGGTGTTGGGCATTATTCCCGTGTCCCACAGTTCAGACATAGTATTGAGAATGTACTAAATATTCTTCTCTTGCTTTAGATTTTATCTGCAAAGTGTCTAGAGATGATAACGCTGGGTATATGTACGTGCATTGTTAACAGACACAGGTATGCCATATTGGGTTTACACAGCCATAAAAGCATTTGTTGGAATAGAAAGAAAAAAAAAAGGCTTTTCTTCCCATCTGTACACTTGCTAACATTTGTCTTGCTGCTAACAATGAACAAAGTAGGAAGATAACCTTGAAATGGACAATAATATCTACAGACCCTGAAGGTGATTAAGGATAAGAATTTGTCTCCTTTGAAGGCAGTGACATCTCAGTACTTTTCCTTCTTCTCTTCCTTCTTCAGAACGTTTTGGCAAATTGCACATTGCCTGCTCTATCTTCTGCTGTCATCTCTTTTCCCTTGAACTTGCAGGCCAAATAGGCCATTGTAGTTGTGATATAGCATAATTTTCTGTAAGTTTCTGTTAATGTGCCTCATAAAGGGACAATGAAATTGTTTCTTCCTGTTCATTCTTCTTCTGCAAAGAGTATATCAGCAATATATCAACAATAAATTTGTTCTTTTTTCACTCTAATATTGTCTCTGCTCAGCCTTGTCTTCCTTGCATGCAATGTACTCTGCAATGCTGATTTCTAAACTCAACCTGGAAAATTATAGTGCAAAAAGATGATGATCAGCCTGGGACAAAAGGGAACAATTTCAGTCAGCCTCTACAGCATAGACAGTATGTCTCCAGAATACTTTCTTTCCAGTTTGCAAGGGCGGAAGAAAGTCTTCACACCACTTCAGTTATATAGATAAAAAACAGAGAAAGGTTTCTGTAACTCCGGTGTCAAGCCCCGATGCTGCAAGAATATTTTGCAGGTTACTAAGCTGTGCACACATGAAGAGGCCTTGCAGAGATTGCCTAACTGTTTGTAGAATCAGTCCTTAAAAAAGGTGTGATAAAGTGAGACAGAAGTACAAGTCAGAATCACAGAATAGTTGAGGTCAGAAGGGACCTCTGGAGATTGTGTAGTCCAATCCCCATGCTCAAAGCAGGGTGATCTGCAGCAGGTTACCCAGGACTGTGTATGGTCAGGTTTTTAGTATCTCCACAGATGGAGACTCCGCTACCTCGCTGAGCAATCTGTTGCCACATCTGACCACCCTTATAGGAAAAAGAGTTTTTTTCTTGTGTTTAAATAGAATTTCATGTATTTCAGTTGCCTCAAAGTCTGGCTCCATCTTCTTTACACCTTCCCATCAGGCATTCATACACATTAATAAGATCCCCCTGAGGCTTCTCTTCTCCAGGCTGAACAGTCCCAGCCTCTCCTCATATGAAAGACACTTTCATTATCTTTGTGGTCCTGCACTGAGCTGGTTCCAGTAAGTGTATGTCTGTCTTGTCCCGGGTAGCCCAGAACTGCAGCACTCCAGATGTGTCTCACCAGTGCAGAGCAGAGGGGAAAGATTACCTGCCTGGACTTGCTTTCCTCATGCAACCCAGGCTGCTGTTGGCAGCCCAGAGTGCTGCAAGAGCACATTGTTGGCTCAGACTCATCTTCTTGTCCACCTCAAGGTCCTTCTCTGCAAACCTGTTTTCCAGCTGGAGAGCCCCCAGCCTACCCTAGTGCATTGAGTTATTCCTCCCCAGATACAGTACTTTGTGTCTCCCTTCATTGATTCCTGACAGCATGTTTCTCAAGCCTGTCAATATTGCCTGAATGGCAGCACACCCATTTGGGTATATCAAGCACTCCTCCCAGTTTTATATCATCTGCAAACTTACTGATGATGCACTCTGTCCCATCATCTGTCTAGCTCATTAATGAAGATGTTCAACAGTATTGACCCCGGTATCATCCCCCAGGGCACACCACTGGTGACAGGCCCCCAGCTGGATGTTGTGCCACTGATCACAACCTTTGAGCCTGGCGCATCACACAGTTTTCAGTCTACCTCACTGTCCTCTTATCTAGTCCTGCTTTATCAGTTTGTTTATGAGGATCTTCTGAAAGACAGAATCATATCTTACTAAAGTTAAGATGAGCAACATCCACTGCTGTTCCCTCATCTTCCAAGCCAGTTATTGTGTTGTAGAAAGCTATTGGATTAGTTAGATATGAAAAGTTAGTTAAGAGATCATGCAGTTGTTTGTATATGTGTGTGTATATGTTCATATATGTGCATATTTAAAATATGTATTGAGACATAAAACCATGCAGAAGACACTAAAAACACAAATTAATAATATGTATCTCATTTTAAAAGTCACTTTATGTGGGCTGTTCTGATAGGAAGGATGAGGACAGGATACTCAGGAAATCTTCACTTCCGCCCAGGGTAGATGTGATAGGCAGGCACCGTTCCAAGCACAAGCTGCCAATGGGATGATTTCCACAAAGTCATAGCTATGATGTAGTAAAAATATGATCATGATTTGGAGCACTGGCACAGAACAAAATATCTTTGAATTCAAGAAGAAGCATCTTCTCACCTCTTCAAAGAAGCAGAGCTGATGTTATAGCATGGGCTTTCCCCTGGAAGAAGAGACAATAGTCCTTGTGTGGTTTCTCCCCTGGAAGGGAACAGCACTTTCCCCACAGCAGACAGCCTTATAGCTTCAGTGTAGCTAGTTTGGTCTTGTTATTTGTAGGTGGAACTAAACAACTGGATTCTAACTCAGATCCCTCTGTTCTCAAGGCAATGATGTTGTGGTCTTAAGAAGATTTACAAAAGCAGAAGAGACTTTCTCAAAAATGGAATTTAATATTAAAATAATCAAGGTAAAAAGAGAGAAAGAAAGAAGGGCTTTAGATAACTAAATCATTTCTACTTAAAGTCCTTCCAAATTGGGTCACCTGGAACCTTAGAGCATGAAATAAATATGCTTGTACATAGTCTCAAACACCATCATTTTTAGTTCAACAGAGTAATTTCTGGAAGTCTCTCTAACACGTTCATAATTTAAAGCATATCTACTTCTAGTATATGTGTCATATAAAAGTAGAAAATGAAAAGGAAAGGGTTAAGTAGAGAGTATTGTGTGCCACAAGCAAATGCAGAATAAAGGGGGGAACTGTGGAAGGAGGTGCAGAAAGACAAGTCTGTGTCTGTCAAAACATGAGAATCAGAAATGATTAGAGTCCAAATTACAAGTCTGTCTGTCATGAAGCATGATAGATTTAAAATACAGGAGAAGGCAAATGACAGTTAAAGAACAAGCTGGAAAAACTTTTGCCAAAAAAGAAAAATCACAGAAAAGTAGCCTGACACAGCCAATCAAATTAAGAAAGCTCTTCTCGATGGAAAATTGCTTATTGTAAATGAAGGTAAATAACTGTCTAGAGGAGAAACAGACAATGGAACTTAATGAAGACTCTGAACATCACTGTTTACTCTGTGAATTATTATACTGAATCCATAGCCAAATAGATTGGGAAGAAGTTCAGAAATTATCTGAAATATTCTGTCCACCTGGACAGAAATGTGTTTGACACAGCACAGTTCATTCATGTCTGTGAAGGACAGACTTTTTCTGCTAATGCTCCTGAATATATCATAATTAGCTAACATTCTTTCAATAAAGTGACACATAGGATAGATATTTAAAAAGATGAAGTTAATTTTCAGTGCGACTGGAAAGGACTCTCTCTTCATATCTGTATTTTATATATGGCCTACCTTATAAAACACTCAGCTTGTCTTTCATCGAGGTTTCAGGCTATGATGTAAAATAATATTGGCTTTACAAATAAGTTTGTGGAACAAATACAGAAAAAATGAGCCTGAATGTCAAAATTCCATTTCCAATTTAGACTTGCCAAGCTGTCAGAATATTTGTTATTTTTCTTAAACCCCCAGCTGCTAAAATCAAGACAAAGTAGAATTTAAACTTTTGTTTAAAAAGATGTTTTAGACACCTTAGATGGTGAATAGCCTGAAATTGTGAAATAAGCAATGTAAATTACTCAGAAACCAGAAAGGAAAGAGAAAAAATGCAATATTCATTAGAAAAAAAAAAAAAGATTTCACCCAAACAAAATCTACCATGAATGATTTTTAGGGCAAATCCATTATTTTCTGAACGTAGCTTATCAGTTTGGCAACATTTCACATCTGGGACACTTCAGTAATCTGTGGGAGATCAGGTAGAAGTTATTGTTTTGAATATTAAAGAAATATTAGCTAGCTCATAAATTTGAATTTGTGCCCCAGTTCAGATTCTAAATTTGGAGGTTTCGAGATCCAAGATATTGCTTTATGCTCACCACTAATTTGTGCTGATGTATAAATAAGACTGAGTGGGAGAGTAAGGGGTCAAGAAAGCAAATTCAATGCTATCACTGCATACAGTGGCAAGTTTTCTATCAGCCATTTTGTTCGGCAGCCAACAACTGTCTTTTGTACATATAGATTGCTGAGGAGAGGTAGCAAAGTTACTCCTTGGGGAACATGATGAACCAGCTTTTAGGCAACGTGTCTAAGTGTACTTTCTTTGCCCCCTCTTGACTGTGACTGGATGTCTAACTTTAACCCCAAAGGATGTGTTTCCATTCTACCTGAACCATGTAAAGTGCTGAATATCCTTCAGAGACAGAGCTTTCAGCATTCATATCACCTTGTTGAGTCTTATCTATGCTTGCAGTTGATGAATCAATAGATAATGATATTTTCTAAGGTTATGTCATCCAGTAAGCAGTAAGTTTCAAATCTGCCCTCAGCTAAACAAAGCTGAATAAGCCAGGCTGCTTTTGCACTTAATGAAAACTAGACCAATTTAAGAGATGCTCTATTTATGTTGATTAGTAATGGCCTTCCAATGCCCCTGAAACTAGTCCTCCTCTAAAGCACTGGAAGAGCTAGTATCTGCAGCAGATGTCTTTTAGAGTTATAGCAATAGTTATCGTATATTCACACACAGTATAAAATGAAACAATTGTGCCTAGAATGGCTTCAACTTGCCAATCTCTAACACCTTGCACATAAGGAAATCCTTTAACAATGGAATGAAGTCCAAACTAAACAGAGCAGAATTGTTTTGAAGGATGGCTCATTTCCTTCTTCTGGCTCTTTACTGTTGATTATTTAAGCACTCATTTCACTTTATAAATGGAAACTGAATCATAGTTTACCACTGGAAAATTATTGGAAATCAGAGTCCATTCGAGTCACAGACACGGCTATTTCCTCTCTGGACAGGAAGACTATGCTCAAATGGTCCTTTCGGGAGCTCTGAATGATAAAAAGCCTGTTTCTAGCCTCTTTCAAAAAGATCTGTGTAGTGTTTTCATATTTCACTTAGGGGAAAAAGAAAAAAAAAGTCAGGATGTCCCTCTCC
Source organism: Harpia harpyja (assembly GCF_026419915.1). Taxonomy (NCBI): domain Eukaryota; kingdom Metazoa; phylum Chordata; class Aves; order Accipitriformes; family Accipitridae; genus Harpia; species Harpia harpyja. The sequence continues at coordinate 13,750,165 of NC_068954.1, forward strand.
AAACATGGATGTTAGAGCAGGAAAAAGGAAAGGTGAATATACATTTTCTACTTGTCTAGACAGCATAAAGTCTGTTTGCAAACCTGCAATGAGACAGAACCTGTAGCTTCTCACTTTTCTCTTTATAGTTTATTTGTCTTTATTTATTTTCATTTATATACAAAAGATGACTGGAGAAGGCAGGTCCATGGCTGTAGGCACCTGTGACAGTATTTTGGTAAAAAACCAGTATAATATACAATTCCTTTCAGCTCATCTAAAAATGCTGACAATTTCCAGATAGAAGCTAAATAATAACCCCCCACACACCCTTTCCCTCTTGCACTAGCCTCTGTCCTTCTCTAAGATCTGGAGAAAGTAGATGGATTTCACTGTTTGTCTTAAAAAGCAGGTGCAGGATATTTGTGGTAAGTTCTAAAGTCCAGAGACTGTAGAGGAAGATTTTAAGCTTCATCCAAAGCTGGTAGTCTCAGTGGGTCTGAGAGCAGAGGCAGCGAAGTTGGGTTACGGAAGCCTAGGGAAGACTGTGGCTGCAGATGGGATGGGCAAGGCAGATACCAGCCATTTCACAAGAACTGCAGGGCTGTAGCTCAGGCTATTCAAACCACAGCCATGCCAGTATCATATGTAGGAAGAAGTTGTTTTCTGTCACATGAGGCACTTGGTTAAATACCCACTTCTATGCCCTAGATGTCTACAGTTGCCTAGACTCCTTCATTATCAGTGGAGAAAGATAGGCACTTTTTATAGTACAGTTTAGTTCCTCTTCAATTAGATGTCCCTAACATGTCACCTGAATCATGTTTTAAAACTACTTTTTTTCTTTTTTTTTCTATACAGGGGGCACAGGTTGACTGGCTTAGACATAGACATCCACACTGAAGACTTCTGAAGTTTTTTACTACTTTAGTGGCAAATACCTGTCAGTACTCCAGAAACCCTTCCGCAAATACTGAATGGGGTAAATTGCTCACTCAGGTCCTTTTCTTCAAAGTTACTTTCTAGTCAGCTGGTTCGAGCCTGTACTGTTGCATGGGATTACTCTATCCCAGATGCAGGACTTTGCAGTTACCTTGGTTGAACTTCATGAGGTTCGTTTCATCCCATTTCTCCAGCTTCTGAGATACCTCTGAATTGCAGCTCTGCTCTCCAGAATGTTGACTGTTCCTCCCACATCACTGATCTTACTGAAGGTGCACTCCATCTCATCACCCAGGTCACTAATGAAGCTGTTAAAAAGTACTGGTCTCACTATTGATCCTTGAGGAAACTGGCCGCCACTTGGACTTCATAGCGCTGATCAAAATCCTTTGAAACTGGTTGTCCAGGTAATTTTCCATGCACTCACAAGTCCAAATACCCTGACTGTATCTTACCTTCTTAGCCATGGAAAATACCTGTTGCTCTGCCCTCATCCACAGAGTCATCTGTCTCATTAGAGAAGCCAATTAGACAGGTCAGGCATGATTTGTAAATCCATGCTGGCTGTTCCCAGTTTTCCTGTCCTTCCCATGCCTGGGCATTGCTCTCCCCTGCCCAGCTCCAGCCCCGGGCATCGGGCACCTCCCTGGGGATGGGGATGGACTGGGGCGCGGGCCCGCGGGTGGGCCCGGCTGAGTGGGGCCCACGGCGGGGCCCACGGCCGGGCAGGGCTGGGCTGTGGGGGGCTGGAGACCAGCCCAGCGGCGGCGGCGCTGGGGCAGGGGCTGACGGCCTCGGGGCTGACAGCGGCCTCGGGGCTGACGGGGGGTCCTGGGCTGCAGGAGGTGGGGGGAGCCCTGGGGAGGCTGGTGAGGGATGGCAAGGGCTGGTGGTGCCCTCAGGACCCTGACAAAAGGAAGGATGAGAGGTGTCTGCACAGGCTCCAAGACCTGGAGGTAAAGTCATGACCAGGAGAGGAAATCCTGGCTATGTAAGGTAATAGAAAGGGAGAGAATGAGAATCATCCTTTTGAGTGCTGTTCGGGAGAGAAGGCTGCATATACTTTGCAGATGAAAGTCATTTCTGTACTAAGCCACTCTGCCATGGAGGACTTGGCCACTCAGCTGGCCCTGCTGCAACTGGTCCCTCCACAGTCTGGGTGGACAGAGAGGAGAGTCGTGGAGAGAGCTGCGTGTCCTGATCGTCAGTGCTTCCCACCTGCCCCTAAACAGCTGCCCAGATCACCATCATGCTTTACACATGCACGCACCTCAGGAAAAAAGCGAAGAAAATGGTCATTCGAATTTCCACATCTCTTTTTTTTTATTCACCACTTGTCGTGCAGGTCTGCAGAGCAGGTGTAAAGAAGCCTCTGTTAACAGTTTCCACAACATTATTCTGACAAGCACCTTGAACTAGGCACTGTAGGCAGCTGTTTGCCTAATTTGTCCTTGAGATCCATTTCCTGACCTTTCTGCTTTCAGAGATCATTGTTTCCAAGCAAGGTTTTATATTCCTGTATGGTCAGTAGAATTCACTGCTTAATGTAAAAATAATGTTTTTAACATAGGAGATACCATAACATCACAAGAATAAGTAAGCAAATGCCTATGCCTTACATATCCTCAGAATAAGGCAAGAAAAATAGTTAGAAAAAAAATCTTTAAATAGAATGATGAATCCTCTAAAAGATATTTCATACCACATGACATCATGCTCAGCATCTAAAGCTGGGGGAAGAAGAAGGAAGGGTGGGAAGTTCAGAGTTATAGTATTTGTCTTCCCAAGCCACTGTTAGCTGTGATGGAGCCCTGCTTTCCTGGAGATGGCTGAACACCTGCATGCTGATGGGAAGTGGTGAATGAATTCCTTGTTTGGCTTTGCTGGCATGCACAACTTTTGCTTTACCTGTTAAACTGTCTTTCAACCCACGAGTTTTGTCCCTTTTACCCTTCCAATTCTCTTCCTCATCCCACTGGTGAGGGAGTAAGTGAGAGGCTGTGTGGGGCTGAGCTACCTGTTGGGGTTAAACCACCACAATTACTAATATCCTGTATTTCCATACCTTCAGCACAGTCCTCAGAGATCCCAAGTGACATGGGATACTTGTTATAACATGTGCAGAAGTACTTTTATCATCTGCTCCCTCCACACCTCCAGTTAGGAATTTGTTGTCAAATATCAAGGGGATTAGTTTCAAACGTCAAAAGCAGATGTGAGGTTATGAGCAAAGCTTTTTTTTTTTTTTTTAAAGAAATATATAAACCTGCATTTCAGACACCTTAGATAAAGAAATGTGAATCACTTCAAATAATCCCTGTTTTGCAAAGCTATTTAATATTCTAGACTGCTGGTCTGCAGGCGTCCAAATGGAATGCTAATTATCCACTTTCTTCCCCAGCTAAAAGCTTCACAGAGGCTGACAGAAGGAAAGGCACTAGACTGTTGAACAACAATACCATGCTTTCAGTGGGAAAGACAACTATAAAATGTTTCCTGCAGCCTAATTCTTCTAGCATCAGCTGATCATTTACTAGTCCCTACTTGACACCGATTAATCTCTCCTCTGCAGCTTACTATTCCCTTGGGCTTTAGCTGATATTCCTTTACTTTATGCTGCATTTAAAATGGAGGCTGGGAAGAACACATTGAGTCTCGAACACAGCAGAGTAATACATTTAAATTCCACCTAATCTGATGAGATGTCTTTCATTCCAGTCTTTCATTGCCCAGCAAAGGTATTTCCAAGATTGCTAGTTCACTAGAATGTCTCCATCATCTTTTCCTTAAAACAAGTGATGTCCCAACTAAAAAGAAGAGGGAAGCTCACCTCTTACTGTCCATCAAGACAAAGAAACACCTAGGTAATATAATGCATAATTTTTAATGTGCCTCCCCATCTTACTGCCTCTAAATTTAATTATTTCTTGATGCACAAACCATAGTCCTGTTCTTCATAACATTATTGAGGATTGCCTCAAAATGAGGAAGAATACTTAGGGAAAATTTCTGGAAAGCCAGAATCTTTAGGCAAGTTTTGTCAGGAGAGGTAATATCACCTGATACATTTGGAAAACAGTCAAACTTTGGACTTCTTATATCAATAATGTACACGTCTGAAAGATTTTCTTATTCTCTAGCAAAATATGTTAAATCTTTTGGCAATTTCACTTCATTTCACTGGGACCATGGTATCCAAAACAGATTTATTTTTACTGAACAGCTATCAAAATCAATATCCTGCAAGAACACTTTTATTTTATATACTAATGCCCTTGAATAACATACAGGTTAACATACATAATATAACCTATTTGTAATGATTTTTTTTCTATAAAATGCAGGGTTCTTATAGACATTTAGTACAGATTAGACTTTAAATTCACATTCAAACTATTTGTTACTAAACTTCATTTTGGAGACCAGTCTATAAGTAAACTAAGCAGAAGTTAACAGCTCAAAGCTATCTCTAATGGCTGTAAAGGCAAGTTATCATAACTCATCCTTTAGGTGATAAGTACATGAAGTGGACTCCAAGCCAGTACACAGACCTACTGTCAGTGTTTCCTCTGTCTGGAAATGTAAGGATTTATTTGAATTGGACTGTCAGTGTCACTGACAGTTAAGTACTGAGGCTGTGGCTTCAAGAGTTGCAGAGATCTGATCTAACAGCTCACGTTCTCTGAAACGATGAGCTCAGGCTTCTGTCTTCCTTTCTCCTCTTTTGCTTGATCCTGGCCACACACTCCCATTTAGTGCCAGTTCTGAGCTGAGAAAAGTCACCAACCTACAAAAGAACCCCAAACAACCTACTAGAAAAAAAAAAAAAAAACAAACAGAAAAAGATAGATAATTTTCTATTGGACCATGAAATAGAACTGTTTATGGAAGAGCTCAAAAAGTGTCTTGGCCAATACAAAGAAGGGCATAGGATTATGATTCCCAGAGCTGGGAAGAAGGGAGGAAAACATCTGAGAGGGAGAAGTGAACGACAGCCCTGCCCTTTTGGAAAGTACACTCCATTAGGGCCACACAAGTGTTCATGCAAACACAGGCTGAGGTTGCACAGGGAACAGTGGTTCTTCCCAGAGGTTCAATTAGGCGGTTGTCTAAAGTCCAGTGTCTCTCTTTAAGTTTTATTTATGTTTTCTTCTAAATTTGCATCTCTTCTGAAAATGCTGAGCCCAGGAGAAAGGGTCTGGAGTGATGGTGGTAGGAACGAGGACACCTCCTCCTCGTCTTCCCCATTCTCACAGTTGCACAGCTCATTTCAGTCTGGAGCATTTTTCTGCTTGAGTGTCTTCACTCTTCTCTTCTGAATCTTTCTGATCTCTCCAGTTCCATCAACGGTCTTAGATCCTAAGTACAACAGAAATGTCCACTGCTCAAAGTTTTAAAATAATCTTTGCCATACACAGTCTACAATGGAACATATGCTTCCATAGACTCCTCCCACCAATGTGCCCACTTTCTTCCAGGTTTTTACACTTTCAGTCCCAAGTGTTTTTTCCTCATTTGCACTGATTCAGCTCTGCTGATTCTGAAAAATAAATATATTATTTACACTTCATTTGTATGTGCTCAGTATGGAGAATTGGAACAACAGCTGAGAAACTGTGTTTTGTTTCCTGGCCAATATGGCATGTGTAAAACTTGTGCAGCAGCAGCTGAAAGGCTGTGTTTTTAGTTTTGGGACCAATATGACATCTTTTAGCAATTTTTTTGGGCAGCAATTCAGAAGACTCTGATTCTTCCCCCACCCCAGACACCAATCTGGTATCTTTCTATCTAAGTTTTTTGACACCTTTTGTCTGTGGAAATCAATAAACAAAGTCTGAAAATAATTTTCTCTGCAAAAATAAACTATTATGGAGATTTCTGATATCATTTTTGGCCAACGTATAACTTTAAAATCCAGGCTTTTCGTCTTCCCTTGCCTATGTTATGCTACACTTATTATACTTTATTTTAAAATTTAATTACTTTTTCTTTTGATATATGAATCTTAGAATGGATATGTTCCAGACACGTTTTAAAGAGAATAATTAGCAAAATTTTATTACAGAATTTGAAGGGTGATTGCTGAGGCTATTGGAAATTTTTGTTATAAGGCCTCAGATGTTTTTTGTATGCCTGATACCTTTAACATATTTTTTTATAAATCTGTTATTCATGAAAGGTGCCAAATGATAACTTTGTAACAGGAGTTCACTATGCATCTAAAGCTAGTGCTTCTCATGATAATCCTCTGCACATTTTTTGTCTCCCAGATGCATTTAGGAGATTGAGTATATTGCAGTTTCCATATCTAAAACACTTTGTCCAGCAAAGAATCTAATTCTAAGGTAAGATATGTAACACAGACTTCCACTTATTAGGGACAGGGCTGACAATAACTTTAATTTTATGTGGATATCAAACAGTGATTTATATCATGGTAATAACATCTCATTTTATTTGATGTAGTCTAGACTAAAACATAAATGAGAAGATGGCAGTGTGCAGGTATGATCTGAAATATTTTGCTTCCCCATTTAAACCCCTTGAGAACTATGGGACTCATATAAGGAGACAGACTGTCTTACACTGAATTACTTAGTAGTTTTTTTGATGTGCTGAGGTTTTTTAGCACTAGCTATTTGGGGGTCATATTGCTGAACTGGGTACATAACTTGCCTGGCAGTGGTATTTCCCATGTCCCCGTATAGTCATTCCTATGTGCTTGCAACATATGCAAAGCGAAAGGGTGACATTAACAGTTCTCTTTCTTTGACTGCATTGATTTCATCTGCACTACCATTCTGCAGATAGAAATGTTAGATTCTTTCCAATATTTTTTTACTTCACTTAAATTTTATGTCTCTTCAGAATGTTGGCATACTCAACAAACATAAATCCAAAGAAGCTTAAAAACTAGGGATGAATTTTATACTTGTGATGGAGTCAAAGGTTCTTATCCCCTCCGTTTGGGGGCAAAGCAGAAAGGTAAAAAATTTTCCTAGGCTCACACAGGGGGCAAACAATATAATAAAAAGCCAATTCTGTACCTGAACAAAGAGACCATGCTTTCCCTTGAAACTCAAAACTCACAGTGAATAAAAAAGCCTACCTCGTAGTCTCACCTGAGCTAGGAACTGAACCTGTATATATTATTATTTTAATATCTTTACCTGGATGAATACCCACAGAATACCATTCTAGTGGGTCAGATCCTTTATCATGGCCAAAAAGATCCCTGTGGGTGCCGAGAGCAGTAATGCCTAGATTGCAACTTGGTACCACTGCACATTGAATGCTGGTTGCTAACAGCTCCTTGCACATGGCAGGAGCACAGTTCATAAAACCGGTCTGAAGGGCAGGTGGGGGACGGGACTGAAGGCTGTGTGACTAGAGGTCCGTTACTTCTCCATCTTGGGACAACCTGCCTAAGGCTGGATATACTGCTGCTAGGACCACAGACTTCCAATGACGTAATACTAAATGTCCATTCTGCATGAAAAGACTTTTTGCCTGTAATTCCTTTCTTGAGAATCGTGAATTTTGACCGGGATTTTTGTTTAGGGTTATTCTTGTATTAGGCAAAATTCTTCAAAGGGACTGCATGAGTATCTTTTTACAGACTTTTATTCCTTTACAATTTGATTTAAAAATCCTTTCCTCAGTTTACAACTACAATAATTTTCCAATGTGAGTTCCATTTGGTTCTCAAAGCTGTACATCAAAGTGCTAGTTCATAATTATGAACTTTGTTTCTTCCTTAGTCACTATTTTCCTTCTTTGCACTGCTTCACCTGAGCAATTTCACACACAAAGATTGGCCTGTGCCATCATTCAGTTAATAAAAGGAAATGAAAAAGTCAATGTAAAGGGAACCCATAAGCAAAATCACATTGGTCTATGAATAAAGTAATTTAATCTGAAAAAGCCTTTGCAATTGCCCAGATAACTTTCATGTGCCTTGGCTCACACTGCATACATGTTTGCATGTGTAAAATGAGAGGGAGAAGAGCAAATAAGTAATCTTATATTGCATAAAAGGAGAGGCAGTCAAAAGTATGTGCATGGTTAATTAAGGACTCTTCTCAAAAACAAAGTTAATCCCATGAAGATTACAAATTATTTTATTTTGGTCTTCAGCCCTTTGCATCCTGTCATTTATTAGACAGGCTGGTGCAGGTAGATGGTTCTAACCTGTAGTACTCATTGCACTAAGTCACTTAGCTGAATCATGCATAAAATTGAATACAGATTACAGTTTTACCACTTGTAAGAATTGTCATTCTTTGCATGTGGTTATTTTCTTCCCTTCCTATTGCTTATGCATATGGGCTATCTGACACAGCTAATGCCACACCGCACATTTGGTCCTGGCTTTCTAGGAGTAATGGACAGACTTACAGATCCCCGCATTGTCAAATCTCAGTAGCCAAAATTTAAACCCTCAAATTTAACCCAAATTCATTGCCTGATTTTCGGATACACTATTTCTTACTCTTTCTTATGTATGTTACAGCCAATAAGATTGTTTTTCTTCCACTGAGGCAAAAATGAAAAATATCTGATGTCATAAAAAATTTCTTCTGGATTTTGCCAAAATCTGTGTGTAGTTATTTGTCTGTGCATGCAGTGCAATGTTTTATTCTTTTTATTATTTAAAAAAACCCAAACAACCAGAAATGGAATTCTTCCCATGAAGATTTTGTAGCAAAGAGCTCTCATCTCAATGGATCTTTACAGATCAATTGCATGAGAAAATTTCTTTTTTTTTTTTTTTAAGTCAGCATAGTATTTTCAAGAAAGAGACAGATTAAACACAGGTATTTTTAATATTGCTATGGGAGATATAGTTTCAAGACTGTATTTTCTTTCTAAGTGGGTGTTTTATTTATATTTAGGCACCCAATGTTGAAAAATTTAAAAAACAATTTAAATTAAATCATGGATGGTAAAAGGAAAGCCTATGATAATTTTCTTCAGTCTTATACAGTACTTTCTGTGTCCAAAATAATAAAGTTTACCACTTGCTGGATGCTGTTATTCCATATTCCTGTCCTGTAAGTTGCACACTAGATAGTCAGACCTCCTCTGTTGCACATGTCAGAACAGCACTATTCCCACCAGTGAATATTTAATTCTCTGTCAGTCAATGAAGGAAAATGCATGGGCCTGAATCCTTTTATTTAGTTTGAATAAAAGTGGTGGCATTCATTTTAAGCAAAAGTGGAGGTAGGCACAGATCTAGATAGGAGTGACATGGGGGAGAGAGAAGAGACTGCCCATCTGCAATGACCATTACCATGTCACTCGAACCTGAGGACAAAAACCAAAACAGGCTGGTCTAGGAGGAGGTGCTGCAGACTCCTGAGTTCCCCATCACCTCACTCTTTATTCAGTTCTAGCTGACTAGACCTCTTTTTCCTCATCTGATGATAGGTTTTAAGAGTTGGATGTGTTCTAGTGGTTGATAGCTGTTGACTTTGCCCCTGCAGCTGGCCAGTTTCAGTCGTAGTCAGTCGACTCTACTCGTTTGGACTTTTATCAGAAGAAGTGAGGGATCATTGCTTTGCATACAGGAAATTCTGTAATTTTTTTTTTTTTAAATGCAGATAACTCTTGTCCTTATGCAAAAGGCTGGAATAAAGCCTATATGCCATTTACATCATAATTACATCCTGTTTGGAAGATATACATTGGATGGCCCACTGAAAAGGAATAGTTTTATCCTAACAAGAAAATATTTAAGATCTGACTCCTCAAATAAATCTTTGTATCTGATCCACTACTTGGAATGTCATGCAGTAATTCTTAGGGGCAGCTGCAATATGTGTTGACATATTAGCTATGATTTTAAAAATCTTTACACAATAGCAGATATTATTTTGTTCCTGACTTGCTGAAATTACTTATGGAGAGTCACAGTTCTCACTGCAGGGAGACTCCCTTTCTCATCCCTGTTGAAGGTCTGAAGATCTCTAAATGAAACCTCTGTTAGATTTGAAAGTTTTTTTCACAAATATCTTTCCTTGTAGCTACTTTTCCCCACTAAGCAGTGTCAGAGCACAGGCATGGACACTGTCACTCAGTTATCTGTATTTTCTTTATTGCTAGAATAGTCCCTCATATAGTTTTGGTTAGCTGGAACTCTTCCAAATGATTCCCAGGCACAGTTTGACACTACCACATGATAAGGATCACTCCTAACAAGCATTTTAGATGAACCTACCCTGCTCTAAAAGCAAAGAGAGTTCAGCAGTGTGGACATAAGCAGACTATGCCAGCTGGCCGCACACCAGAGAATGGGCCCTAAAGCTGTTTAGTTGGCTATTTTTAGTAGGTGTAGTTTCTGGGTCTCATGTATATGGCTATATATATATCAAGTATATGGCCATTCTTGTAAAGAACTGGCTGGAAGACCAGTTGAATAGACTGCAACTTTTCTATAAAGAAAGTGCTAAAGCAGTAAAATTAAGTACTTACTTAATGCAGGATACCAAAAGTATATTTTGGACTAGCTTTCAGTTATCAACATGTCCTATTCTGCATTGCTGCTCTCTGTTCTGTTTAATTGAATATTCTAAGTAAAAAGTGACAAAAAGAGAAGAAAATTTAATCCAGAATGGCTACTTTGCTGGGAAACTGAATTTACTTCAATATAACATATTTGTTGAAGTAGAGTTTAGCTTTCTTTTTTGAAAGACAGTGTCAAATACATCTTCCTGGAGGAAAAGACCATTCCACCATCTCTAACAAATGACAGTAGCATACTGCAGGAAGAGGTTAGACTATTATTACATCAATTTAGTTCCTGCATTCATTGTTAGCCCACTGTGATTATACAGAACGCTTTGTAAGATGTAAAGGTATAACTTCCTCAGTCCAAGAAGGCTGTACAGAAGTGTCTTTAGCAAGTACAACCATAATATAAGGGTCTTTTAAATGTGGTATCCTTTATAGATTTTAGATACTTCATTATGTGAAATTAAATATAAGGTATATCCACACATGATGTTGAATTTTGGCCTTATGAAACAAGAATACCCCTTGAGAACGTGATAAATGTATAAGATAGATACAGAAAAAAAGACCAAACCTCTCAATATAGTATAGTTCTTCTACTCCATGGAAGAAGAAACAGGGCACATGCAGGCCACAGTCTTTTTCCCCTTTCTAAGTTAAACAGAGCCTGAATTTTCTATCAATCAGAGTTGAACAAATTTTAGTGTTTCTAGTATGTTTCCTGAGGAAACTCTTGTGAAGCAGTAAACACTGTGGAAGCCCGGAGTTCATTATATCTCTGACAATGTCTAAGTTTTCCATTCTCACTCTGAGGTAGCTATCAAGATCTGTTTTCAAGATAAATTATTTAATTTCCTTCCCTAAATCTGTTTTCCAGGCAAGTTACACTAGCTGCTTTGAAAAGGGGGTTGGTTTTTTTGCTTTCCAGAGAGCTTTCACTTCAACAGATCAGCCACTGACATCTCAGGTTAAGCTATCTCAGCATAATCACTGATACTACAGGGTTTGCAGGAAGTGAAAGGAGCACTGTGAAGGTTTCAGGTCAAATATTAATCTACCTGACAGTAGCACGTCTGGAAATTTTCATCTTCAGTGATGCCTACCTAAATCCCTCCCACCTGCTGGGATGGCACCGATTCCCAAATTATACGATAATTTAGAATTTAAAATTTGCATTTAAAAGTCCGTTTGAAGAAGGGATTTTATTTGCTTCCTGTAACTTCGTATACTTAGTAGTGAGCAAAGGCTGGGAACTGAGTGTTATATATTTTTTTAACTGTTTCTTAGTTTGTTTTTCCTGCTTCAAAGAAAAGTCAGGTCTCAGACGCAAACTGCTAAAGTCAGTAAAAGATACCATCTCTCTGTTCTGTGGCTGGGAACGGATAACAATCATTTAATTTATGTACACACCATTTTTCTACACTGGTGTAAAAGTATGCAACAGTAGTTATACTGTTCCAAAAAAACAGTTCCTCTTTAACAAAAAATCAGGCAGAATCAAGAATATTAATACTGTGTTGCATAACAGATGCACTATGTCAATGAAGTAAAATATTTCTGCCATGAAAACCTTCTCATGCAAAGAACATTTTAAGAACTTTACCCACTTTACTTCTGGAAAATTCAAGGTAAGATCAATAAAAATAATAATAAAAAATTTATTCATTGCTTCAGCACAAAAAGATACAGTATGGTTAGCTAACAAAGCTAAAACATGTTATGGGAAGTGGAAAAGATAATTTTCTTAGAACACAGAGATCCAGAACAGATGGAGCACTAGTGAATACAATATCAGGCATTTCAATAATGGTTGAAAAAATGGATCAGCTACCAATTAGTTCCTACAAGCATAATGGAACATATCTTATAAGATTCCCATGCTCCATACTCACAGGTCTATGTGCAGTCCTGTGTATATCTCTTTCAGTCCATTTTCTATATTGTCTTGTCATCCTATAAGAACATGCAAAATATATCTCCAGAATGTCAGTCACATTAAGTTCTAAAAGCTGTGAAATCAATATCTAAGAAGGTCTTAGCTTAATTTGATATATTTGCAAAATTCAATTTATAATTATTTATTATTTAATTCATTCTACAACCTTTGAAAAACCACAGCTTTATTGTATAAAAATCCTCAGTTGTTCTTCATAATTCCCAAACTTCCTCTCATTTACTTGTAACTACATAGTACAATCTGATGATAAACTATTTGATAATCATCACATAACATGCTATTATTGACAGAAGAGCTAATCTGATCTACTACACCCATTTTATGTTAAAGTAAATCTGTCAATTTCAGGAGAGTTACAAAATTCATTTATGAGTGAAGCTCTGTTTTCATCTCTTTCCTCTTCATTGATTTGGAGATATCAGCTAATACTCTCTTATTTTATATACTTACACATATAAATCTATATATTATTAATATGCCAGTTGACTATATATGTCAGCTGAGTTGTTTGCAAGGGCAGTCTATTCTACCCTTAAGCCAAGGATAGAATTAATTGTGGAGATAATTTTGTAGTCCTTGATCACCTCGAATTTGCCCAAGTTTTTTTTCTTAATCATTGTCTCCAATATTATTTTCTCCCAGTATTACAAAACTATCTTTAAGGCATGGTTTTGGAGGAATTTAGGAGACTATTCAGAAGAGCAGTCTGGGAAAACTCTGCCTGTTTAGATGGCTGAGATATCCTCGATGTACACAGTAAGAGTTATCTCCACTAGCTTTAAACGTAAAACAGAGACATCTACACAGGATCTAGTCATTCTCTTTGAGCTCGTCATTGGAGGGACGTAAGGGTATGACTCATCTGGTCTATTTTAAAGTCTAGTTTACACTGAGATTAAACACAGTAAGTATGCCAATTTCTTCCCAGTGACTATGAAGGGAGTAAAGACGACTAGCTGAGACATAAATGTCTACATCCCAGATAACTAAAACTAGTAGCTATGTCTCCCACACCAGAGATCTCAAACAATTACCCTTGTACTCAAGCAACAGAAAGAACCCAATTTTCAGGATATGTCTAAAATGAGGAAACCAACCTTCTGTATGGCATAATACTTGAACTTATAATGTGAAAACAGGTCACAGACATTGTTAGAGGAATTGAAGGTGGACAAAGCTGGACTGGCTGAAATAGAAAGAAGTACTGGTTAAAACTTTTGGGATGAAATGAGATTTGTAACACAGTTTCTCAAGGTCCCATTATGTGCCTAATTTTCTTTATTCTATATAAAAATAGTTTGTGCGTATGACTAATTGACTAACAGGGCTTACCTATGAAAACCACAGATTTTTGTACTAGGTGGTTCTTCATGACACAGCAAGGAGGAAATCTGTGTCACATGGGTCAGCTCAGTTATCTAAGGCACCTCCATCACTGAGGCGTGTTGGTTACCTGGATTACCTCAAGCATATGAGTAAGGGCCATCACTTAATGGCCAGCCATCACCTCTGTCATTTCTGTCAGTCACCTCAGAAGGCCCAGAGAACAAGAAGAGGTGGGATGTAATTTTATCATCAAAAGTTACGTTCTAAAAAGGATTCTTCTATAAAATAAGTTTTCATCAACTTGAAATAGCAGAAGGCAAAAAAGACCTGAATATCCTTATTCAATCAAGTAATGTCACATGACTATAAGCAGGCAAAAATAATCCTAGAGCGCTTCAGGCAAAGTGATAGAAATAGAGACGTGTTGATGCCATTATATAAGGTGCTAGAAAATTCTCCTCCGAAATACTGGATCCAGTCCATGTTCAAGAACTGTGAATTTAAACTAGAACAAACTTGGAGAATAACCTCTATACAGATCTGTAAAATAAAAGTGGAGATAATATATATGAAAAATCATAAATACCTGTAAGTATATATGGTGAAAACCATCAGGGAGTAAAAGAGCTATTAAGCTAAAAGATACTGCTGGCACAGTAATAAAAAGGTGTAAAATGGTCATGAATACTTTTAAACTGGAAGTTAGGAGATTTCTAGTATCAGGAACAGCTTTAGAGCAGAAACAGGAGGGTGAGAAATCTTAGCCCTTTTTATAATGAGTCTTGCAGCATTTATAAACAGGTTTCAGTTGCCTATAACAACAGGGAACAGGGCTTTATGACCCACTAAGTTTTTCCAGCCTTATGCCCAAAGACACAGAAGGCATTGGCAAAAGAAATTCTGGTTGTTCATGTAAGTGGGAAGTTTTCAGAAAGCTTTTATAAGTAAGAACACTGGTAATAAGTTTACTTTCATTATATTAAATGCATGCATTCATTGGTCACTGCTATTCTGAAAATCTCTTAATATACTTTAGCATTATTTTTCATTGTAACAGTAAAAGTACTGTTTTTCATTTATATTTGGGCTATAGTGGGTTTGGATGTCAGGTGCAGCTTGCTGATATTTACATTTCCCCATAATGCAAAAGACAAGGTAGAGATGCTTAGGCTGGTTTTGTTTGTTTGCGTTTTGGCTTGTCCCATATTTCTATTTGTTGAAATACAGTTTTATTCACTGGAAGATAATGTTCCATCTTTGTTTCTGAGGAAAGTGGTACTCAACCTCTTTAAAGTTGAATAGACTACACTGTAAGTTTTAAACATCTGCAGTATGTCATGTAATTCATTCTATGTGTTTTGTTTAAGGTAATTTTTGTCAACATTGTTTTTCTTATTTATGTTTAATGAGGATTGAAGTTACTTTTTATAAAAATGAATAAACTCAGGAAACTCATGTCAGTTGTTTATTACTGTATAAACCATTTTAAGACTATCTTTTAACAAACAGTCACTTCAATAAAACATAAGTAAAGGTTCTTTCATTGCTACTGTCAGGCAGTGTGCTCTGCAGGTCTGGTTACAGGTGTTAAGAGTAATAGCCATGAAGTCTTCTTAATAATTTCAATAGCAATGAAGATAATATAATAATAATTAAAATAGTAATTAGTCATATGTTTTAGCACAGTCTTATTCATATTACTGCCTCCTACACTCATTTTCTCTTTCTTTTTCTTTCCAGTTATCCTTTGTTTCTCCAAGGATATTCCAAATCCAGTCTATACATACAAGTGGCTTGAGGTCACAGAAACTAAATGGTGAACAAGCTGACATCATTGGAAGGAATATGAATTTCATTTATATTCATACATCGAGGACAAGGTCCTAAGCAAATAACAAAATTGCTTTAGTAGTGATCTAGAAGACTGGGCTAACAGTATGGCTGGAGATGGTGGATGGCACTAACTAAAATTAGGATTTTAGTAAGCAGTGGTGCTTACTGCTGCGTTTGAGCAGGAAAACAGCACAAGAGACATCTGCTTTCTCAGATAACTCCTATCATCCTTTCTCTGAAAGAATAAAGTGTATTGAAGATTTAAAAGCTGTGGAAAAGGCAAAAAGATGCTAGGTCACTTGGCCCAAATCCCAGGTTAAGTCAACTAGTGTCCCTAGAAGAGAACCCTGAATTCCAAGCTCTCAAAGAGCCATGCCAGCCACTGGGAAGCATCATTTCTTCAAAGTTTGTTTAAAGGAAAGTAAGCAAGAAAAAGAACCCAAGATTCCAAATTCCAGAAAGAAAAGCTTTACTTTGTCTTGTAAACCTGAGGAAGTGTATGTTGCATTTTTTGTGTATTTCAGGTCTAATTCTAGTTCTTATGCACTGAATATTATAATACTGTACTGATGTTTGATTTTTACTGAAGCAAAAAGTGCCCACTGTTGGAAAAGGGTAAGTACTTTTTTTTCATTACAGGATACCAAATCACTTCATACCAATGTGCTGAAGTGTACATAAAAGCTGCAAGCAATCATTAAGAGTGTGTACAGATGTCCATTACTCAAACAGGTATGCCCATAAAAAAAATTGCCATATACTAGCCCATATCCAGCTGGCCATTAGTGCCTCTTTTGCAGAAGTTATTACCCCCACTTTAATTTGCTTGCAGAGATGCTCACATGAGCACTTTGTATCTTCTAAAGTAAGGGGTGGTGAGCTGAAATATTTTGGATAACAGATCTTGGCAAATCCAGCTCTTTAGGACTTAAGCAGAACAGGCACCATCCACATATGAGCAGCAACTGTATCCAGATCAGAAAGAAAAAACCTGGTCGTTGTCTCCAAGGGATACATCTAAACAATGCAGTGTCACAGAGTTTAATTCTTCACTAAATCTGAATGACAAATTTAGAAATTACAGATAGGAGGAGGCCTGGAGGAGACCTTAACAGGCCATCTCATCCCTTCCTGTGTCCGAAGAGAAGATCGGACTTTTCTATGTCATTCCTGACAGGTTCTTGTCCAACTGGTTTTTCAACAACCTCCAGTGACAGAAACTTCACAACCTGCCCAGACAATGCATTCCAGTGCTGCACTAACCTTTCTGTTAGGATGTTTTTCCTGTCATCTGCTCTAATCTCCCTTGTGTTAATTAGAAACCCTTGTTGTAATCACAATACATTATTCAGTTGGTCCACATCTCTCTTGAACTGTACACAAAATCAGACATTAGTACTCTAGCTGACACCTTACTAGTGCCAAATACAGCAAATATTTCAGCTGAATTAGAGATAACACTCCTATTTACTTTTTTCAGAAAAGCATAACATTCTTGACTCACGTCCAGCTTGTAAGCCACAGTAACTCTCAGATCTTTTTGTTTAGGCAGACGTTTTTCAGTTTGTACTTGCAGAGAAGAATTTTGTGTGTGTCCTTGTAGAACTGCATCTTTTTTCTTTATGTAGATCTTGAAAGGCCCTGACCAGCTTGATCTAATGTTATAGTTAGCCCTGCAAAGAGCCAGAGGCTGGACAGGTGACCTCCTTAAACCCCTTTCACCTTGAATAATTCTCTGATTCTCTTATTTTCTGAGGTAATTTTGAACTTGAATTCTCTTCTACAGTGTGCTTAAAGCTTTCTCAGCTTGTGTCATTTGCAACTTTAATAAAATTACTTTATTCTTTCCTTCCGATTATCACAAAAACTTGGCATGGTTTCTAATCCAGCACAGACCCTTTAGTCCAAAACTGAATATATTCTCCCAGATTGACTATAAACCACTGCTAAAATACTCATCGAGTGTGGTAACTGCCATGTAATAGTAGCTTCACCACTTTCCCCATTCATCACAAGTTAGACATAACTGTAAGAAGTCTGAAACTCTCCCAGTGACACCATATGTTCAGCTGTGGCTTCATCTTCAGGATACATCTGTGCTCTCCCCAGACTTTTATCCTTTTCCAGAAGGTCTAACCGAAATACCATCTGAGTCCAGCTCTTTCACCCTCCTTCCCAGAGATAGATGATGACTTCTCATTTATTCAGTATTATTCCTGGCACTATCACGAGTTCCTACATGGATGAGCAGCAGCATGAAGTAGTAGCCATTGGGCATGAAGTTGAGCCTCAGCAAGTTTTCCATACCATCTCGGATATAGAGTGCTGGCAGGGTATATGTGTCATGGGATGTCAAGTCCAGTGATCACATGGATCGCTTCGACTCTCAGAACCCAGCTACTAAATAATTCTGTCTTTCATTTCCTCTTTGGAGCTCTGCACTGCATCTCATGACCTCTTGCTCCTTCACTACTGGAATTATTCTTCACTCACTCTCAGGACAGCATGCTGGTACCAGATTGCAGCAGGACACTGCACGGAGGTAGACTGTCTGCCTTAAACAGAGACCATCAGACTCTAAAGAGCAACCAGCTGTAGTCAGCTTCAAAAACTCCTTTTCTCTTTTCTTTTCCATCCCCTATAGCTTCCTAGGGAACCATGTTTCTTCTAATTAGAACTGACAGCCAGTGATTGCATTATATGCATCCAGACTAGTGTACTGCACCTCCTGGTCTCTAAATCTCATTGCAGAAACAATGAATGGAGTCTTGCAGCTTTAAACAGTGGTCTGTTTTTTTCATGACTCAGCTGCTACGGATTCATGTCAGCTCACCAGTTCCTAGGTTTCAAGCCAAAATAATGGCCTTGGTCCTCAAAGTGGATCAGTTCTTCACTACATGTAGCCCAGCAGCAGAATTCTAGGAAGAAGGAAGTGATTTCTGAGAATAAAGACATCCCTCATTTGGCTGGGAGTTGAAGAGCTGAGAATATGTCACAAAACTTCACTTCTTAACAGCTTTTACTTGACCCTCAGAAAAATTCCACATTCATGAACTTTCCCTCACCCAAAAGTCCGTTTCTCCGGTTTGAACATGGTCTCTAAAAACTTCAGTAATTATTTCACTATTGATATTTGTTTAAGTGCCAAAGTAATGGAAAACAACTCAGTTAGTTACATGGATGCTGTTGTGAAAGGGAGTGGTTTGGACCACTTAAAGAATCACCTTCAACGGTATTAGCAAAAATGATTTAATAGGAATTTATAAAAACGCAACTTCACAGAATTCAATGGCAAGGTTCACTCTATTACTTAATACATGGATGAAACATACACAGGAAAATTAAGTTAGAATCAAACTAAAATTATGTATACAGAGACTGAAGACACAATAGGGTAAAAGAGAAACATACAAAGGAAAATCAAGTTAGAATTTATTTCTTGTGATTTGTACAGAGATCGGGAATGTAAAAAGGTAGGGGAGACCCTCCTGCTGAGTCACAAGGTTCAGAGAAGACCCCCTTGCTTTCTAAACTCCTGTTGGAGTCTAGGTGTGGCTGGATTGACTCCTAGTCCTAGGCTTGGTCAATGGTTTATATCTAAAAGGATTATGAGTGTAATAGAGGCCTGAGATTCATTCACAGTTGAATGATGTTCACGACAATAACTTATGTATAGATTTGAAAAGCAATATTTGTAATATACTTGCTATAGAATATTCAGATTAGTACACACACATGTGCACAAAGACACTAAGAGATACACATAAGCAAGTAAAAGAGGTGTACCTGTTAAAAATTCCCCTTGAGTTCAGTGAAAATATTCACGTCAAATGCTTCAGCACCTTGCTCAATGGGCAAAGGGTTGAGCCTCAAGGAGCAGAGAGTATCAGCCCAAGTCTTGTCAGCTTTTGGTGACAGACCTCTGATCTTCACAAACTGAAGAGTTTGTGAGCTCTGAGAGGCATCCCACTCAGAGGGAGATGCTGGTCACAGCCCACTGTGGTCCAGAAGACCTCAAAGGGTCTCACTTAGTACTGCTGTTTATAGGTTCATGAGATGATTGGCTTTAGTCATCAGCAAATTACTGGGATTCCAGTAGCACTGGTATCGTTTCACATGAGTTACAATTCAGATAAGGAAGGCCCCAAGGCTGTCAGAGAATGACTTAAGATTCAGATATGGGATGAACCAAGGCTGTCAGGAGAGGACTGAGATGTGTCCCAAGGTTGTCAGGAAATGACTAATTATCCCTACTCCAGTCCCCAGCCTCTGCCAGGCAAAAGGAGTCCTTCGTACGGTCAGTGCAGCACCCTGTCTTAGCCATGCAAAAGTTCCTGGTATCGTCAAGGGACGCTTAACCGCCCAACTCATTACACAAATGCTAAGGCCTAGTAAGACTTCCCAAGTTCAAGAAATGCACCACCACAGATGTGTACATATACAGTTGGTTATTTAGATGGGCACGAAGACAGAAATAGAGTATCATGTGAGAAAAAAACAGGAGAAGAAACAAGTTTTTAACTGTGCCAGTATGGCTTTGTAGCCACTGCTCAGATGATATCCTAGTGTGATAGTGTGTGATAGTGAACTGAGAGAAGACATGCCAAAGATGTCTTTCACAGTATCAAAACAGCTGATTGGCCACCTACTTGTACATATAGTTTCTTTTCTAGACAGACTGATGCCTGTTCAGGCAGCATGTAGCATTCAGGGAACACTGTTAATTTCTGTTTCTGCCATCAAAAAAGCCAAAACATCCCTTTGAAAGATCTTTAAGATACTGAAAAGGAAAATCCACTGCCATCTGTACAGCACTCTCATTAGCTATCTTAATCTGGAAAAGATCACATGATGGTACAGCTAGTGTTATCTTCTTTCCATCAGCTGAAATGACTTTGCATATGGCATGAGATTGTCTTCATTGAGGTTTGCTTAAGAAGTCAAATGCAGGAAGCAGAATTCAAAGTTTATGATCTTCAAAATTTGAAGATTTAAATCTCTGGGGAATTATATAAGTACCTCTTATTTCCTCACAGTATAATTTGGGTCATTTTGAGCCAAGTGTTCCCAAGAAGGTTTGCAAAAGCTGCTCTAAAACTTGGTAATATTCAACTATGTGTGCATGGAGAACAATGTGTTTATTTGCTATGGGGGGAAAAAAAAAAAAGGAAAACTGTTGGCATTAGAAAGTCTTTAATTCTTGTTTTTCCTCCCTCCCTTCCTAAATCCTGGGATCAGCCAAACCTGTGTGTGTTTTTATCTAAACTGAGTGACCGCATTGTAAACCTAACCTCGTCAACATGCTGTAAATGGTTTGAATTAATTAATTTCCTCTGGAAATCTGTTGTATCCTGTATCCTGCTTTAACCCCCTATGAAGAAGGCCTAACATGGAAGTATCAGTTAGCACCATAAGCACAGCTCAGTGACAACTTACTTTGTTGTTAATGAAAAATGGTTACTGTTCCATGCGGAAGCCTGTTGATGTTAATATGTCCAATGCTCTTGTGGGCTAACATCTGGTCTGTGTTAGATGTTAATTCTAATTCTCAGTCAATATTTTTGGACATTGCTACTGTTGGCAATTTATTGATTTTACCTGGGTGTTCTGCAAAGCTTTGTTTTGATGTATGTAAAGCACATTTATTTTGTAATAATTCATTAGTATTACTTCCACTTATTTCGTCATGTTGGTCGGGTTTGTAAAGACCCACATCATTAATACCTACTTTCTTGTTTAAGCTCCGTTTGATTCTCTTAAATGTTCCCATTTGAAGGACACCATCACTGTTTATATGTATGTTTGCTGCTGAAATCTGCCAAGATGTGGTAACAGGAGTACATAAAAAGAAGACTTCCCCACCCCCCAAAAAATGTTATCAAACTAAGCCTTAGTGGTCCACATCAGAGGAGTAAGGGGAATAGAGAGAGAAGAAATACCCACACTGTTGAAGTTTAAGTACTTGCCTGTAATGCCTGTATTTGGAAGGCAGTTCCACTAATGGTTAATTGTTGCTGATTCTCCTGTCTTCTTCCTGCCGTGATAGGTTTTGAATATAAAATAATTAAATAAAATTTCTATTTATTAGATAGCAAGGAAGGAGCTGCCATCTACCAGACATTTGTAAATAAAACTATATTAGAATCCATGCTGGTGATATTACAAATGATAAAAAGTTAATCAGAATGTTCTGATATTTCAAGCAATAGTGAACTTAATTAATAAAACAGAACTGAACTGCTTAAGTAAAAAGAGGCCAGAGTGAAGAGCCTGTTAGAGCAAATGGGACCATTTGATAGATAGAGCAAGGAGGGAAGACAGAACTCAGGTTAGGAGCAATTAGCCTGGAATAACTTTCCATCTGGACAACTGAAAGTAAGTGGACTAAAAAGAAGAGACAGGAAGGCAAAAGAGCTTGTGAAGCCAGACAAGAGAAGGCAGAGAATGGGAGCAAGAGTCAAGGAGTGGTGGGACAGAGAAAATTAAGACTGAACAAGGAGTTAAAAAAAGGAGTTAGGTGAGGGGCAAGGTAAGAAGCCAAACTAGGAGTGGAGGAAGGAATAGGACCTGCCTTGAGTCCCAGGCAGGGCTGGGAACCAGGTGAGAGACTTGCAGACTGGTTTAAGTGCAGAGTTCATGAATAGAAAGTGAGAATGGATGTGTGCTGACCCTATGAGAATAGCTGGACTAAAGGGGTTCGAAAGAGGTGTACTAGGGAGCCACAATTCATACTGACAGCTCAGATATGAAGATGGTACTGGTACTAAGAAACTGGTGCCACTGAGAAGAGGGTAAAGGTGGAGAGAAAAAAATAGAATGGCCTTAGTAAAAAGCCTTAATTATCTATTTCTTAATTTTAGAGGGCATTACCTTGCATCTTTAGCATTTTAATGTGGGGGTGACGGGGGTGAGGTGTGCAATGTAAGTGTAGTTCATTAGAATGGGGGCTGTGGTTTGCAACACATTGTTAAGCAATAAGGAGATCTTAAACATCCTCTTTTATAAAGAATCCTTGGTTGCTATGGAGGCAGTTTGAAAAGTCTTTTGTTAGATTATGTGTTTTCTGCTAATAAAAAAAGAGGTCACACATTTTTGGCTCAAAGATGATAACCCAGAAAGAAAAAAAATCACTGAAAGGGTGGAGAATTAGAAAATCAGGCAAAAGCATGCTGCCCATAGGGAAAAGACAGTCTGTAACTAAGGAAAGAGGAGATAGGTAGGAAACAAAGAGTGTACGTTTTAAGAATAGTTTCCATTTTTTCCTGGTTATCTATTTGCAGAATTAGAACAAACTATATAGGGATGGGAAGGGTATGCCTGCTTTTGCAGCTAGAAAATCAGACCTATGCAAACCAAACACAAACTGAAAGCTTCAGAATAATCTGTCTCTCTGTTCCAGCGGATATTTTTCTTACACTGCTCAGAAAGGCATCTGAGCAGTTTACAACCAAAGAGAAACAGGCAGTTCATCCCAAGGTCTTTCCTTTTCTTACTCCCCAGTAGCGAGGGACTGTGTTTAGCATTAGTCTACAGTTCAGGCACTTGTGGCTTAAAGGAAACAAGAGAGGAAGGTGGGGGATTGGTTTTTTCTTTTTTGTTTTTAATGGGTTAGAAACCCCTAGTCATGGGATCACCAGCAAAAAATCTGCCTCAGCAGTTTTACGCTGGGTAACCTGCACAGGCGGTGTGAGCTGGAGAGTCTATCGCTGAAGACCAGCTATGCTGGAACAGGGATGGTCTAGGCCTATTCTCAAAGCCAGCCAAGGCCGATTTGAACCCACGGTGCTTCTGTTAGTGCTACAACCCATTGTGTGTTTGCATCTGAGGCTCGGGAGGAGGGGCACGTACTGCTGCGAATGGGGCCCATGTGGGTGGACTGGGGCTGGAGAGCATATGTGAAAAGCAGATGTGGTGTGTGTTCTTGAGCAGAGCGGAGTGTGACAGCAGGGGCTTGGGAAAGAAGTCTCTGTAATGACTGTGTTAAGATATTTTAATAAAGAAGTTACCTAGTGTAAATAAATCCATATGTTTTGTAATCCATAGTCCCATTCTGCTTCAGCATCTGGCAATGTGGGGATTTAGCACTGATAGAATTAATGGTATAGCTTCCTATTATATATAATGGGGGGTGGAAAACAATTAATGACTTATTTTAAATGACAGTTTCAAGCATAGTCTTCATTAAGGAAGGCTCACAATTAAAGGAGCTTATGCTTGCTAAAAGCCAGAAAGAATTACACTAACCAACAAGAACGACTTGGAAGAGCGATACATAGGCACAAGCAGTTTGTCATTGTGTATGTATTATAACCAGGAAGACTCAAAACTTGGCATAGAAGAGATTTGGGAAAGAAGGGAAACATTTTGACAAGGTCTTGTTTTCTGTATAAAAAGTACTCATTTTATCTGACTTTTATTTACCTTTCACCAATCTTTTCCTACCCTCTTAATTCCCTTTCCCACAACCAAGAAGTGACTTTGTCAAAAAAAAAAGGGATGGACATGGAACAGGTGTTGTTTTTTTACTAGAAAATACTGACAAAAAGTGTTTCTAATGTGCTTGCTTTAGCAGTGAACTTTTTCAGGAGAAATAGATAACCGGCTATCTCTTCAGTCTTTATGGACATACGGGGTCAAGTAGCTTGTATACAGACTTCCTGTTTGCCTCTAGTTCTTACCAGATAAAATACTGAACTTTTATTTCAAGAAAACAAGGTGAGCACTGTCAAGCTACTGTTTCATTTTTTAAAGTGTATCGTTTTTTAAAACACAGACTGAAGAGACCACTGGAAAGAAAACTGGGAATTACCCCTTTTTAATCATTAGGAGTCTGACCATGAATATTCAAATATACTCTTTTCCCCCTGACTTTTTTCTTGCTTTTGGAATTGCATTCACTTAAGGTTGACTGTGTCTTAGATTATGCGGGATACACTTTAAGTGCCACTGAGAATGTTTTGAAAGCATGTAAGTTCATAACAGTATTGATAGTTGCAATAGTACTTTATCATACTCAGGGAATCCTGTGAACTTTCTTCAAAAGGGATGGTACACTGCCGAAGGGATTTAAATAATGTTGTCCAGAAAGCTGTTTGTCATTTCTGTAGCTGTCTGAATGTCCTTGACAATAAAAGTGTTCTGCAATTTTCAGTCAGTTTGTTCCCAATTTCACACATCTGTCACTTTCCTAGGGGGAAAAAATATCTACAAATATAATAATAATAAAAAAAAGTGAAACGTAAACATTCATAGCTTGCTAATCATCACTATAATAACTGTGTGTATTCTGGGGAATTACAGTCGCCAAAGGGGCACAAAGTTGCTCAGCTATTTCCTACTGGTTTTGTCCCTTCAGGAAAAGGAGTGTCAGTACTTTCCTCTCCCCACTGGCTGGTTTGCAGGAGGGTGGAGTTAGGGAAATGATAAAAGAGAGTGAAAAGTTACCTTGTTTTTATAGTTTTGCTGCCAGTAGCTAGCCCTAGGGGAGACAGGCATATTGGTAGTTAGAGCTTTGGCCGTGTAAGAGATCCTATATTTAAAGAAAAGCGCTTGTTCCTCGCTCAGCCAGGTACCCCGGAGGCTTCAGTGGATAAAAAACAAATGTGCTATATGCTGCTACAAATTTTTACGTTCATGCTAGCTTGAATTTCCTCAGCAAAAAAATGCAGTCCTATGAGATCTTTAAAAAAAAGAATGATTTGTTCTACCGTACACGGCGAGGAACAGAGGGCTGGGCTCCCCTCGCCTCCCCACCCGAGACAGCGGGACGGCGGTGCCGAGCCCTCGGCACAGCTCTCCCACGCTCCGCCTCGGCTGGTGCGGACGGGAGGGCCCGAGGGCACCCAGGAGCAGCTGCCAGATGGATCTGAGCGGCGTCGGCTCCTTCATGGCCACCGCCCCGTTGGGAGATCAGTGTGGCAGAACACTGCCATATGCCTCCCTGCCCTGACAAATCCCCTTCACTCCCCTGACACACATATTCAAACCCTTTTCCCAAGCAGCCTGCAGGGTAGGAAAGCATCTGTCTTTGGGTTGGCTCCCCTCATGAAACCTGGGATAGCTGGTGTTTTGCTGTACACCCAGGAGTCTGAAAACAGATTGACTTGCCGTCACTTTATTTATACTCTTTTATTTCCATACCTGTGGGCTCTGCTGATCCCCTGACTTGGCTTCAGAGATAGTGATGCAGGTGTGAGGACACATTCACCTTCTCCCAAGATGCAGAAGACTGGCCAGAGCTAGGCAGGTTGCTCCGGTATCCCTGGAACATTGCATTCTCTCTAGTGGTTAAATTGTACAGGAAAGTTGTATAGCTTGTTTACACACTCAGATCACCAGATTTGGCTGGGTATTTGATTCCCTGGGTCGTATTAGGAAGGATGGTTGTGTGCTTGGTTTTTAACTCTCTGCAGCATGGGTTGTGATTTCCTATCTAGGATCAGTCTCAGCACCTTCTCAAGCAGTGGCAGTCTCCACTCAGTCTCCACTTTCTGTGCCACTTTGTCACTGCAGCTTTTGCTCTCATACTACAGATCCTCAGCATCTGCCATAGAGTGCTGGAGAAGGGTTTGCAGAGACGTACAGAATAAGATCTTCCTAACTAAGCCATCCCATGCATGGTTTCCATGGTCAGGACTTGCTGCCACAGATGGTCCCTTCCAGTCCTAGCCCAATAAAAGTAGAAAATCAGGGCCAAAATTTGAAATATTAGTGATACCATTTAAGTGTTGTGGTACAGTAGCAGAATTATGCTGTATAGAGAAACAAGAAACCATACATTTGTTTATAGCTTTTAAGACACCTGCCCCCAAACAGGATTCATCTCACCTGTGACCTCAGTTGCCCCGAAGTCATAATTATCTTGCTCATCACTGATGACAGATGGAGCAAAAAATGGCTATGCTCTTAATTTAGTTGTCTCAGTTAAGTGCTTGCATCCAGATCTTTCTGCATGCTAGCTCTGTCAGGCTTCTTATGAAGAGCTTTTCCCTCCTTCCAAGAAGCTGACAAATACACCAATGTCGTGTCTATTCCTGCTAGGCAGAACTAAGCCATGTTCCTCAAACACAGTTGCTGGAGTAATACTAAAATTTCCGTTTCTTTTTATGTGAACAGATTTATCTAAAGAGAACCAAAAGACACTTTCTACTGTTGCTTTATCTCACTGCGATGGGAAAAAGGAGACATGTCAAATTTGCTCCTTCTGTGCTTCTGGTGCTTCTGCACAAATGTATTTTCCTATAACATTTTTACTGTTATGCCCTAAGGAGGAGTGTTAGCAGAATCCAAATATTTAGATGTTTATTATCCCCTGCACATGTATTTTCCATTAGCATCAATGGAATTTAAATGTGCACACAGGGAAAGGAAAACAAACAGTTAATTATCTAAGCGAGAGAAAGGGAAATACAGGGCCCCCAGAAAACAAGTTAGCTGTAGAGGGGAGGAAAATTATTTTCCTGAATTAATTATGCATAATAGTGATGGAAAAGATCTGATGGACTTGGATCATCTCTCTCTGCCCTCTGCAGGAAAGGGATTGTATCTATGTTTGTCTCTCATTCTTTGTACATAATCTACTCTTGGAGACCTTTAGTGACAGTGAAGCAAATGCCTTCAGAGCCTTATCATTGGCAACTAATTACCATGACTGTCAAGAAATGTTTTCCTGATGTGCAACTTTAGCAGAAAGAGAACAGCTTCCTCAGCTCAGAAAATACATGCAGAGTTCTTTGTGGACTTAACTGTGACACAGAGAAAGCAAAGAGGTAGTACTAAGCGATCATAGAATCATAGAATATCTCAAGCTGGAAGGGACCCATAAGCATCATCAAGATGCTCCCAGAAGGAGAATTACCTCCTGCAGGTCAGCCTATGTCAGAGTGGCCACAGGGAGGAACTCTGGAGCATTACAAAAACCACAGCTTTGCTTTAATTTATGTCCCTATGAAAACAAATAAAAAATAAAGAAGTCAGTCTTGTAGTGAAAGAATGTGCATTGTAAAGTGCGTGGTCTCCAAAAATCCCAAATAAGCAAAGAAATACCGTGGACGAGTACTGAGTCATGACGAGTTTACTGTTCCACCATTTTGCTGAAAGCAGTGGAACAGTCGAGTGTGAGATACTAAAACTTCAGAGAGGTGTTCTGGCCATTTCCACAGGCAGAAAACTGGATGACAGGACAACACAGCGGTATTGTTTCCTCCCATACTGGACCTTCTAACATTTCATATGGTGAATCCTGATGTCCCATTTAAACCAGTGACAAGTAGACGCAATTGAACAGCCAGAGCACTGCAACTGCTGTGCCCATGCCTCCCCCAGTACTGCATTACTGATGTTATCAGTGGAACCAAACAGCTAATGGGCATCAACATACAGCTTTGGGAAACTGGATGCTCTGATGCAGATGACAGCCTCTCAAATGACCATGGAAAAGACACTGCTTAGCACAGAACATCTGAAAATATTTCTGTTTATCTATTCATTGTGACCACCTTTCAGAGGAATGAACTATTCTGTCTGGTGACAGGCATTTCCACCAAAGTGGAGGAGGTGTTGCATATATCACTACATCCACCTTTGGGAAAGGCTGTTTCTTCTAGACGGACTTCTTTCTTTGCTTCAGAAATGGTTAGTCAAGAATATATTCTGAGCTGTGGTAAAAGCCAAGACAAGTTTCCATACTGTAAATTTAGCTAAGCTCATACTACCTTGGAATTTTACCACAGTGCCCAACCAGTCTATTTCTCTCTTTTCATTAAACTAACAGTAAAAATCTTAGGGGAACTTAAATGAAATAGGTAACTGACTCATTTCTGGAATAGTCGCTGACCTATATGCTCAGAGGAATAAGAAAGCTTTGATGTCAGGTTAGGAATAGAGTGGTGCATTTGACTGTCTAAGCTCAGAAGGACAGATAAAGATGAGGGAGAGCCTTGGTGGATTAATACCATTAGGGATATTCATGATGGGGTAGTGACACTTTTATTAGAGGGTGAAAAGTAATGCTTTACTTCTGAGATATAATTTTCCCTGATATTTTAACAGCTATATCTCTGGGATGATCATTATCCTTTATTCACTTCTTAAATTCATTATTATTTTTCCACAATGGAACTTATTGAGGTTTCCATATTATATTTCCGAATTGTTCTTGGAGGAATGAAGCAGAATACAGTCATTCAGAATAAATGAGAAATGATAATTAAAAAGAAATACTTCAGTAATTACAAGGTGTTCAATTAAAGTAACAAAGAAAACCAATTGTGATTGATCTATTCAAAGTCATAGTTTATTGTTACAAATTGGATTTGAATTCTGCCTAGTCAGGAACAGGCAAATGATCTCAAGGTTGCAAGCACCAGATAAAGAATCTGAATGATAAATTACTTGCATTCAGCCTTCACTTATTTTCAAGGGAGAGCTGATGTTAATGTATTAACTTCGCACCGGTGATTCCAATAAGAGTTCAACGGCTTTTTTCTGGGATCTGGTTTGTGATTTTTTTTTATTTCTATCACTCAGATTCTATGCATAAATATATGCAATGAAGCAAGCAAAAATCTTATAAAGATGGAAGCATGAGAAGGCAAACTAAAAAAAAGTCCCTGCTAGTTCTATACTTAGAGAACAGTTACAAGAAAGACTGATGGACATAGACAGACTGCTGTCAGAATTACGAAGCCTGAGTATTGCAAAGCCCAGATTACTGATTATCTCACTAATGATCCAACAGCTTCATAGAGTTTTTGTTCACAGATGATTTCATGTACTTCTTTCCACAGCTAAAGAGTAATTCAAATAAAAGAAACTTAGAATGATACGCAGAAGGCATTGCACCATCTAATTTGTTGAATTAAGGACACAGGACAAGATTCCTTCCCTTCTTTATATGGTGACTGAGAAGAGTCACGCACCTCAGAAGGGCAGTGAGAAACCTCACACGCTGAGCCAGAAGCTACTTGGAAATCCCAGTTTCTGAAATTCCAGCCTGCTTTGAGCTCTTTAAGCCAACTCCAAGAGACGTCTCAATGTGTCTGAAACCAAAGACAAGGATTCTCTTCAGAGAAATATCAGGTACCATCTGAAGTAACTGATCATAGCTATAGCTTGCCCTTTAAAACATCACCAGAAGAGGTGTTGCTACCCAGTTTTTCTGTAACAAAAAGGTGATTATAGTATTTAGGCAAGAGGAAGTGCAAGAGCCAGATTCTGTTCTCCTCAGTCTGAGAAGTTTTAAATTTATAGTTTCCACCTCAGTAGGCAGTTTCTTCCTGGAAAGGAACTGTTATTCTAACACTTTACTGGGTAGAAACAATATTCTGCAACTTTTTTGGTGAAGATAGGCTATTGTCTAGGAAAGAAGGTAAGTTTAGCAGGTTTTTTTCCCTTAGCAAAGTAAAAAAAATCTGGAAATGAATGTATTTAGTTTTGATGCAACAATATTGCTTTGACATGATGTCCGAAAAAAAGAAAATATGTGAAAAAAAAATCCCAGTCGTTAGGTATCACTTTCTTTCCTGCAAAGAACTTTCATTCTCTTCTACTAATTGACAGTAAATATCCTCCCTGTATATTAATGCAGGAGGATAAACTTCAGTATGTTTTCCTGCTTCCTCATCTTTGTGAGATCATTACTACTAAGCCTTTCAAAAATAATTACTGCAAATCAGTTGTCCACAATTGAACTAAGACACTGTACATGTAGAAGTATTTTGGGAAATGTAATCATTTGTGAGTTGTAGCATTTTATGCTTGTCCAGTCAATAAAAGCTAGGGGTTTTTACTACATCTTTACCTGTTAGTCTTTCTTTTTTAAGTCCATTTCTTCTTTCATCAGAGGGGAAACATGAGATAAAGTGATCAAACACAATCTTCAGAAGCAGTTTTTGCAGGATGATGTGTCAGGCACAATGAATGGAATATTCCATTCTGTTAAGTGAAAGGAAACTTAATTGATACTTGAGAGCAATTCCTTTGACAAAAAGAGGTTTTTACAAAATTGTCCTACCCTATCCTGAATATTATTCAGTTTAGTGATGCTAAATACTAGAATATAAACTACGCTGTATTTTCAGCTGGGTCTGAGGGAGTAATAATTTCTGTAGGAGTTAAGTACCTTGTTAGATGTGTTTCAAAACAGAAACATAAAGGAAGCAACAGCTAATAGGGTAATGTGTTGAAAATGTTAGACTGCTGGTCTTCTCTGCCTCCACCCTCCCACCATGCTTCAGAGTCCATCTGAATGACTTCAAATATACTATTATCTTGTCTTTGCTATCTACAGCATGGTAACTCATATATTTTGTATATCACCTTTGTTTTTCAGATCTTTTCTCCCTAATGGAGTTGTTTTATAGCTCTGTATCTATAGCAGGATGAAGGAAAATTCTCTTTATTTTGAAATTTATTTTCTTCTCACAGTATAGTTGACATTGCCAAGTTATTTTAAATCAGAGAAATCAAAAATGCAAAACTTCAGAAGATGCCAAGAGATCACCTAGTCCATCCTGTTTTCTAGGAAGCACAAAAATATGTACACAACAGTGATGAAAATGATTGAAAAACCTTGCTGATTATCCCAAAGTCTTCCTCACAGCAGAAGTCAACTTTATGGACATGTTGCTCCTACTAATTTCTTAGTGTCAGGAATTGAGTTAGCCATCTGTCCCTTTCTCTGGGGTCACTGCCATCCTTGGCAAGATTTCAAAACTCTTGCCAAGGCTTTTCCTATTTCTTCCCTCACTGCTTCCTCTTCAGCCTCAAGGATGTAATTTGTATAGGTCTGGAGGAGCTCTATCAACATAAACCAGCTAGAATTGCCTTTCAATATTTTACTGCCTCTGCCCTCAGGAAATTTCCTGTGGTTCTCTTTAGAATATGAAAGGCCTTGCGGCAGGCTGACCTGCTGATGACAGTTCTCATTTTCTATCTCGCCCCCTGATCCTTCGTCCTCACACACTTCATCCTGTTTTAAGCAGGGTTTCAGCAAAGCTCTCTTCCTAGACTTCTTCCTTACCTGTCTCCTCCCTCCTTCATCTGTCTTTGTCTTCCATAAAAAGTGTTTCAGGTGTTTAGTGGGAATACTTCTCTTTGTTGACATCTTCTTTTGTCCCTTTTCACTGTGTCATCACAGTAACACAACAGGCGGATGTGGGGTGGCAGTAGAATTCCTCAGCTTGCTTTTATGGGGTTTTTTATGCAGCGCTTTTTTTTTTAAGTTGAAACAAGTAAACATGTGGCTAAAACAAGCTGCTGTGATATATGAAATTAATGCTACTGCTCTACATCAGGAGATATCTTAAAGATCATTGACAGGTCCTCAAGCCTATAGTATTATTTCCATTTCTTATTCACAGCTTCAGTGTAGAAATGCCTAGTGAATCAATGCAGAAAGCCAGTGTAGTCTACTCTTTGCTATCTGTTTCTTCTTCAAGCACTCCTCACATACAAGGATCCTGCCAAAATGCAGTGGGACTCCAAAAGCCGCAAGTCATCAAAAGCTCTGTTTCGCCTGAGAATCCGGTTCAGTAGGAAGAAGTTCATCTGCCACTGAAATACTGTCACCACCTGCAGTACACTGTGCTGCAGCTACTCAAAACTGCATATTATTATAGGGCAGAGTGGGAAGAGGAACTTTTTAACCAACTGCACTTAGAGGGATTATAAAGAGCTAGGACATATTTACCCAATCTGAAACTTTACAAGTTTATTACCAATAAAATGCTCAGGGCTAATTAATGATGAGAGCTCAGAGTTTTCATCTTGTTGGTTGCACTAACAGCTGTCAATTAGCCCTATATAAATTATTTTTGCTCAGTAAAATCTGTTATTCTTATGCTCATTGAAGATGCAAAGAACTTATCCACTTCTGATGCTCTCTGCATATCTATACAATCCTGGGCACCTTCATGTTCAAATGCTTCATATATGATATATAATTATCCTTATTTTACTGAGAGAGAAGAGACATTCAGAGATAAGCTCAAGCCACACGGAACATCAGTCAAAAACTAAAAGCTTAACTAAACTTTCTGAGCTTTTGCACAGTCCATAATATTCCTTATCATAACACCTGTTGTAACTATAGATACAAAAGTACAAAGAAGTTGCTATCAGCAGATAGCAACTTCTGTGTAGGTCGGAAGTGAGTTTTTGATCGATGTTAAACCAATGAAGCACTTCATGGAAGATTCACTCAATTCAAGTTCTCTCACCATGCCCCAGGAATCTCAGGTTTTAATCAAGTAGCCCATATAGCTCAAGTTTTCTGACTGTGTGGTCTGTATGGTCCGACATTTATTAATACTGGATCCAAGCACTTCCAAATCACCTGCAGTACAAATTCAGCTTGAATCATGCATCATCACAGAATCACATCCCTGCTGAATTAGCCAGCAGATAAGGTATAATGTTTATATTGGTTTTATGTTGGGTATATGAAAACAGGTGATAACTGTCATGGTTGAAGTAAGGGGCATGTGTAGATTATACTTGGCCTAGGATTAATTCTGCTGGAACAGTATACACACACACACACACAAAATAAATTGTTTATTTGTTTCAACACTTTTAGACACCCTATTTCAAGTATTTCACATAGTTACAGCAGTCGGATATCACATCATTTTTTTTCTTTTTTTTTTTTTTCCCTTCTGTTCTGAATTATGTCACAAATTTGGGCCCATTGAACTTTGGCTGCCTACAGAAACATTTAAGACGGTGCTTGGATATATCCAATGTGCTTTTATGCTTCATATCACTACCTATTGCCATTGCAGTTGAACCTCTTTTACTTAAAAATCAGTAGAGTCCTTAGCAGAGCCCGTGGCATTCCCTGGCACTCTACGTTTTGGAACTGATTCCACACTTCTGGCCATTTGGGGCACTTTCTTCCTTGGTTTCAAGGCTTCCTGACAATGTACACAGAACTGACATTTTGACTGCAGAAATGAGGACAAGGCGCTTTGGAGGAGAAGGAGCAGGGCCAGGCCAGAAAGCTGGGAAGAACCCAGGTAATTTAAGCTTCCTCCTCCCACTGCTTCTCTCTTGTTGCTGCAAAAACACAATCCCTTTGCTCAGTGACAGCACTGAAAGAGCAGAAGGCTGTGCAAGTAGGAGGCAGAGACTGGCTATTCAAGCAATGCACTGCATGTCCTCATCTGCCATCTCAGGCAGTCTGTCACTGTAGGCTACTGTTTACTTTGCCTGTGACTAAATAAGCACCGTTGGTTGGGCTCAAACTATTATTCTTTCCAATGGAAGGGCTTTGTGAAAATCAACACCTTCCTCACAAAGTTGCAGGTTTCACTGCCAAATGTTTCCTATAAGTAATTCTAAATCACTCTCAAGCATTTTAAAGACCTGTGGCATCATATGAATAACTGAACGCGGAGGGTTCAGATTAGCAGCCCTGTGGTTGAGGATTGCTCATTCTAAAAGAGGGAGAGCTTTTTAATGCAAATAATGGTAAAGTCTTACAAAATGCTTATACAACCTGATTTTATTTGACTTTTATTGTTTTTTCCACACAAATACCCTGGTTAGTTAATCATTACCGCTATAGTTCAGGAAAACTGCCACTTCAAAATAAAAAACGTATTTGCAGCTCTCCTCTCTGAACACAGTGATATTCCCCAGCATGCTAATACATGTACAAGAATTACACTGACGCTATGAGCCCTGTTGCCAGGATACTTTTGCAAGACATTTTTCTTTGACTGTCAGTTGAAAATGGTGTGAAATAGCTGTTATTTGAAGTATTTCAAACTACTGTTCACCCATAATGCTTTAAGTAGCACAATAGCTAAAAGGCATGAAGTGGTACATCAAAATCTATATGAACAATGCTTACTATTAATATTATACCTACAGGATGATTCCAAATCCCCCAGTGAGCTGAGAGAGACATATGACCCCCTGAAGTACAATCCCTTTCAAAATTCCCATGCACTAATTCTGTCTCCCACCATCTGCTTTATAGGACTGTGCTTTCATATAAACTGGAGTTTGTAATCTTGTAGATTACAAAGAAGAAATAGGACTCAGCTACAAGACCCATTATGTACCCACTGTGTAAGGCAGGAGTAGATCTTGTAAACCAGTTTTCCCACAAAAATCCATTTTTTAATAGAATTTCAAAATTTCTCAAGCATGCTTTGCACTAAGCTCTTCAGTGAGCTGCCTGGAGTCACAGCGTTCAAGATCTCAGAAACTGTCTTATCATCATGAATCTCAGAAGCTCTGCTGCTATCTGATACTATAAGCTAAAGTACCAAGACAGAACTTATACCTATATCACATAGAGCACAAAGTGCTCTGTGAAAAGGAGAGCTATGGGGAAAGGCAGGAGGTGGGTTAAATGCCTTATACTGAACATCGCTCTCCAGTGAACGGCAAAGTGATACACAAATCCCAAGGTAACTTGGCTGACAACAGTTGCAAAGTCTGAGATATAGACTACAACAAAACCCAAGAAGATATAATTTCTCTGGCTAATTTATCTTCAGCATGTAAGAGAGAAATCCCCGCTGCATTGATCCCTCCCCAGTCACAGTCTTTTTTACCCTGTTACTGCAAGAACCTGAAGAGCTTAGATTATGGCGGGAGAAACTGTGGGTTAAGGAGAGCATTTGGCGTTGTGTAACAGCTCAAACTGCTTTACATAGCTCTTAACCATAGATACAAATGTGCTGTGTGAGCTATTACTGTCATTATCTTTAAAATCACATTTGAGCAGTCTGGCTAACTGAAAAGGTGTGTGGAATCTTTTTCATCCTCCTTGGTGGCCCCAAAAGTAAAGG
Organism: Harpia harpyja; assembly: GCF_026419915.1. Taxonomy (NCBI): domain Eukaryota; kingdom Metazoa; phylum Chordata; class Aves; order Accipitriformes; family Accipitridae; genus Harpia; species Harpia harpyja. The sequence goes on from NC_068954.1 coordinate 13,785,523, forward strand.
GATACAAAATCACTGCACCTTTACCTTTCGTCTGATAATTAAATTCCCATTCTGCTGGCATGAGCCAAGAGATCACAACTCAGTCTGCTGACATAGTGTAAAAGTGAATTGGAAAATTCTGGGTAAACAAGTTATCTTTGTGTATAATAGAAAATCTGGGGAGCTTGTGCACACAAGACAACTGTGTGAGCATTAATCCAGAGAATGATGACAAAAGGAAAAAGCTAAAGAAAAAGGTAAACACAGGATTAAATGGAATTTTTTTAATACTTATAACAGGATACAAAGTGTAACAACATAAATTATTGAAGTAATCCTGACATTGCAGGCACTGCAGTGGTACAGTTTTTAATGTGGATCCTCATCCCCAAGGGCTCTAAGGATTGGTGGATGTTCAGCAGCTCTCGGTAGTTTTTCCTTAGTTGTAAAAAACACTATGAAAGACAGGTCCTGCCTGCCTTTATGCTTTGTTCCAGTTTTGAGCACATAGGCTGAACCTCATTTTCCTCTGAGACCTGATGACTTTCTGCCACCAGTGAATGAATCTTACTTTTGCCAAAATATAAAGAATGTCAAGACTGGAGGAGGCAAAATCCAGTGAGATTATGTACAGTATATCTGCACGATTGGAAAGATGATGCCATCCCTCTGTTCTGGCCAGGGGTGGCCCTTGACAGTGTCAGCAATTGGCAAAATTGCCAAAGACACTGAGTAAAATTCCAGTTCATGAGCCCTTTTCTGCACAGTATTCATTCTACCACTACCGGGGTTCTCTATAAGGTAGTATAGAGATGAGTGAAAATTGGTTTTGGAAGACACCAGACATTCATTACCGCACTGATTTTGCTATATTTCTTTCCAGATGAAACAATTCTAGAGATATAGCTGCAATCCGCTGGTGAGACCAAGGAACTTCTTGCTAAAAGGGAGTGTGCGTGTTTACACTTCATTTAGCAAGGGCTGCATTCTGTCAGTTAGTCTGTACAACAGAGTGACAGTGAATAATCCACCGCAAGTAAGCATACTGTTGCCATTTTTGTCTAAGGCGAGATCATAATGGTGCTGGTTTTGGCTGGGATAGAGTTACTTTTCTTCACAGTAGCTAGTATGGGGCTATGTTTTGGATTTGTGCTGAAAACAGTGTTGATAACACAGGGATGTTTCCGTTACTGCTGAGCAGTGCTCTCACAGAGCCAAGGCCTTTTCTGCTTCTCCCACCATCCCACCAGCAAGTAGGCTGGGGGGGCACAAGAAGTTGGGAGGGGACACAGCTGGGACAGCTGACCCCAACTGACCCAAGGGATAGTCCAGACCATATGACATCAGCAGCAGCATGTAAAGCTGGGGGAAGAAGAAGGAAGGGGGGGATGTTCAGAGTGATGCTGTTTGTCTTGCCAAGTAACGGTTACGGGTGCTGGAGCCCTGCTTTCCTGGAGATGGCTGAACACCTGCCTGCCCATGGGAAGTGGTGAATGAATTCCTTGTTTTGCTTTGCTTGTGCACATGGCTTTTGCTTTACCTATTAAACTGTTTTTATCTCAACCCAGGAGTTGTTTTCTCACTTTTACCCTTCTGATTCTCTCCTCCATCCCACCGGGGGGGAAGTGAGTGAGCAGCTGTGTGGTGCTTAGCTGCCAGCTGGGCTTAAACCACAACAATAATGTTGGTTGCAAACTTATTTGTAGAAAAATAAACCATTCCTGAATCCCTGAATACAACAGGAGCAATTAGCATTATACAATTTCCTTATTCAAAAACCCACTTGCTTGATAGTCATGCTCCCTTCTACCTGCTTTTTCCCAAGAAAAAAACTTTCATTCTTGGATTCCTTGTAGTTCCAGGTACAGTGTCCTCTTCTCCTGTGACCCATGGCTCCAGTCACATCCTTCTGTCACATGTGGTCATGCACAACTCCACAAACGCATGTCCAGGCCAGTGAAACAATCAAGGACAGCTCTTCTGTCCTCTCTTAGTTTCTTCCCAGACACAATTTCCCTTACAGTCCAATGCATATTTAATTGTTCTATGATTTATTCCCATCTAATGTGGTAAACACACCCATTAACTCCAAATATTTTTGTGGCTGCCTATAGATCATGAACACACTTCCAGGATGCTGTCAAAATATTTCAGCATCAGACTGTCATTGCAGATAGGATGGCTGGCATTTTAAAGTCATCTTTCTCCCTTTTTTACTACGTGCCTATTGTACAAGGATTCTTTCTTTCAAGTTTGTGTGTTTCCAATACTGTTTAAGGTTGTGATCAGTGCCGCAATGTCGAGCCGGGGGCTAGTCACCAGGGGTGTGCCCCAGGGGCCAATACTGGAGCCAACATTGTTTAATATGCTCATTAATGACCTAGAGGGTTGGGACAGTTTGCAGATGATACAGAACTGGGACAAGTGGCTGATACACCATGTGTATCTCAACAGTCTGGAGAAACGGGCAAACAGGAATATCATAAAGTTCAACAAAGGGAAGTGCCAAGCCCTCCACCTGGGGAAGAATAATCACATTCACCTAGGTGGGGGCTGACTGGATGGAAAACAGATTTGCAGAGAAGGACCTGGGGGTCCTGGTGGACATGAAGTTGGATGTAAGCCAGCAATGTGCCCTTGCAGCAAAGAAGGCCAAGAGCATCCTAGGCTGCATGAGGAAAAGCATTGCCAGCAGGTCAAGGGAGGTGATCCTTCCCCTCTGCTTCACAGTGGTGAGACACACCTGGAGTGCTGGGTCCAGTTCAGGGCTCACCAGTGCAAGAGAGACATGGACATAATGGAGAGGGTCTGGTGAAGGGCCACTAAGATGATTACGGGACTGGAGCAACTCTCCTATGAGGAAAGTCCGAGAAAGCTGGGACTGTTGAGCCTGGAGAAGAGAAGTCTTGGGGGGGGGATGTCATTGAGATGTATGAATACCTGATGGGGGGAGTAAGACGAGCGAGCCAGACTCTTCTCAGTGGTGCTCAGTGAAATGACAAGCAACAATGGGCACAAACTGTGTTACTTATGTTTAAACATGAGAAAAAACATTTTTACTATGTGAGCAGTCAAACACTGGAACAGATTACTGAGAGAGGTCATGAAGTCTTGATTCTTGGAGATATTGAAAAGCCAACTGGACATGGCCCTCAGCAAACTGCTCTAGCTGACCCTGTTTTGAGCAGGGAGCTTGGATTTGATGATCTCCAGAGCTCCTTTCTAACTTCAGTTTTTTCTGTCTCCTCCTACACTACCCATCATGATGTTTATGCTGCATATCAGAGGCTTCAGCTAATTTCCAGTTTTTCACTTTACCATTTACAGTCACAGTTACCATTCGATGCACTGCAAAGGTACTCTATTGTACAGTACAAAGGTGAGACAGTCTACTCAGGATTCCACTTACAAAGCGATGCACTACAGTGGTAGCAGGCCACCAGGCACCAATACAGAACATAAAGTTGTGTCATTTTTAATGTGTTGGTTTAATAGAATTATGGACATAGGAGTTTATGAGTAAGAAATTTACAGATAAAAGAAAATAGTTTTAGTGAAACAATCAAGATTATTGTATTGTATGAGATAGTAACTAATTTTTTTTTTTTCCTCACAGAAATAGTAACTGGCTGTCGACTGTACAGGATTCTCCTCATGCATGTCCAACCACTTATTCCCACGTATCTGCAGCTCAAATCAACTGTGTGGTCGCACTTCAGTAGAGGTTTCTGTTCCCCTGGGCAGGGGGGGAGAACAGCACTCATTTGTATGTCTTTTTCCCTTGCAAAGCAAGACCAGCAATTTCTGATTGCAAAATTGTGCCTTGCAAAGCAAGATAAACAATACTATTATTTAATTGAAGGCCATTAAAATCACAGGATTCTGGGAAATCCCAGAATCCCTCAGCCAGTAAGAAAGTATCTTTATTTTAAGTATACCATAAATCGAATGACATGAAATGCTGTCTCAAAAAATAATGTGATTATATGGAAATGTCTGATCCCTTCTCAATAAAGATATTAACAAAACAAATTGTGTTTGTCTAATCTCTAACACATGCCAGTGCTTGAAGAGTTAATTACCAAACGCAGTGCAAGGAAGAATGTTACAGGGATTTTATAACACCTGGGGAGACTAACAGAGAAAATAAAACAATTCTACCTGTGTAAGAAGACTGCATGCAACACAGGCAGAGCTCATATGGATTCTTACTCAAGCCCTCATCAAAAATTACATTTCATACACATACAGGTAATTTTTCAGGAAATGACAGTGCTGTGTTCTCTGACATATTTTTACATATCTGTCTTTTAAGGGTTTCTGCTTTGAATAACATGAAATTGTTTGGTTTCTGCATAACTCTTTTCTGTAATTATCCAAACTGTCCAGGTGTTTGTAGTAACTATAAGAAGTTTGATCCAGGGTGAAGACAGATTGGTTAGGGAAACTGTTCATTTTACACTTCTTAAGTCCTGCCCTGTCTGAGTCTCAAGCTTCCCATTTTTTACCTTTACCCCTCCAGCTCTCCCTTCAACTTGTATGCACTTCTCTCATGCCTCTACCATCATCTTAACCTTCACCTTACATCTACTATCATTATCCATTGATCAGAGAATCCCCATTTTAAGTCTCAAGTTATCACATAGCAGGACTTTTTGATATTTTCAAGGTGATGGGGTTTTTTTCTTCCAAAATATGAAACAAACCACAGTATTTTTGTAAAAACTGACCCTTTTTCTTAAGTGTGTGCCTTTTTTTCATATTTAAAAGGAAGCAAAATATTTGATTGACCAGGGAATAGAACCATAACAACATGATTTTCATTGAAAAGATATACTTTCAATTTTTGAGAAAACATTTCATAAATACTTGCAAAACTTGAAATAATATTTCTTTTCAAATGAAGAAATGAAAACTACACAAACAATTTTTTTGAAAAAAAACACCCTTAACCTAGCTCAGCCAGTTCTAGTCAGTCCTCCATATTGTGAAGTCATCAAAATTGCTCATAATCACTGGCAATATTTTAAAGAAGAAATTAAATTTACTTGTAGAAAATGAAATTTTCTCCTTTAGAAGGCTACTCTTGAAAGAGAGAGAGAGAACTGGATTTACAAAAGGTCAAGACAATGACAGTGAGTGGTTAATATGCAGTAATAAAAAGGCAAAAAAAGGAGAGAGATACAAATGCCCTTTTGTAATTTTTTGTTTTTCAATTTAATTTGATTCAACTGTGTTATTTCACTCATGCCACCTGGTAATTTGCAAAACTGAGCACCAGTTCTCTTCCCACTGTCAGAAGCTGGCATGTGGAAAATACTTTCCTTCCTGACTTTGAAGAGGATGGAATGGGAGGAAACCTCATTTTTAATCACCTCTACTTTGAAAGATTTAATTCAGTCTTTACTTAAAGGAGGCAATTCATACTCTGTTTAAGTAATTCTGTCAGTCATCCTATCCTGTTAACTTGAAAATTCATAGGCTACTCTCAGAGAAGATCCTGATTAAGTGTTCTGGACAACCCCACAGCTTCCCAGGTTTTTTTGATCACTTTTGTACATTTAGGGTAGTATTTTCAGAAGCTACGACATCATCTCTATTTTGCTCCTGTTAAGATTTCACCTACTCAAAATATCACTCTGGATTTTTTGTGTTCAAATCTAAAGAAAATGCTAAATTGCCCTGCATGCACAATGGATGCAGGAAGCATGGCAGAAGATAAAAGGAATTTCAGTTTCCACTTCCACCAGGGTCTGAATTGTCTCATGAAGATGTTCCAAGCTTTTTGTATTCATGTCAGGAGAATATTTTTTGTCTTGACTTTTAGGATGCGTATAGCAAAAATTATTGTTGGTACCTTGCTATTCGTTTTCCCGTTCTCTGTCATCCATTTAATCCTTGGATATAACCTTTGTGAAGGACCTTTCATGTGTTGTTTCAAGAATTTCAGATACTTTTCATTCACAGAATTCTCAAATGATAGAAAATTAAAACATTTAGATAACAGCTCCTATATGTTTCGAGTATGCAATCAAGGAAATAACAGACAAAAATTAAGCCAATGAACTCTATAAAGCTCAAGAAAATTAACATTTCTATAAATAGTCTTCACGGAAACTTTAGGATTCATTTTCAACATCATAGTAATTTTAATTCAAGGAAAGAATAATGTCAGATAAGTGCCTCCAAAATATCTTCAGATACTACCTGTCTTATAAATATTATTATATAAATCAAATATGAGTTTCTATGGAGAACACATCTGGCCATAACATGAAATTTAAACAAATTCCAGTAGCAGTGCTACCACAATAATTCACTCCAGCGATGGGAGGAAATGACTCGTAAGCAAAGAGGGAACTGCAAGTAAAAATTCTTCAGATCCTGTTTCTGATACTGATATTCTGTGTCATCTTCTGGAAAGTCACTGAACTACTTTAATTAATGATAAAGCAGAGATTATGATACTTTCTTCACAGAGGAGTTGTGAGGATGCTTGTGAAGCGCTTTGTATCTGCAGGAAGAAAGTCACTGAGCAAGTAAAAAGTATCAACAATTTCTTATCATTTCTATTATAAATAACTGATCTACTTGCTTATTTGTATAGGACAGATAACTACTCATTCCTCCTTTATGGGGCATAAAGTAGTTGCTCTGTTAAACAACAGTAAAATTTAAATCTTACAGATATTTTGAAGTGTACCAATATGGAAAAGGCGGGGGGAAGTAGACTGCCCCACCATCAAAGTATATCCTTTGCACATTCCTGGCACTACATCAAGGTTAAGTTAAAAGCAGCACTTGAAGGCAGTTGCATGTGGTAGATTGTACAACAAGGCTCATTAGCCAATGGTGAGTCTTATGTAAAGGTCTTTAATGTGGTACAATGGCATTTTTCAGCCTCTTTTAAAAGGGAAAAAGTTAATAATGTGAAAGTTTTATTACTTTTCTTCTTTTAAAGAAGTGCCTTTTTGTAGTGAAACATTGTGGCTAGTTAGAGCAAAAGCTCAGGGAATTTCCTTCACTCTGGGAATGACTGTAATTATACAAGGGGAAGGGACCACAGCAGTAAACTGGCAACATACCAAGGTCTTAACCCCTGAGACAGGAGGTGGAGAAATAGGTGTTAGCAGTCTTACACAAGTCCTTAAAGCATAAACATATGGTAAATCCATTACCTAAACTACAAAGAATGGAACCTTGCTAATAAACCTATTTACTAGGTTAAATAAATACTGAAAGTGTTTAAAAAAGGCGAGCTGTGTGACTTTTTAAAATCAAACATTTTTCACTTGTCAGAATTTGTTGTTGGGAATCTGTGAAACATGATGGCCCTTCCAACCCCATGAACACACACAGTCATGTTCTCCCCCCTCGCCCCCAGCTCAGTGCTCGCCACCACCACATGAAACCAACAGCATTTATTTGTGAACCGCCTGTGCCACTGTCTGCACTCACACAGTTCTCCATCGCCTGACTTGGCTGCTGGCACTCACGATGAAAAATAAAACGTAGGTGGGATTCAAGCATATTTATCACCTTGTTGTCCAGCCCTGTGCTCCATGGCATGTTTGATTTTAACCAGCATAAATAAGGTCTAATTTCAGAAGCAATATTATTCAGTAGGAAAAACATACAAATCTTCCAGTGTCTTTAGAAGTGGTGTACTGCCAGCAGCTCTAGCAGCAGTTTCAGTGAATATTTTTGCACCACCCTGATTACAAAACTGTCATAAGACAGATAATAAAGGGCCCCAAAGCTAAGAACTGTGTTTGACAGAATTAATACTAAACTGACAATTGCTTTGCCAAATAATTGTCCTTCTGCCATTATAAAATTATTAATTATTAATTATTAAAGCCTCTCATAGTGGTTTCATGGATTTGTAGCAAGGAGGTGTCATTGATCTAAAGCCAGTTGAAGTCAATGGGCTGATTCCTTGCTTAATTCCCTTCCCCCTGAAACTAGGTGGTGCGGATACATATTTGAGATGGCAGTGTGGTAGTTTTACAATCAGGTGTCTCCTCTCTGGGGTGGCTGCTCCCCTCTCTCCTGCAGAATTCACCTGAATTTGCTCTCTAATTTACCAGCCTGTGAAATGTACTCCTTTCCTGCTGCTGGTGAGTAACATGCTTGTGATCCAGTTTGTGTTGCATCAGGTTCAAACAAAGTATTATTCAGGAAAAAAAAAGGAAAAAACATTTTTAAATTTCATGTGCCTGTGGAAATTCAGTGATATTTGGTCATTAGCTTGACTGAAATCCGTCTAAGTGTATACCCAAACACAAGCCACTTGTTCTCAAGCAGTGTTTATGGTTAAGGAAGCAAGGTGGGAGATCTATTACTTTTGCCCATACTCCCCATCAAGCCGCCCTCTGTAAATACACAGTCAAACATTAACGATGACCCTCATCTGCTTCAGGTTCATTAGTGGAGATTCCTGTGCCTACATGGAATGCCACTGACATCTAGCATGGAGCTCTAGTGCTAGCAGAGTGGGGAGTATCAGATTTAAAAGCACTGAATTATTATAATTTAAAAACATGTTATTGCAGAAGATAGGTAACAAGCTGCAATTTAAAGAAAGTGCTTCAAATTATGTAATTATGATAGTTTTATTTGGAAAAAAGGAAAAGGTCAGTATAAAGTTGCAGTTGTAACCATTAGTTATGTGATTTTAAAGAGTGGCAATATATAAATAGTTGGCTTGTGGTAATTTTATGTTAGGAGTAATCTATTGTTTAACAAATGCTGAGGGAAAATTATTTGGTTTTGCAATAAAAATATATCAAAGCAGAAAACAATCTATGTAATTTATAAGGGTCATTCTTTTAAACAGAGCCATTATTTGTGATGAACCCTTATCCAGCTGTTGATGTGACTTTCTGTATTAACAGACAGCATCAGTATTGCACTGCACTCAAAAAGAAACAGGCAAATAGAGAAACCAAGTGAATGTTTTAACTAATGCCGTTCCAGAACCATTTAAATATTTTACATGTATGAGTACACCAGGAGCACTACAGACACCAGCTGGTATTGGACGAGATATTTCTTTGCATTTTAAAGTTATTTCAATACTGCAGAACAGAATAACACGTTTAGAGAAAACTTTGGAGCCATTTGAAGAAGGTGTCTCACAAAACTCTTCTTTGATTTTCTCTCCAATTTTCTTTTGTGGCAAATTTGCCACCTTTTTAGCCATCACAGATTCTTGATGTACACCAAAAAGACCCCGGAACAGAGTAAGCCAGAACTGTGAAAGGTGATCAGTGAGCATCAGGAGTTATAAAGATGCAGATGGCATCAAAGCATAAAAAAAAAAAAAAAAGTATTCTGCATATTTTTCTTATGACATAATAGTTCCAAACGTAGCGATGTAGATCTTGCTGACATCTGGCTGGGAGGACAGCACAGCCTGTACTGTTTTCAGATGGTCCTGAGCATACATGTAGCATCTGAGGGTGTTGATGGAGAGGAAAGGGCACACAATCTCTTGTTTTTACCACCTCTCCCTCCAAATGAGCAGGGGGTGATAGCAGTTATTTGCTCAGCAGTCATTTGAAGTTGTCACTTCAGCTAGGCACAGAAGGGTGGGAACCCTCTGGCCAAACATAAACCTTTGCACCTGAGCGAGTCAGGCAATAAAATAGGGTGTGATTCTCCCAAAGATTAGAAAGCGATGAATTGCTTGCTGGAAATGCCTGTCTTTGTGGACTATAAAAAGAGCCAGTGTGGGCAGCCGATAGGTAACCATCTATATCATGGACTTCTAAAGGTATCATGAATCTTGCTTGGAATGGGGAACAACAAACCGTGTTTCCATGAAGTCTCATGAGAGCCTGGGGGTAAGAGAAATGAATCTCCTCTCTCTCAGGAGATGGTCTCCCACAGGCAAGGCCTACAGCAAGCTGATACAGCAGAATCCCCTGCTTATCTCCAGTCATGGAAATGAGCAGCAGAAGTAGCCCTGCTGCCTTTACACAGAGCTAGTGCCAACAGCCCAGGAAAGCCCCACTAGGACAGACAGCAGAGCAAAAGATGGACATACTAGTGCATTTAGTTTTGGGCTTGTTTGTAGATTACTACAACGATGCCTAAAATCACTGGTAGTACCTCCGCGAGCTGAATATCCCATGCAGAAGTGCTATGAAGCTCTTATTGTTATTATGCACAGTAAGTTGGAGCCAGGTGTACACTACAACAGATCTCTTTCAGGCACAAAGCGTGAAACCTGAAAACAGCAGTTTAGATGAGTGATCCACAAAATCCCCATATAACCACTTCATCAGACAGGAACTTGCAGGGTACCTTAGCTGTTTATATATTCCACATTAAGCAAGCATTGGATAATAACAGAAATACTGAGGGAATGACTGGAACCCCGAAACTTTCTTCCCTCAGCGAAGTAACCTAATCATGTGCTTGCAGAGCTAACCCACCTCTTTCTTCCTCTACTTAGTCCCATAAGATGTAAAAGCCAGTCATCTCAGATCCTCAGCAAGCTCTGTAGCCACTAAGCTCTTGTGTGAAAGGCATGCAGCTCTGCTTCCTCTGGCTGTACCGTAAAACGTATATAAAATAGCTGCCTGCACTCTAAGGGCTCTTATTGTAAGACGTAGTTTGGGTTTTTTTAATTTAGCCTTCAGAGACATCCAAGTAAGTCATGGCTGCAAATAGGCATCTAAGTCCAAGATGAAACACCAAACTTCACAGACATCCATTTTTTTAACATTTATTGGATGCCTTAAGTTGTCAATAATTCCACTGCCAGCAGAACAGCTATTTCAGAGCACACTGTCCAGTTTGATGTGCTGGATGTTCAAATCTATCCATCTCCTCCTGTTCACTGTACTTTGAACTATGATGTCTGAGTCAGGTTGGTGAACTGTACCCCTGGAGTGAGCACCAGGACATCCAGAGTCGCAGCAATAGGCAATGGCATGCCTGGGGCAGGGTTGCAGGGATATTCTCAGGTTGATCGCGCACTATCTCTTTTCTTTCTCAAAGGCAAAGGTTATTTTCCTTCACGAGTTATCTGTGAGGCAAACTGGGTAATAGCAATAAGCCTAACGCCCACACAGACAGGACTTTGGGCAACCTAAGTGGGTTGAGCAAATTCTTTTTCTTTAGGTAAGGCCCGGCTGTGATGTGTCCCGGTCACCGCTCCGGTCCGCAGCAGGCTCTCACACTCACCCCGCAGGGCTAGGGGCTCCCAGCAGCACAGGGAAACCTCTTTCTTGATAGATTTTATGCACAGCACTTCTGAGGTACTGAGCTACGCAGGCGTCCAAATGTAGATACGAAACTGTCTATTCCTGGTGTCTTCACAGAAGAGCGACTGGAGGCAAATATCATGTACAACAGTCTAAATGAGTTTAAAGTTAACCTTAAACGATGCACAGCAGTAGGTACTTGTTTATTTTCTTTCCAGACTGTTTTCACAACCACTTTCTAGTTGGGTACCAGAGCCTCTTTTTTTTCCAGTTTCTGTACAAAAACCCAAAGCTCTCATCTCTTTGAATGCTGTGGTTGACAAATCACCAGTGTTGTCAGCCATTGCTGTGTGTAATTTTCTGGGAAAGAAAATATGGTTTTCTAGAATAAACACTCATGAAAGGATTATTTGTTTAAACAGTTCACATTTTTCAGAAGGAAGTACGATATTCATAAATTCAAATATAGTTGTTTGTATGTTCCGAACAGTATATTCTCCTTTTCTCAAGGCACCTGTGCTGCTATATGTAATCATTTGCAGTGATACACAGCAGGTGCTAGTGAAGCAGAAATGTTACTTTATTGTGAATTGAAGCAAAATAGCATAAGCAGAAGATCAAATTGTATGTTAGACATTTCTGGTAGGTTTTAGGTTTTTAGGATTGCTTTTGTTTTCTACAGTTACATCACTCTAAAGTCTGCTTACAATGAAAGTCCATACTCAGTTTTCTTTCTTGTTTAACTCTGTTAGGGACAGTGAAGTTAATGCAGAGAATGTATTTATCTGAGCATTCTTATTATTCTGGTACAGATGCCTTCAGTGAAAAATAATACATATAAATCATACAGTCAGCTGATGGTAAAGCAACCTTATTAGTACACATTTTAAACATTAAAAAAAAAATGAAAAAGAAGAGCAACAACTACAAAGTCTTGGTGCCTGCATTCCTTGAAAATACAAAGCTCTTGCTGTTTTTGCTGGGCGTTTCAGACATTTGAGGAATGTAAGATCAGATCCTTAGAATCAAAATTATAATCATATCTGTGAATGCCATTTTAAAATATGGAAACATACTCCATCAGTCACAGGCAGTTAGAGGCACAGTCAATCTAAGGACATACAATTTTTCCAGTGGAAGTGTTGGTTTTTAATGGGCAAACTTTACTGTTCAATTACATTGTTATACAAGAGTGGCAAAACAGTTTTAGCTGTTACTTTTTCAAAACAAATATAGCTCTGCATTTTACACCTTAGTCTGTTCATGTTCTTGATTAAACGTGTTTATAAATAGTTCCCCTCATCTTCCTTACAAATGCTTTGGGTTCAGAGACAGCATCTGGTTCATAGCACAGGCTACTGGAATGAAACTGAGACATAAAATTCAAGCAAAGGTTCTGTAACACAAAAAATTCAGAGGAGCTGAGGTCAGGAGCTTGTCTTTAGGTTTCTTGTTCCACAGTTTTCTAACAAGAATGAAACTCATTGCATCCTTGTTACCTGTTTGCAAATGATCATCAATTAAAATAGCCATGATCAGTCTTCCAGAGAAATTGCTGATTCCCAGATGAGAAGTTTGTGTTGCAACTCTACCTGTTTCAGCTATTCATTGATGGAAGTATCCACACAGCACAAATTACTCCCAAAGACCAAGACTGCCAGATTTGGCAACCAATTTTTTGTGCCTCCATACTGCATTTGTAAATGGAGATTTGGAAGAATCCATTTTCAGAGGTGCTGAACAGCTGCTGTCCCTACTGATATTAGTTTATTCAAGAAAGTCTTTTTGGATTCAATCAAAAATGAGGTTTTCTTTCCCTTTCCTCAGGTGCAGCTCAGGAGGGTGTCCACCTTCTACTTGTGACTTGAACAAGCACTGAGTTATCCCTGCCTAACAGCCATGATTCTCCTTGACTTTTAGCATGAACGCTTCTCTTGCTGTTTCAGTCTGTTAAAACAGAGTTCAACAACTGAATGTAATAAGATTAAGATGGTATAATAAATAATACGCTGCAGTTTTATGACACAAAGCATTATTGCAAATATAATTTCCACCAAGACATGGAATTTGATATTGCAAATGAATGTACAGTAAGTTCTTTGTGCAAATTAGGACCTGTGTGCATTCCTTATAAAATGCCAGCAATTAAAATGAAAAGGCAACATGTATAGCAGCTTGATGGTTTTGTTTTTTTTTTTTCCTAGCAAGCTGGATTAAAAGGAGTAGAAAATATTTGTCAAAGAAAATCTAACCAGCTTTAGAAGACTGTGTAATCCAATTGCTAATAGATGATTTGTGATTGTTTTCTTGGCTTTCCATAAAATACATACATGGTTTCTAGTGTAGGCTAAGAGTAAAAAGGGAAATGAATGTATATTACAGCAATATGGGAAAAGCTACAAATTACTTCACAAGGGGACACACCTCAGAACTACTCTGTTATTACTGAGGCTAAACTTCCATCCACTCCAGGATGAAGCTTTGACAGTAAGGATCACAGGATTTGACTCTAGAAAAATGTGTTAGAATTAGGATTTGCTATTGCACTGATGTTAATTCAGTGGAAGGTTTCTTCCATCAGAAAGGTCTTGTGCTGCAAAATTCACATTTCTAAGTACTTTTCCAATAAATGCTCCACAGAACTTTTTCTGCCCTTTTAACAAGCACTGCTAAATTCACCGGTAAGAAAAACCTACCACCTACTGTTGCAAAAGAAAAGTGGGAGGGAGGGAATCTGGGGTGGCTGATGAAGAGAAGATGGGTGGACACAGCTGATGTTCAGTGTCCTATTGCCATTGTCAGAAGCAGACTATAAGGTCATGTTGGCCATTAGTCTGAACAGCATGAGATTTCTTATATTCCTACGGAATATTTCAGATGTGATTGGTACATAGCAAGAAGGCTTAACATAGTTATGGACCATGTCAAGGATGAATGTGCAAAGCTTAATATGACATTTATGGTACAAAGACAATTTGTTATTTCAAGTTTTGTATGGAGCAATCTATGCCTACAAAAACATACAGACTTTGCACAAACAAGAATGCTGTATTTGAGGTATGGAAGATTACTCTGCTGGACCACCACTGATTTAAAACAAATTCATTTTCACTATTTCAGTCAGCTGAGCGGATTATTTTATCACTCTTCTACCAGAAGTCCATGATCTCAGAAAATCCCAAGAATCTGGGAAAGAGCAATGGCAAGAGCTCCTTTAGCCCTACATGTAGCAATTGCAAAGGAAACGAGAACCTTCCTCACCAGTCCCAGTTCCTTACCTAGACCCTGAAACTCTGTAACAAGCTCATAATTGACTCACAGTCCCAACGTGTTATCTCAGACTTAAGCCACAGCTTCTGGAAAGTACTGACTTTTCCCCTCAGCCAATAAAAATTAACAAAACTGAAAAACTTTCTCCTAAGGAATAGCTCAGAGCCATTAGATGATGATTTCAGTGATTCTCTCACAGAGCTTGAACCCATTGTCTGAATAGAAGTCACAGAAGTCTTGAAAGCTCCTAAGCACTCTGAAATGAGCCCACACCTTATCTGGTAGCAAAACAACTAACCCCACAGTTTCTGAGGTCCCAGTCTTCTCACATTAATGCATCATCTGGCTCAGAAGACTCCTACAAGTGGCAGCCAATAAACAACAGCAGTTATATTCTTGTTTCCACTTTCCCCTTTTTTGACATGGTCATTAAGAAGACGGCAACATCCAAGTTCCACCTCTGATGAACAACCTTCTGTTGCTCAGGGTTACGGGTGAGCAGCAGGGACCTCTCCTACAAGCTCGGTACTACATTTCAACATCTTCACATATTTTGTTCTGATGGCAGTGCAGAAACAAATGAAGTCCCGCTGCACTGGATGCAATGAAATCCTAAGAAATCATGAGTTCTGGGGCAGCAGTGCTATTATTGTTCACTAATAGTGCTTGAGACACTACAGAGTACTGGGGCAGAAGCACCTTGTACCTACACACAGTATAGATTCCTTTGTCATTTGTTGATAGCCTGTCTTAATTTTCTCATTGCAGATATCCCAATATCTGAAATAAATTGATAGCAGCAACTGACATTTTCCTTAGTTTTTTGCTTCGTTTGATCTTTGCTACTAGGCATGTGGGAAAAAACAGACAAAAGGAGGGTATTTTAGAAACACTGTTATGTGCAAAGGGTGAGCTGTTCTATATTTTATAGGTGATATGCATTCCCACTATTAGATTTACATGGGAGAGGAGGGTATATAAATGTATATCCTTTACATTGGTATGTGTTAGAGCCATCCACGTACAGCCATAGCCATACCTATAAACAAAGTACATTTCATAATTGTATGATTGTTCCTTCCATAAGTATAAATTCCAAGAAATACATCAGAACTATATATTTAATATATAAAATATATATTCTATATTTCAAAAACCTTTCCTGCTAAAGTGAATAAACTGCTACACTGTAAAAGCAGAATTGAACATTTCTAAATAAGTATAAAAATTAACAAGTAACAGAGGTTAATATCTGAGCATTTACACTCAGCTAAGCTAATATAATATAATGTTCCTATTCTGGTATCTAGACCAACCACAAATAATAGGTTTTAAGCAGTTCTCACCAGTTTTAGCCAGGGCTTAAAATTTTAGCCTGCCTTTTCCATAGTAAATAGCTATCAAATATTTTTCTGTGATGCCTCGTTTTAGTTGTATTTATTAGTTGTTTAGATAATTGCAATTGCAAATGGAATACTTCACTGATTCTGTAATTAGGGAGTCTGAATTTGAAATAATTTATTAGGTCTGAATTTATGTGCTGTGAAATCTGTTAGATCATTTGCTAGTCAGTATGTTGTCTAGAATAAAGGCATTTCTACAAAGGGATTTTAGGGTGAGGGTCACCAGCATAATCAGAAACATACTCAGTCTGGCCTCCAGCTAAAGATTATATGCTTTTAAGTGTATTTCTGTTTTGCAAAATGGCCTTTTGAAGACTTAGCCATTTCAACAAAATTCCTTTTTTCTATATAAAAAGAGAAAAAGCAATTATTTTGCACTGTTGTTTGACTTCCCACCACCACCACCCTTTCCCCTAGATATAGATGACCCAGCTGATCAAGTGTGAGAAGTACATAGCTCTCTGGACTGACTTGTCTGAACCTCTGGAATGAAATCTTCAAAGTTAGGAACAAAAATTGGCATTAAGACTAAGCAGGAATTTGATTAAAGATTTGGATTTACCCACACAATAAATTGAGCAAAAGCAATTCTTGCCTCGTACAAAGGCACACTTATGCTTTCCACCATGTAGGGAAGGAAGTGACATTGGTTGGCTTTCAATTGTAATTTATTGTATTCATCTATACGCTTATTATAACACAGAGGACGTGTCAGTATGTCCATTATAAAAACAGGACTGGGGCTTTTTTGTTGCTAAGCTCAGCTGTTACAAATGATATTTGACTGAAGTCTCAAAGCTTGTCTGCTTGTACATGCCACTCTGAAATTGAAACCTTATACTTTGAACAGCTTTAGAAATTTACATGGGGGGGCTACTGAATATATTGCTTTGGGCAGGATTTATCTGACCAAATATATATGTCTATGTATCAATATAGACAGCTATAGACTTATGTAGATGTCTATATATAGATGTCAGTATTTCAATTAATCACATGCCCTACATAACCAAAGAAGAAAAGAGGTGTGATTCATTTTAATCTAAAGACATCAACTATAGAGTGAGATAAATCATGCCACAGGCACACATAAGAATACTTTTAAGAAGGGAATTAAAGGTGACCAAGTTGTAGTCATCTAAAATGAAGTGAAATGAATTTCACCCCCACCAGTATAGTAGACTGGAATGACCTGAAGATTAATGCTTTGAAGGTACTTCTTTTATACTAGTAATGACCTGTTTAGGATTTTTTTCCCATTGTTAATGACTTTTAATAGTCACGGAACTTATTCTCCATTAATGTCATCTACAAATATATCTCTGGACATATCTGTATCTGTGGACATATCATGTTTGGATCTATGATCATGGTCTTGAAATGTGCATATGCAGCTTGTCTTCAGGGTAAACAATAAACTTAAAATACAGAACAGGGACAAGAGTCTGAGCCTTTCACTCCTCTTTTTTTTTTTCTTTCCAAAACTAGCTTTTCACATACCTATAATCACGGCCTACTCAATCTTCCTTTACTCTATAGCATGTATTCAGAGGAAACTCCTAATGCACAACAACTATGCATGAATATCAATGATTCAATAAGAAGCGATAAGCAGATTGTTTTCTGTCAGGACTCTTTCTTGAGCATGGAGAAAGCTAAAAATAATTGTAATGGACTATTAGGAAAAGGAAGAAAAATGTGCATAATAGTAATACAGTAGGGTAAAAAGCAGAGAGAAAGACACAAGTAATAAACATCTGAAGAATAATTTTAAATGAGAAATAAAATATATAAAAAGATTTAATTGAATTTTATTTGTGCGGGCATTTAAAATTTCCCTTGAATGCAATTCAGCTCTTGGTTATGTTAATAGGGTCTACTGAAACCAATGAGATAATTACGAAGAGCAGAATTTCTCTCTTAAACTGAATAAGATGGTTTTGGTCTCAGTGCAATCTGCAAGCAGTGAACTTTTCTTCTGTAGGAGCTCTAAGATTAGTTCCTAAAAGGATATCTGAGAATGCAGCTACAGAAAAGACATTAATAAGTACAAAGAAAACTGTTCTTCACGTAATCAGATTCCAAGAATTTACTTTATCAGAAGAACAAAAGCAAACCAGAAAAAATGTAGATTGTGGGTAGCGGGTGTCAGAAGTGTCCTTTTGGAGCTTGTGGCTCACAGGTGAATTTTATGCCATAATTTTACAAGTCATTCCTTAAAGAATCATGACTTACTCTTCTTTTGCCTTTATGTCTCTTTTAATGTTACCTTCTTTAAGAACATCTAAGCAAAAGTTGAAGCAACAGTATGGATTTCCTCAGGGCCAACAAAATGCTTATCAGAAGACAAAAATCATGTTTATTTCTTTTACATGCTTGCTTTTATTGCATATTTGACTTGCTGCTTTCTACCCTATTACTATATTACCTGGATTCCCAGGCATTTTCTAAGTCTCAGCCAATAATCCTTACTGAGGAGGAGGACGAGGAGGAGGAGGGAGCGTTACGTGTCTGTGAGAATCTTTGCAGTTTGTCGCCGCTGAGTGAATTGGAACAATTTAGCTTTGAGGAAGTGATTTATACACACACATCCATCATATATAACCTGCTCTGCTCTGTTAACTCTCTGTTTGATCTCTGGAGGGTTGAGTAGATTAAGGAGGGTCTTCACACAGAGGTTTCATTAACAGCCAATCGGTTAACCTGGCATGACTCCTGTTTGTGCATTTGGATACTTTAAAGTGGGAAGAAAAGGAAAAAAATAAAATTAATTGGTATCATTATTTTCCAGTTCAGGAAACACCAGTCATGCTGTTAGAGAGAATTTGCTTCCTATTTCCTTGATTTTAATTTTTTTTAGCCAGTGTAGAAAACAGAATTGAGGGTTACTCAAAGAGCACATTAAATATCTAACCATAAGCCACAAAAACTTGGATATTATAACCCAGTTTAATGAGACAGTGAATGCAGGCCAAGCAGCTGCACTTTTTAAATATACCAGATTAATGGGTCTCTGCTTATGATCACCTGTTTGTCTGTTCAAAGGAGGGGGGGAGGAATTTGATCAAGTCAAATTGTTGATATTACTATAAAGCAAAGTTAAAAAACAAAGTCAGAATCATATAACAATATGACTATTATTGTTATCGATGGGAAATTTTGAGATATTAGAGGCATATGGTTTTGGAACAGAATAACCAGAATTGCAGCAGTGACTCCCCATGTGAGCACAGCGCACTGTGTCTCTGTGGTTTACAGAACAGGGATACACTGTTAATGAAAGGATTAAATTTAGTACTTCATGATATCCTTAGAAACCAAATAGCTGGTTTCAAACCAGCAAAGTGCTTACCATAGTTTTACAGCTAATAAACTGATGAAAGCATGTGAAAATTGCTAGTTTGTTATTGTATTCAAGAACTTGAAAGAAAATAGAATAGTATCAGTAATTTTGAGGAAATATGTGGAGAAAGTTGACAGAGGAACTGTGGGGGCTTATTAGTTGTAACTACAACAACACGGAAAAATTTGGCAATGGTTATTAACGTTTATTTCGATAACAAAACACAAAGGCCTGATGCTACCTTCTATACAAGCTCTCATAATCTTTGAATGTTTAAATATTTATCTGTTATTAATGAATACCAATAGTCTACTGTATCTCAAACTCTGTCCATCCCATACTCTCTCACCCCCCACCTCCCAGGTGTCCAGAAAAAACAGATGTGCTCTGTAACATGCCCTGATATTTAAACGATAACAGACTAGTTAGTACAAAGTTGTGGAAATTTACTCTCTTTCATATTAAGGTTACAATTCAAGCCTCACTGGCATTTGCAAATGTGGTGATAATACACAAGAGAGAGAGACTGCTGGAGGGAAAGACTAGATTTAGGGCTTCATGGATAAAAAGCAGCAACCTTAACTGTATACAGGATTTTATTAGTAGTCAGATGCTTTTCCTGCTGAATTGTTTCCTGTATTTCCTTTACCTTTCATTACCTTTCTCTTTTAAGCCTTTGCAAGAAACATACAACAGTCCTGTCATCAGCTCCCCAAACTGAGGAGTCTCTTTTCCACAATGGCAAGGATATGAGCACAGCTACTGCCTCATATAATCAAACTAAAGATTCTCCTACTACAACAGAAAAGAGAAAATTTTGTATCCATCACAGCGTTTTGTTATTGTTAATTATCACATCCCTGGATATATGTTTATTATTCATATACAGACATCCTATATATCCATATACTCTTTATGATATCTTGAATTTTCCTCTATTTTCTGTGGTGATGAATTCCACAATGTCAGCAGCAACAGCTAGAATGCCCCTCCACCATTAACACTGCTAACACGCTGCCACTGTTCCTCTGATTTTTATCTATCATCTTATGTATTATCTGTTGTCTTATATTACAGCTACATCAAAACTCTGTGTACCTGGGGCTGACTCTGTTCTGGACCAGCACACTGCCTGGGACAAGTGGCTTTGTCTGTTAGTAGGACACAGAATGACAAGATGTAAGTTCATTTCATTTTCAGTGAAAGTAATTTTATTCCTGTGTTAGAAGACATGGAAAGAAAAAGGTTAGGGTCTAAGATTTCTGTATTTAATTCATACATCTTTTACAGATTTGTGTGAGAGTGGAAGGCATGCAAGCACTGGGATTTTAAAATCTTAAAATAACTTTTTTTTAACACTTTTGTAAAAGGAATGTTTTCCCTCATAGGGCCTTTCCTTGATAATGTTCTTTATACAGTGCTTTTTGTGAAATCAAACAGTATTTGTTTGTCTGTTTGTTTCCTGTACTGACATTGAGCTTTCCATGATGATTAACATGAACAGAAGCTGTGCAAGTATCATGCCTTTGGAGATTTTATTGCCAGAATAGGGAATGTCTCCTCTGACCTCTCCTGGCTGTAGCAGCCTTTGGATCTAGCCCCTTAGGAAACAAAGTATATTATCATGAAATAATGGGGATTATTTTCATTATGAAGTTACCAAAGTCAGATACCAAATGGTACGTATTTCTGGTGAAACCTGAACCTTTTGTTACCTTGCTTTAACCTGACATTTGATAGTGGTTTGTACAAGGATTATTATTGGATATTGAGCAATAGGATGCATTGGCTTCTTGGGTTTACCTTTAACTGAATGTGACTCCACAGTCTCAACAAAAAGGGACTGGGGAAAAGACTGAAAAAAAAGCTGTTAATCCAACTGGGCAGATGTACCCAACAGAGAGAGAAAGTTACTGCCACAAAGAGATAAAGGATGCACATAATCTTCTGTCTGAAGCTAGGTGCACTCAACCTGGGCTTTTGCTTCAGAAATTAAAATAAAGACGGCATCCATTTTGTATAAAAGATGGTATAAGATTTTGCTTTTGTTGTTTGTCCAACAGACACCCACCTTCACCCACAGCAAGCTCACACTGTGTTGAAACGGGGCTTGATGCAGAGATGGAAACAATCAAGTGAAGCAGCAAATGCCACAGCCCATTTCAAAAGCATTCCTTTTCCAGGCCATCAGCCACAGCAGCAGCACGGGAAGCATTCCCTGATTTTACCACTACTGAGCGGCGGCTTGATGGTGTTTATGCATTGCGGGACCCCACCGGCGAGGAGACCTGCAGCTCCGGAGCACCAGAAGTGATGTTAAGAGAAATGGCTACAATTGACAATGGAGCTGTTCACGGCACTAAGGCTGTGAGCCCACCGAGCATCCCCTCTATCACGTTTATTGCTCATTACTCAGTTTTAAAGACGCTTTTTTATCCTGGAGAATTTAACTGAAATATTTGCTTTTCTAGTATTTTTCTTATTCAGCAAATGAACGTCAGGTTTGACAGACATCAGTGGGTCTAAGAGTTCATGGGTTACATTTATCTTAAAACAACGCTACAAGGCTTGTACAACGCTTCAGCACAGGCTGTCAAACCCATTTGTCCTCCCCATTACACTAGCTAAAACTGTTGTGTCACTGGGCTCTTTGCGTCCCCTTTTCAGCTCTACTAGGGGTCCCTTATCTTATACTTTGACTGCATGTTATCTGATGCTAAAACCACACAGAGACTTGTCTTGTTTGTGGCCTCCAGGTGAGCCTATAACACCATAAATATAAAGTTTTGAGGTAAACTTCATCCTTTTTCATTCTTGTCCCCTGACACTGCAGATCTAGTGCTAAGCCTGGGATGTTACAGTGATTTCCATGGCAAATGGATGTCAAACACAGGAACAGGGCTTTGCTTGATCCTGCAAGGAAGCGAGACTGGGAATCAGAAAACCTTTATCAAAAGATGAAGCAAAGATCTCTACAGAAAAAAGTATCAATAACAGTAGTGAAAAAGCAGAAGCATTTCCCAAATATTTCCAAAATATATTAATGAAAAAAGCCTCCCAGCATGTTCAGTTGACAATGATGACAAAATTTTAATAGTAGCTCAGAAATTTATTAAAAAGTAGCTCCTAAAAGCAGACATTGACGTGTCCAAACAACTTACATTTAAAGGTTTCAGAGACAGCTTGTGAAGGAACTCTCTGGGCCATTAATGTTGATTTTCGATACATCGTGGAACACTAGAGACATTGCAGAGAGCTGAATGTTGTGCCAATATTTTAAAAGGGCAAATAAGATGACCCGGGTAATTATAGGCCTGTCACACTGACATTGATCCTAAGCAAAATAGCTGGCTGATACAGGACTTGATTAACAAATTAAAGGAGGGTAATATAATTAATGCCAATCAACATGGGTTTGCGTCAAGCTAAACTGGTATCTTTTATGATGAAATTACAAGTTTAGTTAAAAAGGGAATAAATGGAGAATTCATATATTTAAACCTCTTTATGGCATTGATTTGGCACTCCCTGATTTATTTATTAGCTAAGAAACTATGGTGACACAAATACAGCATAGCACATATCAGTAAAACTGTGTGACTGACAGGTCTCCAAACATAACTGCAAACAGACATGCATCATTGGGAACGTAGGGGTTTTTTTGGAACCCCACAAGTTATTTGTATTGAAAACCTGAAAAAAAATATTTTCTCTATAAATATACACCTGTACTCACATATGTATATGAATCCATCAGGGTTAGTAATTAATGAAGAGAATGACAAAGTGGTACAAGCCACCTCATAACCTAAACATAAACAAGCACTTTGATCCTAAATATGGCCACATATATAGCAGTACCTCTGAGAATAATCACTGCTTCTAGGTTACAACCTGAAACAGTCTCTGGAAGAAAAAAAGAAAGGGAGGCAGGGAGAGAGAGAGAAATGAGAGAAAGAAGTATCAGTGAATTATCAGCTGAGCTCAAGTTTCCAGCATGATTCTCTACTCGAAAGGGCAAATACATTCACTGGGTACAGAAAGAGTATGTTCAAATAGAAAGGGAGGTTGCATTAACTCTGTGCCTGGAAATTGTGCTGCTGAATTTGGAGCACTGCCCAGTGCTGGTAGCCAGAGGTAAAGAACCATCCTGGGGAATTAGAGTCTGAGTACGACTTACAAGAATGATGTGAGGATTAGAAAACTTAATTCTTTGAAGTACTTGAGAACTCAGTTAAATAATTTATGGCAAATAAAGCAAAGACATGACCATACCATATTCTTCAGGTGCTTATTTAAGGAACAAAATTGAATAATAGAGGGCTTTTCAGTCCACATGAAGATTTAACAGGCTCCTATTTCTATAAGCTTAACCTGGAAAGGTTAGACTAGCAATAAGGTAAAACTGAAAAAATACCTTGAAGAAACTTACTGTTTATAGAGTCCTTCCCTTCTTTTCTGGCCTCTCCTTCAGATCAATGAATCTTGAACCCTATTCTGCACAATTGTGCTGGGAGGTGAACATGTTCTCATCCAAAACCAGCCTAAAGCTGATTTGGTGGTGTACTCTCTTGGGACATATCAGATAAGGATTTTAAGTCTTCTATGCAGAAGGAAGGATGTGCTTTTCATTCCCCTACATCTTGGCTAGTGCTCTAACCCCTCACCTACAGGGCAAAAGCTATCATTGGTGATGATGCCACTTTTTGAAGAGAAAGCAAAGCATACTGCTACATAATAGCAAAGCATACTGCTGTGTGGAACACAGTTCTCTAAGAATATCCCTATCAGCTATTCTCTAAGAGCATCTGCAGGCAATTTAGAGAAAGGAGAAATATTTAGTTTGTGGCTCTTGAATATGCACTGAACAGTCTCCAGCTTGTCCACTGTCCTGTTGATCCACTTTTGGTTACTTTCTGAAGGACAACTTCAGGCTCCTGGAAAACTTGCAGTTCTGTAAGGAAATTATTTACAGAACTGAGGCAACCTTGGACTTAGTCAGCATCTGAAGAATATTTTTCAGGACATGAGAAACTTAACTTAAAAAGTAAGCTGCACTTCGCTGCTGTTCTAGATCTAGTCCAGAACCTGTTATGCTCTATCATGGGTGCAATTCTTACCTTGTAATCAGTTCAGAAGTGTACTTGGAAGCAAAGAAATTCAATAAAATAAACCCGTGTATTTTTTCATACAGATTTGAACTAAAAGCTTATAACAAAATAAATGCACGTTAATACAATGATCTATAATTTTGCCTCATTACATAAATATACTCATATCCAGTAGGCAGCTTCCTGTAAATGTCAAAGTGAAAGTTTTAAATCTATATTCTCACTTTTCTCTTTAAAAAACCTCCAAACTTCACAAATGGAACTTACACGTGGTTCTTCCTAGATCAGTGCAAGATTAGACAAAGCAGCCGACCCAGTAGCACTCAACAGTGATCTTGAAAATCCTGAAGAATATCATATAGACCAGAATTTCCTACCTGAGCTTTAAATTTCTTTGCTTTTACATTTTAGTCAGACCCTTAACTTCATTTAAATGTTTTTTTTTGATTGCATCTATAAAATATTTAGATTTTAATATATACAGCATCATTACCCTACATTGTGAGAAGCGCAAAAGCATATGAAAGTAATATCTTCCTTGATATACAAGAAGATTAATATGTATGAATCGAATTTTTCTGTATTCTATGAACTCACATTTCACGGAGAGACCAAATTTATAGATAGAGAAAATCCCTCATCCAGTTTCAACTTCACAGGAGTTTAACATAGAAACATGAGGTATGTGTGGTCCTAGTATCACCTTTGCAAATTAAATTTCAAGATGGAGATCATTAGGGAGCATTGCTTGCAGGAGTGAATTTTTTTTTTTTAATGTTATAATTTATTTTTGAAGCTGAGAGTTTGGTCTTTTCTCTGCTGTTTCAGAAAGTTGCAGTGCATGTCATGGAATAAAGCTTTTTAGATAGTTGTTTAGCAACATAGCAAGCAATTTAAGTTAAAGAATGACCCCTTTTTGTCATCAGCATATTAGTATCTTCTAGACTTTTGCGACTTAAACCCTTCACTAAAAACACACTGCTAAAGACAAAAGCATTGAAAATTGATTGTGATTAGCATCTTTAAAAAAAATCCCCTGTATTTGTCAAAAAAAGAACAATACAAACCACCAGTACACACAGCCCTTTTGGAGTACCTCCATGATCCTAATGCCACCCATCTACAAGGCACAGCAGCACACAACGACTTTTTAAAAAAAGTGGTCATCCAGACTGTGTCTCACTCAAATAGATTTCTGAATAGTTATTTCTGAATTTTTCTCCAGTGCTTACGTAGAAAGGCAGCTGCATTCCAATAGTTGTGTTGCTTTACTGCTCTCTTTCAGCAAGTCAGCAAGAGTAGGGTTTTGTTTGGCTACAATTCATTAACTAAAGAATAGTTTAGCTCAAATAAAATGACAGTGAGGTGATGTTGAGGCCAACTAAACTGTCCAAAGGCAATTTTCGAAATTTGCCATTTTGAAAACATTTGCAAATATATATGGGTATAATTAAAAGTCAAAACCAGTACAACAGCAGAAAATGGTGCCTAAAGAAGAGCGGTGGCTGTAATTCTTCATGAGGGTCCCTCTCGCAGACAGGCTGCAATGTCATTCCCAGCTAACGTATGGTAGCAGTCAAGCATGTAATCTATCTGGGAGTCTTAGTGGCAATACAAACAGGCTACATCCTCCCACTCTCCTTTAAGGACATATCATTGTACATTTAGTTAATAAAAGTCAGCATTCCTTCAACTTCACCCCACCTGTCCAGGAGATTTTTTATTTGGCATGAAGCGTGATGGATCCAGTTCAGACCCATCCAGGCTGATCTCTTGTTCCTAATCTGTCAGTCTGGATACACAATAAAACACCACTTGGTCACTCCGCCCTTAGCTGTTCCTTTTGAACCAGAGACCAAGGGAAAGCATGGAAAACAGTAAGTGTCAGAGATAATATTTACTAGAATGGTAATACCATCAAGAACATGAGTCAAAGCAATCAGGTTCCGAATGCAGTTGCCTGCAGCTTCTCGTTTTGATCTCTGCTTCAGCACTTGAACTATAACGAGCTTCAGTTCAGGACTAAAGCGTCTTATGAATCAAAGTTGTTCTTGAAAACCACCGCCTAGCACAGGAGGGAATTTAGTGAGTCTTCCAAACACAGCGCAAACCCCATCAGCTGCAACCGCACATGCAGCCAGCCAACTAACCCACAATTTAGGTATTCCTGTAGGTTCTTGTCAGTGTGCACAAGTAGTGTTATCACCTATAATTGACTACAGGACTTCAATTATGCTGGTAAATTTAGCAATAATTACACATCTTTGCCACCATTCAGGAATTACCTCTCAGGGCATGAAATCTGTTTATACTCACTTCCAACAAATTCTGAGTTCAGCGTGTTTGCTCAGCTATGTGGCTTCATTTGACCGTAACAATCTCATTCGTTACGTGAAGTGCTCCAAGAAAAGGTATCTTGATCCACTCCTTGGTTTCTCAAAGAAAGCAGTATATCTAAAGGACAGTTTGTTTGGCACAAAGAAAAACATCTCTCCTTCTGACACAGCAGAACTTTCTCGCACAAAAAAAATAATTTCCACTGGCATAGGAAATGGGTTTTGCGGTGGATAGAGGGGCTGCTCAGAGAAATCTAGGATCATCTTAAATTCATTCCTTTCTTCATGATGCTTACTACTTGTCTAGCTCAACCTTCCTGCTCGTTCCTTGAAAAGAATGTTTTTGAGCCTAAGAGCTCATATAATTCCCTCCTTAGAGAGGCAGTGAGGAAAACAAGCCGTTCTTGACAGGTATCAGAAGGCATTACTTCGCTTTGGGAAAGCGCTCACCTACCACAGGGGCAATACAAGAATTTTAGAAGAATAAAGCAGACTGTGCCATGTGATTCCCCAATTTTTCTGCTCCTATCAAATCCAGAATGATTTACAGTAGCCCGGCTGCTGCTCTTAATTTCCCCCCCTTATCAGGTCTCATGTTGGCAAGCTTCCCCGGAGGAACGCCGTCCTGCCAAGCCCCCGCTGCCTTATTCCCCAGATACCTTTCCTCCTCCCTCGGACACATCCCCTGCGCCACAGGAACGGGAGGGCAACACCACGGCACCTGGCACCAACAGCACGACCCGCTCTCCTTCAAAGGGAAGGCTGAAATCGGGTAACTTCACAGGCTGACGTTAGAGGAAAAGGGAGTGCTTACCTATACCGCGCAGACCGTGTAAACCACGTCAAAACTGCTTCACGTCACTCCATTAGACTAAGCTCTAGCTGGGCTACCCTTGCCCACTGTTGTCCTTTCCCCCCCATTTTTTTTTCTTATTAAAGGAATAGATTAAATTATTAAAACCAAAGCCAATTCCTGATATTGGTTCCACAAAATGACACGTGAATAAAGCCTTTTAAAGTCTGTCTGGCAAACAAACCAGGAGTGCTTGCTGCTGATACAACAAAAAGCATC
The DNA here is from genome assembly GCF_026419915.1 of Harpia harpyja. Taxonomy (NCBI): domain Eukaryota; kingdom Metazoa; phylum Chordata; class Aves; order Accipitriformes; family Accipitridae; genus Harpia; species Harpia harpyja. The sequence goes on from NC_068954.1 coordinate 13,813,253, forward strand.
TCACTAGATAGCAAAAATAAGCAAGGAGCATGTGTAATACTGGAAATTCTCTCTCATAGCAGCAGCACCTTTGGAAATTAACTCATTCTTCTTAAAAACTTTTTCTCCACATCAAACACTTGTCAGGAGTGCTGCGGCTGCTCTCTTAGGAAACATAACCACCTCTGCAAGACCCAATTTCTCTGTGAAGGTTAATTAGTTTAATGCAGGAAATGGTCTAGTGACATTGGGGATTTCTTCTTCAAATAAATGAGTTAGACACTTGAGTTTGGCAAATATTGCCTGAGAAAACGTGGCTTTTGGATGTAACGCTTTGCACAACAGAGTATCACTATATAAAAGGAGAGAGAATAACATCCCACAAGTTCTACCTGAGTTGGCAATTTGTTAAGCTTCTTATTAAACACTTACAAAAACTGGAATGGCCTCATTTGGGGGGTGGAATTGCTTCCTGCTTGCTTTTGTTACACTGTTTTGTTCAGTACAAACCTAATCTGAACCAGAACATAGCTGAGGTTGGGATTTGTGAATGAGCTGCAGAGACTGACATCTTGCCGAGATACAGATGCTTCAGTGAGAGAATTTTTCATCATGGCATATCAAACCACATTATTTTAATTTGCTGTAGACAATAGCAATATGCAAGAGAGTAAAGAGAATTTGTATTTGTTGCATATCAATTTGCATAGTCAAGATTATCACATATATTTAAGATTGTAAGTCACTGATCTCTGAAGCTCAATACCTTAAAACCATAGCTTATTTGGGCATCAGAAACTTAATTACCCCAAATCATGTCACTTATGGAAACACTTATTTAGAAGATTATTTTCAAACTGGCAATTTGGGTCTCAGTCAGGATTTGATTTTCATTCCTCCTTTAATTTTAGGGAGCTTACATTTCTTCCCCATCTTACCCTGAAACATTTTCTCCCCAGCCCCTGGCTAATTTTCAAGAGCTGTAAACTGAAAGCCACCATGCAAACAATTCTGTTGATATAGGAGTGAAAGTTAACTCATTTTCATCAGTAGGGTAACAGGAGAGGCAACTGGATGCACACATGGTCTGACAAGTAGAAAGGTCACTTTAGTGGATGTCTTCTCAGAAAAAAAGAGACTACTTTTAAAGGGGTATTATATAGGCTTGATGAAAACATTTCATATACAAACCCGTATTTCTGATTGTTTCGGTAGCCTGTGCAGTGTTTATTTGGCCAGTTTCCCAGGGATTTCCTGCTTTATTAAGGAGACCGCATCCTGGAGCATAGCGTTTACATAAGTTACCTACGCGATTAAATGAGGTAAGTAAAACACATGGAGGAAGCCTCTGATACCATGAGCGTTATACTGAAAAAAAGACAAGTTTAACAGGGAAAGATTAACAACAAACTTTTTCCTTCTTTAGCTATAAAGACTATTTTTAAGCCATCAGGAAAAGTTGTTTGTACATACATACCAGAAAAGTTAAAGCTTCGTAAGAAAATACAGAAAAATTAGGTGTATTTACATACACTAAGAATTACTGTTTTAGAAACTTGGACTAAATGAAGTCCCTGGTGTAAAAGCACCACATAACAACAATGGCTGTTGGCAAAACTCCTAACCAGAGTTTGGGCTGCTGACAGAAAACTTTGCATGACTTCAGACCAATTTACAAATTTTTTTACCGAATTTAAATTCTGTTCTTATTGTTTTAGGACATTAGAAATACCACCAAAGATCAGCGCTTCCAGGTGAATAGGCTTTCTTTTTGTAAAACTTACTTTTTAACCATTTCAGCCAAACGCCGCTTAAACTCTCACTAAAGGGGAGTGAAGAGCAATTTAAGTATTTTTTCAAAAAAGTTAAAACTCAAAAAAACCCCAAACCTATTATTGCATTTAGTACAGAGCTGCTTCAAGCATAATTGTATACTACTGTATGCTAACAAATTCTTTACTTCCTATTTTGAAGAACTTAATTTAAAAATACCATTATTGTTCAAAGAAACTAAATATCATAACCAAAAATTTCACAAAAATTACAATAGAACACGTTGCTTAAAACCTAAATAACAGATAGCCATACATAACACTAATATACTAATAATAACAACCATTATGAAATACTATTTTGTTCACATGCTGAGTATCATGAAACAGCCTTTAATATATCATTGCTGCAAAGAAATTATGAAAGTTCTTGCCAGTCTTGGCTGACATTCAGCAGATTACTGCATCCCTTTACCTCAGTTTCTGCCTGCGGATCTGGCCACATTTGTAAGAAACCAGGCACTATAGACAAAAGGCTGTACAAGATGCAAAGTGGTTTTTGAAAATATCTTAGTAAGAAGTGATTAAGAGCTCACTCATCATTCACAGAATGGGTTAGTACCTGCAACTAGTAGCAACTCTGTAGAGTAGCAACTTTGCTTTCAAGGAACTTATCAAAGAAATATTGTTAAGAGGATTCCTTACACAAGCCCTAGGTTTTCCTCACCCCTTGCATACCTGATCATTTTGTCTATTGGCAATTGTTGGTGTAACTGCAGTTATAAAGGGTTTCTTTAAGTGTCCCTAGCTTTTACGCTTTTCCCTATCTACAAACAGAGGTGCAAGGCAGAAGGGTACACACTCTGTGGTGAAGTTCACGCTTTGAACTCACCACCCCATTTTTCCCCTTTCTTACATTTATCTAATCTACTTGAAATGCAGTTATTTTGCTAACTGGCTTAAGTAGGAGCCCAACTTATTGCATTATACGGATATTCACATACGGTAGTGACCACAGGCCAATTACCTCTTCAAATAGACCAGGCACATTTATTTGTAAGCGTGATTCCATAAACATGAGAAGACTGGCGTATAAGTTTGTGTTGCCAGCAGCAATTTTGTCTGCTTTCACAGTAGCAAAACAGAACCATACTTAAAGCGTAAGAGACCAGTGAACTCCTGCCTTTGGAGTACACTAAAAGGGGGCCCCAGCTCAGCAGTTTGGGCGCTGAGTGGCAAACACCATCTGTATCCTTTTCCCTTCCATAAAAGGAACCTTTATAGGAGCGTAAAGGAAAACAAAGCAAGACTACTACCAGTAGTTATAAATACTCAAATGAATAGTTAATCATCCAATAAGAATGTGAATTCTCTCAAGACATTGTACTAAAGCAATTAGTCAAAAATACAAAGCTATTGAACAAGGGCGCTCCAATAAGCAAGTGATAAACTCAAAAAGCCAAACAAAAATCTCTCTCTACCCTACTTTACAACAATTTAACAATAAATAACAACAATATTAAAATATAACTAGGAAAAAAAAAAGCTTAAAACTAGAATTTTTACTTGTTCATTTTGCTTAAGCTAATTTTGAATTTCCTGTATTTTCCCCTTTTGGTCAGAAAAGCTGAAGCACAGCAAGCATGCCTACATGGGATTTGCTTAGAGTTCTAAAGCCAGTAAACTGTGACAAATACTGCCTGGGGCACATATGAAAGCCTATTTTTTTGTGCTGTTTTCAGTTAGCCAGCCGTAGAAATCAACACCGAGAAGATAAATAAACACAGTTTTGACATGTACAGTAGCAAGAATTAGCTTTGTATCCAGACAAGGAACAAGCCATTTAAAACAGAAGTTAGTGGATTAACTATCCTAACAGCTTAAACAGCATGTTTATTCAAGCTGCAACAAAAAGTCAGCCGGTGAAGCAAGGGCTCTTCATTGTGAGTATGTGCACCACACAAACAGTTCTAACAGCTTTAAGTTCTTTTTTGTTTAGGAGTTTGTTTGTTTCTAAGGAGAAAAAAAAAGAACAGGGAGAATGTAAGTGACCCAGTTGGAAGCAGTAGGCTGGTATACTAGCAGCTTCTCTAAACATAGGTGAAACATCAGCACCACCACGAGGCAGTCAATGAATGGCTAGTCATCTAACAAAAAGCACATTCGGAACATTCATCCCTCAGTCATATACACATAGTATACATAGGCAGAACAGCCTACATGTAAATACACAGGTATGTATAAAGACACACAATTAGGTACTTAATTTCAACGAGACTTTTTTTTTTTGTGTATCACTTGGAATATTCCCAATGACAAAATGTACAATACCACCTGATCCTAAGAAATTCTGTTCTTACACATCGGTTGACTTTAACTTGCAATGTGAAAACATTTTCATATCTTGACTGTGGATGTGAAAGCAAGTCAGTGCTTGCTTCAAAAAAGGTAGTTACAGCTTTTAAGCGGAATCAATGCCCATCCAGGTACATATGGCTTATCACTTACTGTTACTAGGTGTAAAGGCATGTGCATTCTGAAATAAAAATAATAAAAGACAGTGAACATCTACAGACTTCATGCCAGGGACAAGTGTCTGAACTCAATTTGGTATAATTCCATTTAGCTTTCTATTTTATTTTTTCAGATTTTTCTTTTTAAATACCCTTACTTGCTTTCTGAAGAAATGTGATGTTTTCCAGAAAGTTCATCTGTTTAGTGTTTAAGTCAGCAGTAACTGAAAGTAATATAAAAAACCCAGACCAGATCCCTCAAAACAATTGCAAGTAGTTTACGTGCCATCTCATCTAAATACTTTTCCCTGAGATTACTCATCAGGGCACTGAGGATTTTCTGTTGTTTAGCACAAGACCCAGTTAAGCTCTTGACATCTCAGTCAACCTTTAAAGTTTCTCAACCAGAAACTGTTGCCACCTGTACCTCCCTCATGCTGCAGTGTTTGAAGGCACATCCGCAGAACTCTCCTGAAAACAAGTATACATTAGGCCATTTTAGTAATTTTAGCTCCTACACCAAGGAAATACATATTTTAAGTAAGTATTGGCATGCGTAAGGTTATATGCCTAAAGCCACTTTCATTTTTAGGACTGAAAAAAGCCATGCTGAATAGTCATAATTTGTAATCATTCACTGAAGTTTGGATACCAGTAGCTAATCTTGAAAGACACCAGGACTTTGAACATATAGCAGATGTAGAATAAATGTTACACTAACAAAAAGATCAATGCTGGGAAGATTTTGATTCCATCTACCCACCATTTTCCCCCCAATTTAGAAGTGATTAAATATGCAGTATGTCCACTTTAAACTAGATGAAACTGTTTTTTACTCTCAGCTTCAATTTGCAAACATGCATGACCTGTTTTCTCTTGTATCTAAAATAATTTTAGGCACTGCAATCAATTAATTTTGACTGACTTACGGTCAACAGTTTTCATTACTCTTGCCTGACAAGAGAAGACCAATACAACAAATGGTACAACTTTTCTTCCCAAGTTCTAATGATAAGCATCCAGTGTGTCCTCCCATCCCCCCCCCAGTTTTAAAGTATATAAAAGGTATTAAGAGAAGGATTCCACGATGACCAGTTTAGGATCAGGTAACACCACAGTCACAGTAAATTTAATACTTAAATTTGTTTAACTTAAGAAATCTATATATTTTATTATAATAGCTAGGACTCTCAGTCTGCCCTCTCCAGGTAACGATACACAAAAAATTTGTTTCTTTGCTCAACCTGAGTTTAATCTGGTTTTCACTGCTTTCTCCAAGGGGACTGAATGTTTCATGACTAGAACTCTTCATGAGGAAGGCAAACAGTTACCTTCATTCTGGGTTGTCTGGCATTCCCAATGACCTTTGATATTTTAGGTGACAATTAGCAGGCAAAGTCACTGAAATTTCTAAGTATCATTAGAAGAGTCACTAGAGAAAAAAGGAAACTAAAAAAAAAAAAAAATCCAGATCAGGCTACAGTAACTTCACCTGAACAAATTCAACCTGCCTGAAAGCAGCACAAGAGGCATTAAGTACTTCAACTAATACTGCTGCTTGAAAAAGCTTTTCCTGAAGATTTATGAACTGTTTTGATACTAGAGCGTTACCTTCCCATGAACTCAGAGTATTGTAGAATTCTCTGTACAACTTTAATTTTAGAAATTTAATACACATTAACTTTGAGAAGTCTAGTATTACAGAATCAAAACACAGTTATCAGCCCAGATTTAGGGTTTTAGGATAACCAAAAGCTTCAAATACAGACTTCAGGAAGTTTTTTTTTTTCTTCAGTATCTTAAATATAAAGAGCTGTCTGAATATGGATGCATCTTTAAAAAGCCCAGCATTAAAAAAAAATAAATCTAAGTACACTGCTAGTTAAGTAATTTTAACATATATTCTGCAAAGAAAAGGATTAAACTCTCCTTCTTCCAGATTTGCTTAAATATACTTGTATTTTCAATAAATCAAAAAGCTATGCAAAGAATGATTCTTCAAGTTAATCCTCCAGGCAAGGCAAAAGAAGAGCAAAAGAAACCATGTCCTCTTCAACTTATTTTATTTATCAAGAAAACAGCTAACACAGACTTAACGCTGAACACACTGTTCATCATGCAATAAGTATATTTAATTTTAATCCTTTTCTAACTACTGCTATTCAGAGACAGTATGGAATTTTTGTATTTGCAGGGTAGAGCATTTATTAACTCAAGCCTTGTCTCAAGTGTGGCACAATCAGAATGTTCTGAACAGCTGGTTCGGAAGATAGCCAAGATGCAAGAAAGATGTCTGAGCCTCCTTTTCAAGGGCAGCCAACTCTTGTACTGTAGGTGCCAGAATATCCACGTGGCCTTTATACAGTCCACCTGCCAAAAGAGACCCAATCTAAATGATGTGTTCAAAGCCATTCTTCAGCCGAACTAATAATGCTCAACCACAGTCATTCAGAAAGTTAAAGTAACTTTGTTAGCTTCTTAAGAAAAAAAAAAAGGCACAAACAAAAACCACAGGCATACACACACTTTTGTCACTTGCAAACCATAGACTGCATGTAACAAATGCAGAAGACCGCAAAGAACTAGCAGGGGTTTTTAATCTATCATTCTGTAGTTATACAGCAGACAACCAAGAAACTGAGCATTGCATAGCAAGGTAATTCAAGAGGAGTTCATTGCTTACCACCCAGAGCTCTTTTCTGCCCATATGTAACTTTCCCATCAAAATCATCTACTGGTACTTTTATGTCTGGTTCAACTTGAGCAATAGTGCAGTTTAAGTGTTCTTCAATCTCCCCCAGCAACTTAAAAAAAAAGAAGTCTTTAAGTACTCTTATGGTCCAAGACTTCAGTCGGACTAGTGTTCTGAACAGTCACATTCAAGTAGTTTCAACAGGAACTGAACAGAAAAAACAATTTGGGCACAGATACCAAAGACTAACACATTTTCTGTTCAAATAGACTACACAAGTTCATTTCCAATCTCAGTATTTCTTTATCCTATCTAGAAACCTTTATTTTACATACTGCCCTACTTATGAGTGGGGCTACTTTATAATAAAGAGCTCACAGTGCAAGCTTACTTTACTGCAGATGATATATCATACACCCTTCTTTAATGTAGAAAGAAGGGAAGCATGGTGAATTTAACAAGCATTCATACTTGGTATACAAATCCCAAGGAAAATGTACGTAAGTAACACACTAATTCCAGGTTTGAGGAACAACAGTTTTAAGTTACTTAGTTTTGCAACAAACCATCTAAACAAGAATATTTAACTAACATCGTGTAACTCTTAACAGCATTTGATTAGGAAGACTACAGAAAAGCTGAAAATAAGACTCCAACAGAATTGGCTGGGAATATTAAAAGAAGCTTTTATAATTAAAAAAATAACTTCTAGAAAGTATAACTTGCAAAGTCTTCTAATTTCTTCTTCAAATGGAATCAAAGGTTATAAACACCCTAAAACTAGCTTTGTACTTCAACTACCCAGCTAAAACAAGAACTATATTTCACAGTCTTTTAGAGGAATTAGAACATTCTGGTTAAGGAAAACGTTTACCTGCATCTCATTGTACCATATGGTACAACCTCCTTCTTCCTTCAGTCTAGTATTGTAACACCCTTTTCCACGACTACTGCATACATGATACCAAACCTAGAAATACAGGAAAACAACTTCTAAACTTTGTGAAAGTTTAGTATATCCACTTTGATTAATTATAGCATGAAAAAGAACTCAGATACCTTTTAAATTCCCTTTCAATTAAGCAAGAACAAACAAGCAGTTTTCCAATACAGTATATTAAAGTCAGACAGCAGCTGTGGATGGAACTTCAGTAAATAATGTCTGTTCAATTTTGCTTTGGAGTATAATTACCTTTTCTTTCTCTTTTGCCACGAGGGAGATTGCCAAACCCATCCTGTAATATTAGGGGAGAAGGGAGAGAGAAAAATATATGCCAATAACTATTGCCAACTTACAAAACAACAACAAAAAATATCAAGAAAACATGGCAACTATTCTGAATACATACATACCTCTCAGCTCTGCCTACTCTCCCAATTCGATGAACATAGTTCTGCTTTTCATCAGGGAGTGTGACATTGATAACTGTAAAATACACACAGAGAATACAAGGGGTTTTTTTTAAATACACAAGATAAGATCACAGATCAGACACCTAAAATAATGATTTTGATTGCTGCAATCCCTCTCTCTAGCCCATATACATTACATTGTATTACAGCAGTTACAGGTGTCATTAGCTGCAATACCTACACTTAAGGCTTCCACTATAAAACTGTTTTTTCCATGATTACTTTTTGACAAGAGTGGAAAAACCAAATGAAGAATCCCTAACAATGCAGAACATCATCAGGTATTTGAGAAGGTATGGTGAACAATCAAATTAAAAGTTGCCTAGTTCAAGCCTTTAACATCTACAACTTTTTAAAATTAACCTGTAAGTCATATACCTGTTTGCACTAGTTGACAGGACTGCAAATATATTGAAGCTGTATGCAATTCAATAGCTTAGTTTAAAAGTTGTATCTTACCATACGGAACACCATGAATATCAATTCCTCTAGCAGCAACATCTGTGCAGATCAAGAAACGGACATCTCCTCTCTATGAAAACATAGTTAAAGAAGTGTTGTGCTAAGTAAACCAAAGAAAATCCCAGGCAATGAAACATTAGTCCTTTGCATTTACTTCACCTTGAAGTGTCTCTGTACATTTAGGAACACTTCAAATAAAGCTCTTCCACAATGCAACAGTGGAAGTTTTTGAACATGAATAGCTTGGTCAATTTACATCCTTACCTTATTTCTTTCCCCAACAGCATTAGGCAACTATAAAATCGATGAATGACTTAAAACCAAATTGTCTAATATTTAAATAACTTTTTTCTTTTAAGAACCAAAGACTTTAAAAAACAATGTAATCTGTTACAGAGCTCAAATTTAGGTTTTATTTAAAAGTAAGCCCACTTGTCCTCTCAATGAAAACTCACAAAGGTCATATTGACTGACAGTATAGATTTTCACTAAAGAAACTGTGCCTCAGAATTTTAGGAAGTGGGTCATAGAGCATTTGAACGCAATTTAATTTAAATGGAGAAGTAGCAACACAAATTAACATGTGATTTCAGATATTGGGAAGTGAGGGAAAAGCCTTCAAGAATCTGCTGCATCACCTTAAATCTTTCCAGGTTTTGTTTTCTTTCTTGAGGTTTTCTGTCACCATGCAGACAGACACATGAGAACTGATGTCCTTTCCTGTCAGGGCCTGAAAGAGTTGCTAGGCATTAATAACATCATATGTAAGTTATGACACAACACCATAGAGAACTGGTAAAAAGTACATTATGTGGGCAAAAGTCTTGCCTCAGGGCAATTTCACTTATTACCAATTAACAAACTTCTAATTACTGATACAGGCATTGAGGAAAAACAAGACAAACAGTTAAACAAGCACCTTTCCTCCCCCCTCCCCAGAGGAGGTCTGTGCAGGCATGTCTCCTCACTCCTGCCTAGTCTAAGCTCTCCTTGTTTCTCCAAATGTGCCTTCACCCTTCTCCTCACTGCCCCCTGTCAGTGTCCCCCTGTGCTTTCTCTCACATCTCTTTCCACATCTCCTTAAGTGTGCACTTTTGTACAAACACATTCTGTCTCCTGCCCCAGCAACTCACTTATACATGTTTCAGCAGAGGCACCATATACTCTCTTCATTGGTTCAAATTTTGGTACACGATAGGTTGTTTCCAGCCATTTCAGAGCTGTCTGGAACAGGTACAGGGCAGTTCATTGCTTCCTCCCACAAAGGCCACCCCTGTAGCTCCCTGCTACCAAACCCTGATTTTTAATGCCCAGTCAGTATGTCAAAAAACTTAAGCACAATTTTATCTGTGTGGTGTCCAAGTATCAGTGACCTCCATCATACAATTTTGGCTTTGAAATAAACAAGAAAGTGAGCAGAGTAAGGTTTTTGTGAAAAATATTACCTCCACCCTGTTGGATGAAGTACTGCTCCATATTGTCACAATCTATTTTAGTCCTACAGAAAATAATTGCTTGATCCATCTTGTGTTCTTTGATTGCCCGAACGGTGTATTCTCCTTTCAGAATTTTAATAGCTTCAGACCACATTTCTATGTAAAAGTAAAGAAGTTATTTCACTCAAATTGTTTAAAAATATGAATAGCTTTTGAACAGCACACATTTAAAGTTCTCTCTAGCCTTTCGGTACAGTTAAACTTTTATTAGCAGAACAAGTGAGCTAGACCTTCAGTTTTTTCTTCTGCCCCCCATGCTCCCCTGCTCCAAGGAGTTTCAGTTTACTTATACATACCAACAAACACTTGTTGTTTACATACCTGCAAAATATATATTCAAGACTTTTTCTCTCCCCCCTAATTACAGAAACACATCTCTTCACAACTACCAAAGTATAGAAACAAAAATTTGGAGGAACATGACTCAAGGCCAATATCTACTATAATTTAGCTTTACTTCATAACATTTACAAAGGATTATTTCACAAGCTATTACTTAACTAATGTTGCTGATTACCTGGAGTGTTAGCGCCAGGTCGTGTATTGTCTTTTGCATGTACTTCATCAGTCTAGGAAAAAAACAAACCAACCCCACCGCAAGTCATTAGTCCACACTTTACAGAAAATACTTAACTCCATGAACTTATAATTAGGAAGAAATAAAATAAAGTTTAAAAGTAATCTTAGCATTCTGTTTTCCCACCAGGCAAGCTAATCTACCTTTAGCTAAAGAAGTCTTGAGTGTAAGCACACAAAACTTGTTCGTAAAAAAAGGACAATAAAATTATTCATGTAGACACTGGATAGAAACCACCTTTGAACAAAGTGATGAATTAAAAAACAAAAACAAAAAACCCCCCACCAAACCTGAAAACAATGTACTATAATCATGGCTAAATCATACAAACACAGTTGTTCCTTATCTTCTTCCCTATGCTAAGCTGAAACAGATATAAACCTAAAACCCAAGAGAAATAAATTCCTGCTGAGACTTAATGAAAAGGCTCTAACAGACCTAACAAAGGGAGGTTCCACAGACAACGAGGGGTTAAGAAAACCTATCAATTGTAACTGCATAAGAGTTGGTGAGAATGATATACAGTCCCAGGTTATTCAAAACTCAAAAACTAAAGAATTCAACAACCACCACCTCCTCACATGAATAGGGGTCAGGTTAATGCAGAATTTAAAGTGGAGTTTCAAGTGTAGTCTGAGATGAAATCCATTCCTTTAAAAATTGCTCATCTCACATAGGTTAGAGACAAAACTACTTTACAGAATGATCTATGTTGAAAAGTTTAATTCCTCCTGTTCAATCAGAAAAGACAGGTACTAACTACAGTTAGGCCACAGACCATTAGCTGTGAAATGAGTGAAAAAGCAGTGCAGTGCCATTGTTCTCTAGTACAAATCAGAATGTTACTCTGTCAAGATCTTCCTCAATCATGTTTGTAAGACTGAGCTGTTCAGAAACAGTGTTACGACATCACCAATATCATGATGCTGACTACCCTGGAACAAACCATTTCAGATACACTAACTTGTTTCAATAGCTTGCAAAGATCCTACAACATTAGGCCCCTATTCTGAAGGTTAAATAAGTAAACATAGGCAAATAATCTTAGTTTTCACTTATAGACCACTTACTCTGATATGATTCTTGCCAAGCCTTTCCCAGAGTTTGTCAGCTTTTGGATTTACAAGCACAACTACATGGTGTACAGTTTCAGGGACAGAATCTTCTCCTTTCAGATCAACCCAGGTGGGAAAATGCATGATCTTCTCAGATAGTTTTTTCACATCAAAAGAATGTAGTGTTGCAGAGCACACAATCACCTGAGGAGAAGAAGGCTGTATGGATACCACTGAAGATAGATTCTCCCAGCAAAAAATGTCAGATTAGAACTGGAAGAATGTTACGTAGTTGCATAGCATAACGTAGCACAACAGAAACAAGTCCCTGACTGGCCTTCCTCATCACAGGAACCACCCAGCTGATGAAAGTCAAGACAAAAAATAAGTTACTTAACTATTCTCTTACAAAAACCCAATCATGTAAGAGGAAGAAAGCAGAATTACTGAGAGCTGATGAATTAAGATTATTAGAGCATTAGAAATCATAATGTATGTAGTCACTCTTTTTTCAGATGGGTTTATTCTAAATAACTCAAATACTGCTAAACACTGGGCTTCAAGATCTAGGATCCTAAAAAATACATATTCACAGGCAATTACTGAACCCAATGAACAAGTGTTAGATTTGGACAAGAGGTATAACAAACTCTACTTCAAAGAAGCACGTTCCATGCCATGTAATAGTCAACACTCGAAAGCAGTACACACCACAAAAACCCTCCAAACAAAAACCAAAAACACCACAAAAACCCCTGCAAAACAGGAACAAATTTTATACCTGAAGTCTCTTTCCATCTGAAGTTATCTGAGGAATTTGACTGTGGATCCTGTTTATGAAATCTGAATAACCTTGGAGGAGAAGGCCATCCTACATGGGAATAAAAGAAATAAAGCTGCAATTGTTATTTCTCATTTCTCAATCTATACACTTCAGTTAAATAAGCAATACACTTGTGGTCTCAGAAGTTCTTTCAATTAGCTGGACAGGTCAATGCCTGGCTGGGATGTTATTACTAAGGAAGGAAAAAAAGTAAAAATTTGGAGTATTTACAAGCACAGCTGCTGTGCCTCACAAGAAATTTAACATCTGTCTCAGCAGCTTCTCCTAGCTAATACCCCCAGGCATTCCATCTTCATGAATATTCTGTTGTACTATAACAGATCAGAAAGAGGGGCACTCATTTCACAGCATATTGACTATAGCATTCATTGGCTTCAAGACCTGCTGGGTAATCAAAAAGGCTTCTCTCATCTCTGTCCTTTCAAGTTCCCTGTACAGTGACCAGGACAGACTTCACTACCTTGTGAATACAGCCTGAAATACATTTCTCTATCATAAAAAATTCAAACAGCTTTACCAGAGGCTACAAAGGGAAAAAAATACATAAGTTACTATGGTTACAAACAACAAGAAGATTAAACTGGAATAGTCTATACGTAGCTAATTGTTGTTCCACTGAAGTACCAAATGGTATAGAAAAATGATGTTTCACTGACTCTTTTAGAAAATGTCATACTGCATTAAAGAACAGAACTTAAGTTTCAGTTAGTTCTCTACTTACAGCTTCATCCAGAACCAGGAATCTAACTTGAGATAAATTAAGCTTTCCTGTTGAGACCAGGTCATCCAGTCTTCCAGGAGTTCCAACAACAATATCCACCTATGAAATATATAGGAGTTTGAATTGGTCCCGTAACTAACTAGAGGCGTTACCAGCTTTGTCTATATTTAAGATTATGAGACAATTATCAGTATGAGGCCTTATTTTCTATTAATTATAACTTCATAGAATCCTAGAGTAATTTGGGTTGGAGGGATCTCTTCTTGAGGTCATCTGGTCTACACTTCCACCATCACATGCAAATCAAGGACAATTTCCAAGTTGCTTTAGGTAGCTGTCCAATAAAATTTTCAGTATCTTCAAGGAAAGAGGTCCCACAGCCTCTCTGGGCAACCTGCATTTTGGTTCTACTGCCATTTCATTAGCAGTCTGCCTTAGGTAGGAAGCCTTCTCTTACTTTGGGAAGTGTTGTGCCCCTGCTCTCTTCTCCCCTCCCCCACCCGCCAAGCTGTGTAAATTTGTTATCTGAAGCCAACAGACAGATATGTTTTTAAATGGGGATAAAATAAATTCAATTTTTCTCACTGTGGAAATATACATATCAAGCCTATCAGCTATAGAAATAACTTAAGATTTTGCCAGATGGAAGTGTTCACTATCATGAATTTAGCATTCACATGAAAGTCTAGCAATCTTCCAGTTCAAGGCTGCTTAGGAGAAAATCTGTATTTTGGCAGCTAGAATAACTGAAAAAATTATTAGTGATGTGGCCTTCCTTCCAAAAGTGAGGTTCCAAATAAAAAAATGACTATGCTATCCCTACAGCATGACTGAAGTGACTGTACATCCCATGCTGCTGAAGCTAGACCGGTTCTTTCTATGCAGGACTGGTTTATGGTGTAAGTTGACCCTGGTAATTGCAGACCAGTTTTATTCACATAAACGTGAAGCAGAAGTTAATAGGAAAACTGTCTTGTTAGTTAAGGACAAATGGCAAAATTACACCTTTATTTTAAAATTTTCAGAAGTACTTAGGCTTCAACAGAATTTGACCAAGTACTATAAGCATTTGTATTGACAATTGCCGTGGAAGTAAAGCAACAAATGCTAGACCAGTGCAACACGAGCTTGCCATCAACTGCACCATTTCTTTTTATCAGGTTTACGAGTTACAAGACACGCTATTACTATTCTCTAGCAACATCATGAGTTATTCAGAACCCAAACTATTAAATCATATGAACAAAAATACAACTTACTCCTTGTTCCAGTACAGAGAGTTGATCTCTTGCAGCAACCCCACCAATAATCAACAGTTCCCTAAAATTACATAACCATATTTTGAAATTTGCTAATTTATTATATTCAGAAGATATACTAAACATCTGGCTGAAGACTGATTCTTTTATCAGTAGTTTACTATTAACAGCTCTGAACAGTAGCTTTTAAGAAAAAAAGAATAGGAAAAAAAATTTAAAATTAATCCCTTCACACATAGGGTGTTGTATTTTAATTCAAGAAGCAAAAATTTTGTTATCGAATTGTATTTGAATTTGATTACGTTATTGCTGTTGTATTACACACATTAACATCTTAAACAATTTCATCTTAAAAAAGAATCTGTTCCTTAAAAATCTCAAACATACATTAGTTTAGTAAGTTTCCTGTGTTCTTGAAAACTAGAAATGCAAATAACAGTAAACTAAATGAATCTTACATCATAGCTTGCCTCTCCCCATTGCTGCTCCAATTCTAGTAAAAGCACGCTTGTGAACTGACTGTTTCGAATATGGAGACACTTGTTTAAGTTTTATAAGTACAGTCAAAAGAGAAACAACTTTAGATCAAAGTAACTTGTAGACTATTCACTTTTCAGAACTGCATGCCCATGCTAATCACTGCAACATTTGTCCTGCAAGTACCCTAATGTAAACAGAGCAGACCTTGTATATAACTATTTGTTGGAGACAAAAAACAAACAAAATGAGGGCAAGGGAGGTGGGGGGCACAGGAAGATGCTCAGAAAAGAAGGGCAGTAAGCAGATGTGCTTTTCTTTATCAAAGGTGTATGATACTTAATGTTTTTAATCATCTGAAGAAAAAAGCCAAACAGATTTGTCATACCATGACAATGTAGTCCATAGACAAAACACATCAAAAAAACCCCTAACTAGTCTGACTGTAGCTGAAAAGTCAGAAAGTTGGTTGGTAGCAGATATTACAGAGGCTATTATCAGTACCACTGCAGATTAAGGTCCACTTAGCTACAAAGTGGAACAACCTCTACCCCCCTGCAAGTCATGTCTGTGGACAATACCATAAATACAATTATAACAGATGCACTGTTACCTTAATTTGGGATTATCAACATATTTTTTGAACTGCTTCACATTGTTCAAAGTTTGTTCTGCCAGCTCTCTTGATGGCTCTACAATCAATGCTTTCGGAGCATTTGGAAGGTTCTGTGTTTGAACCACTTGTGCATTTCCTAAGTGAAAAAAATATGCTATTAAGACAAACTACATTCCTATCCCAGATTTTTTTACTGGAAACAAACTTGGATTTTCTACTAATAATCTAAACCCTCATGATTCTAAGTGCTCCATTAACGGGTGATGTTATTGGTCACTCAATTATGAATAGCTTCAGATTAATATTCAGAGATTGCAAGTGAATCTTGCCATGATAGTGGGTATACTGGCCATGCAGCATAATTAATTATATCGCAGAGCTTACACACATACTTATTTTTTAAGATGACGCTGTTGAGTAACTTAGCTGAACTTCTCTTTATCTGATATATTTCTAAATTCAAAATGTTAGAGTATTTGTGGTTTAAGATGAAGAAAATTTGGAATACTTTTTTAAAGTACTACTATTGCTACCAGTAAGATCACTGTACGATATCCATTGAATACAGCAGTAATGAAGCAATTATGTGATCAAAAGATGTATTATAACAATATCTGAATATATTACTGAGAGAAGTTTAAAAATCTAACCTACCTGAGTGTTGTGATTTTACAACGTTACCATCGGGAGCCTTGCAAAGACCAATATAGCCATCTTTTGGTGGAAACTTGAAATCTTCTTCACCAAAATTGAATTTCAGTTCAGCATTCTAGATTTCAACAAAGTTGTGTCATACAGACAGATTCAAGAGACCACAAACTAACAAAAAATTCCATAATTAATTTCCTCATGAGAAACCAGCTAGATGAGGAAGAGCAGAAGGTGGTGTTTTCTCCCATCTTACACATTCCCCTCCCCAAGTTGTCTAAAGCCTGCCGGACATTTTGTGTCTGGTTCTAGCTCTTAAAACTCTTTTCTACTACATCAAAACACTCCCATGTTTACAGATACATAGGAAACAGTTTTTGAACTTTTATGTTCCATTCGTTTTCAATGACAAACCACAATTAAAAAAAACACGGTTTTTTTTTTGTTGTTGTTGGGTTTTTTTTTAAGACTTGTACATTTCTCTGACCACCAAAACATTTTGCTAAAACCTTTACTCAGTAAGAGATCACCCCAGAGAGACTAACTCCAGAAAGACATACTACTACACTACAGTAATGTTAGTTGAGAATAAACAAAAACAGGAATTTTGGCACTTTCAAGTTATTTGCTTATATCTGTTGAATCACAGTATATCAAAGTTTAATACAGGCAAGATAGCACTGGTATTAGGAATTAGTTATCCATGCTCTTCTACCCTTATATTCAAGTTTCAGTATTTAAATTTGAATTTAAACATTTGATATTTAACTTGAATGGTACTCGTCAAAGCTAACACACCATGGTGACCACTCCAGTACTGAAATACTAGTAGACTAAAGGAAACAGTATACAAGCACAACTACAGTAATTGTAGATGGCTATGCAAGTTTTATACATAAGTAGTTAGTTACCAAAACTAGAACAGTTTTAATGATCTTGTACATCTGTGATACTCCTAAGTTACCTTCAGTACACAAGCTGCAAAAAGTGCTTGGTTCCTTATGTGTGGTGGGATTTCAAACGCAAGGCCAAGGTCCTTCCCTGAAAGCAGAGTTAGTTCAGTCAGACTGTGCATGTGTGTGCGTTCCTCTCCCTGCCTCTCCCCCAGTACAAGCATCCCAATAAAATGCCAAAGAAGAAAGTGAGTAAAACTTACCATTTTTGGAAAATTTTATTTGTCCTTTATCTATATCTAGATAACACCCAATTGTATCATGCATAGTGAATTCCTATAACAAAAAGAAGTTTGTGAAGCTAAGAGATTGTGTTCAGTGTATTAAGAAAAGCTAGTGCTTACATTCTGTCTGCTTTTAGTTTTCCCACTTCTCCCTACTAAATGCCAGTTTTTGAGAGAAACAAGTTCAATTTATTCCAATAATACTGCTCTAAATAGGATGCATATTTTTATTTGATTACAAATCTTCAGTAAACTGCCCAATTTATCTTAGATATTTAAACATTAATTGCTGCTTTAAATTTACTTTAAAACCAAACACTTCAACAATGATAAATTCAAGTAATTTATCTGGAAGTATTCAGCGTTATGGAAAAGTGCATTAATCATGCATTTATTAGCCAATGTAAATCTAAGCTTAGAGCACCAAACATGGTAACAGAAACCTATTTTTGACTATATAAAAAGACTAACCCTTGCACGAGGTACTATATGCATGTTATGTATACTTAAGTAGTTCATTTAAATATCCTGAAATCTGTTCATTGTAAAGGTATTCAATAGAATCTATTATAAAGTGTTTCTAATTCAACATCTCAGAAGTCACTACTATAAAAAAAGCTACAATAGTAATAAAAGTTGCAAGTTTTATGGCATTGAGAGTTCATCAATACCACAAAAAGACTTGAGTTTCTGCTGTATTATTCATGTTTATATAAATTATGCTTAAACATCTGAACTCTTGACTGGCACACTACACAAAAACCACCACAGATATTCCTGGTAATTTTCAGAAGTGTACATTAAGATAACAGTTCTAATGACAAACCCAACTCAATAGCCAGAAATAGAGCATGACTAACTACATCTTATTAGCATTTAAGTATGTGTTTTGACATATTAGAGAGTTGTGTGATTACTTCTACTGTAACTACCAATAAACAGGATACAATGCCCTCACTTAGACATTCACCAAGGTACACAGATGGTTGGTGGTGTTCAAGCTAAGAATGAAATAAGTCAAGAAATAACTTCAAGAGATCAATTAAACTCTAACCATTTATTTGCAGTCTAGCCACAATCATAAGCCTCAAGCTGGTAACTGCTTGTTAAACCTGTTAATACGCTCCTATCCAAAAATGCTTCTATGTTCCATGGTACTTCTGACCAGTGACCTTCCCTTAAAAGTTAGCACTATTATGAAAGACAGTTGATTGTTACAGCACAGAACCAACATGAAAAACTCTTAATAATGTTTCTACCAATAAGCAATTCAAGCTTACCTCACCATAGCTGTCAAATTGCTTGTTGTGAGATTTCTTACCAGTGCCACCAAAGCCAAAGCCAAATTTATCAGTCCCTGAAGACAAGACAAAGTACAGCTTTTTATCTTCTGGTTCACAGGTTACATTTTTTCCTCTTTGTATCGGTAAATGAAACATCTAACACTACCATGTAAAAAAATACACAGTGCTAACTAAAGACTTCTAGCTTTGACATACGCTAAACTACTATTTTTGTACCAGTACATTTATTGATTTTACTAGTGTCCAGTCATCTTCTTTAAAAAATTGAAATAAAAAGGGAAAAAGTCACAAGAGGCAAGAAACATTGCCACCACCTAAACAGATTTCCTCTTACAGGAAGAACAACATTTGTATAAAAAGTTTTAAACTCCCTGATATTGATATCCTTCCCAAGGAGCCCATTCTCTGCAAGACTAGAACAGGACTCCACCCATTCCATGTGAATATGAAAACTGCCTATGGGATTCTTTTGAAGGAAACTCACCCAAATCTAGTGAAGCCTGCATAGTTGACCAACCAACTCTGCACAAGCCTTGGTCATGACAGGAAACTTCATAGTAGTATTTCCCTTTAAAAAAGAAAGAAAGGATCAATTTCATCAAGGTGGTTCAGTTTGGCTACTTCCAAGACCATGCCAGTCTAACATTTCTACCCCTGCTGAAAGTGTCAAAATCCCCTACTGTGTTAGTGTGAAAAGGTTCTGTGGGTACCTATGTATGTAATGAAGAAACAGATTATCTGAGAACTGCAGGCAAAACAGAAGTACATGCTGAGAGGTAGTGTGTGAAAGGCTCGAAAGGAGTGATAAGCTAGAGAGACTAGTGGTTCTATTGAATCCACAAGAAATGATAAACTCAGAACACCAGAGGTCTGTCAAATCAGTACAAGACCAGCAGCACGCACTAGCATCAACAACTGGTTGTGTAACTTGAACCACATCCAACTGGCTGCTATGTACAGACTGACTACAGGATTATCTGCATACCTGATGAAACAAGACTGCTAGAGGATCTTTCTGAACACCCACCTAGAACCACTGGAGTATCAGTATGACTCTGCTTCTGAGTAAAGAGTTGGGGTTGGCCTCTCAACTGTTGCTCCAACCACATTACCATGAAATTTGTGCATGCATCTGTGTGAAGTGTGTGAGGAAACAACTGGAAGTATGAGTAGCTACTTCCTATTAATAACACCTTAAGAAAATATGTTCTAATGAGTATTGGTTATGATTCTGTCTCCTCTGACTCAATCCCCTTCCAGGGAAAAGGCTAATTTACAACACAAGGAGAGCAAAACAGAGATATTTGTCATTCCAAAGTCTTCAGTGAGTAGTAAATTGAGCAATGGCACATTTGCTCAGATGGATAAGTTTTAAATACAACCATCTATATTAACAATGAGTGACAAGCAGGCATTTCAGTTGAAACTTCTAGAAGAGTCTCCAAAATACGTAATTTTGTGCCTACCTTTAGTCACGCCTCTAGTTGCTCTGCATCCATGCCATTCTTTTACCTCTCTGCTTTGACAACACAAACCATCTGATCCAATTGCTGAAAATTACAAGACAGTTTTAGTTAAAGAAATTGCCTCTCTAACTGCTTTTAAAAGAATTTTTCATGCATACTTTCTTGTAGTTTATTCTTTTTTTCACCAAATGAACATTTTCAAGTGAACATTTAAAGCAGCATTAGGACAACTCACCAAAAGCTGATCCTCTATCATACGGGTTCATTTGCCATTTATTGAGCACTAAATTTGAAAGACAGCAACAGAAGAAGCATTAAAACAAGGAAAGGCTGAAAAAACTCAAATTGGAAGTTCACATTGGCTCTACAGTGTTTGGCTTAATTTTCTGGAGAGACAGCTTTGTTCCAATGCAATTCATATGAGGTCAAAGCGAAGGCCTACACCTTGAAGGAGGGGCACAGATGCATAATGCAAAGGTATTCTATGAAAGTTTAGATTATTCCATTAAGGAGAGCACGGATTAAGTTACTTAAAAATACAACTGAAAACAATGAAGACATTTATAAAGCAAGCCAGAGTTCTACATAATCACAATCAAATTCAGCTAGAAAATATCCAAAACTACATTAAGAGCAATAAGTTTGAAATGTATTTGCTATTTCTGTTCCAAGTTTACATTAAGATATTTTTCAGGGTATTAGTTAAAATGTCATTACTGAAGACCTAAGATACATGCACCTATAGCACATAAAATGTCTGACTTCATTTTTCATATGCCCAACAACATGTTGCAATAAAGTCCAGAGGTTCCACAATATAAGGATATTTTTGTAAAGCTAGATGCCATTTTAATTAGGATTACTGAATGCATTTACATTACATTATTTCAAGGAGGTTTTGGTTTTTGTTTTTTTAAAGTTGACTGTACTGTCACCACTGTAGCAATAGTTAGTTATAACACAGCTGAAAGATGAGAACTTCTGTAACATCTCAGACTGGTTTTTGTGCAGCTACTGTCACTTACATAAATCTCAATCTATAAACACCACAGACTGGACATGGTTACTAGCTTTCAAGCTGCAAGCTTATTTAAGCAGATGGGTAATAGACCCTCAAATACTGTGAGAGTATTATCATGGTTACAGTTCATTCCATATCAGTGGGTTCTGGCCCTGTGCATTTCCTACTCAGTTCAATGTTTACTAGTTCAGATCTGCAGCAACTCAAGATGTTGTTATTCAACTTCCAAATCTAGCTAGGTGCCACAAGGAGTACAACAGCTTTATTCAGCACAGCAGAATTGAAAGACACACTACAGTGCTACCCCAGCCACACAAAAATAAGTTTGAGCCTAGAAGAGCTTTCTGCTCAAGCTCACTTAAGAGGCAGCAACCAACTGTGTGGGGTCACTGCTAATGTCTCATCTATCCCTGCAATTGGAAGATTTTTTTTTAAACTTCTTTTTTTAAGCTGGACATTACTACCACTTCACATCTTGCAAGGCACTAAACTTGTATGGCTTTCAAAAATACACAGAAGAGTACGGTATGGATCAGGCAGCCTTAAGCAGAAGACAAGTGTTACCAAGACTGCAGTCAAACACACCCCAGTTCTTCCCATGACCCCAGTAGTAAACTTATATTCACCGTTTTATAAAATCTGGGGTGATGATATTCTACTCATATTATCTCAAACTAAGGAAAAATACTTATCTAATGGCAAGTTAGGTTAACTTTACTTTGGGAGGTGCTGGAATCGACATGAATTAACAGTATTCCAAACTTGGAGTGTGACATGTAACAACTTACCTGCCCCACCAGTTTTAATAGTTGCTTTCCCTTTCTTGCCTTCCATCTGGTCCTTCAGCGTTTCATAAACAATCTGGATAACTGGAATGCTAAAAGCCTAAAATGGGAAGTTACTTTCATTCCACAATTTATACAGATATTTCCAGATATACAGTCAGCCTAGTTTTCAGGTGCAATACCCAGGGCCAGAAACACTTTAAGAAATGTTTACACATATGTTTGTAAAGATCATTAATAATAAATATTATAAGTATGCTTAAATACATAAACAAACATTTACATATTCTCTGTACATATGCATACACACAAGCACAGACACCAGCTCTCACCACTTAAAGACTTTTACTTTCTGCTAATTTAAGTTTGACTACTTACACCAGTTTTTCCACTCCCCGTTTCAGCAGCCTATAGGAAAAAAAATTTAAGAGTTTAACCAGATTTGCAACTTACACTGTAAGGACTGTTCAACAGTTCTATTTTAATAAACTAAGTTTACTTTCACTTCTGCATAATACAGAAAATCTTAGAGAGTAATGCCATTGCTTTACATAAACTACATGTGAATACAAACACGGAAAACCTTTAAAATAGACTTAAAAAAAAAAAGCTCCGAGTGCACCAGAAAAACTATCAACGTATGTCCAATTTCTGCAGGTGCTACAGAAGATTATAGGAAGCATTACTTTGGTTATGGAATCAAGAACATAGAGATCCGCAAAAGACATGATGAACAAGGCATACTAATCTGGTATCTTCAAGGTTATCGATACTGAAGCATTTATTTACGCAGTATCATGTTCCATGCAGATCTATGTCAGGTATTTACAACAAAAAGGAGAGTAGATGAAATCAGAGAGCTCTTATGGCAGTACCTGTCAAGTGGTCAAAAAAATAAAGCCTAAAAAGAATGAATCCCATCTACAAGAACAGTTCAAACACACTGGAAAGTAAAAAGAGGTTTTTAGCTGAAGAATATACTTTCTATTGAAGAAGGACAGGAGACCTAGTCTAACTATGGACCCTTCTGGAAAGAAGGGAATTGACTGCACAAACAACAGTTAAAAGAACAGGCTTTCTATGAATAGGGCTATCCTGTATACATACCATAAGCACATCACCACCTCCCAGGATCAGTGGGATGGATTCTGCTTGGATATCTGTAGGAAGACTACAGGAAAGAACACATTAACACAAATCAATGTTATCAGTAGAAAAAAGGATTTTTTTCTTATATAGGAAAGCACAGAAACCATGGTCATCTGCAAGATGGGAAATAGCAGGTAAATGTTATTCTTCCTGACTGGCAGCTAAGGAAGTGAAAAGGATTCCATTTACAAGGAGAGCTTGGAACAGGAGATGTACCTTGAAAGTAAAAGACTGGTGGATGCAGTAGATTCAGCTGTACCCTGACAAGAAGGCTACATCTCACATCACTATGCTAAACCACAAAAGAAACAGACTAATTATATATTCCCTGTTTTCCGTTCTTCAAGTGAGTTTCTTTTAAAGCCACTTACACAGCCCTCATTTACGAGATTCCTATTCAAAACTGGAAGAGAAAGTAAAGATAACTAAACATAACCAGCATTTTCGGACAATCACAGCTAATTAATACCATGCATATGAGAAAACTACATACACTAAGATTATCCATACTGATATTCTGAATAACAAATCAAAACAAGCTCTGAAGTCGAATATTTTAGTCAAACAAGTAACAAAACCCAGGAAGAATAACTTTTGTGGAAGACTGACGCAAGCATCAACTCAGAAGAACACAAATTCAGACCACAGTCCGGAAAACATTTACTAAACTAGCATCAATTATGCAACGGTATTTCATCCAATAATCACACAATACATAATAAACAAATCAGAAGCACAAAGGCTTTTATCAAACAAACAACACTGAAGTATAAGCAGTCATGCTTTGCTTGTTCAAGTTTAAATGTTAGCACTGCAGTCACAATTTGTGTTCTTCAGTCATTCACACTAAAGAAGTCCGTGAGATGCAGTAACAGTTAACAGTAACAAAACGTATCTGCTTTGTTTTAATGTGACAACAGAGGTGTTTTAAGCAGCATGTCATATATTGCTGAAAGGCAAATTTGGTTTTGCAAGGCCCAAATGCATTCCTACTTACAGCCAGTCCATCTCCTCCACTGCTTGAGCTATCTCAGGCATAACACCCATTTCTGTAAGGCAAGAAAAAAGGAACAAGCAACGTTATTTCTCTCAACACAGCCCAAAAGATTTCCAAGTGCCAACACTTCCAACTACAGACAAAAATAAAAAAGCATTCTTTCTGGCAACAGCACACGCAGGCTTCTCTATAGAACTCAAGTGATAGATAAGAAACATTCTCCCTTCCCCACATACAGTTTTGATAGTTGTCCCCACTTATAGCGGAGTAAGTCAAGCATATACTAGGCACAGGGGCAGGTGCTGACATAGCAGCAAAACAAACACACTGGGAACTGAGTATCATTTCAAGGGCAAGGTACTTATCTTTGCACATTTAAGGAAGCTGCCTATGCAAACAACAGGGAAGACTTTGTTAATCACAAATATCCTAACTCTCTCTACACTTAAGATGCAAACAGTTTTCAAAAAAGAAAAAAATTTATAAGGACTGAAATTTGAGATGCTTAAGTTTCTTTTCACCAAATCTTGCCTTACACACTTAAAGCACATATATTAACTAGACAATGTTTTGATTTTCATACAGTTACTAATCACATCCAACTTTGAAAGGTTTTTTACTTGGACACCCCTTCTGGCAAACTCATATCGAGGTCTGCTGGTTGCACCTCAGACAAGTTAAATATGAAGCCACATAATAATGTCTGTACATTGATAAACAAATTCTATTTAAAGAAGAAAAAAAAAAAGAAATCTTCAGCTATTCAATAAGGGCAAGAGGAAAGCAAATCTTAACCAACCCAAATGATGGTATTAGACCATCAAAGTAACAGTTTAGCTGCTGGTTACCTTCTCAGGTGCATAGGGTCACTCTATATGGATTTCTTTAAGTATAAATATGTATCTTTCTAAAGGGAGCTTTTACATGCTAGCCTTTACCCTGTCACATGCTGGGTTTCACATATTCCACACACGTGTACACACATAGAGAGCTGGACTGACATATATGGATGTATGCAACCAGAAATTATTCTTCCATTTTCTATAATATAAATGCTATAAGAAACATGTTTTATTTCTAACATGATTTCAGCAAGCTGTAATATTTTCAAGTGTTAGCCTGTACTCCTACAAAATTAGACAACATACATAAACAAAAAGCTTTTTCCATAGCAATAAAAATAGCTATTGATTGCAAACTATATATAAATCCCTACATTATTTTTTTCATGTTTAATATACTTCCAGTTCACATAGTTTAATCTGATATACAGCACAAGGGTTTAATCAAACAAGGCACTATAGCATTTTTCTCAACTACAACCAAACTAATCCTGCTGTCTAGCATCTAAACTCATCTTTAGACCTATGCAATAAGCTTTAGCGTTTTCCCTCATGATTAGATATAAAGAATTCAGTTAAAAGAAACAAATTTAAAAAACCCTCATATACATTAAAACTTTACAGTACCCTAACGTTGATTGGTCATCTCTGTGTGCATGTATGTGCATGGGAGGGACAAACAGTGATGTTTCCTCCTTCCACAGTAATTTTTTACAGTTTACATGCATATTTCAGACCATACCACAGAACAGAGCTACTCTTATAAAAACCAGTTATTATGCACTGCAATACGCAGAACAGTTATGACGAGCCTCCTGTTACAGAAACCAGTCAGCCTGAGGAACGAGTCAGAGTCTTACGCACCCCATTAGCCGGGTGCATGCATACCACGCGTGCACTGAAACCAGCAAAACCATTTTGACAACCGCTGCCGAAGGCCCGCAAAACCCCGAGGAGCCGGGAAGAGCACCTACACCCCCACAGGCCTCTCGACCTTAAGCCTGCTACGTGGTAAGCCGCATACTACAGAGGGCCCGCACCGCGGGCAGGCCCGAGGAGCCGCGGGCGCCGCTGACAGGGCCGGCCGGCCCGCCCGCCGCCGGGAGACCGGGAGCCGCCGCCCCCACAAAGCGCCGGCAGGTCCAGAGGCGCCAGGCTCTCCCGGTCCTTCGCTGCCGGCGGCACAGCCGACACCCCCACCTGCCCCGGCACCACGTACCCGAAAACGCCGCCATCTTCGCGCCGCCGCCAAGCACCGCAGGGCGCAAGCGCCGGCCCCGTCCGCGGCTTTATGGCGCCGGGTGGAAGGCAGGAGGCGCCGCGCCGCGCGTTCCGGACGGGCCCGGCCCCGGCCCCGGGCGGCGGGCTCAGGCGCGGCCCTACAGCTAATACACCAAGGGCAGAATCGGAGGAGGAAATATTTTTCTTCTGTTGGCGGATTTTTAGCGTACGCTCAGGCCACCTGCTCACGATTTTACCACTTTTCTGAAAGCCCGGCGTGGTTTTTTTTTCCCCTGCAAATCAAAGTTGGAGTATGGCTGTGGTGCCGGGCCTCGTAGCTGTGGGTTCATGCAGACAGCAAAGTCCCGAGAGCAGATAGGCTCGTTGACACTCGGGGTGACTTATCTTTTAAACGCGAGATGTGTGTTTACAATGGGAATCTGCTTTACATTTGCATACAGCACTGTCATCTTTTCATTGGTGTAATTCACGTTTGCATAGTTTTCTACAATAAACGTGCTTGGCAGAAAGTATTCAGGGTTTTGTATGAACAAAAGTACCTTCACACACAGGTAACACACCAATTTATTTATTTAGACGTACGTTAATGGGGATACGTGCTTCTCCAGATTTTACAGAAGCTTCCCCAAATTCCACACAACCTTTTTCTAGGATAACTTTTAGCAAAGCAAAGTTAAAGGCAAGAATCTCTGGGGTGTTATCATAAAAATAAAATTAGATTGTAAATGAAAAAATGCAGCTTCTACAGTTACACCACAAATCAATGGTGCGTTTGTCTACTAAGTGGAAGGCACAGCATAAAATATTACCTACTGTTTTCCATCATGAAACACAACTTTAACCTTTTCTAAGGCTGACCTTGGCTACAGACACATCTGGTTCAAGGGCCAGATAAGCCACAGCATCTCTGACAGTGTAGATCTCTTGACTACTTTGTGACAACTTGAGTACTGGTTTTGTCCTGGAGGTTTATTTCAAGACATTTTTTAAAACACTCGCTGAGTGCTACTGACTGCTGACTTACGCTGTAGAAACCAGGTGTCGTGCAGAGAAAAATACAGCAGGTATTTTGTATCTTTAGTACTAGGCTGTTTGCATCACGATGGCTTCTCATATATTAGTAATTCCTTTGGGAGTATCTTCATTTGATGCGCTTCCTTTCTTTCGCTATATCTGTCAATCATTATTTTGCTTGTTTTTGGATAAATGACAAATCTAATAATTTTTAAAGACATAGATATGAATAATCTACAGATTCAACCGTGATTCTGAGAAAATGTGTTTGTAGGCAGACCTTGGTATCAGTACGTAGTGCTGCTTGTTGGCAAGTGTAATTTACTATAAATCTCCCACAGTTCTTTGCAACTTATGAACACCATGTTATACTACTTGTCATTGTTTTACAAGCTACATTGTCAAACACAGCTAAAGAACCTTTATTAAGTAAAGAGACAGCCAGAAAGCATTTTTTTCCTCAGGAGTTGTTTCTTCCTGAAGTGTTTCCCAAGTATCCAACGCAGCTTTCCTATTGCCCTGAATCCCTAGTTTCAGAATTAAATTTTTAGTTTAACATAATTCTAGGCTGCGCTGTTGCCTACAAGACTAAGAGGCTACTAAATACAAACTAAAATTAGAGTGCAGGAGCAGAAGTGGTAGGGTGTGAGGTAATTTTCTCTCGATTTTACAAACACTTTATGAAAAGTCGCAGGAAAGAGACTGAAACCTTAGTTTTTTCATAATCATTTATAAATGGGCTCATTTTTATCAGTTTGAGAGAGCTGAACTCCATGAGAGCAAACATTAGTAGGACTGAAATATTTAGTTCTACGCAGCATCATTAAAGGTGGAAGAATAATTTGCGAGAAACAGGTACCTTTTGCTTTTTTCCCTTTTTTTTTCCTATTTGGTAAGGGTTTAGTTGATATGCTCTGGCCTTGCCTACATTAGGTGTTCCTTGCCCTAAATTTTCTTAGTACCAGCTTTCTGGAGAGCCAACGCCAGGCTGCAGCTGCAGACCCTTCCCTGGGCAGTCCTGTTGGGAAGGCCATGCTAGCGGGGCGGCCCTGGTGGTGGCACCGCGGAGTGGTGGGCGCTGGATAAAAGGCCTCCAGGAGCCCAGGGGCAGCAGACAAGCTGCGGGTCTATAGGCTCATGCGTATACGCTCTCTATAGGTGTACATCGTATGTTATATTCGGTAGCCGTCTCCCCGTTTCTTGCCCCGAAAGC
This sequence comes from Harpia harpyja, assembly GCF_026419915.1. Classification (NCBI taxonomy): domain Eukaryota; kingdom Metazoa; phylum Chordata; class Aves; order Accipitriformes; family Accipitridae; genus Harpia; species Harpia harpyja. Next base: position 13,841,987 of record NC_068954.1, read on the forward strand.
GCGTCCCACCCCTCACGGCTTAGAGGGAAGGTTGAGGTCTCTGAAGCTGCAGCTGCCGCCCTTCAGAGGAGCCGCTGAGGCGGCGAGGGCTCCTCGGCCTCGCTCCCCTGCCCTCAGCGTCGAGCTTCCCCCGAGCAGAAGCCCTTTCAGGGCTCCAAAGCCTCTCGGGCAGGGAAGGCGACGGCCTCTCGCCCCGCGGCGAGGCCAGGAGCGGGGCGGGCGGCGGCGCGGAAGGAGTTAAAGGCCGCCGGCTTCGCGGAGCTGCCGGGCGCTACTGCTTTGGCCTCCGCCGGGCGCCGTCGTCGTCGCTGCGGCGCTGGCTGGGTCGGTGGGTGGGGACCAGGCCGGCATGGCCGCCGCCGGCGGGGAGCGCGGCGAAGCGGCGTCGAGAGAGGAGGGGATGGCTGGTGCCGGCGAGGAGGAGGACGGGGAGGAGAATATCCTGTACGACCTGCTGGTTAACACCGAGTGGCCTCCGGAGACGGAGGTGCAGGTGCGTGTCGCCGCGGCGTGGCCGGGGTGCGGGGGAGCGGACCGGCCACGTAGGCGCGGGCTGGGATGCGCCCCGGGGGCCGGGCGGCCCGGGGCGGGGAGAGGCCGCCGGCCCTGAGGGCCGTGGGGACGGGCTGCTGCCTCCAGGGAGGCTCGCCGGCCTGCTCGCTCCGTTCCTGATGGGCGCAAGAGCGGGGAGGGCAGCAGGGTCTAGCACAAAAGGCATCCCTGCGGTCGTCCTGCCGCGTCATGGTTTCGTGTCACCGAATTTCTACGTTGGCACCCTTGTTTGTGCCGGCTGGGATGCCTTGAGGTCGTTCTCGGTCATTACCTGTGCACGGTGTATGCCAGGTTTTACTGTTGAGCTGATACGAGGGAGGCTGTGATGAAGTCCGGGTCTCGTCTCCAGAAACGGCTGTACCGAGAGCGCTGGAAGCTGTCCTGGTGAAAACAAGGTCTTTATCGAGCTTACCTTGCATGAGGAAAACAAGCTCCCTCCCTAGATTTGTATATCAGAATGGTTGCATCTGTATTTTCAGCGGTGGGTTAAAAGGCAGAAGTGTATCACTTCGTGTCTACAAGGCACACAAATGAATGCTAAAGCTTGAAGGATCAGAAAGCACTGTTCTTGTATTACAAGTTTTTGCTTGCTTCTGTCTATTCGTCTTCATGGGTCAGTGGAAAAGCTGAGAAGCTCTTTCATCTTTGCTTTTAAGTCTTCGCCTGCAGTGTGCTGAGCTAGCTGCCTCTATGTCTATTCTTGTCTGATTTGGACATAAAGGATGCAAGCAATGTGGTTTTATTTTTTTCTTGTAGTGGCTTTCAAGTCCACTGCAGGTGTTAACGCATTTCCCACTAGAAGTAGTTTATGGAACTCTTTTAACAAAGTTTTGTGCTTAATGAGAACATCTGAACAGAGAAGATGCAAAAACATCATGGGTGGAAGAACGTACCCACTCATAATTACTAAAGCCATTGTCATAAAAATAGTTTTTGTTTATCAGAAAGACTTTTTTTCTTTTGTTTCTCTTGATCTGTAAATCCTCAGTTGCAGCAACAGGGGTAGGTGTTTGGAAAACATGATTGCAGTGTTACCAGTTACTAACTTCATAGATTGTTCATACAGGTGAGTAGACAGTTGCACCTGTTTTTATTTAACTTTGTTTTGAGAGGTGGTAAATAGTGTTTGTTTCTAGTAACATATGAATGTGATTTACATATCTGCAAACCATGAGGAGGACTTAGGTGTGGTGGCATGAGACTGTGACCCTACAACGGTGTTAAGGGGGCACGTTTCTGACAGGTGTCCCTTCACTTCTGCTGCCATTAGTATTCTTGAAGTTGTATGTTATGTTGATTAAAGAACTGATTAGTCTGAGAAACAATTGTGTTGTTTCATTTCCTTTTGTTGAGTAGTCACCCTAGTACTCACGTAGATAGTGAGGGGGGTGAATAATATGTCAATCAAAGCTGAGCAAAGTGTGAGACCTCCGTTTAGTGGCAGTGTGCAGGTGTGCCAATTTAAAGTGACAGTGGAAGCTCAATCTGAGGGTCCTCATCTGCCCTGGTGGTCAGAATTTCTAAGCATCATAGAATTCTGCTTGTTAACTTCAGCAAATGATACAAGCTATTTTAAACTTGTTTTTTCTTGCTGATTTACTTTATTTTAAAGATAATTCCTGTTTTGCATGGCAGAAATAAGAAGGCTTGAAAATATTACGCTATGTAGTTTGGATTTACATCCTTCTTGAAGACTGTCAGTAGCCAAGGACACTCCTGATATTCTTTTTACAGTTTTAGTGGGAAATTGATTTTACACTGACATTCGTAGGCATGATTGTCAGCATGGTTCAGTTTTTGCCTTAAGGTGCCTTAACAGTGATATTATTTAGGTGATTGTGACTTTCCCTTTGGAACATCTTGTCTCTTTTAAACCTGGCTTATTCACACTTTTCAGAAAAAGTCACAAAACACTCCCTGCCTTACTTGTAGAATTGAATGGTTTGGAATGAGTAAGGTGAGGGACAGGAGAAAGGGCAAGGAAGTTGAATGCTGCACTGGGAAATGAAATTAAATGTCTTCCTATGCTGTCTTCTAGGATACAAAGCAAGACCTTAAAACAAACTTTTCACAGGTCTCTATTGACTTTTATTTTTTGTTAACTCATTTGGGATGATTCATGTTTAATTGCAGAGTGCTGAGCACTTAGAAGTGTAATTATGACTGTTGGAAGATGAATCCTGTGATGAGCACGTAAAATCATGTTAAATTCAAGACACTGATAAAACTGGCATAGATTTATGAAGTTGGACACCAAATAAGCTTGAATTTTAGTTCTTATTAGAATTTGCATTCACCTGTATTGAATTTCCCAAGAAGAATTTTTTGGGGGGAGGGAAATAACAGATATTTGTAAAGGACACATTCAAGGAACTGACAATGCTGGAGAAGAGCGTGGTGTGGAAATCAAGCAGTCTGTATTCAGTGTATTGATGTGATGGTATATAATGCACTGTTTGGGAACCCCGAAATATATAATGAGAATGAAAGGAATTACTGAGTAGCTGATCAGTGAAAATAGTGAATGAGGCAGTGGTTATGGAGGAGGTTGCAGGGGAGGACTCATGGAATCATTTGTGGAAATACAGGCAGACTGAACTTTTCTCCGTAGACAAGTACTGTCTATCTTCTGAAATCTCTTGAATGTATCACTTGATTCTGTGGGGTTTTTTTCTTTGCTATCTAGTGTTTTGAGATTTCCCCAACAATTTCTCCCACCCCCTGCAGGCTTGCTGGGTGTGCAACAAAATCCCAAACGAAGTGGGTGTCCTGTCAGCAAGGAAGTTACTTAGGTTTTATTTCTGGAATGCTCTAGCGAAGGAGAACTTGAAGTTGTTTTCCCAAATGGGAATGAATTAAAAAAGAAGTATAGTAGATCTGGTAGCCATTGATGTTGCTGAGGTGATAGGAATATATTATAAAAAGTAAGATTCAGGTCTTCAGAGTATAATAGTATATCAGCTTTGTGAAGGGTTTTAAGATGCGCGGAGTACGAACCTGTAGTTTAGGCTCAGGAGTGGACACTAAGAATATTCAAAAAAATTCTGAAGAGGTATAAGCAATTTTTGGAAATGTTTTTACTGGGAACTTTTCTTAATCCAAAAAATTTAACAAGCTCTGCTTTTAACCTTCCTAGGAAATTGCAGCTCTCCCTGAGGTACTATTATAGCTGTAAGAAATAATTTATGCTCTCACATATTTTACTGTAATGCCTTGTTATTTCTTGGTTGATCCACCTGAATTTGGAACATTATCTATTAGAACAGCTGTGCTGGCTTCTTACATGGTGCGAGATGACAGCCTGATTATTTGAAAGACTATTTCTGGACTGCAAAATCTGCATAGAAAACTGCTAATCTTTACTTCAATAACTTAATTTTGGGAGCCCAGATATTTTTTCTTAAACATCGACTTACTCCGGAATTTTGATAAATCTGTGTGTCTTTCAGTGTTTGCTGCTCCATAACTTGGAGTGAGAGATCTAAATATTTCAGTTAACAAGTAATGATCTGCTTTATGTGTTCTATACTGAAGGGAAGAGGAAATTAATTCATTACCTACTCCAGTGCTCAGTTTGTGGTGCTCTAATATTTTCACTAGAAAAGTATAAGCATGACTGCTTATTTTGAAGATTGTGTGATGCCTTCCTTATTGATTATCTTTCTTGTCTTCTCAGTTTAATCCCTTTTTCCTACTTTCTTATTGGCAAATAATTTTACCTCTTCTTATAGCTAAGAATATACATCCTATGTTGTTTTGTATTTTCTTTTTCTGTGTTTGGAGAGTGCTTTCATTTATATAGTGAGTGTAGTTGTTCCCCTCCACCTTAAGTAGAGCAGGGCTGCTGGAAAGGCTATGTGAAACTGTATGGAGTAGAGGTGGTGATCTGAGTGGCTGTGTTACCTAGTACAAATTGACACAAAAAGAGTTTTTCTTAAAAAGTTCTTTGTTTTTCTTAGTATTTCTGAAACTTTCATGAGCAGTCTTTATGTAGTTTAGCAGTTATATATTAGCGTAATATGTTGAACACCAATTGCTTTGATTTCCTCTGGGCATTACAGATCAATCTGGCATTCATTTGGCATAGAAAGAATGATTTGTAATACCTTACAGGAGTACATAATCAGAAGTCAATGTCTTCTGTTACTACCCAAAGATCAAGGCAAAGCTGAATCAATAGACAATCTGTAGTATGTTTTGTTTATTACATCTTGGCACTTAAAATATTTGGCTTTATAGCCTGTTCTAGCTTATGCACTTAAATTACTTGCTGTATGAAGTTGCGAGTAACAGAAAATACATAAGGAACTTGTGGGCTAGCAGGCAACTTACATACGTTCACTGATTAAATTTATGAATGTTGTATTTAGGTTAAAATGTATAACATAGTGTTTGACCATTACTGTTGTATTTGCAGCCAAGAGGCAACAGAAAACATGGTGCATCATTTATCATCACTAGAGCAATTACAGGTAAATATGACTTGTTCTTATGTTCATGACTCATAAGAATGATGTGTGGATTGCTTGTAAAATTTACAATTTCTGCACTTTAGGGCAGCTAGTATAATGGAAATAGAGTGCAGGCTGTGTTTTCAGGAAGATGTTTTCTGATTATCAATATCGCTATGTAATTTTTGTGTCATTTTTATGAACTTTCTTGTCTCTATTAGCTTATTGGGACAAACTAATAAACCATACATCTAAGCAGTTTAGAAGCTCTGAGTTTTGCAAAATGTTGTTGAGGTTTTTTTCTCTACCAGTTTTTGCATCGCGCTGTTTGCTACTTAGATGGTTCTATACGGAAGGTTTACATTCTGATTGTATTACATTGCCATTCAACACTTGGTTTATACAGTAAACTGAATTGTATTTTCATCCAGTAGGAATTTCTCTTAGAATTTCCAGAAACGTGTAGTGATTTTTTTTTTTGATCTGCCATTTGTATTTACTCTAATATAAGAATTCAGTGGCCGAGGATAGAGGGTTTTTCCCTTAATACCTTTTGTGAGAATTTCTGAGATTCTGTGTGCAGTAAGCTGGAGAGTGGAAATTGCTAGAGATGTAATTTTTGCCTCTTTCCATTGTAGGTCCTGCATTATTTTTGCTTCGGTACATCTGGTACAGGTCGGTTTGATGAAATAATGCTTAATCTTTTTATTTGGTAATATTTTTATAGCTTTTTGATTTGATGGAACATTATTTTTAATGAGAGTAAAATTGAACACTTGTTTAGAATATTGTCCAAGCAATGCTTAGAATATTCTCTTTTCATAAGCTTAAGTTGTAACCACTTGAGTTGCAGCTGAAGCCTATCTAGAAAAGAACTGGTGTATACTAGTTTGACTTTTTGCTTTTATCAGAAGCCTAAGTAAACTTGCAGTTGGAACATCATCTTTCTCAAAACACATATTTGTCCTCCCCACTCCCAACTGAGATATTGCAAGTAAAGCTGTTTGGTTTTGTGTTTTTTTTCTTCTTAAGCCTCAATGACAGGTATGATGGCACGGCAGGACTTGCTTCCTTTGGAGTAATAATTTGGATTTTTTTTTGCTTGACAATTCAAACTATCACACAAAAAGCTTGATAACTAGTTGAGCAACACTCATGCCAGTTATAAATTTAACTTCTGATTCAAAAGGCACTTAAGTGATTGCATAAACATACACTGTTCCCAGAGAATATCAGCTCTGTGGTTATACTACTCTGTTGATGTACTTGGCAGGTTTGAAGTTATCAGTTCTCCCTTTTCAGGGGTATTCTGTTGGTTTTGAGATATACAGAAACAAGCGTTAATGTGGCTCCGTGTGAAACAATACTGTACTTGAATTCAGCAGGCAATGCTGTTTTCCCTATTGCTGGTGTTATACTTCATTTTGTGCCCCCTCCCCCCTTTTTGGGGGGTGGGGGTTGGTGGTGTTTATGGGCTCCATACCACCATATAAGTCTAGTTGTAAGGATTCAGTTGCAGACAGAATTAACTTATTTTTCTTCCTATCCCCTCCATAATCAGATTTAAAGTCTGATTTCTAACTTTTATAATTTATTGTAGTTGTTATTTTTATGTATTTAATAAAAGCATTTGGGAGGGAGCTTGGGAGGCCTCTAGTTTAAAGCCCTACTAAAAGCAGGGAGAACATTGAATTCAGTCTAGGTTCTTTAGGGCTCTGTCTGGCTAGGTCTTGAAAAGCTTAAAGGATGGAGAGCCCAAAGACTCTCTCGGCAGCCTGTTCCAGTGCCTGACTGTCTTCATGGTGAAGAATTCTCTTCCTTATGTCAGCTTGGAACCTTCTCTGTTTTAGAATCATAGAATCATTTAGGTTGGAAAGGGCCTTTAAGATCATTGAGTCCAAACGTTAACCTAACACTGCCAAGTCCACCAAAGGATTGATTGTGGCTTCTTGTGCTTTTGCCATGCACCTCAGTGGCTCCCATCTTTGTGGTAACCTGCTAGGTATCAGAGCACTGCTGTTTGGTCCTCTGAAACCTTCCCTTCTCCAGGCTAAACAAGTACAATTCCCTCAGCATCTCCTTGTCGGGCAAGTGTTCCAGTCCCCTGACCATCTTGGTGGCCCTCCAGTTTATTGGTGGTGTTCTTGTAATGGGGGGGCCCAAAACTGGCTGCTACCAGAGTATAAAGAGTGATGAGTAAAAATAATCAGTTCCCTTAATATGTGATTTTGTTCTGTTAATACAAACAAGGATGTTGTTAGCCTTCGTTGTTGGCAGGGTGCAGTGTTGATTCATGTTCAGTTCCTAAAAACTCCCAGGTGGTTGCTGGTTGCCTTAAAGCTAAGTCGCCTGGCATGTGTATCTCGGGTACTGCTTTTGTTAGGTATATGTTCTGATTTAGCCTAATGTTTTTGTTGTTTCAGCCCTGCAAAGTTTTCTCTGCCTACTGGACTGGTTCGTCTAGTTAATAAGCAGATAAACTGGCACCTAGTACTTGCAAGGTAACCAGCTTACATGTTTTCCATTTTTGACAGCAGCAAATGTATTAATGCTTCCTCTCCTCCCCTTGCCATCCCCATTGGTAACAATGCTGAGTTAATATTGTGCTAAAGTCATGTTATTCTTTTTGGTCAAGAGAAATACTGGAGGCTTTCACAGGTAGCCTTGGGTAAGTGTCCTGGTTTCAGGATGGAGCCCAGAGTCGGAAACTAAATGAACTCAATGAACATTTTATGAACATGACCCATGAACTAAAGGAATGATATCTCTGTGTGTGTATACATATATATATATATATATCTCTATCATTGTTCATATGTCTTAAAGGGATGGAAAGGTGGTGATGATTGATCAGGATCTAATTAAAGGTATGGGAACTGAGCATGACGTCAATGGTATAGAATAAGGGGTGGATACTGTCCTGGTTTCAGCTGGGATAGAGTTAACTGTCTTCCTAGTAGCTGGTACAGTGCTATGTTTTGAGTTCAGTATGCGAAGAATGTTGATAACACTGATGTCTTCAGTTGTTGCTCAGTAGTGTTTAGACTAATGTCAAGGATTTTTCAGCTTCTCATGCCCAGCCAGCGAGAAAAGCTGGAGGGGCACAAGAAGTTGGCACAGGACACAGCCAGCGCACCTGACCCAAACTGGCCAACAGGGTATTCCATACCATGGGACGTCCCATCTAGTATAGGAACGGGGAAGTGGGGGCAGGGAATCGCCGCTCGGGGACTGGCTGGGTGTCAGTCGGCGGGTGGTGAGCAATTGCACTGCGCATCATTTGTACATTCCAATCCTTTCGTTATTACTGTTGTCATTTTATTAGTGTTATCATTATCATTATTAGTTTCTTCTTTTCTGTTCTATTAAACCGTTCTTATCTCAACCCACGGGTTTTGCTTCTTTTCCCGATTTTCTCCCCCATCCCACTGGGTGGTGGGGAGTGAGTGAGCGGCTGCGTGGTGTTTAGTTGCTGGCTGGGGTTAAACCACGACAGAAAGAAAGGTCAGTCTGCTACCTAGGGGCTTCCACACCTCTTCCCTTCATTTAATGCATCTCTCACTCAGGTCTGCATGTCCTTCTAGCTTTTGAGGCAAAGTGGCTTGCAGTGCAATTGTTCTCAAACTCAAGTCCTGAATTTGATCAGTTAAAGACCTATAACTTGGCAGAATATGTAATATAAACTGCTTATTTTAAAAATTGTGGAATGTGAATGCATACCCTCAAGACTTGTCTGCTGTTGTATGTATAGAGAAGTGAGAGTTCCAAGGCCAGAACAAACTGTTCTGCAGTAATTTTAGCAGCATCAGTGAGATCACTGGCTTTTAAAAATAAGCATAAATATGTACAGAAAAATGATTCAATGACATGGACGTAGCATGGAATGGTTTAGTTTATTATGTTTTATTGTTGAATATGATCAGTGGTTCAGCAAGAGCTCTACTGCTGAGAGAGATGGTGATTCTTTGAGGGAAGTGATGATTGCTTTTGATGCACAACATGCCAGTTGCAATGGTGTATATTAGGTACAAAAACAGGAGACCTCCTCCTAAGGAGACAAAGTAACTTACTTTAGATTCTGCTGTTATAAAATTATCCATAAGCAACATCTGATTCTGATCTGCCCTGCAGCAAGATTTTAGACATTGTTTCTGTTCTCTTAGTGCTACTAGAAAAGAGTGACAGATACATTTCAGTGACATGAAGGGAATCTGATTATAGCATTGGGGTTTTTTGGTATAAAAATTGATATTTCCCAATTTGTTTTGATTATGAAAGAAGAAATTTATATCTAACCTTGCAGAAAAGCACCTAGAGCTCTGATTCACATTCTGTAAGGACTGGACTTTAAATGAACTTTCACACCTGTATTTTTCTCTTTCAGCAATGGTAAATTGTTGGCAGTTGTTCAAGACCAATGTGTAGAAATCAGGTAACTTAGTATTATCTGTTGCTTCATGACCACAGTTGTGGAGTTCTGAGAAAGTGTTTCTAGTCATTTACTAACCATATTTTTAAAGATTTTTCTGGGGTTTTTTGGAATGTTATATATTGTGAAAGTAATCTATGGAATAATCTTAAAACGTATTATCACTTAAAAAGCAGAAGCCATCTATTTCTTAGTTCTTGGCCATTCCCCATTCAAAAAAACCGACCCCCCCCCAACAACCCCCCAGTTATAAATATTATATAAGTATCTATCTGTATCTCTCTTTTTTCAAGATGTGAAAGAAAAACAATCAAGATGCTTCAAAATACTAAACCCAAATCATGGTCATTCTAACCTTTGCCTTTCTGTTCCCCCTAGAAATGCTCTCCTAATAAATGGGACAAGGAGCTAGTATTCTGCTTCTCTGTAGAGTAGCTGGCATGTATAATACTTCACCTTATTTTACAAGTAATGTGGATGGCCGTAAAGACTGATACTTTCCCTTTTTCTTCTGCTCTCTAACAACAAGTTCTCCTTTGCCAGTTCAAGAACACATTTAGCTGTAGAATGGCTCTTGATTGAGTGTGTTTACTTGCATCACAAAAATCCATTTGCTAGAAGGTCAGACCTTCTATTTATATGTAAAAGAAGCAAGTGTATGAAAATTGTTCAGTCGGAAGTGGTGTGAACACCATAAATGTCAGCTTATGGACTATAAAATAAATCTTGTGTTTCAACTGTATTAATGTAACTATATTCTTGCATTGTTTCTAAAATTGTAACCTAGAGAATACTGACTAGGTGTTTTTTTTTCTAAAGTTACATGCTGAAGTTCTGGAGTGCTGATATCCTATTTTGAACAGCATTACTACTAAATGAGGGATATTAGTTTTTATCCATTAGGAGGAGGGTTTCTAAAATACTATTGTTAGTTACTGTAGCTGCCTAAGGGTGAAGGCTACTATCTGCCTTTTTGAACAAGTAGTTAAATACATGCAGGCCTTTGAATTGTGCACTTAGAGTATTTTTATAGCGTTCTGTTTATTCTGGAAAATTGAATAGCGTTTTTTTTCCAATTTAAATCCTTATGAGTCTTTTTCTGCAGGTCTGCAAAAGATGACTTTGGATCCATAGTTGGAAAATGTCAAGGTATACAATATGGCAACCTCTACATCATTACTTAGTGTCATCATTGTTTATTATTCATGCATTGCTAAGTGGTGGTGTTGGTATACTTTAAAGATAATGTTGTAACTTCTTAAAAGCATTGGGAAGAATCAATAATTTTGCTTTGTGACTAGCTCTATTACCCTCCCTTCCCCTCTTCTTTTCATGATGATTAACATAGAAAACCTGAATCTGAAATGAAATGATAGTTAAAATTAGTGAGTTTGGGAGCAGGTGTTAGAGGTGGTGTGTGTGGGGTTTTTTTTTGTTTTTTTTGTTTTTCTTCTTCTCTGAGATAAGCCTGTAATCATGGTAGGTACCCTGCACTTTTTGACTCTTTGTTCTGTTTAAGGGATTATATTTATATTCCACTTTTTAATAAGTTACTTCCTTTTTCATAGTGCCAAAGGATCCTAACCCTCAGTGGAGGCGAGTGGCATGGAGTCGTGATTGTACGTTACTTGCTTATGCTGAAAGCACTGGAACAGTGAGAGTATTTGACCTAATGGGTAGTGAGCTTTTGGTCATTTCACCGGTAAGTGCTCTCTTAGATTAAATATGAATGTAGTAGAACTTCTTGTAAGGATAAAGGGTAATTTCTGCTCTTTGGACTTATTTTAATCATGGCTTACTTTGATGTAAACGCTTGCAGTATGAATACCATGCACAAATGTACCATAAAGTGTTTATCATATGATGGGTATATTATAGTTAAACTTAAGTCATGTGTAGCACTTGCAAAGCATATCCTTTGTGCTGTTGTATCTACTCAGAATCTTCATCTTTCTTTTTTTTAGAATTGTGGTAGATCTGCAGGTACATCAGATTGTGAAAAGTATAGAATCACCTAATTAGTAGGTGTGGAAATAATTACAATTTGTAGTAGGAGATTACAAATCTGCAGTTTATATGCAGAGTCACTTATAAATCAAGAAATATTGCTGATAGAGCAATATTTGGGAAGGCGGCTGAAGTGTATTTCCTTAATATATTGCCTTTGCAGACTTTATAGTAATAAGATTTTTTCAAAATCAAGATGAAAGGAAGTGTATTTTGTTACGGATACAAACTATGAAACTTTATTTTTTAATACATTTTTATACAATTTAGTAAATTTAACTTCCTAGTTCTTTCAGTAATGTAGACACTTTTTCTCTTTCTTTCTTTCCTTTTTTTTTTTTTTTTTTTTTTTTTTTTTTTAAATCCTGTTTCTCTCTCAATATCTGCTTGCATTTTTGGGTAAAGACAGCAAGTTTTCCAGGAGATCTGAGTTATGCTATTGCTGGATTGATATTTCTAGAATACAAAGCAAGTGCCCAATGGTCAGCTGAACTGCTTGTCATTAATTATCGTGGAGAACTGAGAAGTTATCTTGTAAGGTAAGCATAAATTGTGACTTGCTTTGAGAAGGCACAGTGAACTTCAAAGGAATTCTTTCTACTCTTTAAAGAAACTAAATCCGAAATAACGTATGTATTTTTTTTCCTCATACTTAGTGTTGGAACAAATCAAAGCTTTCAAGAAAGTCATAGTTTCAGCTTTAGCAGCCATTATGCCCATGGAATAACTACTGTCATTTATCATCCTGGTCACAAGTAAGTGTTCTGGTTGCTACCTGCCAATAATATGGAACTTATGAACAAAAGTGACAAAATAAACATGTTGGATAAAGAGAGAGGAAAAAAAATCTGTTTTAATATTGGTATTTAGTGACTAAGTAATAACAAGTCATGTATCCTTTTACCTATGAAAGAAGCTCTAGTTGGTCATCTCACTTTACTGATGGAACAATGAAAATCAGATTATGTCCTTTACTGTTTGAGTATCTTGCATAAGCAGCATCTTTTAGAATGTCAGGAATAGCTTCAAAAGGTGTTTCTGAATTTGATGGGGGTAAAGGCTGATGTATAAGTTTGGTTGGTTTTTTTTCTGTCTGGATTTGATTTCTGGACTCGTTGGCCAGCCCATTTTCCCTAGTGTTCTGACTGGAACTGCCAGGCTTTGGTATGTGGAGTTGTCTTGTGATGTGTTTTCTCTATTAGTAATGTGTTGGGTACAGATACTAGGCTTGAATGATGGACTAATTGACTGCCTGCTCTTGAACCAGATGTAGTTGGAATAAGTCCTGGTTAGCCAATTACTTTATGTTAAAAATGTGTCTACCTTTTTAATATCTACTTGTTTTATAGCAAGATAAACTCAGCAACTTACTTTTCTATTTCTCTTCAGTTGTAGGAACTAAACTTCCTTATAGACAATTTTCTTCTATTAGATTGACTAGGACTGAATTTGTCAGTGCAATATGTTATATCACTGTATTGTTTCAAATGGAAATTAGGCTTGGCTGTAGAATACCAGAAGAAACTCACTGTTTAAAAACTTATTCTCATTCTTCAATGTTAAGCAAGCTGTCCTAGCTATATTAGGAAAAAAAATGGTTATTAATGAGAAGTAGTTTTCTTCTAGCTTATTACTTTGAGAGATTAATTTTGAGTATGGTTTCTTCTTTTTACCTAGTTCATACCTAGTAATTCCACATAATTAATACTCAGTATACTAAATCTAGAGTTTTGAGGTAATAGGTGTGGATTATGGAGGTTTGGTAGCACTATCTGACCAGACAACAGAACCTACTCATTCTTTCCTTTGATCAGACCAGTGTTAATGATTCTTGACACTTGTTTCCAAAGTTATCTTTTCTGCTCCTAATATTAAGAAGTAGATTTATTATAACGATGAGTATTGCAAAGAATATTGGTTAATATTCGAAGTATGGTCAAATAATTATTCTGACAATTATAATAGATGGATGTACTTGCTTTTTATATTTGATGTGTTTCTGAGTAAATGATGTCAGAACTGTTAAACTCTTATAATGGATGAACCTGTTAACAAGACAATACATAGAAAATCAGCTGGCATAGTTGTCAACCAACTAGTATGGACATTGCTTTGTGTGCACTAATGGCAACTTCTTGCTGTAGAGGTTTAAAAGAGGAGGGGGGGGGAAAAAAGGCAAAAATTTGAAGTTTTGTTTTTCTTCTTTCCTGCCACCTCCAGGAGAAGTAGTAGCTTTGTTTTTCCTACTATTTTTATAAGATCTTAGGTTAACCTATTTTTTAAAACTTGATATTAGTGTGAAGTAAAAGAGCAGGAGGCAATGCTGGTTTTGTGCTTAGAACAGTTTATTCAGAATATTAGTAATTAAAGTTACCTTTTTATGGAAGCTTATGGTTGACTATTTTTTGGTATTTTGTTTTCTATATTCCATATTTTCTAGGGGGAGAAATGCCCTTTCCTCACACAAAAAGATGTGGTTATATCTGCTGCTGAAGTAATAAGTTTGTTTAATGTGTGTGGCATACACATTCAGGAATTGCTTGTTTTTTCCAGGAAATATTGTGACTCATTTCATGAAAATAAAAATAGTCAGGTGGAGTCCCCTGTGATCATACTATCTCCTGCTATGTGCAGCCAGTTGACTTAGTAAAGTTGAAAAATTGACACTTGAAAGAATGCACAATTGGATGGAATGGATGCAAAGCAGAAAGAACTGATGTTTTGCCCTTCATGTACACAAGTCTTTTCTGTTTTGAATTTACTCTGTGCTAGAAAACTTCTAAATTTGACATTAGGGAACTCTTAAATTCATGAGCAGAGTCTTTTGCTGAAATTGTCTTTTTATTCAAAAAAAACCCAGAAGGAGTTGAAGGGAGGCAGTTTTCTTAAATTGTGCATTAAAGAAAATTGTAGATAACATATGAACATTTCAAAGTTTTCATTTTCAATAATGTGAACTTTGATCACTTCACATAAGTTCAACTTTGTTACTTTGTGCTTTCTTGCATTTCACTTTGTTTCAGATGGTGAAGTTATACTGGTCTTGTTATACAAGTTATACAACTGCTTGTAAGCCTTGACTTACTGCACTCTATATTACTACATATTTGCTCATTAGCTATTACAGTGCAATGAAATAGCACTTAAGAACTTAATATGCTTAATTTTTTCAACTAGATGTATGATAATTGCAAAGAGGGAATGTATCTGAATCTGTAGGAAAACTTGAAAAAATAGCTTTGGGAAAAAGTCTAATAATGAGTTTCACTGCTGTTGAAAAGTGTTATATACCTTAATTTAGATGCCTAATGTTGGTATTCTCATGTGATCCAGCCTTCATTTATGATGGAATTTATGGTGCGCTTTAGTTGACAAAATGTAAATGTCTGCTTCAGTGTGAGCTCTATGTAGGCTCTAATGGAAGGTTCAACACCTGCTTATTTTGAGTATCTTAATCTGGAGCAGAATGTCTTACTTCAGGGTTATCTGCAGTTGCTACAGAAAATGTTTGATATTGGAGCCTAAAATTTGTGATGACTATAGTCGAGATAAAGGATTTTAGATTCAGCTGGAATTTGCTTGTTGTACCAAAATTGATGAGTGAGGAATTGCACAGAAGTCTCAAGTTTTTCTTGGATGCCTCAGTTGAACTTGCTGTTCTTGAGACCATTATTATACTAGTTATCTTCAGCCCAACTTTGTAGAAACCTTTGAAATAGAGTACAGTTGAGGTACTGCAAGGGCAGACATTTTTTGAGACTGGAGGAACCTCTAGAAATCATCTAATCCATTCCCCTTCACAGCAGGGGCAACTAGAGCAGGTTGCTTGGAGCCATGTCCCTGCAGTCCAAGACCTGCACATGTGTATCCTCCCTGAGGAGCGTGGTCTTTGTGAAGGCCTCTGACGTGCTGGTGTAGCTGCTCCAGTGGGTGCTGGGGACTGAGCCTGGCAGCACATCACCACAGTTGCTGAGAACGTGTACAGAGATAGTTTCAGGCCATCATTTTCTGCAAACTGCTGCACAAAATGCTGCACCTGTTGGCTGTGCTGTAGGCCTGGCACTCACATAGGTCTTTTTCTAGGACTTGTTGAAAGGGTTCCTGACCCTTACTAATCAGGAGTCAGCTGGAACAAAAGCTCAAAGCACCCTTTGATCAGGAACAGCTGGCAGACCTTGTTAAAAGCTTCTAAGAGCTTGCTAGCTAGCTCGCTCTTCCTGGCAATGGCAGGCATTGTGAAGTTCCTCAAAGAGTTCCCAGGAGCCCTCCGATGATCCCAGAAGTACTTAGAAGCTTAAGAGGGTCTAGAAACGGAGCCCAGAAACTGCTGCACAAACTGCTGCATGCTAGCTGTGCTTCGTGTAGAAAAACATACGTAAGAATAAAAATTATTTAAGATTTTGAGCACTAAAGGATGTTGCATTGATCTTGATGTCTATAACAGCATGATACACAAAACTTTCCCTTCTAGGGAGTTACTGTTAAGTGTCATATATTGAGTTAATGTTTCTTTGTGATCCATCGAGAGTGGCATAAAACTACAGCTGGTATGGTGTGATTTAAGAACCCAAGTATTTGGCTAGGCAAAGTAGTTTTTCACATGACTGGGACAAAAAGTTGTTGGCATGGTATCGTCTTCTTCAGACTGAGACTAAATTAAAAAACCACAAAAAACCCCAGGAAAAAAACCTGTCCTGTTGCTGCTTCAAGACTACCTGTCAACTTGTTATTTTGGAGTCATCTCCTGTCTAGTCCTGAAAAAATAATTGGTAAACAAGGCCGGATCTTTGCTGAGGCTCTCAGGAGTACGTTTCATTTTCTTTTGATGCCATTTGTGTTATTCATCTTAATAGTTTCTGTCCCTGCTGTTGCATTTTGCTCTCTGAAAAGCTTTTTAAAATTTTAAGTACGTGCTGCCATGATGAATTTCTCTGCAGTCCTGGGAAAAGGCTTTTTGTCTTGAGGTTGTGTGTTTTGTGTGTGTCTAAACTGATATGACATCTTCATTCCAGCTGTCACTGAGTTTCATTTACCCTAAAAAATGCTTCTGAATTATAAATATGTTGCACTGTATGTGACAGTTTTTCCAGAATTTCTTTGAAAAGATATATCTTGATGGAGTTTTTGAGAGCTTGTTCAGGCAGTTTTGGAGCTACTGCTGTCACTATTATTGACAATTCTTCTCTTGGTCTTTGTGCTACTATTTGTCTCTTAGTCACCTCTGGCACAGTGTGGTCAATTGTAATTGAGTTCTAGTCATTGCTGCTGTTGCAGCATGCCACTGAATTAAAAATTTCAATGGAAGCTGGAGTTTATGGAAGAATTTAGGTGCCTATGGATGCACAAGACTATAGATAAATTAATTTTCCAGAAGATTATGCCTGCTGTCTCTTGGCTATTAGGAATTGACAGCTGTGTTTTAGCAGTTTTGTGAAGTTCTTGTTTACTGATTTTTAATTTTATTTTTTTTTTAAAGCTTTCCTCGTGGTCAGGCTGTGAAAGAGTGTATTGGTTTTGTGTGGCAAGGTTTTGGTAGCGGGGGGGGTTACAGGGGTGGCTTCTGTAAGAAGCTGCTGGAAGCTTCCCCTGTGTTCGAGAGAGCCCATACCAGCCGGTGTTGGTGCCCAACGATCGAACATACTGCTTCTCCTGTCCTGACCACTCATCTTGACGGATGGGGCCCAAGTCATAACCTGTGTGTGAACATCTGGAGGAGTGGAAGAAGCCCATGGAATATCTATCTCTTAAAGGACAGGGGATAGTAATTAATAAGAATGTATAAATCTGTATGTTGGGTATAAAAGTGGTTTAAGTATGTAGTTTCAGTTGTAAGTGTTGGTAAGAAGGGATTTCAGTAATGAGAATTAAATACAATGGCATGGTTAGAAGATATCTGTATTAAATTATGTGGGACCTGCATGACGCAAATGGTATGGAATAAGGGGTGGAGATTGTATTGGGTCTGGCTGAGATGGAGTTAATACTCCCCATAGCAGCCCTCATAGCACTGTGCTCTGCATCAGTAGCTAGAAGGGTGTTGATAACACACCAGTGTTTTGGCTACTGCTGAGCAGTGCTGGCACAGCATCAAGGCTGTCTCTCCAACATTTTTGCCCCCCCTCAATGGCAGGCTGGGGCAGGGCGAGATCTCGGGAGGGGATGTAACCAGGACAGCTGACCTAAACTAACCAAACAGATATTCCATACCATATGACGTCAGCTCAGATATAAAAGCTAAGTAAAGGGAGACGGAAGGGGGCATTTTTGTCTTCCGGAGCAACCACTACGCGTTCTGAAGCCCTGCTTCCCAGGAAGTGGCCAGACATCGCCTGCTGATGGGAAGTAGAGAATAACATCATTTGTTTTTCTTTGCTTTCGCGCGCGACCTTGGCTTTCAGTTTATTAAACTGTCCTTATCTTGACCCACGAGCCTTTTGTTATATTTTCTCCCCCCTGTCCAGCTGAGAAGGGGGAGTGATAAGAGCGGCTTTGGTGGGCACCTGGCATCCAGCCAGGGTCAACCCACTACAAAGAGACACATGTGAAACTTGCTTTCTGTTCTAAAAACAAGTTAGGAAATTCATCACTTATGTGTAATGATTGACCTTGCCAACATCTTTCAGAGGTTTAAGATGTGATTTCATGTTCACTGATAGTAGACTGTGTGCTCAGATGTGAGTACCCCGACATGTTTATTCTTCGCTAACTAAAATGGACATAAACTGCATCATGTACAACAGGGTAGATGGTTTTAGAGCAAAATACTTATTTGAGTCATTACAGGGAATTTCATGTGGTGTGGTATGTCTCTGCTGAAGGTTCATTTGTTTGGTAGAGGTGTGTGCTGCAAGATACTTAAACTTGTTACTTCCTTGTTTTTAAGTGAAGTTCCTCAGAAGAACTATGCAGCGTGTCTAAAAGATGGCTTTTGTACGAGTTGAGGGCAGCTCTTAGGTTCTTTGATCAGTAACAGTGTGTCAAGCTTCTCCAATAGAACAATTGTAGGCAGAGGAAAGTTGCAGAATGGAAATGTCAGGGAGAAGGAGAATAAAAAATATGCAGAGGGGAAGCAAACAAATGGATTATTAAGTATATGACATTTAATCTGTGAAATTTTTCTCTTCCCAAGTGCACTTTTCCCCAGTATCGGCAGAAAATTTGATACTAAAATATTTTGTGTAGTTCTGAGAACTGTTTATTGGTGGCTGTACCTCATGTGTTATTGTTTTCTATGTTCCTGAAGGATCGATGTTCTTCCTTCCAAGCCTTCCTCAGTTAAAGTCACTTTCTTCATGAAAGAATAACAAACTGTTCAAGTAGTTTCTAGTATTTGTTGATGTCCCAAAGTTGAATGAAATTAAACTTGCTATGTTGTCCTGCTTATTGCTTTTGATTTCCTCAGTTGCTTGAGTATGGAATTGCTTAAATATTCTGGTTTTCAATGTCTGCCTTCCATTATTGTTATTTTTAACCAACCACTGTAGTCTTTAAGAGTCCTGGTACCAGAGGCATCCTCAGATCGAGCTCATGCTTAGTATGACTTCCAAAACAAAGTACTCTTACTAGTATTTTGGGTTAAAGTGGTGTCTTGGTAAGTTCCTCTGAGTTCGTATCCAAATATTTACTTGAAAATTGTCTGACAAATTGATCAAAATGAACAACCGCTATCAAAACCAAACAGTTGGTGTTGATTGGAAACTGTTAAAGTGTAAAGCGACTTGGGTTCATTTGAGATGTAAAGTTTGTTGCATAAAAGGCTTAATGCAGTCTTATATTACTAGCTTGTTCAGAAAAGAGGTATGCACTGTAGGCGTTCTTTGATATTTTAACACTGGGATTGCTGTGCCTACTGAGCAACAGTGGTATTCTTTAACAAGTAGTATTTATGGTGAAGTTTCTTCTGCAATCCATATAATGCTGAAGTACAGTCCTCCTTTGCTGCTGTGTTTGTGTTGGTGTTCTCTCACTGGTTGTCTAACACCATGCTTTGCTAATTGTTGTCATCTTCATAAGCCAGTTGCTTTGCTAAGTGTCTACAGAAAGCTATGATAGGTGAATTTTATGTCTGCTTTTTTTTCCTATGTTATTGCTACCAAAAAATGTATGCTAATTACTCAAGAAGCACATTTGCTTCCACATGCTATTCATGTTACCAGTTTTAAGGAGTCTGAAATACAATCTGGGCTACTCATGGTAGATTTCCTTGGCTCTGATAGGAATCCATCTGTTCCATAAATGATGACATGGTTTCTTCTTTGTATACTACAGCAAGAACCCACTGCATCATGGATGCTTAGCCAGAAGCTTTATATATTCTAAAGTTAAACAGCACCTCCTTAAGGGAGAAGTAATTACACTTAGCTGTGCTATGCTTTACTTTCTGATTGTAAGAACAATGCAAAATTACCCATTTTCCTGTTAATTATGACGATGGTAGACTGAGACTCTCCTATTGCTGTTTTTGAGGAAAACGGTGAAAGTGAGTTCTGTTTTGCTGTGTTAGGCAACTTTTTACATCACAAAATAACTAAAACTCTTAAGAACCTTAACTGACTGTAAGCATCCATGGTATAAGTCATCTTGCTGTACGTTTGTGAATAGCATGATACCTAGGAATGTTTAAGTTTTACTGACTTCTTAAAGAGGATTAAAGGTGGAAAGAAATATTTTTTCTTCATTTTTCTAATTTTTTTTTTCTTTCAGTTGCCTTTTGCAGGAAATCTTGTGAAGTTCACTTGAATCACAGCTGAGAGCTAGCTATATGAGTGTCAGCCGCTAGGTGGTAGAGCATTTCAATAGTAATGCAGACTCTGAAAATTGATAAAGGAGTGTTCTCAGGGCTGAACTTCTGGCTTTTCCAATCTGTGCCTTTTTTTGCAGATGCTTTACTTTTTGATGAGTTGTTCACTAAAGTGATGCTTCCAAACGAACTTTAACATCTGTTCTCAAAGTTTTCATAAAAGTAATCATCAGTTCAAGTTAAAACTGCTTGTTAGTAAGGTGAAAGGGCTTCAAGGGAAAATGTTTTGATACATTTTAGTGGTAATCAGCAGTAATTGTAGGAGTTCCCTCAAAATTTTTAAAATATCATCTCCTATGTGTAACAAAATTATTGCATGCACACTTATAATTGACAGAGTGGGTTTAGAAACCAAAACTGAAAAACCTTGACACATTTGGTTCCTCAATAAAAGAGAAGTAGCTTTTGTACCACATCTAAATAAATGGAAACTTAATGCTTAAACAGAATGACCAGAACTTTTCATAAGCCTAAGCTGTAATTGTTATCATTCTTTGAGGGTAGGGGAGAAACTCAAATTTGTAGCCAAACATTTTATTTTAAATGTTGGGAATTATGCCTTATTTGGAAAGCTAGAGATGAGAATGGATAGGGCTAAATGCCACAAATAACAAGTATTACTCAAGGAGTATTTAAGTCTGTTTAAACTTCAGGGTATTTATTTACTGATAAAGCTTATTGGGGCTGTTAGGTATGTTAGTATACTTAGTCTTTTTGTACTGCAAGCAAACTGCTATAGTTCTGACTTAAGATAGTTAAAAAAAAAATTGTGGCAGTATATGAAATCATAATATGCCTTTACATATTTTACAGACTTCTCCTTGTAGGAGGCTGTGAAACAGATGAAGATGGAGTATCTAAAGCAACTGGTTGTGGGATATCTGCTTGGAGAATTCTGTCAGGCGCTCCCCATTATAAACAGGTCACTAGTTACGAAGATGACATTAGAACGGTAAGTATGTTTCCTCATTTTACTGGATGAATATTGTCACTGGTAGAATTATCTAACTGGAAGTTCAATATGAGTCTCTTTTTGAAAGAGGAAATTTAATGCAGTGTTTTGCTATTTTGTAACCTATGATGTGAACTTCTAATAAGTTATCTCTTTCCCCCCCAGCATCTGTCTATTTTTGCTTTTGCTGTAGTATGATTTGAACTTTGAAGTTCTTAATTATCACTTGTGGTTTAAAAAAAAAAAACCAAAAAACAAACAACCCAAACCAACAAGAAACAATAACAAGAAAAAACTGTAGTGTGGAAATACACTAACTCCTTAGTTGTTTACTGGGATACGTTACCTGTCTTTGTTGGATACTTCGTAATAAAAGGCAGTACACCTGAAATGTTTCAGTTTAAGTCTGATTCTTGATTTCTTTTGCTTCTCGTAGAAGTAAATGTTGTAAGTTGGTAACAACTACAGTTTGGATACATGGAAATCAATTTACGGTATATAAGGATGAATTCCAGTATTTGCTCTTACGTAGGTATTTCTTAGTATTAAAAGTGAGCTGTTACTTTCATTGCAAACGGGTGGTGCTTTTCTGTGGCATGATACATACCTAACAAAATGGGCAAAGTTATACGAACTGCATTTTATTATCCTTGTGTTATTTTAAAGTAGACAGTCTTATGGAAGTTTAAAGAGTCCTGCAAAGTTGTTGTAGTACTTTAGATAGGACTTACGTTTTGGTGCATAAAACAATGTATGAGTTTGTCTTTCATTGTATGATGTGTTTCTCTTCTTACAGGCACAGAGAAGAGGATTATTAAGGATTATGAATTTAAGATTTTATAGCAGGCGGGGAACAGAACAGGTATTAAAGTCTAGGTCTACCTCAAATTTATTTCACTAACAATTGTTCATTAATGACTGCCTGAGAGACTGATTGAAAGTAGTTTTTTAATTTATGCAACTTAAGAATTAACACTTCTATAAAACTTGTCAGAAATAATAAGCATTTAGGATCAAATGGAGTAGCTTGCCATTTATTTGGCTTTTTTAAAAAACCAACTAGTTTATCTGCTGAAGCTTGAATCTTGGTTTTTCAGCATACTGACAGGAACAGGTCTAGCGATGTAGAGTTCAATATTAAATGTAAACTCTTACTCAAAAAAGAAGGTGTAAAAAGACACTTAGTTATTCTTTTAATGAATGTAATGATCATAGTATGTTAGGTGTGTTTTATATTCTGCAAGAAGAGAGTAGATTGTGACAATGTTTCTCAAATATATGCCTGAGAGCACAATAAGAAAACAAAACCCAGCCTTCTGCACTACCCCACTCCCACTAGAAAACAAACAAAAACCCCCTCATCTTACAGCTCAAAATTTTCATACAATGTGGGGAATTAAAAATGAGTGGATTCAGACTAATCATTCATGGCTTAAATAGGGGGGACACAAAGACTTGATTTTTACAGTCTGTTACGAGATACTATGGAAACATTTTGCTAAGTAGCTTCAAAGGTTTATTACGGGTCAAACTTCTACTACCAGGACACATGCGAACTTAAAACGGCTGATCAGAATCAACTTGTTCTTTACAAACTTGTACTCTCCCCTGAATGAGTGTTAAATCTTGAGTGTCATGCTGAGGTATAGGTGTGTGCTTTCTGTATTTTTAAGGCTTTACACACAGTGCTTGTGGCTTTCTTCTACATGACTTAGGAGCTACCCATGCAGTACTGCACCCCCTTCTCCTATGTCTTGTCTACTAGCTGTGTGTAGCCTTTGTTTGATTCCTTTATTCATGCCCTTTCCCTCCTCGTAAAAAAAATTTGTTTTCTCTTCTTTTGCTTTATAAGGAAAGAACAGTAAGGAATCTGTCTACCACCCTCACTGTGTCCTCCTGAGAGGAAAAATGGCTGGTCTGAAGTTATATGGACTTTGGAAATGACCTTAATAGATTTTTGGGATGTTTAGGTGACTGGTTAAAAGAAGAAATTGCATGCTTGATTGGAAGGGGAAAACAAATCTTCCTGAATCTCTCTCAAGGGTGGAATGGGGAGAGATTTTATTTCCTTCACTGAAAATATAAAAGAGAAGGCTGAAGTAAACTTTTTTTACTGGAAGGCTAGTACTGAGTGTAGCTGTATTAAACTTCAACTTCATTGCACTTGACAGTACTAAATTTACAAAGAAAAGCAGAGATTGTTATTCATCCTTGAATGTTTAATCTGATTTCAGAGATTATGGTTTAAATATGTGAGGTATAGTTTATATTCTTAGTGGGAAATAAGCAACAGTGTTAAGGTATGACAGGCACAGCAGCTAGAGGACTTGCATACTAGAACTAGCTATATAGGGATTTCATTCTTAGTGTTGCTAACTTAAATGACACTTAAAAATGTGAAGTGCTGACCTGCTGAGGTTTTCAGTATCTTGTTCTGCAGTTCCCTGAAGTTGACAAGCTGTTTACTGAGGCAGCATTGTCTGCTTTGCCAAAGCACTGATTAATCTCTATACATAACAATGCTCAGGTGGTAAATTTGAATGTGTTAATGGCCACCCAACATCCCAATTTAACAGCAAGAGAATTATTACTGACTACTGAGTAAATGTTTAACTCTTTTTAAGATCTGTGATGTATACCACTGATAAGTTATCTGAGTGGGTTATATATTTTAGCTATGCATTCTAAGTCCTTTAACAGTCTTTTGTTCTTTGTCCTCTGTGCATGCAAATTGATTTGTAAAGAGAGAATTGCTATTAGTAGGCATGTACAATTCTTTGGCAAACTACAGTAGCGATTGCAGTACGCTATCTGCTTAAGAAAATAATCAGAGAATACTTATGAAATTTTTCTAATATAAATAATTCTTAATTGGTTTTAAAAAAACTTAATAATGCTCTCTTTTTTTCAATTAAAAAACACATTTCAGGCTTGGATTTAAGCAGTGCTCTCAATAGCTGCAAACCACTGTACAGCAGTGAGCAGATGACTTGATCGTCATTGCTTCTGCGGCATAGCTAGAACTTTAAACAACCTAAGAAATAAAATAAAAATAATAAAAAAAACCCCAAACCTAAACAAACACACCCTAAAAGAATATTGTTATCTTCAAATGATGCCTACCACTAATGTGCTGTAGAAATGCCATTAAAACTTCTCAATTGTATGGACGTCTAGTAACGTTTCTGTACTTTATTTATGTTGGCGTATTTTCCAAGAGGGGAGGCACTGGCTTAAAAATTGATTAGCTGCAGACTTGACAGTTCTAATTTATTAGGAAGTTTTTAAAAACAAACTGCACTAACACAATGGGATTTTATAAACAATATAATTTTGGAGAACCTACATCCTGCTGTCTTTCAGTGAAGACTAGACTCTCTGAGAACCTAAAGATCTTTCTGAAAACATAGAAGTTGTGTTGGGGGTGGGGGGAATAAATATAAATTGTATTTTCAGAAATTGTTATGCATTGCCAGTAGCACTAAGTTTGACTTTAAAAATTGAGCGTATATTTACAGGCTCCTGTCTTGGGGAAATAGCGTATAGATCCAGTTGTAATTGTGTTGGACTTCATGAAACCTTAAGGAAATATTTTGTTAGAAGTATGTTTTGCCTCTTAAGATATCCAGATCTGAAGGAAAACTTAATCCAGGAGAATTTTTGTAGCCTTGAGGAAGTTTACTTACAGATGTTACATTATTTTACCTGTATGGACTTAATCTGATGTTAGGTATATTGCTGCTTAGTCTATTGTTACCCAAGAGATTCTTAAATTCTGATTCAGTGTCCTGAAATGAACACTGTACTCCTCCAATATCTCTTCATCTGTGTATCTCTTGTATCCCACCCCCCACTCCCCCTATATATATATATATATATTTTTTTTTTTTTAATTGTAGTAACACCCACCCAAAAGTTTGCTCCCAGGGAAAAAGATCTGTACTGAGCTGTGTTTTGGTAACATTCTTCCTTGGGTGGACCTGAGAGGCAGGACAGTAGAAAACTGAGGCTGCTGAATGTTTTCTCTGAACAGAGAACAACCTGCAGTTTTTCCTTCAAGTAGCTCTGCATTGCTGTCTGCGGCGCTCCCCTAAGAATGCCACACTGTCAGATTTTATTTGCTGTATAGCAATGTGATAGAGAAGTTCACATTCCTAAAGATTTCTTAGTGTTATGGTAGTGTTCTTCCTTTATACAGGTTGTTTTTACCCTTCCATGACATAATTGATATTTTACCTTATTCTGACTTATAGCATAGGGTTGGTTGTGTTTGTTTTTGTTTGGTTTTTTTGTTTTTTGGTTTTTGTTTAATTTAAAGCATGTTAAATTTTCAGGATGGAAGATTGTACAATTTTTTTTTTCCTAAAATAGAAAAAATAGTTTGGGGTGAGATTTTTTGGGGTATTCCTTGAGGTGTATGTGTTTTGTTGTTGTTGCTGTTTGCTTGTTTGGTTTTTTTTTTTTTTTTTTTACTTTGCTGACAATGTTTGGCAGGATGGAGTTTTCAAGATGAATCTTTCTCCTGATGGAGCTCTTCTGGCAGCTGTTCATTTCTCAGGAAAACTGACGATCTGGTCTATTCCATCTCTCAGACAACAAGGAGAATGGGACCAAACTGATCAGGTAAGAAGGATGTAGAAGTTTAGAAACTTGCAGTATCTATCTTAATCCTCTGGAGATGTGTTGTCCTAAGAGATGAGAGTAGTTCAGATAACTGTGCTTTAGCTACATACTATCTTTTCAGTCAACTCCATCTTTTTCAAGAGCCCTATGTTTACTTTTACAATAATCTTTAAGAAAAAAACCCCCAGTTTTGTTGCAGTGAATTTTTCATGAGGCATTTTTGTGCCAAGTGGGTAACACTGGTACAGGTAGACTGAAAGGCTATTTTAAAATGCGGAATCATAGCATGGTTTGGGTTGGAAGGGACCTTAAAGGTCATCTAGTTCCAAACCCCCTGCCATGGGCAGGGATACCTTCCACTAGAGCAGGCTGCTCAAAGCTTCATCCAACCTGGCCTTGAACACTTCCAGGGATGGGGCATCCACAACCTCTCTGGGCAACCTGTTCCAGTGCCTCACCACCCTCACAGTGAAGAACATCTTCCTTACATCTAATCTAAATCTATGCTCTTTCAGTTTAAAACCATTACCCCTCATCCTATCACTACACTCCGTTAAAGAGTCCCTCCCCATCTGTCTTGTAGGCCCCCTTTAAGTACTGAAAGGCTGCTATAAGGTCTTCCTGGAGCCTTCTCTTCTCCAGGCTGAACAACCCCAACTCTCTCATGCTTTTCTCACAGGAGAGGTGTTCCATCCCTTTCACCATTTTCATTGCCTTCCTCTGGACCCACTCCAACAGGTCCCTGTCTTTCCTGTGCTGAGGACCCCAGAGCTGAACGCAGTACTGCAGGTGGGGTCTCACCAGAGCAGAGCAGAGGGGCAGAATCACCTCCCTCGACCTGCTGATCAGGCTTCTTTTGATGCAGCCCAGGATACGGTTGGCTTTCTGGCTGTGAGCGCACGTTGTCGAGTCATGTTGAGCTTCTCATCAACAAACACCCCAAGTCCTTCTCTGCAGGGCTGCTCTCAATCCATTCTCTGCCCAGCCTGTATTTGTGCTTGGGATTGCCCCGACCCAGGTGCAGGACCTTGCACTTGGCCCTGTTGAACTTCATGTGGAGTTCAACACGGGTAACTTTGCATGGTTGAAACCAAATTCTGCTGGACATCTAATGTGTTTATCTATTTCTGCCTCAAAACTTAACTTACTTTCTGCTAGATAATGCTCCAGAATAGTTTGTTCATCAGATTGGTATTAGTAAGTCACATGCTTTCTACAGGAATTGTTTGCAAAACTAAGTAGGGGAACTTAAGTTAGGAATTGCCCAGACACTGGCAAACTTATGTGACCAGTGTGAATTTAAACACTGGGAGTTGAAAACTAATTAGTTTTCAAAGAAAACTAATCAGTTTTCAAAGAAAACTAATCCACTTTCTGGGTAAAGATAACACTTTATTTTAATGAGGAAAATGTATCTGCATTTTAAGAAGTGACAAATCTGAAATGATGCGCAGTAGTATGTGAAGTATTCTGGTTTCACTTGCATTAATTTCTTGACTAATGGATATGTAAAAGCTTATCACTTGAAGTACTGTCTCTTATGTTCTAAACCTACAAGACATGAAGCGACATCAAGTCCAAACAGGGTAACCAGTCAAACAGGATTTTTGATCACTAGACATACATGGCACAAATTACCACCAATATTTCCTACACAGTATTCATCTTGGATGGCTTTATTGTACATAAGTGTGTTTCTTACTAGAAAATTACTGTAGAATGGAACATGTGCTACTTAGTTGTAAACAGTTGTGTTTTAGTGCATATGCTGATTAATAAATCCACGTTATCTTGTCATTAAACATTTGCAGTTTCTGATTCTTCTCTAATTTCCTTTTGCAGGGTAAATCTTTGCACAGTGTATTGACTCCTTTAGACATTCCAGTACAAAAATATTTCCTCCATTTTTTTGTAGACTGTTTTAAATTCTTCAAGTTTTATGCATTCATATGAAACACAGACAGCTTTTCCCCACACTATGTTGAATTTCTCTGCAGTCTATGCATTGCACAGTAGGTACTGTAAGGTCCACAACAAAACACTTGCTTGACATTACATATAGGCACAGGCTTCTATAACAAGGAAGAGGACAATATGAAGATGTCTGCCTTTGGATATAATGATGACTATAAGGTTAAATGAACATTTTCAAGAAAAATGACAAAAAAAGATAGGCCAAAACCTTTGACTATAGGGAAGACTTAAGTTAGTGAACACTTGTAGACATAATGGTATGTTGCCATCCTGAACACCATTGGTGCGCTGTTACCTTTTTGCTCTGACTGCAAGAGCAAGACTACTGACTTGGAAACATGGCTGCGGTGTTGTGTAGCTTAAGTTTTGGTTCTTATAGGTAAGCAATCAGATCTGGTTAGGCTGTATTGACTGTGAAACTGTTCTGGGTCTGGCTGGAATGGGGTTTGTTTTCTTCACAGCAGCCTGTATGGTGCTAGGTTTTGGATTTGTGACCAAAACAGTGTTGTTAACACACCAGTGTTTTAGCTGTTGTTCAGTAGTGCTTACACAGCTTCAAGGCCTTCTCTGTTTCTCACTGTTGTCCCCCAATGAGTCGTTTGGAGGTGTTCAACAACCTGGGAGGAGACACAGCATGGACTGGCAGAAGGGATATTCCAGATCATATAAGGACATGATCAGCAATAAAAACAGAGCAGGGGGAGGTTTTCAGTAGTTAGCCATGGCTCAGAGGCTGGGTGGGCATCAGTGTACTTGTGGGAGATGATGAATGACTGCCTTTGCATCACTTGGTTTTTGGTTTTTTTTTTTTTTTTTTCTGGCTTTCCTTTGCTTATTAAACTGTCTTTGTCTTGACCCGTGACTGTTCTTGTTTTTGCTCACCCTACACTGTCCCACTGGAGAGGGGAGTGAGCAGGTGGCTGTGTGGTGCTTAGCTGCTGGCTGGCGTCAACCTACCCCACCCCAGAAATGTAGTTCCAAGCTTACTTAGGAAAGTACTTTTAAAAAACAAACAAACAAAAATTCTGCTCCAATGTTGGCAAAAGCATTGTGTGTGTGTATGTATGCATATCTATCTATCTATATCTATTTTTAAGGTACACCTCAGATTTTTGTGAGAATACAGATTTTGCTCAAGGATCCTTACAGTGAATTGTTGTATTTTTTTCTTTGTTTTTAACTATAATGAATATGTTTTCTGAAGCAGTTTTCAGGACTTTATCATTTGGTGAAGGTGATGTAAAGGAGTGTCCTGGTTTTGGCTGGGGTAGAGTTAATTTTCTTTCTACTAGCTGGTATAGTGTTATGTCTCAGATTTAGTATGAGAAGAACTTTGATAACACACTGATGTTTTCAGTTGTTGCTAAGTAGTGTTTAGTCTAAAGTCCAGGATTTTTCAGCTTCTGATGCCCAGCCAGCAAGAAGGCTGGAGGGGCACAAGAAGTTGGGAGGGGACACAGCCAGGGCAGCTGACCCAAACTGGCCAAAGGCGTATTCCATACCATGTGATGTCATGCCCAGTATATAAACTAGGGGGAGTGGGGCTGTGAGGGGTTGCTGCTCGGGAACTAACTGGGCATCAGTGGGCAAGTGGTGAGCAATTGCATTGTGCATCACTTGCTTTGTATAGTCCAGTCCTTTTATTATTATTATTGTAATTTTTAATTGTTATTATTGTCACTATTAGTTTCTTCCTTTCTATTCTATTAAACTGTTATCTCAACCCGTGAGTTTTACTTTTTTTTTTTTTTTCTTTCTTTCTTTCCCGATTCTCTCCCCCATCCCACTGGATGGGGGGGAAGTGAATGAGCAGCTGTGTGGTGCTTAGTTGCTGGCTGGGGTTAAACCATGACAAGGAGTATTTGGTTTTTGGCTGTTTTCAGAATGATTTTTACAGCTGAATCTAGTGTCCAAATATAATGGATATTTTCATAATGTGCGTGATTCCTACTTAATTGTTACCCAAACATATTTGTTAAATTAACTTTAATTGGCCTCACGTTTACTTTTAATTAGTACACTGTTCTCTTTCTACTGAAAAATTAAGTCTGAAAATCATTTTCTGCTTGACCCAAACCTGCTTCGTTTGTCTGAGCTGTATAATCAACCTGTACTTCTGCTGCATTGCAGTTAGGGGCAGGATTATTGTCATCTATATTTGTCTAGTTCCTATGTATTCTGATATTACTAAATAAAGTTTAAAAAAACCCAATGCAGCAACAGCTTACTAATTCTAAACGTTGTATTGCATCATTAAATACTGCTGCTTCTCTTGCTGCACTAGTCTTGGAAGGGGCTTTATAATTATGAAAATAACCAGAGTAAATACTTAACAGCACTGTACTAGGCTAGTACTCAGGAACACTACACAGAGCAAACAGGAGGACTGTTTTGGAGATTTTTCTTTTATATGCTTGCAGTCCTATTTATAGACATCAAAAGCAAACACTTGGTGGGCTTCTGATTGCTAGAGAGCCTTTATTTCAGAAATCTTTAGGGTATGATTACTGTTTAATGCTGACTAGGCCAGGTCTGATGGTACTCTTCTAATAGGGTGTTTTAGGAATCCAGAAGTCTATTTTGCTATGTTTGGGGTTTTTTTTTATAATTTAACTGTCTGGAGGAAAGTACAATGTCACTACAGCAGCTGTATGTTTTACGTTCAGGAAAAGTGTGAATTTATGGAGAGCTTTTTCATTGAAAAGTGAGTGGATCAGCAATAGAATAAAAAAAACAGATCGTCTGTGTTACAAAGATTTACTTATATATAATCCTCTTTTTGTCTCGCACTTTTTTTGTTTTTAGCCTGGTTATGATGAGATCAACCCAGACTGGAGACTCTCTAGTGAAAAAAGAAAGAAAATAAAAGGTGTGTGGTACAGTTAAATCATTATTTTATACCATTGTGTAGTTAAAAATATTTATACCAATATACAAAGATCTGAAATGGCTTAATTAAATCTCAATTAGAACAGTTGCCAAAATTATATGTATGATTTGAATTTGCAGCATGGCATAGCTAAATGAGTGTCACAATAATTTTTCTTTAAAATCCTCTTAGGAATACTTTTGTAGCCATAACCATAAATAAAATGATATTTCAGCGCAGGACTTAATTTATTATTAATCATGTGATTATGAGTGTAGAATGCTGAACATTCAGCAGACGTCTCAGCTTGTATCAGAAGCCACTACATCATAATATTGTAGGTGACACATTATTAGTTGACGGGTTAAAACCTAAACTTACCTCTACCTTTTGTTTCTATGAATGTCTAATAAATTAGTCTTGAAAGCTAATGTAATTTAAAGATATTAGTTTAAAATTCTAAACCAAAAGGGCTTTGTTGCCTCCAACTGGTTTTGCCTCATGTCAGTCTCTTTATTCTTTTCCCAAAATCCAGGCTACCATGTGCAGCCATTTATCACCTGGTTATTGCATGGCTCTTCCAAGAGTGCAGAGATCAATAGCTATTCCATGATCCATTCACTACTGCTTGTATACATCTATATTATTAAAAGATCCCTGTTCTTGTACTGTTTTTCTTGGTGATTCTGTCTTTGGGTTAACTCATTTGACCTTCATGGCTAGGCTGCTGACTAAGCACTGAAGTGGTAGAAAAGTGGTAAGCTGATCTGTTTCTCAGTGCTGTTTGGGGAAAGATCATTTTCATTGGAGAGGT
This sequence comes from Harpia harpyja, assembly GCF_026419915.1. NCBI lineage: Eukaryota > Metazoa > Chordata > Aves > Accipitriformes > Accipitridae > Harpia > Harpia harpyja. Next base: position 13,873,458 of record NC_068954.1, read on the forward strand.
GGGAAATGATACTGTAGTGAACAAGTGAGCTAAGTCTCTGCTGAACATTTTGTCCCAACATCCAGTTACCATAATCAAAGCAGTCTTAGAAATGACACAGCTTCCGTCCTCAGTTATGGTGACTTCTGTTTGTTTGCGTTGTTAGTTAATCTTCTTAACAACCTCATCTTGTAGGCTGTTTCAGGAGCCTTGTTCATAGTTGTCACTTGTCCTCAAAAGCAGTGTAACCTTGATTTTCGTCAGTATTATGTTTGTTGCCAGGGAGACTTGGTCAAGGATGGCCTGGGAAGTATTGAAGCAGATCTTTATCAAATATCTAAAATTTGTCATATTTTGTGCAAGTAAATCAGTTTACTGTGAATTCTTTTTCCAAATAATATTAAAAAATAATTACATTTGCAATTAAGTGATTTTTTTTTTCCTCCTCAACAGCTTTATTTAATGCAGTACTGATTTAGTAAAATGCAATTGATCTAAACTACAAACTTAGTGAACCAAGGATGCATATACAATAATAAAAGTTTGTTAAATTAGGCCATCAAATGAAATCTTTTAGTAATTGAAGCTACTTCTGTTCTTATCTGGTGTTTGTTTTTCATTGTATGGTGCATTCTTATTTATTTATTTTAGATAAAGAATCCTATTACCCATTGATAGATGTAAATTGGTGGGCAGATAATTCTGTCATCCTGGCTCGCTGCTCTGGTGCATTGACTGTGTCATCAGTCAAGACATTAAGAAATTTGCTGGGAAAGTCATGTGAATGGTTTGAGAGTTATCCTCAGGTCACTTCAGCTCACAATGGAGGATTTCTAAGTCTGGAGGTGAGGAAGGTGCACAAGCAGATACCTTTTTGGAAAGCTTTGCTTTTGTATATGTAATCCTAAGGGTAGTGTGTGTGGTGTGGTTAAAAAATAAATATATTATTATCATTACTAATAGAAAAAGTGATTCTGTTTCCTTATCTCTAGGTAGGTATTGCAGGGAAAATCTGAACTTGCTGCAACTTAACTGTCTTAATAAAAACTTGTCAAAACTTGTGGAGAGTAGTAGCAGAACTCCTAGAAGGCTCAGTCTGAATGAGAGGAAATCTTGCTGCAGGAAACAGTTCATGTCAGTTTTCACTGCTTTGTTTGTTAGTGCATTTGAAGAATACTGCCAGCATCCCTCTCCCGTTTTGAAACAGATGCCTCTTACAGAGGGAGTGTATTTAAAAGAAATGAGGAACACATTTAAATTAAGACAAAGCCATGTAAGCAATCTATTTTTTTGTTCATCATTAGTAGGATTCCAGGAAGGAGTATAACATAATGAAGTTAACCAGGAATTTTCTCTGAAACTAAGAAAATTACTCTTTCCTAAGGTTTACACTGAAATAGGTCTTAAACATCTTAAACAACAGTTTAAAATAATATTTATCAGAATATCTCAATACGTACCAAAGCTTGCATGTATGTTTTTGGCAAGTTTTATTATTCTGGAAATAAGATACAGCTAGTGACTGGCATATTAACAGCCTAAGGATGTAGTCTGAGATTACATTTGCATTGAACAGAAAACCTTGCTTTGCAAAGCTTAAGAGTTGAAAACATTGCTGTATGCTGCAGTAAGCTATAGTGTACAAAGTGTACAAAGATGTCTCCATAGTTCTGTCCTGCCTGGGGTGGTGTAGCATGTTTAGTGTAATAGCAGGTTACTATTAAGAAGCCTTCACTCTTGCTTCAGTATTTAAGGGATGAAGCCTCAGATCTAGGAGACAGATGCAGTCAGGGTTTGTGGGGCATGTTAAGCAAGCTGAGAAATAAAAGGTTTAAAGGAGAAGGGGAAGAAGGATGTTGATTCTGAAATTTGAAGTACTGGAAGTGGAGATGTACTCAATTCTTACCAGACTAGTTGAGGTGTACTAGGTGGATGTTTCATATTCGTATTTTCTGTGCAGTGTGAGATAAAACTTGTTCCAAAAAGATCACGCTTGGAGAGCAGGCCTGGTGATGAAGATGAGGGAGAAGATGACTCTGACTCAGATGATGAAACTTCTGCTAAGGACAGATACTTTAGCTACCTAAAGCAAGGCCTATACTTTGTGACAGAAATGGAACGATTTGCTCCTCCACGGAAACGTCCACGTACTATTACAAAGAATTTCCGCCTTGTCAGTTTGAGATCCACGACTCCGGAGGAACTGTACCAGAGAAAAGTAAGTATAGAAGGAAAGGTCATATCTCTCTTAATCAGCTTTATTTAGAAAGAACTTTTTATTTTTCTGTTAATTCTTGCTATATTAACAGAAGGATTTAGACACGTATTTCTAAGGGTCTCTTAGCTGAGAGTGTACTGTGTTACCTAATCAAAGGGATCACTGTTTAAAACTAGCATTATTATAAAGTCAAATGAGATGGTGTTTGAAGGTTACTGAGGAGACACTGCGCATCATTAGCTTGGCCAGACTTGGAAGTGTACTCATGAGTGTTTACAAATAATGAAGGACCTGGCAAATATATTGACTGAAATTAGTTTGGCTTGTTATTGGCCAGGGAATGGGTTAACTTATACTTTGATGTGAATGTAGTTTACTTGAGTGTTTTTTCAGGCATAAATACAAATTAGGCCTGTGATTCACTCTTACTGAACAGATATTTCTTCATTTTTAAGACTACTTTATGCAGTATTTTGTCTAGCTGTTTCAGTTGTTCTGATGGTAAACCAGCCTATAGCTGTTAGTTTCCATGGAGTGCTGATGTCATACTGGTTACCTAAATAACTTCCTTTTTCTTGAGGAAAAATCTCTCATTTTCTAGAGGTGTCCATAAGGTCTGAGTCTTACTCATCTGTATCTTGAGCCATTCTCTTTCCTACGTGCTTAAGCATACCCACAGTAATTATGCCTCTACCTGTTTCAACACACAGAATTAATAATTGATCATTTAATATGGAAATCAGATGACTTTCATTTTCATGTGTTTGCTTTTTAGATTGATAATGAAGAATATGGGGAAGCTTTGTCTTTGGCTCAAGCATACGGCCTTGACTCTGATCTTGTATATCAAAGACAGTGGAGGAAGTCGGCCGTTAATGTTGCTTCAATTCAAGACTACTTGGTGGGTTTGTTTTTTTGTGACTTTTAGGCTTATCAGAATGGCTGCGTTACCTTTACAGAAATTGAGTTCTTAATTGTGTTCTAATTTATGCAACATAAATTGGTGGCAAATTGGAGAACTGTCCTGCAAATTCCATTTCATGTCATGTGGAAGAGAGTGATCTTGTTAATTTAACTGAAGGCCTGATCTGGAGACCTTGGAAGTTAATGTAAATATTTCAAGTATCTTGTAATTTCTGTTAATAGCAGCTTGCTCTGATGTAATCTCTCTCCACATGCGGTAGTAGATTGTTGCCTGGCATATTAATAATAATTGGAAATACAAAGCATTTAACTAGTGTCCAAGTATTTTAGAAAATTAAATGGGAAGGTGAGGTTGGTATCGGTAGCTGTATAGCAAAGTTTGAATAACAAAAGTTACAGTGAACTCTGCTACCTGTAAGTGGAGCTCTTCAGTAAAATCCAACATGGGTTTTTTTGGCTTGGAAGAAAGACTTCAAACTCAGCAGACAAGCATTGTCAAAGCTGCACAACTTAATGGTGCTATAGGGTAAGGTCTTCCAAGAGGTCAAGAGAAATATCATCTAATTTGTTTTTTTTTTTTTCAAGTCAGATATTAATTGAATGTCAAAATAAGATTTTTACAAGTAACCATTCTTCATGTGCTATGTAATCTCAACTGAAGATCAGCAGATAAGGCCGATAATATTTTGTGACTCTTGTGTGTCTCTTCTGTCACAGAATCCTATTGGCATGTGAAGAGATTGATACTGAAAATGACTCTAGGGCTATTGTGGAATACACTTGGTTAATAAAAACTGCATTTTAGCCCAAAACCATCCCATTTTATGTAGTGCAAGGAGGATTGTTACTAGTTAGGGGATACAAATAATAACTTCTGTTCCAGTTACTGTGAAAGTTTTGCTAAATAATTTGGCATTTCTGTGTCCTTTTCTGCCACATATACTCTGAGGGATTTATGATTTTTTGCATTCTCACCTCTTTCGTTGGTTCACGTTGTCAATCATCAGATTAACTTGACGTTTTCTGAAGTGGAAGAGACACATTAGAAGATTTTAACATCTCTGGTTTCATTGCTTTGGATTGAAGTATATAACGTTGTGTATGCTCTTGTTCTTGGACAGAGTAAAATTAAGAAGCGTGCATGGGTTCTTCATGAATGCTTGGAAAGAGTTCCAGAGAATGTGGATGCTGCTAAGAAGCTGCTTCAGTATGGCTTGAAAGGCACAGACTTGGAGGCTCTTGTGGCCATAGGAAAAGGAGAAGATGGCGGCAGGTGTGAGAAGAGTATTTTTTTGTTTGTTTTCTTTTCAAAGAATGGTGTATGAAGTCTTTTCTAATAATTTGGTAAAATTTTATCAACCACTAATGACAATGTTAAGATGCTTTTGCAGGACATAAAGAAAGGTAATTCTTTGAATCAGACTATTCTAAAGATGTCCACAAGGTACCTATTCTCACTTTGCCTTTGTAAAAGGTAAAATCACGGTTTATTTTGTACTGCATTTTCCTTCTTCTCTGGATGCCCTTTATTTTCTTCAGCATAGAGAATTTCTGATGTCATTTTTTTTCTATGAGACTCTGTTTCTGTTCCACTTCTGGAATCTGCAGCTACCCCTGTAAACGCATTTTGTTGTATGTGTTAATTGTTGTAATAATCCTCTGTTGTTCAAGTGGGGAGGGGAACAACGAAAAACACAGTGGGTCAGTCAGGAAATACATGCAGACAATTCTTCTCACTATTCAGTTCCTGGTGGTAGAAATAGAAGAGGCTGTTCTTTCTTTGTGCAGTCATCTATTACCATTGTACGCTGTGGAGCTGTTGCCAATCCCAGTGCTACTTGTGATATTTAGAAACTTTTATCAACCATCATAGCTGTGTGGTTTGTGCTTTGTTTTCTTTGGTTTGTTTTAGGGAGGGAGTAGAAAAGAGATGATGCCTGTTGTTGGCTTGTGATGAGTGTCTGCTGCTTTACGACAGCAAACCTCAGTATTATCTTTTTCTATAAAAGCTTAGCTTTTTAGTCAAGACATAAATGGAAAGCTCTGTTAGTATGTTTATTCAAAACCTAGTTTGTTATATCTTCTTCTTTTAATCAACATTATTGGTTTTGTCTTCCAGGTTTATCTTACCGGGGGAGGTGGACATTGAAATTCCCTATGAAGACCTTTTATCACCAGATGAAGAAATGGATACTAGAAGAGAAAAAGAGGCCAAGAAGCGTCAAGAGCTGCTCTTATCAGTAAACTTCTCAAAGTAAATGAAATGTTAGGCCACGTTTTATTCAGAGTTATAGGTTTATTATAACTACACAGTTGCAAGAACGTAATTACTCTCATGTATATTATTCCTAATAGGAAAGTGCTTTAAATTTTAATTGGCATTATATTGTGTCAAAGTTCTCGGTTTACTTAATTTCTTGATATATTCCAGTGCACAGTCACTAAAATGTGTAACCATTGTCTTCATATGCACATAATGTACAAGATCAATTGCAAGCATGAAAATTCCTGTTTTGAACACAGGCTGACACTGGAACAAAAAGAACTCTGCCGTAGCAGGCTGAAGCTGTTGACTTACCTTGATCGCCTTGAAACCTATGAGGTGAGCGAACTTGTTAACTGGCTACAGTTCTTTTGAGTTCTCATTCCATAGGTGTTCCTGTAACTTTTTTGTCACATCGTCATATCTTTTTTGTTATATATTGTAGTATTAACGTTTATAGTCTTCTTGAAATCCTACAGTCTTTCACTTGAGAAAAAGTAAGCTGTTTTCTGTTCAAGCTATCCTGTTTCTCCTGTTTTACTGTTGTTGCAAATGGCTGGCTTCTAGCGTTGAGAGGTATAGTTGGGCAGAAGCCTGCTTTGAACATGCTGTGTCTGCAGGGAATTAAGTTATGCAACAACATGGGATGTGGAGTATGGTGCAGGATTACTATACTTTTCCTCTGTCAGTCTAGTTAGCAAGTTCTATTCAGATTCTATAACACATCTTTTTCTTCCATGAGCTTACCAAAGTGAAAGTTTTTGGAATGTCAAACTGTATTTTGCTTAGTTTTTTATTTTAATTTTGCAGTTGGCGCTAGTTACATAATAACTTTTACCACATCTCTTTAACTAATGATGTCTAAACACTAATTAAGGCAGAGAATTGTCTTAGTTTATCAATGAAAAATGCATCTGTTTTTTTCATAGTGAAACAAATAAAAAACAGCATGCTTTTCCACATGTATCTCATACTTATTCATCCTAAGATAAAGAAACGTGTAGACTTTCTGATGCTTTTCTAGATCTTGCATAAAAATATCCCTTATAAGGTTTGGTGTTTGGGGTTTTTTTTGTTTGTTTTTTTTTTTTTTTTTAGGAAATCCTTGGAGGGCCTCATGCAGCTGAACAGAACTATGATGGTGAATTCTTCAAGAAGTTCAGAAATCAGAATATTGTACTTTCAGCAAGAACTTATGCTCGGGTATTAATATTTATTTTGCTAGAATATAATTTTGTTTTGGTATTGCTGTTTGCACTTAAGTGCATTTTTTCACCCCCCTTCGAACTTGGTTGAACCTCAGTGGGAATTTAAGAGGTGGGAGGTGTATTTATCTGATTGTGAATAAATAAATGCAGTGACCCTGAGCTAATTTTCTTTATTGCTAAAGAAAATTTTCAAATTAAATGTTTGTTGCATGACCTAAGCTTACATTTATGTAAATTTTTTATGTAAGACCTTTTCAGTCTAAATCAGTCTTAAGCTAGTTCTGCAACATAATGTTTTGCTCTTTAGGAAAGCAATGTCAGAGCCCTGGAAATTTTGTTCACTTTCCATGGATCAGCTTTACTTCCACACAGACAGGCAATTCTCTCCAATTTTCCAGAGACTACTTCACCACATGAATATGCTTTCTTGTTGCCTGAAGCTTGGTAAGGATGCGTCAATGGATATTAACTAAAAAAAAAAAAAAAAGATGATTTTTAGGTTACTACTTAAATTAGTTTCCATATATGGCAATCTGCTGTTGATTATTACCTGTAATCAATAGAGCAGCTTTGTTTTTTATGTATTTGACCAGTATTCATTTTCTGCTTTACTTTGTGCCATTCATGGAAACCTTTTGGTCTCTTTTGGTTATTATCAGGAAAGTAGGGACTTTAAATGTTCTTGTCTCCATTACACATAAGAGGAAGCATGGCCTTTTCTGACCTGAAACTGCCCAGATTTTCACAGGTGTAAGTACAAGTCTAACTGGTTTGTAGTAACAGCCAGTGTTGGGAAATTAATAATACAAGTGTTTAGCTCCCTGGAAGCAATTACATTTTTCTGGATTTGTTTTGAAACATAATTTAACACTTAAGCAGTCAGTAACTTCAAAATCATCAGTCTTCTTGATACTGATTCTTATGCAGCTTGCTAAGGTAGAATTATGAAAAGCTTTAAATCCAGACTTTGCTATTCTTTGGTTTCAGCATAAAATGTTAGTTTACTGTCAATTTCATATAAATTTTCATAAGAGAGTATTCCTTGAACATCATAATAATGTTCTGTGTATTAATTAAAAGAATTTTTTGCTTCTACAGTGTTTCTTTCAAACACTTCAATTATGAAATTAGTTTTGAAGCGTATTGTTAGGTGCCCATAAAGAATTGGGCAGATTTCATTATTTCATATTTTACAATAGACTTTGAAGACTTCCTTCAGAGGGGTATTTTTTGGAGTAGCTAATAGATTTTTTTTTTTTTTTTTTTTTTGTAGTCTTCCAGCATTGTAGTTAAGTTTTTCACTTCAAAGTTTTAACAGTCCCATTTGGATAAGTCTCCATGTAGAAGAGGGTTTTTTAATTCATCACGTTATTCCCCTGACATTTTTCCTAGCTTGTAATACTTATCACTTCGGTCCTTTCTGAGCAGAAGTTACGATTTCATGATATCTAGTACTTACCTGTGCCCTTTTTCTTGTGTTGGTAGTATTAGGAACACAGTTAGTTAGTTATGGTGTGAAAACACTTGTTTTATCCTTTTCTTTAAGGTAACAGTTAGGACCATGAAGAGAAATGATTGCAGTGTTTATAAAATTGGTAAAATATATTCCAATTTTCTCTTTCGTTTTGATAAGATTTATAATGTGAGACGGAAGGAAGGAGGGTTGTATTAAATGTGGTTATGATACTTTGTTGGTGTTCATAAACGTGTTCCTCTTCTTTCTGAAGTGTTTGTTCTTGGTTTTGGCTTTTTATTTTGTTGTTGTGGTTGGTTGGTTTGTTCAAGAAACTGACTTATGTGCCAAGAGGCAAAATGACAGTTAAAATAAAACATTTCACCAGTGATCTAGTAGTAAAGATGTGAAGTTATGGGTTAAGAACTTAGTTTTGTCTGCTGTTAAAAAATGGAATTATGTGGTTTGAATCTTTATTCCTGTGGCAGACAGAACTTTCCAGTGCTAGGATCAGGTATGTGAAGGTTCACACTTCCCGCCCCCCCCCCGGCCCCCAGCCCCTCAGGTTGCAGAACAGATAATACTGTATGTCTTTAAAATGTTTGTCTTTGGACAACTACAAAATGGGGATGAGAGCAAATCCTATATACGCAAATCCCATATACTTATAAAAATATACTGTATATTTGATCTAACTTTTTCTAAAGCTGTTTCCCTGTTACAAAACTGATTAGTCACATAGTAAGCTGTCACATTGCTAAGTACAGTCCCTAAAACTCTATTTTATTAATGTAATAGAATTAAATATGTATTGATGAAAATATCTACTAATGAGAATAGTATACTAATGAAATTGTACAACTTAAGTCTAAGTAACATGTTCTTATTATTTTAAAAAGTTGTTTTTAGAAATGGGATGAGTCTGCCCCCCAGTCCAAATAGTTTCAGCTTCTGGCAGTTGTTGTTTCATGTGAATCAGAGAGAATTGAAGTTCTTGGTCATTTTAAGTGAGTTTATTGGGCTTTTTAGTTCTAGCATTTATTTTTTAAATGGGTTATTAGTATGAACAGAATTACTGGAATTCTGTAGATACACAGTTGTTGTTGTTATGAAACACAGTTTAAATGTGTGCTATCTAGTTTACTTCTCTATAGAACACAGTATGTAGACATAATTTGCCTTAAATTAACTGACTGAACAAGGTTATGATGTAACTTATTAAACTATTTTGTTCCCATGTAATATTAAAAAGTTTGAAGTACTGACTAATTAATGAACTTCTGAACAGAGGGAAAACATTGTAAAAATATAAACCCCAATGTTCTAATTGGTAGAAAAAATGTCTGCAGCATTACAACTTAGTGTCTCTTCAGTTTATGCAGCTTGTAGTTACAGTGGTCTTGGAATAAGGGGTGAGAATGATTCAATCTGTCCTTGTGAACTTTGACTCTAGACAAATCTTGTAAAGGATTCTGAGTCAGGAAACAACTTAGTCTGGTTTTCCTTTTTAAATTTCACACTGTTGCAGTTATGAAATAGGGTGTATGCTGGATATTCGAAGGATTTTCTACTTTCAGCTGCAAAAAAGACAGATCTCTGTTGTGATTTCTTTTAGCTCATTGTTTTCCTGAAAATTCCAGGCCATAATTCTCTGTACCAAGAGATTCCAGTAGGGTAATTGGTTGCTGTGGTGCATGTGATGAGACCACTAACATGGACCAACTGGATGATGGTGTCAGTGTTAAGAGTGCACCCTGCCCCGATGGCCTTGCTTAAGGAATGCCTTGTTGATTCCTTCACTGCTTGGTCTCCTGCAGCTCAGACCTCTTGCTGAGCAGTGTGCAGCTCTGGAGGCAGAAAAAATTTTGGTGGAGGAAAAAAAAATACTATAGTTTGTCTTCCAGGTCTTCATACATGGACCTGTGTGTGTGTAGGAAGAAGTACTGCTGGGAATTGACCATACTGTGTCTGTGTATATGGGGCACTTCAAATGATCGGAGGCTTGATTCGCAGCTGGAGCTCTCTGAGCTGACACCTATCCTTATGGAAATTCACCACATTGCTCTGTTTTCTCTTAGTTCCTCCATTGATAGGGGAATCTGGCTAAGGAAAAACTTGAGATTGTATAGCAGGTGCTGCCTTGTTTGTGCGTGGAACAGGTGAGGTGGGACAAACAGGCACCTCTAGCTATTGCCAAGGCAAAAGCATTGAAACCCAATTGCTTGCTGTACACCACCACCAACATGAATGCACACAGAAGTGCTATATCTGAAGAATTTCATTGCCTATGAGAAATGTTTTTGTAAAGGTTGCATTAGAACTGCCATTTACTTTTGTCTGGAGCTTCCAGTTCAGCTGCAGATAGTAAATTCTAAGTACCTAGTGAAAGAAAGACTGGTTTTGCTAGTGTGTTCTGTAGGCATAAAGCAGTTGTTTTTCTTGTTACTGGCACATGTCATTTACATTAGGATGGCATTTAGAGGCCAGTGTCACAAAAATTTTAAGGTCTTATCAGTCAAGGAAGAGTTGGCACAACAAATGGGGAAAAAAAGGTAGAAGAATTTTTTTTTTTTTTTTTTTTTTCTGTCTTCTGGGTGAGGTTGCTAGGAAATATACACTTTTTTCTGTATCTGCTTGTAAAAGATCTCAAGTGGTAGATATACTTTTGTTTCTTGTTTTGGCACATGTTTAGTAGCTTAGCATCTTTAGGGGTCGCTCTCAGAACTGTTCAGGACGAGGTTTGTAATGTCTGAGCAGAGGATTTATGTATTCATGAGACTCTCAAAGGCTGCAAGTTATATAAGCTCAACAGCTCCCGGAGTTGAGAAGGAATGTGAAATACTAAGATGCATCGGTGGCTCTACATGCCTATCGGCTTCAAACTGGTATTGTGATAGACTGACATTACTCAGTAATGTGTTTTTGCAGAATTGTGATTGTAATGTTTTCCTACTTCTTTTCGTATTATTTCTCAGCTTCTTTTATAATGATGGCTCCTGAATCTCTGCTGTCTCTTAGTCATTGGGATTCATGCTCCTTCTCAAAGACCCATCAGATGCACAGACTTCATCTGTTAAGACAACTACAGTGAAGGTGGTAAAAGTTTAGCTATTCAAAGGAGATGATAGCTCTTTCTAATCTCTGTTTTAATAGCTACAGCTAGCATTCTTAGTCTATAGTTGAGACTGTTGCCCTCAGGTTTTTAAAGGTGATCTCAGAGGAAAATAATGCTTTACCACCATTATAAATACATAACCAGAGTCTTTTTCCTTTTCTTTTAATTTTCTTATCCTTTTTACTACATATTGCAACATTACCGCTTACATTTTAAACTTGCAGAAGTTGGGAAATCCAAATGTATTGTTCCTTCAACAGCCATAAGTCTGCTACATTGCACATTACATTACTAGTAAAAATCTTCCCTCTAAGATAGCAACTTTTTATATGTTTCTTCTTCTCCTTAACTTTCTCAAATACTGGTTTTCAATTGTGGCTTAAAGTGAATTTTTGCTGGAGAGTTGTGGATAAACTCCATTTGCCTGATGAACTGAGGTAGGAGTGGAAATACCTCTTCTAAAAACGTAGTGAAGCTTTTAAAACCTGAAAATTTCCATGTGGTTGACTCTCATCTATGAATAGATAAATACTACACAATTAAACTAAGAGGTTCATAAGCAGTTAACTTTGCCTTTCCATAATGATATCTTCTTCTGAACTAGGTTTTTAGTTATTGCCTGTGGCACTGCAGTTTTGATAAAGCTCTTACGGCTTCATCTCTTCTCTTCTTAGTATGTGTATATAAATAGGTTTGATGACTGAATGTCTGCAGAACTGTCTAATATATAGTTCTCATTTTTTTGTATTAGTTTTTCTTCTTCTCTTTTGAAGCTGAATTTTTGGGGGGGGGGTGTTGGTTTTTTTTCTTTTCAGTGTAGTTCAGAAGTGTTCATGTTCAAAGAATTAATCCCATGGTCAGTTCTTTTTGTTTGTTTGAATTCATTTGAATAGTGCTACAGTGAAATAAATAAGGGCGTAAGTTTTTATATGCGCTTCTCTTTTGCACAAAGTGAAAGAAGAAAAACAGTTTAGAGGTAGAGGGATCAATGTAGTTAATATTATTTCAAGGATGTGTTTGGAGAAAAAAAATCTCAGCTCTTACCTTCCACTATGAAGTAGAAAAAAAAACTTTAGAGGGTAAGATTACCTTGTCATGATGGCACTCGTGTTCCTGTCTGGATTGACTTCTGGTAGGAGTGGGGAAGGTTCTTGTGGTCCATGAGCACTTAAAGGCTGAGAGCTGCATGTGTTTAGCACGGAGGTTTCTGGTAGGCCAGTAGCAGCCTTTGCATACCTTCCTATAGCATGTGAGCTGAACTATGCCTGTGCTGTTTATCCACCGATCATTAACAGGATCTTTTTCATATTTCTGGCTTGTTCATGCTTGACCTGTCCTGTCTTCATCTACCATGTGTGTCTTTTGCCTGCATAGTCCTGAACTGTACCTTGGCTTGCTTCCCCAGTCTTCTCGTGAAAGTGTATTGTTGCTGTTGTCTTATTTGTCACCTTTTTACAGGGTTCAGAACAAAATTTCTTCCATGAACATTCATTATGCTTTATAAATGTACAGTTCTGAAGAGGGATTTTCACTATATGGTGGCAGACAGCTTTGATCTTGCTCTGAGTTCATCTGAGTCTTTAGAATAGCCCATTTTGATTTTGTGAAAGCTATTGCCTCACAATTTTAATTGTATACATGAAGAAAAAAAACACAGAGAGCTTCCAAACTGTGGTGTTGGTAGAGTTTTCTGATATTTAGATTATTCAGTTTAGGTTGTTTTAGGAGGGAAAAAAAAAGTTCCCCTCTCCCCAAATTCTGTTAAAGGTTAACCACATCATTAAAACATAGCTTGATTTGTTTATGCAAAATCAGATTTAACTTTTCTCCTCTGGTGGCAGAGTTGCTTCAAAAGACCTGTCATCGCACTATGCACAGCAGGAATTCTGAAGGGTAGTTAACTGTGGCAGCCAAAAGTAGCTGTGATACCTTTTCCACTAGATTATGCAGATCAGTTTTCCCAAAATGTGAGGTGTTTTTGGCACTCTGCTTTAGGCAGCAGTTGTACTTCAGTCTTGATGACTTTGTCACATGTCCTATGGATATTCCTGGAAAATGAAGAGCTTTTCTCTCTGCCCAGCACTTCTGTATCACATAGGTTATCGAGTAATTGGAAACCTAAAAATATATGTAATCAGTTACATAGTTGAATTTATTAATGCACTACTGAACTACTGTAATGGTAGAAAAGAATGTTTTCATGCAATATGAAAAATGCAGTATGTCTTATAGCTGTTTAAGACTACATATTTGGGATGCATTTCTTATTATATTTTATCCTTAGTTATAGAATAATTGTGACATAATAAAACTGTTTCAGAGCCATAAGAATTGCAGAACAACAGAAACTGGCACTGATTTCCCCCTTGTTGTCTGAGAAGATACAGACTTTGGACAAATGAGTTTCTGGATTAAATTAAAAAAGAACATTTTATAAAACTTCCCTTGCAGATCCTGCATATATACAACTATATCTATATTATGGAGGCATTAAAAGTAGGCTATATATATCTGTATGTAGTGGGATTATGGAAGTGCTAATTTGAATGTGAAGTCTAAAATAATTTACATTGTACTTACAGTAAAATATGGAAATCATAAATTCTGTTAAGTGTACAAGTGTCAGCAGGGGGAAAAGAATATTTGAAGGTTCAGGATTTTACATTCCTTTTATCACAAAACAAAAATTTGAGATATTTTTAAAAATAAATGTAATAAAATTAGAATCAAGAACACTCTTCAAAAACCTTTTGAGTGTTTAACAAAACCATTTGATAGAAACACTACCTTATTTTTATAGTTCAGTATCTTTCATATATAGCTTTCTCACCTCTGACAGATCAATAATTGGTTTCTTACTTACATGTGTTATGTTCAGAAGTATTCTAGTATGTAACACAAGCTTTCAAATGCAGAATTAGTGTTTATAACATTATTTTTTTCAGACAGTGAGACATGATTTAAAAATAAAAAAATAAAAGAAAAAGCAAAGATTCATCTACTCCCAAAATATTTTTAGAAAAAAACCCGAACCTACTTTTAAAAGTATGTATGTCTTTCAGCAAAAAGATGCTGTTTCATAAATGTGTTGGGATGAAGTGCCTTTTGCCTTGGAGTCTAGATTCAATGTGCACAAGTTTACAAGGGAAAAGATTTTAAAAAATCTTGTTTCTAATCCTCAACTAGGTGAGTCTTGGAGACAGGCCTGCTGTATGAAATGCTTGAAGGAAAAAAAAGCCCACACAGTTGCCACTGGTAATAGAAAGAATTGGACTCTGACCTTAAAACTAAATTAGACCTTCCTCTTTTGAAAACCTGTCCTTGGAGAGAAAAATAATCTGCAGGTTTGAATAAATGCAGTTGGTAGGATACAGAAACTACAATAGCATGGACCTCTTTTGTCAAAGAAAAGAATGGGAAGAATTGCCAAGCCAACATAAACAATAGAGTGAAAAGAGCAATACAGGAAAAGTCAGCTCTTTTTAAAGAAATAGAGTTCAATACCTCTGTAATCTGTCATTTTACTGGGCTCCAATCATATTTATTCTACTGTTGAAAAGAGAGAAGGGTAAAGGGTGGGGGAGAAGCAGTGGCTCAGGGAAAAAAATAAAAACCCCATGCTAATATTTGTGTAGAGTTATGATATGGCACAGCTGATGGTTTCTTTTAGTTGAAAAAGAAGGCCACCTGCCTTAGTGACTACAGTGATCTGTCCCCTTATCTGGAATTTCAGGTGAGTGCCCACTGCACAGTAATGCAGACTTAACCTGCACGTCTCTGATCTCTGTGGGATTTCAGTTTCTAGACCAAGACTGCAAAGTTGTGTAGCCTAGGACTAATGATCTTAGTCTGATGAGACTAATGAATTTTGGATGCAGTAGCATAGAGTGTATGTTGCACATATGGCAAGCTACATGTGCATGCTAATAATTCACCAGTTCTGGCCCAGTTAGACATACATATTGTGTGCAGGGCGTATGCGGTGGTTCTGGTGAGCCCCAGTTCGGCTGGATTTGCTGCACATGTGTTGTAAACAAAAGCATGGTAGAAAAAGGGAAGCCCTACCTCTCTGCATATATGTGTTTGTGTCTGTATGTCTTTTTCTTCTCCGTCTCATCTGCATTTATGTTTTTGAGGTTGCAGACTGCAGTGATATTTTGATGCCTGAAGTCTTTCTCAACTCACTTGCTTCTGTTTTAACAGCTACTTTTCCAAAGTTTTGTTGCTCTGTGTTTCTGCTTGAGTAATTGGAGTTATTGATAGTGGAAATGAGGGGGAAAAAAAAAAATCGGCGCTAAAACATAACAGTTCAGAAAAAACCTTGTGATAAATGTTGAGATAAATACAATGTTTTAATAATTTCATGCCCTTTTTATAAAGGACTCAGGATCACCCATCTTTTGCTAGTGTTGACTGGTTTGTTCCAGTCCTTTTATTTGAATTCAAATACAAAGAGTCCTTCTAAACTCTTCAGAATGAGGAGAGAAAGTAAGGACAGTTGGATGCAGTCATATAGGGGGCAGGAGCGGGTTACAGGTTTTTTTTTTTTTAGCTTTGTTGAGAAGGTGAATGAAGTTAGCAGTCAGCTCTGAGTGGTGTGGTTTTTGCTGGGGTTTTTTGTGAACTTAGCAAGAAACATATCTGTTAAGACTGACTTTCCATAATTGCTGATTTCTGCTAGGATGAGATATTTTGCAATTTTTTTGGTGGTGTTTTCTTTAAGCGTTTAGAGAGAGTTATTGAGTGCTGCTTGTGTCTTGGTGAGAGTTTTAAAAATCTAAAATTCCTCTTGACTTATTCCTATGGTGAACCTGAATACTTTTAAAATGGCCAGTCGAGCCAGAGCAGAAAATACTTTAAAAAGTATTTTCTGTGGCTTATCCGTACACCTGGCTTCAAGTATTTAACTGTAACTTTTTCTGCTGTGAGAAGGGAAAAAAGATGGAGTAGACGTTTTCCAGTCAAGATCACACTGCATGATGATTCTTTCCCGTGAACTGAAGTCTTCTCCTCTCCAGTATTTCGTGATGAGATCTGTTAATGAGCTTTTATGAAAAACTTTTGAAGTATGCTTATAGTACTTCTTGAATTGATGTGTCTGGACAATGTAGGTTTCATTCCTGCAAAATCTTGTGCTGAAACATGAGCTTGGTCTTGGTAGATTGGGCCAGAAGGCAAATGGCCAATGGCAGTTGCCAAGAGAAAAAAATAGGTACAGGCAAGCACATTGCAACATTTACCTGAAGTTTCTCAAGTGTCTGTACTATGTGGCTCAAATATTCCCGAACTAGATATTTTCTAGACATAGTAGACTTTCATGACACTTTATTCCAAGAATTCTTTCTATTTTTGAACCCAAATACACAGTGTTTTATCTTCTGTGTCATGCAGTGAGTAGTTAACAGCTTAGCTGCATATGGTGTAAAACGGTATCTGCTGTTGTTTATTTTAAATGAGGCCCTCGTAATCTTATCAGTGCTTACAGTGTTGTAGGAAGTAAAAACAGTGAAATGTCCCTTCTTATTTAAGTGAAATGAAAAAATGAACAACTTTATATCAATCTTGGCTTATTAGTTGTTTCCTTTCTTCCACGATTCTTCAGTCTGCTCTGGCTTTCTCCAGAGGGACGATCACATGCTTCTTAACTTTGTTCATTCACATTGCTTGTCTCTGTACTTTTCAACCTTTTTCTATTGTAATCTGTTGAGTAAGGTAGGCAGAGGGAGGCAGAGTTCCACATTGCTTCCTCACTTGATGGATTTTGGAGGTAAGGGGAAAGGGGGAAGCAAAGCAACTGTCAAACAAAGAGAGCAAAGCCTGGGAACTTGAATTGAGCAAGATCTTTCTCAGCAAGCATTTTTTTAAGCAATAAACTTTCAACTTTAGTTGAAACTGTAAGTCACAGTGGAGTGTTGGAGAAGTTATTTTGAATGGAGTCTGTACTTAATCCATGACTTCTGTTAATTGGAAAGGATTCTATTTTAAAATGTATTTTTAAAAAATACGTGGAGCAGTTGGAATTTAAAGGCAAACCCATGTGTGTGTTGTGTTACAGGAGTAGGGAAGAAAACACCTACGTTTAGATGGGGAGAGGGAAATACAGATTATTTTCCGAAATGAGTTGGGGAAAAGGGCTGGACAGGCGATTGCCTCAGTCTGGGAAAAGAATTGTATTCTAGTAACTTTTGATTTTAGGCTGGGTGGATAACTCTTGCTTGCATAAAAAAAATTAAACTGTTTAGTTTCTCATATTGTTTATCAGGGTCAGGAAAATGACTCAACTATGTTAAGAATAATTGGAGGGAAGAAACGTATAATTCATCCTGATATTCAGGTCAGTTAAGAAAACCTGCAAGTTTTTCCAACTTTAATTAGAAACCTTTTGTGCTACTGAATCTGTTAAGAAACTATTTCTTAACTGGAGCTGTAATTCCAGCATGTAACTTTGCCACGTCTATGGCAAGTATGCAGGATGTGGCAGCTTAATTAAGAAGAACGTGTTCAATGTAGTGTTTGGCAGTACAGGCTTAGATCAGTAGAGGGGGTTTTTTGTTTTGTTTGGGGTTGTTTTTGTTTTGCTTTTGTTTGTTTGGGTTTTTTGTTTGTTTTCTTCAGGTCTCATACTGAGTGATAGTAGCATTAGGGGAGCGTCTGTGAGTTTTGGAATGTCTTGGTTCTTTGTCATTCAGATCCCATATTCATGCATGGGTGGCTTTACATTTGTGTTCTAAACTTCTGCTGCCTTTGCTTATTTCGAGTGATTTTTCTCTTTTAATAATTTGTTACATAAAAGAGGAAAATTTTGAAGCTTAAATATCTATTAAATGTATGCACCTCTTTCCTTAGTATTTTGCATGACTTCTTTCTCTCAATAACAACAAAAACAACTGGTGAAAGAACAGCCAAACCAAAGCAACTTTCCCAAAAGTTTCTCCTGGGGCTGTGAGATTATATAGGAAGATTTATTCAGATAGGATGCTCTTACTTGGGAGAGCCATGAAGAGTCTGCAAGTGACCAAAACCAAAAAAGATCCCCCTCAAACAAACAAAACCAAACCCAAACAAACTAACAAAACAATCCCCCCTGAAATGTCATCTTAAGCCTACTGGGAAGTGGACAGAAAAACTTTACTATGAAAACAAATTGTCTTGGACAATAGGTTTATGTCTAATTTTGTTTTATGGTTAGTAGAACATAGAAAAGGAGAACATTTTTGATTGTAATATAAAGACCTGCTTATGCTGTCTTGATTTTATATTTTGGAAGGAAGCATTAATCACACTTTGGCTTTTCTGTTATTTGACATTTCAACTAATAATAAGAACTTTTTTACTACAAACTGGCCTTCCCTAATATCACTCTCGTGTGATGTTTGAAATATGACCTTATTAATTTAGTTTATGAACCCAGTTTTAAATATTAGTATTTAAAATTAATTGATAAATTATGTTGTCTAAGACTTAAACAACAGCCCCTGCCCAATCCCCAAAATACGTGGGCTGCTGATGAATCTTTCCAAAATCAGAAAGTGACTTTATTTCTGGTGCTTATACCATAAATGTTACTTTGAAGTTTTCTTAATTAATAATTTTTCAGTGATGTTACTACATGGTGCCTAATTATAAAGATAATTGTGGAGCTCTTTGTCCAACTGAACTGGAATTGAATGCGGATGTTGCTATAGCTGAGACACAGGAATTCAAAGTTTTCCATCTCCTCCCCTCCTTTCTTTTGACTTTTTATAGCCTGCAAATCTGTCTCTCCCAATTTATTGCTGGATTTCTACTGCATGTTGCATTTGAAGGGTTGGAATTACAGTGGGTAAAACATGAGGTGTTACTGTTAGTGCATAGAGGAGGGAAAGGAGAGGTGGCTGACCTTATGGGAGAAATGTGTATGTGTGCAGGGCAGTTAGTATGGACATGCCTTCCTTTGTTGACTGTACTTAACGGGTGTTGTTAAATGAGATGGAGTTACTGATTTTTAGTTTGTTGTTGTGACTCTTACTATATCGTGAAATTGATTTGTTTGTTGGATTTGTGCTTCTTTTTAAGCTACTGAGTTACAGGGCTGTTCTTCAAGGGATGAGAAGATTGTGTCCGTTGTTAATTTATAGATACAGATTGTCCATGTAGTATTGCTATTGCTGTTTATTATCAGGGTTAGGAGAAAATAAATGAGATTCAAAATAGCTTATTGCTCCAGTATGCTGAAACTTTCATGTCTTTACTTTTATACATGGTTTGTTTCTTATTTCTACAAATGGCAGAACCTATATGGCTCTTCTCTTCCCCGTTAGTTTGTGTTCTGCATAGCTTGACATGATTTTCTTGGGTTTTATGCTGCTTAAAACAACTAGCCTTCAACAGCGAGCCATAACTAATCATTCTGGTAATAATCCGTGGTCTTAATCTGCATTTTAAAATTTTTTTTTTTTTTTTTTTCTTCCTCCTTGAACCTCAATATTTAGAGAATGTTTCATTGTGGAAGTTTGTAATGAGAAAGATAGTAGAGCAGGGCATATCTTGTTTCAGTTCAAATTTTAGCACAAATTGTTGTATTGAAGAGGTTTGTTTTTTTTTTTTTAAAGTTATGAAGATCATTGGGTTTTGCTCATTTCAGTCTTCCGTGACAGCATATAGAGTCAGAATGCTTACTTTTTTTTTTTTTTTTTTTAAGGTATGGTCAGTAAGAAATTTTTTTTTTTTTGAAGTGGATCTTTAATGGTATAGGTAGAATATGCGTGTGTACAGATACTGTCATACAGGCAAAATCACACTTGCATAGCTGCATTAAGAAGTGATAAATCTTAAAACATTGATACTGTAATTGAATTACATGTTTAATATGAATTCACTGAAATACTTGGATATGTTTTGTATTCCATTAATTGAATGCCATCACAATTTTAGTAATAATTGTGTAAAGTTTCCCTTTCCTGTTATACCAGTTACAAGCAGGGGACACTGAGAATTCTTCCTTGGAATGAGCAGAAACATCGTGAAGAAGACTGGTGTGAAAAAGCAGAATGCAGGTAAGTATATAAAAAAGTGAAAAGTTTTTTCTATATTTATGTCCTTTTCAGATGATGAATTTACTTATTAATTCTTAAAATGTGGGAAATGCTCAGTAAGACTCACTTCTTATTTTTGTGCACACTAACTTGTGTTTTCAGCTTTCTTAGTGAGACTGAGCAAACACTCTTTCATGTTACAGCATTATGTTCAGTGTGATTGTGATGAGTAACTTTCACAAATGCAGGTGAGCAGGGGTGAGGTTACTGTTGGAAATCCTGATTTATTTATTTATTCTTTTTTCCTTCCACCCTGTTACTTGTCAACCATAACATTATCATAACAGCATTGATGGATCATAAAACTGCCTTTCACTGTATGAGGAACACATGGCAAGCAGAGGTTAGGCATACCTGTGTCTTTGTAGAGAGGATTCTTTCTTTCATGATCTATCTCATGTTTGGAATCTCTTACTAGTTACTTCACTGACAAAAATTAACACTTATGTGATTGGCATTTGCATCTCATCAAATTATTGGTGTAACGGTAGGTTAATTGTATCATCTTCTTTCAGAACAACCAGAAGTTTTAGGAAAAAGACTGATGTGAAAAAAATGCAAGCAAATGTATACTTAAACATATACTTCCTTCCTTCCTTTTTTTTTTTAAAGGATGATTGTTGAACCAACTTTACAAGATGAAGGTGAATTTCTGTATGAAATGCAACCTGAGTTACTGAAGTACAGGACTACTGACCTTTCAGTAGATCTTGTTACTGACTGGTATTTGAGCAGAGCACAGGAAATTGAAAAATACGCGATGCAGGTGAGAATAGCAGTGAGGAAATGATGATGACTGATTCAGGCTGACCAGCCTTCTTCAACAGAACCCTGTCTTAATGCATATTGATGGGATGCTTTTCCCCCAGTAATAGACACTGTGTCTCAATTTTCATTATGGCTTTTGAAGTATTTGTTTTTCCTTTTGCAGTGCACTTACGCTTGCTCTAAAGTTTCCTCAGCCAACTAATTGATCCATAGGAATGAATAGGAAGCCAGCAGATACCCTTTCTCTTGGTTTACCATAGCAGACAACAGCACTTTCATAGTCCATGAAAAACGCTTACCATTACATTTTATGTTTGCAACTAAGGGAGGGAATGTTGTGCACAGGGTTATCAAGAAACATGTTTTATTTTCTGTCACATGATACTGTACCATATATATTGATATGTGGCAGTCACATACATCACTCATGCCAATATGTAGTACTGCCATGATTTCTTCCTGGCAGGTTTATTGTGTGTCTGTAGGACTACCATGTAGCTTATTTTTGCTTTTTTCTCTTCATATTTCAAAAAATCTTTGAAGCTCTGTATGGTAGAGATAAGCATTGCAAGTAAGAGTAGAGCTCATCACTGACATGCTTTGGTATTTTATTGCTACTCAAGCCAATTTAGCTGCATGAAAAGGAGGCTGACTGGATGTCCTGGTTTCAGCTGGGATAGAGTTACTTGTATTCCTAGTAGCTGGTACAGCGCTATGTTTTGAGTTAGGTATGAGAAGAATGTTGATAACACACTGATGTTTTCAGTTGTTGCTAAGCAGCGTTTAGTGTAAAGTCCAGCATTTTTCAGCTTCTCATGCCCAGCCAGAAAGAAGACTGGAGGGGCACAAGAAGTTGGGAGGGGACACAGCCAGGGCAGCTGACCCGAACTGGCCAAAGGGGTATTCCATACCATGTGACGTCATGCCCAGTATATAAACTGGGGGGAGCGGGGGCGGGGGAGGATCGCTGCTCGGGGACTAACTGGGTGTTGATCGGCGGGTGGTGAGCAATTGCATTGTGCATCACTTGTATATTCCAATCCTTTTATTATTACTATTGACATTTTATTATTGTTATAATTTTCTTTTTTTCTGTTCTATTAAATTGTTCTTATCTCAACCCATGAGTTTTACCTTTTTCCTTCTGATTTTCTCCCCCATCCCACTGGCTGGGGGGAAGTGAGTGAGCGGCTGCGTGGTGCTTAGTTGCTGGCTGGGGTTAAACCACGACACTGGAAGTATCACTATGAGTTAGTTCTGATGGTCGAGTTCTTTTATTCTTCAAGTTTGCAGTCATCCAAGGCTCTTTAATCGTAGTTGCCTGTTATCTTAACAGCCTATCAGTAGGTATGGAAATAAAAGGAACTTCCAAGGATCAATTAAGTTACTAACATATAAATGAATTTGCATTCTACTGTTTCAGACTTATGTCTGCCTCACTGAATATGTACAGCCAATATTGCGTTCTTCGAAATCGAAATAGAATCTTTCATATAAAGGTATTTTCAGTCACCAGGGAAAAAGGCTGTCATTATCTTCTGTGAAGTAAAATGCAACAATTAAAATTATTAATTCATGGTCAGCTAGAAAAGTCATGTTACATGCAGAGGCATGCATAACTTCAGTCAGTTAACTGATTATCTTAGTTAAAAGCAATCCTTTATATTCCGTGCAGTGAGATGAGGTGAGGTATCTCTGTGTGTGATCTCCAGAAGGAATAAAAGATAGTATTCTCCTAATTTACATGCATCAATAGGATGCATCTGGGTCCAAAGACCTATAATGACATCATCCACTAAGATTAAGCATTTTATTTGATTTTTATAAAGCTGAGAAGAGCAATCCGTTTAGGAATATACAGGCCACAAAAACTTCTAGGAACTTAGAATTGCCTATTAAGCAGAAGGATCAGGGAAAGAAAACAGACACACAAGCAGGTCATAGATTGGACTTGAAGTTGGTTTTTGGCAAACACTTGTACAGCAGGGCTTTTTATTATTTTTCAGGTGCACTGTGCTCTGTCCCTTGTTCGTCTTGGCATGGAGAGGAATATTCCTGGTCTTCAGGTGCTTTGTGACAATCTGATAACTCTTGAGACAATAGTTTATGAGACTGATGGTGATCGAACCTTAACTTTGAAGGAACTTGTAGAGATGAAAGACATTGAAAAGCTGAGACTGTTGATGAAGAATGTAAGTATTATGAATAAATCAGTAAGTATAACTTGATTTCTAGTAATTCAGGTTACCCTAGATCCTGTGTATATAAAGATACTGTTAGTGGCTGACATTTTTCTGCTGAACCTCCATCTTTAATTCAGCAAGATTTCAATACTTTTACTGTTACTTTTTTGTTGTGGTGGGTTTTTTCATTGTTTATTTGTTTTTAACAAAATCTAAAAATGGCTCGATTTTCTCCAAGACCTGTTTCTTTATCCTAGGCACAGGACTAAACATTAATAAATCCAGTCTTTTGAAAGCTGTGAATTAATTTTTCATTAATCATCCTTTCTAAAGGATCTTTAGTGTGGCTGTTGATGATGCTGCAGATAAAACATTGAATGTTTTCCTTGGATGCTTTTTACTGCCTTCAGATATCGTCAAAAAGTCTTAATACTTGCCTCTGCAGCATATGTGTGGTTTTTATCTTCTCTGTTTAGCCTGTGCATGGCATTTCAGAATAGAAAAAAGGCCTCTTGGACAGGTTGAAAAATACCTGGAGATTGAACAGGGCTCTGAAATTCAGTCGAAGAATACATAAGCACCAGAGGAGGATACTCATGCACTTGAAGCTCCTCAGAATTTTCATAATTTTGCTAGGATTTATGTATCCACTTCTCATTTATTTTTCTGTCTTGCATTCTTGCATACTGAAAGTAATGCTACTCTGACATGAATGTAAGCCGATCTTTCACTCATTCTGAAATTGCAAGAGGAAGACAGCTAGGCTTTTCTCATGTAATGGGCTTTACTCCTGTACTGCTTGGTTTCCCTAAGCCATTGGGTAGCAGAAAGATGATGGATTGTTTCAGTGCTTCATGATGTAGTGATCTGTGCAGCAGTGGTGAATGTCAGGCTTCAGCTGTTGTTTGTGATAGGTGAAGATACTGTTTCAGTTATATTATTAAAGATATGTTCTGTTTGTTTTTTGGTTTTCTTGTTTGTTTTGGACAATGAAGCTGAACTTGTTCTTTTTTTTCCTCTTTGTAACTCATTGCACTTTCCAGTCCTCTGATGAAAAATATGTGAAGAATGTTTATCAGTGGATGATCCCTTTTCTCCACCGCTGTGAAAATCAGTCCCCTGGTCTGGCAAATTCACTTTTTAAAGAATATTTAGTAACGTTAGCAAAGGAAGACCTGACTGTACCTCTGAAGATATTTCAGAATTCAAAACCTGCTGTAAGTATAGAGCCCTGATGATTCTACTGGTTTCTTTGGAAATCCTTGTCCTGAAGACGTGAATTTATAAATAGAGTTCATCTTCTAAATCAGGTCATCTCTATGATCTTTCCCTTTTTCTTGGACCCAGGATTTGTTATGCTTTAGAA
This sequence comes from Harpia harpyja, assembly GCF_026419915.1. Classification (NCBI taxonomy): domain Eukaryota; kingdom Metazoa; phylum Chordata; class Aves; order Accipitriformes; family Accipitridae; genus Harpia; species Harpia harpyja. Next base: position 13,898,009 of record NC_068954.1, read on the forward strand.
AACGTTAATGAGAAAGTATTATAGCATAAGTTATGATGCAACTAAACTGTCCTTGATGAGGTTGTCAAACTAATGTAATTATGATCCTGACCTAGAAGAACAAAAATTATTGTAAAGGTTATTCTTTGAAGTAATTATCTGGTGACATGTTTAGAGTAAATTTCTAGCATATTTGCTTTTTAAAAAATGGATATGAGAGTTTCAGGATCTCACTAATATTTTTTTCCTGAGGAATTTTACTAGCAGTAGATGTCAAGTTATTCCACACACACAGCCTCCTCCTGCCCCTTTCCCCCCCTACCTTTCCACAACAAATGTAAAGAATAAAATGGGGGCCATTGGGATGGAGTCAAGAGTTTAATGAGTAAGGGTTGAAGTTACCTTCCATGTGAATATTTCCCATTGCTTCTACAGTTTAAATAATTATTGCAGGGCACATAAGCACATTTTTGCATACTGTTGAATGTTCTAAGTGTACAGACAGAAATCAACCAGTGAAGGAAAACCACACCTGTTTTATGTATATTGATACTGTTGTACATAATAAATAAATCTGACAAATGTTTGCAGCAGTTGCCTTCCTCTGCCCTGCACCCTCTCCACCTTTCCAGTTCAGAAACTGTATAATGGCATAGCACTGTTCTTTCAAGTGTCTGCAGTGTAGGAAACTAGCAGAGTTGTGTTTCAGGCTGTAACTTCACCAGGTATTTCATTAAGTTGTTAGCAAGAGACATTCTACTTACAGCTAAAGAAAATTTATTTGCTTGGAGTACACATCTTTTTATATTCAGAAGAAACTTAACTGTTGAATTAGAAACAAAAAACTAAAGATAACATGCTTTCTTTTCTTGTTAGTGTCAGCAAAAAATTATTCCTGATCAAGACCAGCTTATGATTACGGCATTGGAATGTATTTATAGTTGTGAACGAGATGACCAGCTCGCTCTCTGTTATGATATTTTGGAATGCCTTCCACAAAGAGGATACGGGTAAACACTTTCAGCTAGTTATTTGTAAATATTTTAGATATGTTAAATAAAGTTGTGAATTAATGCTTCTAAATAGTTAAATCACTAAAGGGTAGATGATGTTACTGGAATATTCTGTTCCTGTCTGAGTTGCTGTGGTCATGTGTGTATGTATGCTTGTGCTGTGTACATACGCTTGTGCTGTATATGTGCTCTACCAAATAATCCAACAAAACATGATTTACAGTAGCAACCTAGACCAAGGCTTCTGTATTAGTTTCTTAGACTTTTATATATATGGTGAATTGAGACCAAGAGTTAGTGCTATCTTACTGGTCTTGTTAGTCTTGTTACAGTTAGTAGCATCTTGCACTTAGCTTATAAGCAGCAATATGGCCCTGTGAGAGAGGTCTCTATATAGAAGACCTATATGAAGGACAAGTAATTCTCAAGAAAGTGAAAGCATGAGGAGATGTAAACTATTCTCCCTATCTTTTACATGTAGGAAGGAGAGAGGCTGAGAAAAGTCTAAGGCAGAAGGAGAAGATCGGTTCTTGGGAGACTGAGGGACCTCTCAATTTTAGCTATCCTTCCAGCAAAAAGCCAACAGTTTTAATCTTTTCAAGCAAACGTATATTTGGTTTTCATCAAGGAATGTTTCAAACTGCTTATCTTTATAACTATGTAATATGAATTACATGAAGAAATTACAAGAAGTATGGAGAGAGAGGTATATATTATACAATTAATATTAAATATCTTTACAGGCCTGAAACAGATAAAACGAACACTCTTCATGATGAAGTAGATGAACTGGAACAAATTCTTAGGTATTTAATTTTGCTAAAATAAATAATGTATCCTTACAGAAATCGCTAGGCATAGCCAAGAACTTCGTTTATGACAAGAAAGCAGCAAGAATATTTATCTTGTTTTTAGTGCTGTCAACAAGATAATCTGTAAATGTTTTTGTATTCAGAACTTAGAAATTTTGAATGGTTTTAGCTATTTGACTATTATAAAAATAAATAGATATTTTCCTTGGAATAGAAGTATCTCTCTCTTTTTTCTTTTTTTTTCTTTTTTTTTTTTTTTTTTTGAGGGAGGAGGAGGTTACCCAGGGAATTTGTTTTGATCTTGATACTCCGTAATGCTTTGCATGATGAAAACCTAAAAGCTATGAAGATATGTCATCAGGTTATTAATGATAGGCATTTACCCTACAGTATTAAATTGTTTTTTTTAGTAAATAATGTTACTCTGGCTAATCCATACTCTTATGTTTATGGAGACTGTTTGCATTTGCAGTACACTGTCTGAGACAGCTTTAAGACTGCTGCAGCAGAGTAGTTGTACAACTGTGCAGGATTCAAAAATGTTGACTATTTGTTTACAGCGTGTCAGAGCTGTTAGAGAAACATGGACTTCAGAAACCTGTTTCCTTTGTAAAAGACACAAAGAACAATGCAGAGGAGGCACGGAAGCTGATGATTAGGCTGACGAGGCACACAGGTCGCAAGTTAGTATTCAAAGGGGAATGGGAGATAAGGGGGAAAGGGCAGTAAAGTAACAGTACTTACCGTCAAAGAGTGTACCTGCCTCTTTTGTTGCAGTAGGGAACCGTAGTGTTCAAACTGAACACGGTGTACATAAAACACATTTGTTAAACTGAAGATTAATATGATTAGTGTTTTGACTGCATTCTCCACATTCAAAAAACTCAGTCTTGCTTCAAACCTATTTCAGTATGTTTGTGTTCAAGTAAACAAGCCTAAAAGGCGTACTGGCTGCAAAATACTGCAAAATGATGAACAGTGAAAGTTAACATGTTGTAAATGAGGTCCTTTAAGACCTAGTTAATTTTTTTGAGAGTGTAAGATTTGTAAAATAACGCTTTCTGGCTTTTTGGCATGTTTTCTTAAGAGCTCTTCTAATAGGGTAATTTATTGATTTTACGTATTGATTCTACCTCTTATATTTCCAGTATAACTTTTCAATTTTTCTGTTTAAGAACTACTTTATTTAACTCGTCTTCCAACTGTAGATGAATTATTACACGGCTCTTAGCATAAGCAGATAAAAAGATTGAACCCTTGGAAAAGCAGCCATCACTGCAGGGGTTTTTTTGTTGATTTTTTTTCTTCTTTAAAGTAAACATGTACAACAGTTTATCGGTGATGGTAGAGTAGTATTTAGCTTGGACATGCGGAAAGCTTTTTAAGACTTCTAAAAACCTTTCTTTAAAAAGATCAAGTCAATGCTTCTGTAGGAAAAATGTTGATTTTTCACTTTTTTTTAGAGATCCTTTACTTTGCCAGAATGCAAGCTAATGCCACTTGAGAAAATAACTATTAGCTGGACTAGCTTGTGTAGCTTAAAGTGTTTTCTAATCTGAAAGGCTCAAGATAATGTCAAAAAACCTTCATAATGTTTTTACGAGTAAAAGTTTTGATTGAGCACGTGAAGTTGTATATGAGGCTTTGTGGGTAAACAGAGATCCATGGATCCAGAGGGTGAAGAATCTGAATACCATTCCAGTTTAAGGAGCAAAATAACTTGCAGGTCTATTCACCTGTGACTACATGCAATTGACTAGTCCTTTGAGATTGCCTACAGTGAACAGCACTTTAATGATCCTCAGTTGCTGTTACAAACTTGTTTTTACCCAGCTGTTCTTGGATCAGCAGGAAGATAGCACTTCCAACTTTCTGATATGCTATTGGAAGTTATCAAAACCTGCTTGGGGGATCTTGATAAAGATTGCTTAAATCCTTGTCTTATCCCACAGAAAACAAACAGTAAAAACACTTTGGGTACTGCATTGCTGTCATTAAACAATTTTTATCCCACAGACACTGTTTTAATGTTAATACTAAAAGCATTCTGTCTTTAAATCGCTTTTGGTTAAAAGTCCAATTATAGATTGAAATAGTGTTTGAGAATCGTATTTTTTGTGATAGAACTGTAGTGTTATCTACTGCTTTTCTTCAAATTTGTTGAGGAAGAGAGTATTTAATTTTAATAATGTTTGTAGGCAACCATCAGTCAGTGAGACACACTGGAAGGAATTGCTCCAGGATATGTTAGACATGCAGCAGAAAGTATATACATGCTTACATTCAGACACTTGCTATGAGGTGAGTTTTATGTTTTCTTATTGATTTATGTCCCAAGTAAGCTACAAATTCTCATTTCATATTGTTGCTCACAAATGTAAGTACCTTTTCATGTGTTATGTTACTTAGTTGTCTACTGGTTCTTTTACGGTATTTTTGTTCAGATCAGAAACATCCTATGTTAATTCATTTCATCAAAAGCACCTGTAATAAATATCCTGTATATTTTTTACTAGAATTCAACTTTTCTTAAATTGAGTCAACTTCTTGAGACTTCGTAATTCTAGGTACAAATGTGTTTAGTAATAAATGCTTAAAACTAATGGAAATAAACAATCTTTTAGCTAAATGTTATCTTCAGCCAAGCATTTCTTAAACATGAAGTTCTGGTTTGATAATATTATCCAAGATTATTATAGGATTATGGACTTTCTACTGCTTGTAGTTGAAGTAAAATAACATGAGATAAGAGATCTAATTTCATTGAAGGACAACCCCCCCCCCCCCCCCGGGCATGTGCTTAAACCCCAAACCTGTGTCAATAATATTTGCAAAGGACAGCTATTAGACTGAGGTAGAATTTGCTGTGACATGTATTGTTTATCTACATTTTCACTTCAATATACTGTAGTTTACTACAGAAACAGTACTGTGTCCACTATAATTGGTGTTTAAATAGTCACATCATTTAAAAGTTTAAGAGCGTTTTATTACAGTTTGCAGATTTAATTGCTTATGGCTACCAATCAGATAAGCTCTTAGGAGAAGTTTTGAAAGCAAATTAGAAAAAAAAAATTGAAGGGAAAAAGCAATGCTATTCAACCCATACATAAAAAAGTCACTTTTTCTCTGTAGTTGTACAATTTGACATTGCTCAAAGAGATCTGCAATGTATTTAATGTTCATGGTTTTGTGATAGACAAAGGCATAGTGTACTTGGAATTTTTTTAAGTGCATTTAAAAAAAATTATATTACTAGAGCACTCTGAAAATAGTAGCATTTGCTTTGCTCTGATCTTAATATAGGTTTTTTTTATTAATATTAATTTTTTTTTTAACCGCTGTACCGTATGATTAAAAAAACACAACAAAGGGTTTTGGAAAAATGATCTAGGAATGCTGACAGTGCTTTGAAATGTAGTGCTGTTGTATGCAATTATACTTTGATAACTTCAAAATTGAGAAATTGATGAGAGAGTAAGGATTTGTAATCACATGTGAGGTTTGTATTGGGATCTTTTTTAGCATGATGGTTACTCTATTCTGCTTGCATACAAAGTGAATACTGTCCTCTTGAAGGACTTCATGTCCATAAATTTTGAGAGAGGTAAATTGTATGTGACCTTTAAGAAAGAAGGGTCAGCTATCATACTTTGCATCTTTCACTATTGCTTGAGGATTCATAGATTGTGAAATGGAAGATGATCCAATTGTATGATCTTTTTTTTAAGAAGCGCTGGACTGTGTTCCTTTCCAGAGCATGAGATGGTTGGGAGAGGTTCTTCCTAGTGAAGAACTACTTTAATTTCAAGATGTGATTGGACAGGGTGCTAGCTAATCTCATCTATGCCCCCTTTCCCACAAAAGGTTGGACCAGATGATCTTTTGAGGTCCCTTCCAACCTGGGTTCTTCTATGATTCATTGATTCTATTTAATTTGTTAGGAAATTTAAAACCTTTGACAAAGGCCATATTGTTGCAGCTGTGCTATTTTCTGAAATGATTAAACGTATATGTTGCTCTTCATTAGGATAATACTGACCATATTTAAAAAAAATATTTATTTTTGTAAGGAATTGAGATTATTTGGAGCGTCTTATTTTCAGGTCAAAGTTTTGCCCACTTTAAGTTAGGTGTTTTGTGGCAGATGCAGCATGGTATTACTATGCATTCTTTGAAGATAGTCGTGATTGAAACTTAAAAATTTCTTATATGCTCAGTTCTAAATAGTTTTAGTTTCTTCAGGGATACAAAATTTCTTCTCATATGTTGTTAGTTTTAAGGTCTTAATACTGAACTGCCTTTTCAGATTTTTACTTCCTATTAACACCTGAGAACGTAGGTATAAATAATTTCTGATCTCTAAGTTATACTGTAAAAAGGCAGTTAATAAGCTTTTTTCTGCAGGAAGTAGAAATAACTAACTACTAGTTAATTTTAGCTTTCCTTAAATAAATTGTGGAAATACTCTCCTTGGTAGAAGTTACATGTTCTGCTTGGACTGAATATATTCTTTTGACTTCAAAGATCCTTTTATTCAAAGGGGTTGGTTCTATACAATGCAGATAAGCTTACCTGAAGCTGCTGCTGCAGATAATTAAATTATTGTTCTTTCTTTTAGATATTCACAGAAAGTCTTTTATGCTCAAGCAGTATAGACAATATCCACTTAGCTGGGCAAATGATGCATTGCAGCATTTGGTCAGTGGATCTACCAAGTTCATCAAAAGGGAAGCCACAGTACCGAGTCAGCTACGCGAAAAGTATTGAACTAGTTTTGGCTGCTGGCAGAGAATATTTCAATTCCTCAACGAGTTTGACCGATAGCTGTATGGATTTGGCCAGGTATATTTATAATTATCATATATGTAAATACATATTGCTCTTTTAATTGAAACTTGAATTTTCTGTGTAAGGGGGGTGAATCTTACATATAATCTCTTCATGTAAAATTACGTGGTAAATGGAAACAATATCTTTGGCTTCTGTAAGATTTTGTTGTTGTTGTAGGAGTTTTTTTTCGGGGGGGGTGGTTATTTGTGGTTTTCTGGGTTTTTTTTTTTTGTTTGTTTGTTTGTTTTCTTTTTTGTGTCTTTTTTTTCTCTTTATTTTCCCTGCCTTGCTTTGTGTATGTGTACACCATTGCTGTCCCTGGTAGTTGGAATGATCTGTTACAGAATTCAGGTTGAAGAGGAAGGAGAAACATGCAAGACTTTCTCTGTGGATAAGAAGCTTTTTGTGTGTGTCACTTGAACCTTTTCCACATTACGGCATTGAACCACAATTGTGGCCCCCAGTTACTATCACAATAGAAAATAGCATTTTGCTGATTTGTTTAATTTCTTTTCTTACTTTGGTCTTTCCTGATTCTAAGAGTTCATTTGAGGCTCTCTGTCTCCCTTTGTTACATGAAGAAATAAGCCAAATAATTCTTCAGAAAGGAATTCAGACATAGAGCAGCCTTGGATGTTGCAATGTGGGTGTTCATCTTGTATAGATTTAGATATGGAAGTATTTTCTTTTACAGTTTAGATGCAGATAGGTAAAATAATTGGGTATTACCTATGTGGAATATTGATGCCTTGGCTTACCCTAAATATTGAAAAAATGGAGGCATGTCTTAATATTTCCAGCCTTTCCCTTTTATTTTAAGAATTTGCTGTTTCATTAGTATTGTTGTTATAGAATCATAGAATGATTTGGGTTGGAAGGGACCTTAAAGATCATCTAGTTCCAACCCCCCTGTGATGGGCAGGGACTTCTTCCAGGTGAAAGCCCCATCACCTCCTTATTTTCCATGTACCTTAGCATAGTTTCAAGGAGGATCTGCTCCATCCTCAGCAGATGGTGAGACTGACTGGCCTGTGGTTCCCTGGGTCTTCCTTTTTTCCCTTTTTAAAAATGGGGGTTATGTTTCCCCCCCTTTTTTTTTTTTTCAATTAGTGGGACTTTGCCAGACTGCCATGACTTCTTAAATATGATGGATGAGTGGCTTAGCCACTTCATCTGACAGTTCCCTCAGGACCTGTGGATGCATCTCATCAGGTCCCATGGACTTGGGCCCCTTCAGGTTCCTTAGATGGTCTCAAACCTGATCTCCTACACTGGGTGGTTCTTCATTCTCCCAGTCCCTGCCTTTGCCTTCTGTGTCCACAAACCAAACAACAAAAACCAAAACAAAATCCCATAACAGAACAAAAATACTTATGTCTCAGCTACAAAGGAAGACTTGTCTTTATAACGTACTAATTTCACTTAGGCATGAGTACACTTACCTACTAATTACAAGAAAAAGATGAAATTATTTTTCTTGCCCTCAAGATACAAATTCATCTTAACCCATAATGGTATGTACATACATGTTACCAGATTTTTTTTGAGTACTGACTATAGTAATACAGTCAAACTGTTTGCAATTAATTATCCTTTTTCAAATTCAGAAATTTTCCTCGATAAAATATTTTTACTATAAAGTTTTATGGATTGACAAATGATATATTTTCCCTTAGAGATTAAAGGAAGAATATTTTTGCAGTTTGCCTTGAGTGATTGTTACATTCTCCATAACTTAACTAGAAACTGACTGAAAAAGCATTGTTTTCTTTTTTCTCCTTAATCACTCATGGCTTCTTCCTCTCTCCCATCCCGAATGCACACACACATAAATATATATGATGAGGATGAGGGGTTTTTTTCTTCATTTTCATGGGGTTTTGTTGTTGGCTATTTTAGTAAAGGCATTATTGTCTTAGGTCAAAGTTGGAAGACAGTCACTTTTACAGTGTTAATTATATAATGCTAGCTCTATTTCTAGCTTTTTATTGAAAACACAGTTTATTAACTGTCATTACTGTTTATAAGCACTCAAGGTAAATACTTGCTTTGGAAGCCTAAAAGGCCCAAGAGTCACTGGCTGCTTAAAATTTATCTTTTTTTTTTTTTAAATATATGAATATTTATATGAATATAATTTATTAGTATTAAATCAACTGAGCCTTTTTACATTCTTGACACCAGGGCTACTAGATACACTGTACAAAAGTTGTGATCACAATGAAGCAGGTGCATATACTGTTTTAATTTCCAAATTAGAACTGAATTTTATCTGTATGCGTATAATTGTCACAGTTAAAATCTATCTGTTAGCTACTTACTTGCTGGGGAGAGGATACTGTAGTGGTGGGATTTCCTCTATGCATAGGAGAGAAGCCCTCCTCTGGGCTAAGCTAGGAGGCAGAGAGGTTGGTTGGTTTTTGCAGGTGAGTAGCTTAATTTTGGAGCAGCAGGAACAAAATGCACAGTTGTTTGGAACAGACCTTTTGGGTCAGCAGTCTAGTCCTTTGCTGTTGCATGTGGCACTGTAATATAATGTAGCCTCACCTCTGTGTCTGGGAAGGCCGGGGAACAGATCCTCCTAGAAGCTATGCTGAGGCACATGGGGGACAGGGAGGTTATTTGAGACAGCCAGCATGGCATCACCAGGGGCAAGTCCTGCCTGACCAAACTAGTGGCCTTCTATGATGGAGTGACTACATCAGTGGACAAGGGAAGAGCCAGAGATGTCATCTATCTGGACTTCTGTAAGGCCTTTGATGGAGTTCCCCACAACATCCTTCTCTCTAAATTTGACAGAGATGGATTTGATAGATGGGCTGTTCGGTGGATGAGGAATTGGTTGGATAGTTGCATCCAGAGGGTGGTGGTCAATGGCTCAATGTCCCGATGGAGATCGGTGACAAGTAGTGTCCCGTAGGGGTCTGTATTGGAACCAGTGCTGTTTAATATCTTCATCAATGACATGGACAGTGGGATCGAGCGCACCCTCAGCAAGTTTGCAGATGACACCAAGCTGAGTGGTGTGGTTGACACACCTGAGGGTTGGGATGCCATCCAGAGGGATCTGGACAAGCTCCCGAACTGGGCCCATGTGAACCTCATGAAGTTCAACAAGGCCAAGTGGAAGGTCCTGCACATGGGTCAGGGCAATGCCCGGTATCAATAAAGGCTGGGGGATGAAGGGATTGAGAGCAGCCCTGCAGAGAAAGACTTGGGGGTACTGGTGGATGAGCCGGCTGGACATGAGCCAGCAATGTGCACTGGCAGCCCAGAAAGCCAACCGTATCCTGGGCTGCATCAAAAGCAGCGTGGCCAGCAGGTCGAGGGAGGGGATTCTGCCCCTCTGCTCCGCTCTGGTGAGACCCCACCTGCAGTCCTGCGTTCAGCTCTGGGGTCCTCAGCACAGAAGGACAGGGACCTGTTGGAGTGGGTCCAGAGGAGGGGCACAAAAATGATCAGGGGGATGGAACACCTCTCCTATGAGGAAAGGCTGAGAGAGTTGGGGTTGTTCAGCCTGGAGAAGAGAAGGCTCCGGGGAGACCTTACTGCAGCCTTCCAGTAATTAAAGGGGGCTTATAGGAAAGATGGAGACAAACTTTTAGCAGGGCCTGTTGCAATAGGACAAGGGGTAATGGTTTCAAACTAAAAGAGGGTAGATTTAGACTAGATATAAGGAAGACATTTTTTATGATGAGGGTGGCGAAACACTGGCACAGGTTTCCCAGAGAGGTGGCCGATGCCCCACCCCTGGAAACATTCAAGGTCAGGTTGGACGGGGCTCTGAGCAACCTGGTCTAGTTGAAGATGTCCCTGCTCATTGCAGGGAGGTTGGACTAAATGACCTTTAAAGGTCCCTTCCAACCCAAACTGTTCCATGATTCTGTTAATCACTATGAAAAACTGATTTAATGTTGTCATAAAATTAGGGTTTATTTACCAATTTTTTTTTCCCCCAATCTGCTATTGAGTATCTTTTCTATTAGGAGCCTCTGGAAATACTAAGTATCATTGTTCTTAATATCTCCTAAGGGTCCATGATCAACTTTTATCTTATGGTTTTACAGTGGTATTTCAAAATACTAAATTTATAGCTTGAATACTTGCTATGAATGTGTGACCATGTGTTTATTCTGTTTAGTAAGATGTTTTGGTCCTTCTCTGACTTTTCTCCAGTTAGTTGTTTCATGGTAACTTAACTTATTTTCATGAGTGATTATCCCAGTGTGTAGGTCTCCTAGTAACCTTCCTGTTTGAGTTGGTTTAGATGGAATGTGTTTATCTAGTTCTCTCTCTTTCCACTCCTGTTCTAATCTCCATTTCACCCTGAAATGTTTGTCAGTGCTCCTGAAAAATGTGATGGGTTCAGATGGGAATGTAGCTAACATACAATTTTATTTTTGATGTAAACATGTCTATTTCTTAATTAACATGTAGAGATAAAAGCTATATGACAAATTGCACAAATAATAGACTTTCCTGATTTAATGTGCATGGTGAATTAAGCCATTTTAAATCATTTAGACTATTTTCCATGTGGATTTTTTGTTAAACATGTATTAATAAAACTACATATGAACACTACCAGAATTCAAGTTTTAATAAAAAAAAATTATCTAAAAGCTGATTATGTCAATATTATATTCATAAAACAATGAATTTTTGAAAATGTTTATTTTAAACAAACTTGTTACTAATATTTGTATGCATTAATTCATCTTCAGAGCAATTTTGCGGTGGTTTTTTTTTCCTTTTAATCAGCTTTGTTTTCAATTGCTGAACCTGGTTGAGGAAACTGAATTTGTGACAATGGCTCTAACATTTCACTTCCAGTAAACTTTTTACAGAATTTTGCTTTTATCTTGTAGTATATGGCAACACCAAAAGGCAGTAGTGATATGAGAAATATTTCCTTTAATAATTACATATTTAAGTACATATGCCTTCAACATCTTTTGTTAAATTCATTGCAGGGTCTAAATACAAGAGGGTCTAGGTGAAGTTCCTGTCACAACTAGGCGAAGAAGATTGTGGCAATCCAAGAAAAGAATTTTTTTAAAATGTTTAGCCAGCCATAACAGAGATATAGTGCCGAACACAATGTGTGTTACAGGACTGGCAAGTATTTTGATGTTTCATAAGCACAGCAAATTACTTTTTTTTTTTTTTTCTTTCACAGGTGATCTTCTTCCACAAATTTAACTTTGAATTTATTCAACAATTTTTAGAAAAATTTGTTTCCTTCCTGTTTAGGTGCTGTCTACAACTTATTGTAGACTGTCCAAGTGCTATTGAGGAGGAGCTAGATCTCATTCGTGCTCTGGGCTACCTTGAAGAATTTGGCGTGAAAATATTACCATTACAAGGTACTGCATATTTTTATTCTTTATATGATTACTTGAATCACAGGCATAAATACGCATGACAAATGCATCCCTGCCTCCAAACAGCTTATAGGCACATACTGAAAAATTATTTCAGTTGAAAAGACATTTTTCAGTTGATGTGAGATAAGAAAGATATCTGCATATGGAATCTGTGTTTTGGGACTTATTTTTAGCAGGACTTTTTAATAATCTTCACTTGCTCATGTGCTGATAAGCTTTCAAATAATGGGTGGGAGAGAGGTATTTCATGGGTAGGCAGTTTTCATGTCTCCACTGGGCTGTTTCATTTTGAAGTGTATAAAGCCCAATGACAATGGAAGTGAACTTTTACAAGGTGTTTCTTCTGATGACTTGTTTAAAATTTTAACTCTGTTTTGGAGCTCCGGGTCCAATGGTATGGAAAGTTGTTGGGCAGAAGTTGGAAAGAAAGGATGATTATGGACAATGAGATAAAGGGAAAAATTTAATATATTGCAGTACGTCTTATTGCTTACAGATTGTGCCAGACTAACAAAGTTCATTGCTTTATGTGGCGGGTTGACCCTGGCTGGATGCTAGGTGCCCACCAAAGCTGCTGTATCACTCCCCCTCCTCAGCTGGGCAGGGGAGAGAAAATATAACAAAAGGCTCATGGGTCAAGGTAAGGACAGGGAGAGATCATTCAGTAATTACTGTCATGGGCAAAACAGACTTGACTTGGGGAAATTAGTTTAATTTATTACCAATCAAATCAGAGTAGGATAATGAGAAAATAAAAACTAAATCTTAAAACACCTTCCCCCCCACTCCTCCCTTCTTCCCAGGCTTAACTTTATTCCTGGTTTTCTCTCCCTCCTCCCCCTAGCAGCACAGGGAGATGGGGAATGGGGGTTGGGGTCAGTTCATCACACGTTGTCTCTGCCGCTCCTTCCTCCTCAGGGGCAGGAGTCCTCACTCTTCTCCTGCTCCAGTGTGGTATCCCTCCCATGGGAGACAGTCCTTCACGAACTTTTCCAACGTGGGTACTTCCCACGGGCTGCAGTTCTGAACTGCTCCAGTGTGGGTCCCTTCCATGGGCTGCAGTCCTTCAGGCACAGACTGCTCCAGCATGGGTCCCCCACGGGGTCACAAGTCCTGCCAGCAAACCTGCTCCAGCGTGGGCTCCTCTCTCCACAGGGCCACGGGTCCTGCCAGGAGCCTGCTCCAGCGTGGGCTTCCCACGGGGTCACAGTGTTGGCCAGCGGCAGGTCAGTCTTGGAGCCGGCTGGCATTGGCTCTATCGGACGTGGGGGAAGCTTCTAGCAGCTTCTCACAGAAGTCACCCCTGTAGCCTCCCTGCTACCAAAACCTGGCCATGCAAACCCAATATGCTTTATTAACAAAACCCCCACTTTTCTAAGTGAGAGAAATACAAGAGAGCTCATCTGCCTGGCTTTCAGTGAAGCTTGAATGTGTGTTATGTGGGCAACTATGTGAAACTGCATGAACACTGGTATTCTAAGCCAATTCTTGTAGAGTGTTTTCAAGAGCACTGAGTTCCAGTGAAACATGCTGATGGTAGTGTTTTATTTCTGGCATTGTGCAGAGAAATACTGGGATTTATGGGAAGCTCTTGTGGGTCTGTGGAAAACGAAGTGGATGTTCTTAGTGGCTGTTGTTACTTTACTTTGGTGTTCTCTTTTTGTTGTCTTTGTTCTCCCAAGTATTCCTTCAAACTGAGCTGATGCTCCATATGTTATCTTCAGAAATCTTACCATTTCTGGACTGAGAATAAGTCTGGTTTCTAGATCTTGCAGTATTCCACTGTTGACTTCTAGAGCAGTATTATTTTTTTAATCAGTTTGTTCAGTCTGTAGAAAAGTACACATATATTTTCTTCATCTTTTTCGGTGTGGATGTGAAGGTATCATTTAAAAAAAGTTGCAACATAATATTGCATTTAATAGTATGTGTAATACAACTGATCTAGATTAATTAGAATATGTGAAGTCATGCCTGTAATTTCATTAATGATCCTGTCTTATCCTTTCTTCAGTATTTTTCATGTAAATCAAATTGAACTAATAAGATTAAAATTATGTTTTAAAGTTTTAATGAAAGCCTTTAAATGGTCAGTTACTTTGATAGGATGTCATTAAAATAACATTAAGGATCAGTTATTCCCACAGAAAGAATTAACAGTAGATTTTTATTTGTATTTCTGTGTTTAGTTTTCTGTAGAGCTTCTCCCCCACTTGTATTTTTAGCAAACTCAGCAGTTGAGGTTGTGAACTACTTTATGATGTGTGTGATGTGTTTAAATAAAATCTGGTTTAGAGACTCCTTATTGACATAAAAAGTGAAGAGAAGTCCATCTTAATGAAAGTGTTTGACCCATGGTATTATTTCAGATTACTTTCAGTTATGTTAGATATTTCAAAATATCTTGCTTGTACAGTCAGTGAATGAAAACATTTTACTGCTGTATACTAATACACGTGTGTGATAGAATATTAAAAATGAAACTAAAAGTGTAGCCTTTTCCTGCTCCTGCATTCTTAATTTGTTTTAGTCTAATTTGATTTCCAGAACTTTATTAATAGGGTTTTCATTATGCAAGGGCTTCTTTGCTCTTATTGAAAGGCCTAATGTCATATGTTTTAAAGTCTGTATTAGCATATTGGGCTTATCCCCCATGCAGACATTAATGTCTTACTGAGTGTTAAAGGGTTAAGATCTGTGTGCTGTTCCTCTGTGTTCTGAGAACTTGCATGGTATGAAAACGTTAGTTTTTTAAAGCAGCAGCCTGAAGTTAGCCCCCTACTAACTAGTTAAAAAGAGCACTGAAATTGATTCATGATATTAAATTATACAATTAAGGTAATTGTTTAATTATTGATAAAATCTTTTTGAAACACAGTACTAATTACAAGCTTCTCAGGATATGGTTGACACAACCTTGTGATTTGCAGGCTATCCCTCTACTTGCTCAGAAAATATTTATGGAAATTAAAACACCCTCAAGATTTTGTCTATGACAGTTCTTTCAGTTTTACAGTAATGTATCCTGTCCACCCTAAGATACAATGTAGTGTGAAATATTAGTTACTTACAATATTCTCAATGGAAGTTAATGTCTGTTTTAACAGTCTTTCTGAGAATGTTGCAAAAATTATATTTAAAAATAAATTTGTATAAAGGCATATGGTTAGTCATATAAATTTAAAAACATTGAGTCTGAAAACCTGAAACAAAAATAAGTTTTCTTTCTGGTCAGTCTCCCTCTTCTTCCTCCCTTCCCAGCCTGACTTGCTAGAGATTGGGGTTGGATAGTGTTATTTTAACTTTCTCTTTATTGGTATAATTGAAGATCCGAATGCAAGTAACTTTGGGCTGGTTTTCAGATTGCGTTTGCTTTCTTATACTCCCTAGCACTCTTTCTGCGTCTACATTGTTAACGAGAAGTACAGCAGAAGGGTTCATTTGTACAGTCTCTAACACCAGTTCTTCTTTCAACAGTGCGTTTATGTTCGGATCGACTTAGTCTCATCAAGGACTGTCTTGCTCAGTTGTCAACGAACTATAGGCAGTCTGCTAAGCTCCTGGGACTTGCAAATTTGCTAAGGGTTGCAGGTAAGCTGTGTTAATAAGACACTGGATCACAATGCAGCATGCATTTGTGTTATGCTTTAGGACATTTGAGTTGATATTACAATGTGTGTTCAAGGATATCACTAAAAAGTCATCTCAAAAAGCAGTCATTGGGGAGGAATAAAATATTTTATACATGAATGAAATATTTTATTTGTAATAAAACATCTGATATTGTCAGCTGCTCTGACGTTCCAGTAATACCTAAAATAAAACCAGCCTTGTCTAATCTGGATTTTGAGTAAAAGCTCATTTCAGATTGGACGAGTTGTGGCTGAGAATATTTTGTCTTACAGTTAATTGGTAGTACTAAAACTCCAGCATCATATTGTCCCTGTCAAATAAGGTAGTTTGATTTAATAGAAGTCCCATTTAAGCTAGAGGTGAAAAAAAGTCATCTGTAATGCATAAACTTTGGCTCTTGGACTTTTGTGTATGCTTTGTATATCTCCTTTTGCACTAAAAATAATGCGTTAGCGTTAGGTTGAGTATTCATTTGAGGAGCTGAGCATCTTCAAGGATTGAATCCTAAAGATACTAGAATTTTTTTTTCTTTTTAAGATAGCCTACTTAAAATATCTGGCAGACCTTTTGATTTTGAAAAATACTTCATCAATGCAACTGCAAATACAATAGTGCTATATTTTTATGATGTAGAAATAGAATATAGAAATATAAATTCATATTTTATGCAGCATGGTATATAAAATCGGTGCATTCTGTCTTTGTCACTGGTGCATGCCTGGCTAATTCCTTTCTCTCTCTATTTGTTAAATCATTTAAGAATTTTTTCTTATGTATTCAGGAAGCTTAGTATTGGCAATTTTTGCATAGTATTATATAGGGAGGGAGATATTCAAGGGGATTGGGTGAGGTTATGAACAGAGGTACAGAAGTTAGGTTTTTGACCTCCTGAGGTGCCTAAGTCCTAAGGAAAGGAATCGCTGGAAATGTTGTCGTGACTCTGGTAAGCTCAGTGCTCCTGTTACATAGTGCCGCTACATGAAAAATGGCAGAGGGAGGGGGATGGTACTATGTTAGGTAGCTGGATCTAATCTATGTATTTGTTAATTTCACATGTAATTTCCTGTTCTGTAGAAAAACTAGAATGACAGTCATAACTTCTCTTTTTTTTCTTTGCTTGCAAGACTTTTGGAAAAAAAAAAATCTCCATTGGTTCATAAGACAAGATTGCTGTACAGCTCTTTCCCTCTCTTCTCTGCTTCCTCCCACATAAAGTTAAAATCTGTCAATTTTTCTTCTTAATATTCTGGGTCCTTTAGGCTAATGCTGCTGATTTTTGTTTTATCTTCTCTTTGAATCTAAATGATTTTCTTTGCATGAGAGAAGGAAAAGCAAAATCCACATGGATTCTATGAAGTTTAAAAACACGAAGTATTTTGTCCAGTAACGTTAGTTGTAGATCAGCAACTACAGTGCCCTGGTATGTACCTTTAAACAGGGAACAAACTCATGGCTCCCATCTCTAGAAATCGAAAGATGAGAGGCAATGTATGTTAGGTAGAGAACTTCAGGGAATTCATATAGAGTTCATTGATATGGTAATGTCTGTGTGCTAGTGTTATAATCACAGTGGCACTTACTGAGACACCACTGAAAAGAGAGATTTAAAAGAGGTATTTAAAGCCAGATGACAAAATGACCTCCTGATTTTCTCTGGCTTGTGGTTACCAGGGTGGCGAAAAACTGAAGATGAATGTGCGAGGTGGTTAATTTTTAAGCAGGTGAATGATTTAAATACTACTGCTTATGCTACAAATTACATATTTATTTTAAGAGCGTTGTGCTCTCTGATTTTAATGGTTAACCTCGGGAATAATGCTAATGGTTGTTCCTGTGGTAAGTGTGGAACTTTAGTAGTAAAAGTATATACTTCGAGAGTAAATCTTGCTAAGGAATACACTACTTTGACACTTGCTGTTCTTGTCTCTTATGTTAAATAAATAACTCCGTCGCTTTCAAAGTTATCTTTTGGTTATAGAGTAACATTTATTTGAAAGGGAAAAATAGCAAGAAAATGTTTCCAGTAGTGACTTTTTGTGGTGGTGGGATGTGGTGGGACTTTTTTGTGTTGGTTGGTTGGTTGGTTTTTAAATAAGTAGTTTTAAGCTTTTGTGATTAAAAACCATTTCACTGTCATTGAGGGATGACTAGTCGTATTACTTATATAGAAATACTATTTTCTGTACAGGATGTTCATTTATAAGCAAGATAATGGATTCAGTATGAGAATGCCATAGTTGTGAATTTTATCTAAACTTATTTGTTGTAGGAGATTGGCTATGGAAAACAGGTTTCTTCCATATTAAGAAACTCAGTGTTTCTTTAATCTTTTTTTAGTTTTTCTGGACTTGAAAGCTATAAACAGCATACCACTATTACTGCAGATTTTTTTGTGCCTGACATTCCATTCCACTGATGAGTATCCAGAATAGTATCCAAAAGCACACAAAGGAAACATGATTGTCGTCACTATTTTAAGTCATGCATGCAAATGCAATATTTTTTCAGCAGATTAAAGAAAGTCTGTAGAGCTTTACTCTTCAGTTCTCAATTACTGCTGTATGTACTTTCAGTGAGTGTGGAAAAGGTAACCTTACAATGAATTTAAAGTTGCATATGATTTTAATAGTTAGGTTAATAATACCTTTAAAAACAGATTTTAAGTGGAATGCTGGCATAGCCTTAATCATAGTCTGTAAATGAAGAATCTTGTAAAATTTAATAGTAGGTGTAAAAAAAAAAAAAAAGAAACACACCTGTTGAAGTAAGTCATATAGAAATGGTGTATCTGTATTTGTCGACTCGTAATTTAAGTTACTGAGTTACAATTAATTATTAATATGATGAAGAGTTATTTTAGGACTTGGTAACCATAAGAATGATAACAAACGCTAATATTATTCCACAAATTGGTTTTTAGCCAAAAGGGCAGTTCACACATACAGATTTTAATATTCATGAATGAGTATATTTTATTTTAAACTGAATATTAGAAAAGAAAAACCTTCCCTGCAGTTTTAGCACAGATAGTCTTTGTTAGCAAAAGTTTAAAACTACTGGGAAAGGGTAACTTGATTTCTAACAGTTTATGATGAAGGGAATCGTTTTATGGAGATATATTGGGATGAGTCTGGATATTGAAAAAGAATCTAGGGATTGAACTTTATGGACTTGCCTAATGAAGAATTAGATAAAACGCTGCTGGAAGAAAGAATTGGTTTTCATCCCTAATTGGTTTTCACTACTTATACAATTATCCTGATTTATGAGCCACCTTTGCTGTGAAAGAAGTTCTAATTTTTTCTTGTGGAACATGCTTACCGGTATTGGTTACGCATGCTCAAATTTGCAGTCCCTTCCATTCCCGATCCACTGTGTGTATCTACCAGTAGAGTGCTTTCTCGTGCTTTATCTGCTCACTGGAGGAATTTGTTTCAGCATTTTCCCCTCTTTGCTCCCATTGCTACCCCACCTCATAACGTTACTAATTGTGAAAGTCTGCTCGCTACATCTATCCATCCATACCTATATAAATTTTAAACATACATGTACATATCGAGTATATAGTATATGCTGTGTTATACTGTATATAAATATATAGCCTATAAAATACTCTGAGCATATATATTTTAATTTCAATTCTAAAAGAAAGTATTTGCTGTGCATACAAGGGTAGAGTGCACATGGTCATCCTCAAGGAGCTTTGGGAGCTGTGTTCTCTGAATACAGTTTGTTTAGAGAGCAGCACTAAAAGTGAAGACTAGAATTTATATTCATACTTGTCAAAGCTGAAATATTGCTTAGGTAATGGTATATCAGCTAGCAGCTTAATTGCTTTAAAGTATTTGATAAATGACAGTAAACTCTACTTAAGCCTCATGTCGCTACCTCTGTAAAGTAAGCACACAAGTGTTATCTTAATTTCACAGATGGGCAAAGTGAGTGAGGGAGAATGTGCTCAGCATGACAGCCAGAAAATCTGCACCTGCTCAGGGAGCTAGAGCTGTTTTGTCTCATGATCCTCACTTAATCCACACTCTTGGTTAAGAAAGGGTGTGAAAGAATTCACTTTATGGAATTACTTGCTTACAAAATAGAAGAGCAAAAAAGAGTAAAAAAAAAATGCTTAAGTATCAGAAATTAAGACCATCTTCTCTACTGTAAAAAAAAAAAAAAATCTAATGAGCATTGCTCTTTTTCTTGAGTCAGGCTCTCTAGAAATATTTTCTGCTCATTATTCTCTTTTGTTGCAACTTTCTATGGTAATTTAATTAATTTTAACATCCATGAGCTAATTCTAATAATTTTAAGCTTTGCTCACATTCCGAAGTCAAAGCTTATTTTTGAAATCCACCTTCCTCAACACTGCTTCCTCAACTTCTTGCTTAACGCATGTGGAAGTAACCATACAGATGGTTTCTGATCTCCTAAATGTAGATGACATGGAATTTCTGGAGTATACATACAATTTTGATACCATTTGACTTTTAAGTTTTTATGACATGGTTTCACTCAAGATAATGTTTTTCATCCACTCTCAAATAGCATGCATCTTACTCAAAGTGTTTCAGTAAGCTTTTTTTTTTCTTTCTTTCTATGACCCAAATTGTATCCAAACTTTTTAAAAGTATTTGAGCATCCTTTATTTCTCAAGAAAAAATGTTTTTCTATTTCTGAGCTTCCGTATTCTTCCTCTAGTCATTTGTAATAGAATCATAGAATCATTTAGGTTGGAAAAGACCTTTAAGGTCATCGAGTCCAACCATTAACCGAACGCTACCAAGCCCACCCCTAAACCATGTCCCTAAGTGCCACCTCTACACATCTTCCAAATACCTCCAGGGATGGTGACTCAGCACTTCACTGGGCAGCCTGTTCCAATGCTTGACAGCCCTTTCGGTGAAGAAGTTTTTCCTGATATCCAATCTAAACCTCCCCTGGGTCAACTTGAGGCCGTTTCCTCTTGTTCTGTCGCTTGTTAGCTGGGAGAAGAGACCAACACCCACCTCGCTACAACCTCCTTTCAGTTATGATGCCACATATGCTTGTATCAACTTCTATCTGAATGCTAAACATCATAACAAAAAGATATGGAAAGAACTTTGGAGACTTAAATCTTACTGGGTGGACTAACCCTTAGAATATAAATGCATTTTCCTTATGATGTAAGGAGGCAACAGTCTGAAGGATTGTAACACACACAAACTTTTACAGATCGTAAAAGGGAAACAAAACCTAAGATATCCTTTCCAGTTGCTGAGCTTGATTTGTTTGAGTCTGGATGTCAGATATTAACATAAAGGCTTGATGCAGAATTACTGTGTAGTATGATAATGTCACCATTTTAATAGTTTTTCCTCATTGAACCTTTCTTGGTTTTAAATCTTGGATGTCTGCCAGAATGGCAAGGGGAACAATTTAGAATTCAAAACTTTCACTTTTATAAGACTTTATTATTAAAAATACCTTCAAATGAGGTGTGACAAAGCTGAAGCAGTGAATTTTTTCATGTTTGAATAGAAGAACAAGACCATGCCTCTAAACTGCAGCAGGTAGTATTTTAAGTGACTGCACTGTTGAGGCAACGAAAGCTGCATGAAAAAGGGCTTGAGCTGTGCGTTGCAGGGGATTCACTAGTCGTGTCGGAGCTGCCGGTTGTTCTGTGGCATAACAACGTGTGTCAAGATAATGGAAGTTTAAATGAGTGAACAATGGAGATAAGATGAGCAAGTATAGCCATGGACTTGAAGGAAAACAATCCTTATATTTTATGCTTGTGCTTTTGTAAAACATGTGAAGGTGTATCCCACTGCATCAAAACTAATTAGCTAAAACACTGGGGATGGGGGACTTGTCAGTGTATGACTGCTCAAGCACAGTTAACAAGAAAACCATTCTTTGCTCCAAGTGTTGTTCCCCTCTTCCCTCAATCCCACTGATTTTTGAATAGTGATAAATAGCGGTGATTATTTTGTCTAGCTAAAATCTGAGGGACAATAGTTTGATTATTTTTCTTGCCTTTTATTTGTGTCTGCTACTTAGTCAAATCTCTCTGTAAGTAGTAAAGCTGTCAGGGTGAAGTGGGCATCAGAAGGTGAGTGGCAAGTATGGATCTCTTGCTTATAGAAATGACAGTTCACATTTAGCTTGTGTAGATAGAAGCACCTCTTTGTCATCTGTAATTGCTTTTGCCCGGATGAGAAGTTCCCAACTTCCAGAGGGCAAAATTTTGCAGCAGAAGAGCCTTGGATGTGATTAATTTGCAACATCGTGTGTTGCCAGTATATAGAGCAAGAGGCCAAAAGATAAAATGATGGGAAGCCAACCTGTTCTCCCAGCTGAGTTAGTCATGACGTGCCGGGATTAGGGGAATCTTGATTGAGTTCAGTAATTAGGGTAGCTTCACTTCCCTGAATGTCATTCTAGCACAACTGCTACATCTTTTCTTTTGAGAAAGCTTTAAAAAGAAATTTGCTTTGCCTGTGGTGATGGACCCGCAAATTAGAGTTAAAAATAACAGCTATACAATTTAAAAACATGTACTCTTTATATGGTTTTTGGAACTGGATCTGTTTAACCTTCTGAAATATTTGCGTTTCACAAGTTGTAGTAATACAGTTTCATAAACCAGTGCCCTTTTCAAATGACTTTAACAGCAGTGACTGTGTAAAATCACTTTTAATAATAGGGGAGAACCATGGGCAAGAAGCTTTCATTGAAAAAAACCTATTCATTTTTATTAGCTTCTTGCCACCCTTCTTTTCTATATTAAAATGAATAGCGTGAGATTATTTTTCCTGTGTATGTTTAGTCACCTCAGTGCATGGACATACATGCAATTTTGAGCACAAGACTGGACCAGCTGGTGTCAGTGAAGTAAATAATTTTCATTCTCTTGTGTTCAGTCTAAATTGGAAAAAGTTTAAAAAAAAAAATAGAAATAGGTGACTTGTAAAGGGTGACAGGTAGAAGTGTTATGTGTAGTGACTATAACTGTCTTTGAAAGGGAAATAAGTTGTCTGATTAGATTTTCATCTGTGAATGCTGATGTATTAAAATTAAGGTCAGGACATTTTTCTACAAAAATTCTTGATGAAACTTCAGTCAGAAAAGATCAATAGTATCTGAAGTGTTACTTTTGAGTCATAACTGGGGGGAGAGGCATTGTCCAGAAGGTCTAGTGACCAAGATGCTTGTATGGTGTGAAAAAATAGTTTCAGTTCTACTTGCTCAATTTATGAAGGTAGGGCTTTTGTAAATACCTATATCTTCCACATCTCATGAATTATTTGGCTCTGTGAAGTGGGAGTTTAAACTGGGGCTTTGCATACTGTAAGAAAACAATTAAAAAGTTCAAAATTCTTATTCTGTTACAGTTCACAGAAGTTTTTTTTTCAATGTCAGGATTTTGATTTATATGTCACTTACCTTAAATATCAGTCTATGTCTTGGCCATCGCATACGTACAGTCTTCAAAATGGTTGTTTGTTTGTTTTTTTTTTAACTTAGACATAACATGCTGTGTAGTTATTTTTAGCCAGGTATGTTGCCAGTGTTTTTTAAAATACATAATTGTTTTCAGTGTTTTTTTCAGGAAAAAGCAGGTAATTTTATTTCTGCTTCAATTTCAAGATGGGCTTTTTGTGTTGTGACATATAGTCTTCTTAAGAAATAAAGTAGCAAGCTTAAGTTGACTATTAATTCCAACTAACTAATTAAAAAGTTGAATTTTTCTTACAGGAGATGATCAGATGGAGAGAAAAGGTCAAGTCTTAATCCTTTTAGTGGAACAAGCTCTCAGTTTCCAGGACTACAAAGCAGCTAGTATGCATTGCCAGGAGCTCATGGCCACAGGTAAAGTGATTAAATGGGGGTTGTGTGGCATGGTGGTGGTGGAAATCTGACTTCTGACTCTCAGCTTACTATGAAGTATGGTACTTCAGATTGGTCCATTTCATTGAAAAATCAGTTACATTTTGTTTGTGGAAGTCAACTGACATCTCCATGGAATGGAGATGTATACAGCAAGTACTGTATGTAATAAGATAATTACAGAACTATTAGACACATAACCTTACGGAGCTTTTCTGTATGTCTCTGGGAACAACAATTTTTCATTCTTCCTATGCTGTACCCCTCTCAAACAGCTGAAAATATGTGACTGCAGCTAGTAGGAATGTGCAGGTCTTCTAGATGTCTACCTTTCTATCAAAACTCTTAAAATATTTGTGCTATTTATGTAATTTGTATATGTGAGGGTATGAGTGGAAGTAAATGACATGTGTCAAGATACAAGGACAATAGGATTTGTTTCTTTTGCTTTTTTTTTTCTGCCTTAAGATTGAGGGGGAAAAATCTGAGATGAATTGAGGTTCTAATATATCAAGTGATATATTTTACTTTTTTTTTTTTTACAGCCACTCCAGTAAGGTGTTCAATATCATGCTCTGAAGTAAATTATGATTTTCTTATTGCAATATGTAAAAATATAGTGTGTAGGCTTACAGATGCCTATTGTACTGATATCTACAATATGATAAATAATGAATCTTTTATGTATTTGATCAGTCTAAAGTTGAGTTATATCTCTCTTTTATGGAGCCTTTATGGTTCCTTTCTTGGGAGATGTTAAGTGTTGGCAAGAATGCCACATGCCCTCCTTTTTCTCATCCAGTAAGAATTATGCGGCATTCTCCTGTCACTTGTGAAGCTTACCAACCTCAGAAGTACGTTTTGTGTTCCCTTGTAGGTTATTCTAAAAGCTGGGAAGTATGCAGTCAGCTTGGTCAATCAGAAGGCTACCATGATTTGAGTATGCGTCAGGAACTCATGGCTTTTGCTCTGACACACTGTCCCCCAAGTGCCATAGAGGCATTGCTGGGAGTGAGCAGTTCGTTGCAAACCCAAGTAGGTGTTTCTGAAACTTCTTTCATGCAAGTTCAGTGCTTACCAAAGTAAAGGAGACTTGTGCTCATTTTTAAGTTTGTTCCCTTAAGTTCCACCCCCCCCAATGAGTTTATATTTGTTCTGCTCTGTTTTTCTGCTTTCACTGTTATATTTCAACAAAGGAGGTCTCTTTATAAGCATTTTTATATGATGAGTTGGCTTCTCAGGTAGAAATGCAATTATATTCTCTTATCACTAGTACTTCTAATTTCTTTATTTACTGCCTGATTTAAACATTTTATTTGCAAATGCAGTTAAATAATTTTTTCAGTGTTTTCCAGGTATTTACATCTTGTGATGCAACTTCATTAAATGCCCACATAAATGTCTATTAAATATTTATTCTTACATTTTTATGTTCTCTACCCAGTATACAATGAAATTCTTTTCTCACTGATTCCAACCATGTAACAGTTTGAACAACTACAGTAGGCTTATGACTGACTTCTTAATAGAATCATGTCTTGGGTGTTCAGCTGATCATACTATATATGTGAGAACACATAATTGTGGCATTTAAATACAAGTTATGGCAAGATGACACAGCAAACCTTTTGAAAAGTTTTATTTGAAACTGTAGTGCAGTAATTTAGGTTGTCAAAATGTTAATTTTCTGTTCAGTGTAATTGTGGCTTGGCCTATGTACTATTACTTAAGAGTTCATAATTGTCTTAGTTGTCTAAGAGTTCACAATGTTCACAGATTTATCTTTGTGTAATAAAAACATCTTCAAGAACTTCCTTCTGTGTCTGAAGAATGGGGAAGAAGGGAGCTATAGCTACAGTACGTATGCAGCCTAATTAAGGCAGCTGCAAGTACATAGCCGTTTTTTTACAAAATTGCTTGTATAGCAATGTGTATGAAAAATACAGGCAGCATATAAAGGCAGTCTGTGCTGCTTCAGTAACAGGATAATTTCAGAATAAGATGCTACAAAGGACTTAATACAAGTCTAGCTCCTGCAAGCTATTTACAATTTTTTTCATCATGAAAGCACTCAAATTTGAGAGAGGTAGGTACAATTATGAGCTTAAACACGAGTGGAATCTTTGCAGAATTGATACCTGTACAATACAGAAATAAAAAGTTGTTTCCCCCCTTATGTGCCTATACCTAGAATTATAATTTGAAGTCAGATGAACTTTTGGCACCGCACAAACCAAAATTTGTTGGACTTTTTTGTCAATTCACTCACTGCTTCTATATTGCTGTCTCATTCTTTCTGAAGTTTTCATGTCCTGTTATTTGTAATGCAGTGCAGCTGCTCAGCCGCTGGTTATTACTCTCTTGCATCCCACTTCTCTAAGGGAAGAGATTCTCTGTCTTCTCCATTCACAAAACTTGAGGTTAATTTGTTGCTCAGGTTTCTTTGTTAGTGCAATATCATTTGTAGCAGTGATGATTAATTTGGTATTTGCCCCAGGAAGCCAAACGCAAGTCATGATTTCCATCAAAGCACTTTTAATCAGTTTCTTCTGCAATTACTTTCTCCATAAACTAAGCATAAGCTTTTCAGCTTTGCTCATTAATGGCGCTACATATTCTGTCCAAGTGCTGTGTATTTATATGTAGATAAATAGATATATGCAGAAAAATCTTTGAGAAGGTCATGCTGACCAGATGACATTAAACAGCTATAAGTGTCTTTTGCAGACCTTCATCAGTTCTATGGCCTGCAGAAATTCTGCTCACAAAACTACTGTGTGACGCTTGCCTCTGTAGAGTTGCCCAGCACCTCAAAGGCACAGTCCAGATAGTGGATGTTTTTCATGGAAGTTCTTTAGCTTACATAGTGCAGCAGGGTGCATATAATTAAAAAAAATAAAAATAGTCTTACATTGTGTGAAAAATATTGCACAAAAATCACAGAGAAGGAAAGGTCAGTTTGTCTAGGGACTACAACAGTGAGAGAATGTCAAAGATACATGTGATCTTCTCGCTGTCTTCCCCTGCAGCCTTGTTTTTCTATCATGGAAGCTTTTACGTCAGAATTTCTTGGGTTTCTTATGACATCAGTCATAATTCTTACATTTGATTATTTTACTGGTAAAAGATTGTATTTATTTTGTGTTTATAGATTCTTTATCAGGCTGTGAATTACCAGTTGCTTCCTTCAGAAGGAGGTGAGAATATAAATATCTCAGGACCTTCTTCGTTGATCAGTAAGGATACAGAGGTAAGCCTGAAAGAGAGGTTTTAAAGTAATAAAGACTTTGTTCTGCATTATGCTGAAGAGCTGAATTTGAGTTTTTAGCAACATTTACCTGTTTACCAGAAAAAATGTATAGCACTAAAGACATCTCGAATTTCTGTTCTTCGATTGTTTTAAGTTCAAGCTCTTGCTTACGTATTTATACTTAGTCTGTTCTGATTTTTCATTGCTTCTTCCTACACAGTCTTAGTACCACAGAAAAAGAAATGAACCCAAAGGCAGGAGAAGAAGAAAGTGAACAAAATTTAGCACAATAAATAACATACGTTAATGCTGGTTTCATTTTTGGATCTGTCCCAGTTGCAAAGCAAAACATTTAAAAATAAACCTGACCTACATATTTAATTAAAAAATGTCTTTAATAAAGAAAATAATAAACGTAAATAAACTTATTTTTCTCCTTTGTTCTGTGCATCATGAAGTTTATTGCTTCTTTGCCATTTTATAACTTTCATGTATTGCATGTGAAATCATTTTTATGTGTAAGATCAGAAGGAACATTGAGTGTTTTGTGGCAAATAGAGGTAAGGCAGCAAGAAAAAAGTCTGCTATTCCTTCTACTTCTTGTGTTTATTATTTTAACAAATTTAAGTTTGTACATGTACAATTGCAAGTACATTTCTCTCTATAAAGATGATGTAATTATTTGTTTATGAAAGAAAGGAATGTCTTTTTCATCCTCTTCAAAGTGGAAAATTCTAAGTTTAATTTATTTTCTCTGTTTTCTGTTTAAGTTTTTCTGTAGATGATAAACAGATCTCAGGGGAGCAGGGGGGGACACAACCTTAAAGAAATACAGGAAAGAATACAGAGGGGAAAAAAAAAAAAAAAAGGTGGTTCATGTTGCATAGTGTGGCTTTTTGAGAAGAGTATCAGAGTTGCAGCCTCCTTAATGTCACTATACCCTTGGCGAAATTTTACCAATGACAGCTGTAGATGGAACACGCTAGTCCTTGCCTTTGATATATTTGCAGCACTATGTGGCTTAAAAAACCACACCTCTCCTTTGTTACTGGAATGGGAACAGATAACCTCTATGTATATGTCTATATTTTGTATATGTATGGGGTTTTATATATGTATAGGCGTACATGCATATGTTGTATACATATATGCATAGGTAAACATACATATACATATTTGCATATGTATAAAATAAATGGACAGGAAAATAAAATAGCACTGAAACAGTATTCAGAGGATGAATGCTAAACGCTTTATGTATCTACTAGAGTCATTGATATGAAGAGCAGGTCTGTTTCACTGGCAAGAATCCTTTATACTTTCTGGAAATTGGTAAATGAATGTCTGAGAGGAAGATTATTAAGTAGATGTTAATGAAATTGTGGAACCTTCTGATGTGGGTGTGGATGCATATGTTTACAATATTTTAATGTATATAACAAATTTGTCATGCATCACCTTTCATATGCTGTAGTACTATTGACTGTATGTTGTGACAGAGCAATTATACATGCATATAAATGATTCAGAAACTTATTCAAGGGTTTATCAGAGTTGAGTAAACTCACTAATTAACTTAATTATCAATTCAGTTTGGATATCTGAAGCAATTTTCATTATGCTGGGGAATTTGCATTCAGAAAATTATCCACTCTTATTTTCTCCAGTATATCTTTCATTTTTTTTTTCCCCCTTTGTTGTGGTTGGTGGTTTAGAATTGGAAGTAGGCAGTTGACCTGGCAAGTTTGTATGTTGCTGCATTGAGGTTTTTTTCTTTCTGTTTTAATACAGCTTCTTGGCATGTCATATTTCAGACTGTTACACTATGAAATGAGTTCTGTATATTTGCTAATTCTGTCTTTTTGTTCTCTCCCAGTTGACTTAATAGGGATTTATAGCTTCTTTCATTTCTTGCAATGACACAGGAGGAAACAGCCAAGAATTTAGTCACTGTATAACCCTTCTTTTGTTACAGACATCTGAAATGTTAGAAAAGCAATATATTCAATAACTCAGTTTCTCTGACTTAACTGAATCCCATAACTGCAATCCCCATAGTTCCACTTTGGCTAATTCCTCATGCTTCACCTTCATTGTCTTGCACAGAATTTCAGTTTTCTCAAAGAGAAAAGCAACTGTAAGATGATTTCTTTTGCCCTTTCTTTTCACTCCTTTCTTTTTCACTTATGTCCTGATTAACTTCTAACATCCTTTTCTCAAGGAGTTGACAAATGTTCTTCTTTCTCACTTATTGATACCTTTTCAAATTGGTGCTCTAAATGTAATTATCTTGACTTGACTAAGCTTCTTCTAGTATATGTGTGTTTGGGCATCCCTTTCTCTGTTGCATTAAAAATACCTATCTGTAAGTATATCAGTTTTCCCTTTCAAAGCTTTAGTGACCTTTTTCTACCTCTTCTTACCTTCATCTAGTACTGAATCATTAGTTGCTGCTACCATTTTTTTTCATTACACCAACCTACATCACCAGCTGATCATACTTGTCAATCATTCTTCTCTTGATGAACTCCTCTCTAGCAATGTCTAAACTAATTTTGGTTTTGTTGTTTTTTTTCCTCTGAAACTTTTTTCTCCATGAAACTTGCAGAAATCTTGATAGCAGCTGGCTATGTATCTCCACAGATTGCATAGAAATGTGTCATTTAACATTGCTGGCATATTGACTTCAGTATAACTTTCCTCCAAATCTTCAGTGGTCCTACTCCAAAGGAAATTCCTGATTGCTATGATAAAGATGCACGTAATTATTGTGTAGGAGCTAATGCATTTGCACAAGAATGTACTTCGTTACCTTGGTGCCAGCTTGTCACTGTTGATTGAACTCATGGGATCTGCTGGAGAAATTATCCTTTGGAAGCTGCAATGATTCCAACATAGCAGATTATTTTTAAGCAAAATGTTAAGTTTCCCTAATCCTCACCCTTTTTTCTCTTTGCTGTATGCTACAAATGCCTCAACAACTAATGTTGTGCTTCTCAAACAAAATATCTGTGAGAAAAGTAAGGTCTTGATTCATGAAAAGCATTTCAGAATATTATTGATAACATTATTAGATTAAAATATAATGCTTAGTCATGAGATGCTGTGTTGTGTATAAACAGTTGAAGCAATAACCATCAATTGCTTTGTAAATGAGCTCTGACTGTTAAATCTGCACAATACTTAAAACGTGCATTATTTCTGTTATAAATAAAATCATTATCTTTTATATATCTGAATGTGAAAACTTAATTGCTATCAAGTAGCACATCAACACAAGAGAAATTTACAGTTTCAGGTGTTCTTGAAAATGAACTCTTTGATAGGAGAGCAGACAAAATTTCTAGAGGAGAGTATTTTCAAATTATACGAATGACTTTCTTAAACATTGCTTAAAGAAAAGAAAATTTCCCATTAACAGAGCATTAGCATCTTCTTTGCTTTTGCATTTTTCCCAAGCACTAGATCTGGGAAAAGACAGGATCTTTTAAAACATTTGTGTACATTAAATTGGTATGTCATGCATTTTTACCACTGCCAGTTAGAAATGATTAGGGAATGTTGTATTCATGTGGTGTGCACTGGGAACTCTTCCACCTGGAGTCTTTGGAACCTCAGAGCAAAAATAATGCTCCAGCTGCTGTTTCAAATAGTTGTGATGTTGGTTTTTTTTTTTTTAATTTTATGTTTTTATTTTGAGATTAACTGGAGCTGTGTTTTGTGGTTTAGTAAATGTACAGGTTTTAATTGTGTAATAACTAAATTGGAATTCTTCTCATAGGAAGAGGTAGCTGTAATTTCTGAGGGAATCGTGTTCATTTACAGTGTTGCTGAACTCTTGTGCAGAGAAGGAGAAAAATCTCAACATGGAACTCTATATGTGCACTATTTAAACTCTTGTTGTAGTCACTGGAGATGCAGTCAATGGTGCATAGAGAATAATGCAGTTAATCAGCCACTAGGTGCTTGATTCAGTTTACTTAATCACAGATATCAACAATTTGAGATGCCCTAAGTTATCCTCCTGTCCTCTAGCTACTGACTGAAAAAGCCTAGCTCCTCTGTCAGATCTACAAGTGTTAAGCAGGTATCTTAATTACTGCCATGTATCTCACACAGTCATCAAAACCTGTTTAAGCAGCTGAATCAAATGCATTGTGTATGCTTAAGGCTGGGTTACTTTTTCAGTTCCAGTGACGTTATAAACCTAGTAAGAGCTTAGACATCCAGTGACACCTGAATTTTAATGTTGTCATCTTGAGCTGAATCTTTTCTGTAGTCTCTCATCTACGGCCTGGTTTATTTTTGCAGGACTGGAGTTTTTGGTTAGACTGGTTCATTAGCTGTAACATATGTTACAAAAAGAAAAAAACAAAACAAAACCCTCCAAGCCACAAAGCGTAAATGTAGAATAAACATGAATACTTATGTAAAAGAGACTATTTTAAATTCCTGTTTTCCAATGGAAGTACCAAAACAGGAAAAAGGAAAACTAATACTTAATGTTCTGTCTTACGAACAGAATCTGTTCCACCTCACGTCGTTTCCTTTATAATCTTAATGCATAAGGTGTATACAGCATATGGTTTTTGCATGTTTTAATCCTTGCACTTTGGCTAAATGTCATTAAAGACCAAAAAAAAAAAATCCAAGCTGCAGGTGTTCTAATTTATTACTCTCTCTCCTGCGGCTTATTTAAAAAAATAATTGGCTTTGTTATTTGTCCTTGTGTTAGACTGTTTGGAATTATATATATATATATGTGTGTGTGTGTGTATGTATGAGCATAGGTGTGTATATATATAAATATTTTAGCTCTTATTTTAGAGTATCTGGATAATTCAGAATTTGTTGGCTGACTTCTTTTTACACCAATTTAGATTCATACACATTTTTAGCCTGCTACTTTAGGATTAATAAGTTGTAGTTGTTATTGTTGCTACTATTATTTTGTTTTTAATCAGAAGTGCTTACTTTTAGGAAGGATATCAGGAAGAAATAATATAAGAAGATAATTTCCCCCAACACCCCTCAAAACACCTAAACTATAACTTCTTCCTGAAGATACAATTAAAGAATACAATTGAAGTTGTCTTCTTAAGATGGCATCCCCAACAATCTTTAAGAAATCGCTTATTTTATGAGAGATTCATTCAGGATAGCAAAAAGTTACAGCCTGAAAGTGTTCCAGGTACAGCAAGGAATGGCTTTTCAGAAAACAGATTTCTTATTTGTGGAAAAAAGACTGTAATTATTTGTAAGACCTGAAATTCTTTTTAGAAAAAAATCAATAGAGTTTATCTGATAGTGGTAGAGCTATAGAAACATACACACCAGCATACAAGTCAGCCCATCAGTTTTCACACTACTGAAGGAGGTTTCTTTAAAAAAAAAAAAAGTGTTTTGCTCAAATGCAGTTGAGAACTTGGGAGGGGGGGATTTTTTTTCCTGGTTCTGTTTTGTTTTGTTTTTGTTTTTCCCCATGAAGAATCAGTTAGGCGTCCTGCAGCATCTAGCTGAAAATGGAGGCAGAGAGAGGAAATTAGTATTCTGTATATAACATTTAAAACAAATTACAAAAAGCTTTCATATTAACTACCGAGAGCGGTTTATTTAAAAACCACACAAACAAGAAATTCTCTCTCAAGCCACCAGACCTAGGACTTTCTGTTGCTTTTAACTTTTCAGCGGAGTAAAAATTCTGGCATGTTGTACTTGGCATGCTCTTTCCTCATTTCGTGAAGTAAGAGCTGAAATTTCCAGTTTAGCCAATCAGTTCATTAGTGGTGCATCTGTGAAATGCAGAATGTAATTTCAGAGAAGATTGAAAGAAATGCTGAAGCCTTAATGGAAGGGACTTCTCTGCTACTTCAGTGGTCAGCTTGAGGCAGTGATTTACTGCATACTGCAGTAACAGGTACTAAAAATAAGTTTGTCTACAGTGAAATTCTACCTTATTGAAGCTAACATGTTTTGTCACTGAGGTTACGGTGGGATGTAATTCATTTGAGCATAATTTGGCATCTTTTGCTCTGATGTCTGAAATTTTGTCATGAGTTAGTAAGTGGTAAACTAATACCTCACATTCAGTTATACAGGTAGAATTTTTCTATTTCAATACCCTTCCGTGTATGGGGAAGTGAGTAATAGAGTTGTTAGGGAGAAACACTGGTTATAAAGCTGTTGAAGTTTGCTGTGTGGAGGAAAATACATTTTCTATTGCTGAAGACAGTGTGTTTACATTAGCTTGCTAATTATGTATTTATGTCTAATGTGTAAGCTTTGTAAAGCATGCAATTAACACAAACCTTTCAGGACTGGAATAGCATAGATCAACCAACATGGATGTTCTGGGTATTATTTAAATGCTTTACATGAGGAAGAGCTGGTACAGAAAGCTCCATTTGTGGAACGTGTCTTACATGTGAGTTTACTGAGTGAAGATGTTTTGCAGGATAATGTGTAGATGTATACATACATGTATTGCAGAAGCAGTTTGGGATTGAGGATAGGCTGAGGTCTTGATTCTTTTTTGCAGTCTTCTAGGTTTGCTATATTCGGTACCTTGTAAGTGCTGACTGCAGAATTTCAGATCTTGATGGTACTTTTTCACTTGGTCTAGAAATGAATGTTTACATCTTTTCACCATTTCGCCTACTGAATTCAACTTAATTAATGCTACCTCTGTATAACTATGAGATTGTCTCTACTATTGGTTTTCTTGAATGCTTGAAGATTAATTCTAGCATGCTCAATCTCCTCATTTGTAGAGAGATCATTATTTTAGCTGAAGCATTCAACAATTATGTAAAATGTTACCGTTAGAAACTTTGGAATTAAAATCAGCTGGTGTTTGTGGAAACAAGAGATTATGACTGAATAAGGGGCAAAATGTTCTGCTGATCATGCTACTCACTTCAGATTGAAACTCCTAAATCCCTTTTAACTTGTCTTTTGTTTGTTTTTACAACAGCTTTTGCTTAAATTAATGATAATTAAAATATTTTATTAACATAGTGTGCCTGAACTCTAATGCATTTGGCTTTAGGTCATTAGCCTAATTAAAGCATGAGTCTAATACTTGCCATTGTGTGTTGGATATGCTCACAGGATGAAACCAACATCTCCTCTAGCCAGTCTGCTGATTTGTTGTACTGGACGACATCAAAAACCATGAAGGTGTTGTCTAACACAACTATGACTACAAAAGCCATGCTGCATGCTGTCAGTGATGGACAGTGGTGGAAGAGATCATTAACTTACCTTCGACCGTTACATGTAAGGGATTGCTGATGTGTCTCTAGATGTTTACACATTCACTGATACATTAGTATAAAAGCTAGGCTCCTTTGTTAGGTATGTGATAACCGAAGACCTCAAATCAATAAATGAACTAGAGATGTCACGGGATTGTTTGCAAGCAAATCCCAATGAAAGAAGGGGTCTAAAGCTGTTTCCTTGTCTTGTTTTCTAATCTATTTTCTCATGCTTTCTTAGCATAGTTGAAATTTGGCAGAACTTCAGAACTTTGAGGAAGAAAGCACAGTGAAGCCCACTCTTTAAATACTGTTATTTTATATGCAAAGCTGTTCCTTTTCAGTTTCTCTTTTCTACCTTCTCCATTTCAGTGGATTTGCCATAATGTTTATGATACTAGTTTTTCTGAGACTACTGTTGAGCATGATTCTCTTTCCTTTTTTTAAGAATACTGGACCTCATTCAGCATTGGTTTCTGTCTGATGACTCCTGTCTTGCTCCCCACTGAATTCAATTATATTTTCATTTACAGTTGTTTCCCTTCTGAGCAGCAGTTACAGACTTTTTAATGGGATTTTTTACAACTGGGTTCAACTATACTTATTTTTCGCAGGGCCAAGCATTTGGAGATGTATTAAAAAGTGGGCCTGGAGAAAATGCCACTGTGGAAAAACAAGGCTGTCATCCGTTTTATGAGTCTCTAATAGCTGATTCATATGTTGCAGAAGTAAGTTTCTTTTACAGAAATCTGAAGTGTTAGTTTTTTGTTGAGATCTTATAATTAAGTAAAAACACAGATTTTGGATTTTTTGTGTGACCTGAAATTTTGTGCAATAGTAGGAAAAAGTCCAGAATTAAACAGAAGGGAAAGCAAATGCAGGAACCGAGGTAGATAATTGCATCTGATGCCAGTGAGCTAAATATAACTGCAGGGTGTAGCGCGCATGTGTCAGTTACCTTATTTCACTTCTAGTCTGAAAACAGTTACGGCACATACCAGAACAATTCTTTGGAAAGCTTTGCAGAAGTATTGCTGAGAACAGAGAAACTGACAGAAACAAAGAGCGAAGGAAAAGACCTACTTCCAACTACAGAAGGTATGGGTACATGTGTATTCACTCCTGTATTTACTTTATATAGTAAATATATGAGAATCTGTGGATGGGTTTAAATATGGAGAATTGCACATGATGATGTGAAGTATCGTCTGGGTATTTTGTGTGAATTGTGATCCAGTTCAACATCTTACGTTGGTGAGTAGTCTTGACAGAAGTAGCTGCAGAGTTTTCAGGAGACGTGGTATTCTTAAAAGGAGTTGCTCAGTAAAGACTAGAAATCTGAAAGCTGGCCTTAAATAAGCAGAAACTGATATTTAGGAGCTGACGAAGATATGAACGTTGTGGTGTGAAAAATTGTTGAAGGTTTCCTGAATACTGCCATTTACAGATATTTAAATGGAAATTTGCAACCCAGTGTTAATGCTACTTGTATGTATGCCTGTGTATTCACTTGTTGAGGTTCTGTGCCTTTGTGTAGACAGCTTTCAGTGTTGCAGGGTCATTGCAATATTTTATTTACTAATTAATGTTTAACGGCAGCTTCTGGAATTGTTAGAACTCTTTGTCTTTTTCTGAAATTTCTACATTTTATAGTTTATACTTAATACTTTGTTAATGGAAAGTTTCACTTTTTAAAAAAAAACCAACAAACCACACAAAACCACCTATCATTGTCTTTACTTTTGGCTGTCTCCTGCTGCTTTAAGAAATGAACTGTTTAAATATTTACATGCTGTTAGTGTCTTTTGAAGGAAGATATCTGTATTGTATTTTACTCTACAGTAAGTTCTGCCATGAAAAATGAGTGTATTAAATCACTTGTAATATGAGAAGTTTCAGGTGAGACTTTCTTCATAAGCCACATAGTTTTATCTCAACTGTGTAGTGAAAACCAGCATATTTGTCCTACAAGTATACAGTTCAGTAGTTTGAGATATGTTTTAGTTTTTGAGTCTCTATCTTCCTCCTCTTAACTGTGCAGACTACTGTTTTTACCATTTTAATATTTCTGTTCTCTTCCACCACTCTTATTCTGTAGTCAGTCTGAACTTCACTTATGAATCCTTCCAGGTGTGCTATGGAACGGAGTTCTGTGTTTTCCTCTGGAAAACTGAGTTATATTTATTCTATACTCAGCAGTCCTGCTGTATGACACCTTTTGGTAGTCAGTAGGCAGCATTCTTACGCATAAGTTTAATGTAGCTTTCTGTAAATGAATGGATTGGTAATTTACTACTTGTAATGCATTTAGCCCTGGATTTACAGTATTGGATCCCACTTCTTCCCCCTTCTCAATGCTTTGCTTTATCAATTCCCATGAAAGTCCTTATGATGAGTTAACACTTTCAGGATTGTGGAGCTTGAAAATGTGCATATTAATAGCATACTGCCAAGATTTAAAATAAAAATACCATGCAGATATGAACCCCACTTATTATTCTGTGTTTTTCCCGTATTTTCAGGCATACTCTGAGGTTTTGGGAGGATTTTGCCATGTGAAACTTGGATGTTTAATATGAGTTATTAGCTACTGTACTAGTAACTAACAAACCCAGCAGATTTCATTTGATCTTGCTGACAAGTTTGAATCCCATTTGTTTCCTTCTAGCTGTCTTCTAGGACAGCTACAGCAGCAAGTTTCAGCTCCATTAGAAGAATCGACGAACCTGAAAGGAGATGCATTTTAGCGAAGAAACCCTAGTTGTACTTAGCACATTGTCTGAGGAGAAGTTGAAGTATGCATCAAACTCTGTTCCTATTACTATAGCAGTGTCATGCTCCAGGTGTGAGGGAATGGCTAAACACTTTCCCCAGAGGCAGTGTGCATGATAAAACTCAAGATAATGTTTGCTGCTGCTTTTGTGGATTTGTTAGGTTCACAGGCCTTGG
The DNA here is from genome assembly GCF_026419915.1 of Harpia harpyja. Lineage (NCBI taxonomy): Eukaryota > Metazoa > Chordata > Aves > Accipitriformes > Accipitridae > Harpia > Harpia harpyja. The sequence goes on from NC_068954.1 coordinate 13,934,993, forward strand.
ACTTTGACTTTTCTTGTCCTTTCTGTTTGGATGTAGGTGGTAGACTGAGCATTTTCGAGTGGAGCGGTGACACGCATCACTTTGGGTCCAATAAAACACTTTTTCCTCAGTTGTGCCATTATAGTGCATCCAGACTTAGCATGACTAAGGCAGTGTTGTGCATCTCTTTTTAATTGTAGCCGTCTTTCTCCGTAGCCCTTAGGGATTTGATGGGGAGGTTGCAGATGAGATCTGAATGGGAAGTTACTACAATTGATGGCTGCATTTCATTGTAACCAGATTAGATACTAAACTCAAAGTAAAACCAAGAAAGTCAGTCACACCTGTTAATGCTCAGGAGTTCTAGAACAAAGACTAGCTTAATGTTTTCCATGATTTTGTAATTGCTTGTGGATATGGCTGGTTAACTGCAATTTATACTTCTAAGTTTAGTGAGATTTTATCACATGCTAAATGAACAACTGAAGACTTGAAGCAGGTTTTGCATTTTTTTCAGAGAAAAAAACATGGAAAAGAGTTGAAACTTCTTGGGTATTGATAAATTCCAGTTTTCACAAATAAACCATTTTCTTTCCTGCTTTGCTTTCTAAACAGGCTTGTGGTATAAAGTAAAGACCTGCACAGGAAATAAAAATTATTATTCATAAAATCAAATTTTTTGTTTGTTTTCCTAAGGAAATATTGCTTGTGGGACAGCAGCATTGGCTCTTCGCTTGTCACTGCCTGTCTTCCCTGGTTTGCCAACCCTGTAACATTTAATTCCTTTGGCAAATTTCAAATTTGGCAGTGGTCTGAAATGATAAGTTCCTGTAAATTTTGTGAAGATGTATGAGAGGACAGAACAGCATCCTGCTAGTGTCTGTAGCTTGCAATTAGAACTCAGCCCTGTTAGATATCAGAGAATTCCCGTAGGGCTTCTCTGGGAGACAGAAAACTGTATGGAAATTAGTCTTTGTGTATACATGTGTTTGTGTATATGTAAAGTAGGTGTCTGTATATGGATACATCAACACATATCTGTACACAAGCACACAGAAAATTTGTATTTATTGATTCAGTACAGGGGATATTTTTTCTCAGAAGGGATGAAAATGGAGGTAGGTCGTCTTAAGTACATTCTGGCAACTGGGATGCCTTTGTGTTGAGCTTCATGCAAGAGTATGAATAAAATCATATTGTTTTCTGGCCTTGTATTGGTGCTATGTTCTGTGTCATGATTGCTATCTGAAGGGTGAAGATAAATTTTTGCTAGTGTGGCAGTTGTCATGTTGGGGATGTTCAGTTGGAAGAGGACCTACAATTTATTATGTATTCCTGAGGCTTTGCAGTCACTAATTTTCCAGAGAAAGGGAGAAAAGGACAGAGCCCAAATTCTTCTTTCCCTCCTCCCAGTTTTTTCTGTTCAATTAGAGGTGGTTGTAAGAATATATACAGTAACTTTGCTTGTGCTCAGAGTAGGAAATACCAATTTTGCAAACTAATTCATCAAGATTTTAATACTAGATATTTCTAGACTCCTGTTATCTTTGCTTGGACAGCATACAAGTTACTCTGAATGTAGCAGAAACAAGCTGTCAGCAGCAAGAAACTATTGGTAGAAAGAATTTAAGGCATAGAGCATAGGTGCTGTTGGACAGGCTTGTATTTGCAGTAACTATATTGCCGTGTAGACAGCCTCTGTGGTGACTTGTCACATAGAAATTTTATTTTTGTATCTGGCTGAGGGCCAGCGTGTAAATCCACTTCAGGCTGATGGCAAATTAATGATAATCTGAAAATTGTAATTGGTCATTTAAGCCTTTTAGAAATCATTCTTTGGAACAGAGAATTCACTGGGGTCCTGTGTGTGTAAAGTAATAAGGTTTCTTGCCAGCATGCCCTCAAGAGTAGTTTGTGTAATGTGGGAATATAGGTACTTGAGACTTCCTTAAAATAAAGAGCTAAGGTGCTGGAAGATGGCTTCTACTGATTGGAATAATAATAACAACAACAACAACTATTAAAAAAGGAAACCATAATGTTATTGTCCTGGTATACTTACAGTTCCTTATGCAATTTCTGGTCCAGGTTTCATAAGATTTTTGAAGTTGTCCCTGGAACTAATAACTTGTTTTCTCTACCCCCAAAACTGAATATTAAGTGTATCACGAGAATCATTATTCTGTAATTGTGTGTTGGAACTTTCGTAGCAACCGCAGTGATGCTTGACTTTAGTACAGAAGGAGATAACTGCATGAAGGAGAGATCCTGTTACTAATTAACAAATCTTGGGTGCTCGCATTGTGTCTGTGTATTGGTTCTCCTATTTACGTAATGTAAAATATAGTGGTTTTTTTAAACAAAAAACCAAGTTTGGTATCTATAATGTAGAAAAAGCAGGTAATCTTTGTGTCAGTTTTACCAGAAGTATATCTTTTTATAATCAGAATAATTATTCTTCCATGCATTAATTTTGATTGTCGTCGTTGTGCTGATATTTCTGTTTGCAATATGTGGCAGGACCTGGTTTTGGTGTTTCACTGATCTTATTCAAAAATCATATAACACTTGCAGCTTTTTTTTTTTTATTTTATTAATTAAGACAGAAGTTTTTAATATGTGTTATGTTCAGTGATAAGTGAATTAGAGCTCAGGCTTGAAGAGATTTTGTACAGTTCCTCTAGTTGGTATCTTTGAACACTTACAACATTACATTACTGCCTTGATTTTAGAAGCAAAAGATTTACTTCTTGTAAATCAGTACAGGTGATATTTTAGTGGGTCTGTTTAGCATCTGTTACTGCATAGTCTCATTCTTGTTAGGTTAATGCATCAAACGCTTTGCCTGGAAGTCAAGGTAAAGCTGTGCTGCAGTTTTAATTACATATTATCTGTTTCTGGATTGCACTGATAAGTGTTTAATTAAGTGTGTATAGAGTGCTTCAAGCTAGTGTCTAATAAAATACGGTTACATTGAAAACATTTCATTTGCTAACTGTCAGGGCTAGGTGGGTCAGTAATCAAAGCTTTATTTCTGCTCCCTATATGTTGCAGTTCTGCTACAACTGGCAAGTGATGCATTACCAAATGATATGGCCTTGTCTCTTGCCTATCTACTTGCACTGCCACAGGTATGTTGATAGTGATTTTGTTTGTATGTTTTTGCCAGGAAAGGCTATTTATAGCATTTCAAAATTCCATAAGAAAATGTAATTTCTTTAGGGTTTTAAAAGCTAAGTCTTTGAATTTATTTAAATACACATTTTTATAGATTGGTCTGGTGCATTTAAAGAAAACTCTGAACAATGCCAGTGGACTGGCTTATGAGCATGGCACTGGCAAAAAGACGTATTTTTGTACTGAAAATAGCAGTTGGGCCACCTGACTGAAAGTTCTAATGCAGGTCAGAAATATGAATAACAACTTTGTGGTAGATAAGCAGCAAAACTAGTTGGAAAATCATTTTGGTTAGGTGTTTGTGCAAGGGGGGGGAACATCATAATGTAGAATTACCGTTGTGTATGTGTGTGACTTCTGTGCCAGAAAAACATAGTCAGAGCTATTTCTAAATCACAGCAAGTAGCTTTTTAGAAAGTTTGTGCACTTAATGTTGTATGCTTGCTAATTCTTTCATCTAAATTAATGCTCTCGTTCTCCTAGGTGGTAGATGCCAATAAATGCTTTGAAAAGCAATTACGTTCTGCGTTATCTCTCCAGCTGGCAAGTTATTACTATAGCCTGCAGATCTATGCTCGTTTGGCACCATGTTTCAAGGACAAATGCCACCCGCTCTACAGGGTTAGTACTCTCTTCTTTTTAAAACCATATTCATTAATGTACAGCATTAAAGCTATTCTAAAAAGCCAGTACATGAGTTAAGCCTGTTAAGGAGCTGATCTGACTTACACTGTGAGCAGCCTGTTAAGTTATGCATAATTATTCTTCTACAGTGCTGTAAACAGACAAATACTTCACAATTTGTGGAAGAGTTTTTGAAGCACAATATCAAGTGTCATTTATAGGTAATAGCACTATCAGTCTTCAAAGTAGCTTATAAACACTGAGCAGCAATGAGTATAGCCTATGCTGTTATCTTGCAATACTGATACAATATAGTATTTCCTAGGAAGTGTCAAGTGTCCATTTCGACAAGAACGGTGCTGTTCAAAAAGTTTCTGTAGCCTTCCTTGAGGTGTGTTGTTTTGTATTTCAGTTTACATATGGTGTTTTGAAAGTTTATCCTCACTCATTGATGAATTTGTTGGTTTCCTTTGGTACATCTCTCTTTGAAATGCCAGAGCTTTGCTTCTTATTCATCACCTGTGATTAAAGCAGTTACATGGTAAACTCAGAGCTAAATCAAAAAGGTGACGAGAAAAGTTTAGTAAGGCACCAATTGCCATTCCTACTAAGATACCTGAGTAAAAAATCTTCTTTGCCACTCTAAGAGAGCCATTCTGAATTTACACCAGTTTTTTCTTCCTGTACAGAAGCTCTCTGCACTCTTTGGTTTTCAGCCTAGCTCTGCCTTACAGATAAAAGAACGCTTCTGGTCACAAGTTTTCTGAAAAGAGAGACCAGTAGTCACCATGTGGCATGAAAGGAGGTTTTTGTCCGTGTTCAGAATGACTTCTGATTTACAGAGGAAAGCCTGTTTTGGTATTCACCCAGTTCTGCAGTTAGGCAGTCTTTCATGTTCCTGCTGAGATTTGCATTCTACTATCTTCTGTTTAGAAGCTAAAGGAAAACTTAGCCCACAAATGAAATTTGTGGGGCTTGCAAAATATGTTGGTCATGAGGAATTCCTTCATGTTTGTTGAACAGATTTCTTTGAGCCTAGGTCCACCTGCTGCAAGACACCTTTGATGAAAAAAAGGGTTTTTTTTTAGTTTAGCTTTTTTAAACAGTCTTATTTTATAGAAAGAGCTATGAAGCCTTTTGAAAGAGTAAGTCATAAGAATGAGGACAGAGATGTTAAAGATTGAACTATTTCTACTCCAATTGCCATTTAATAAGTGAAGTCTTACCAACAGCACCATGTAGTTTATCTCTTACTGATACAATCTTTGGCTAAATATTTTGTTCCATCTTGGTAAAATACTGTACGTGACTGTGATAAGTGGGGGGTTCTAAGTTGTTCGCTAAAAATATGTGCTATGTTTAATACTCTTAAACAGTAGCTTTTGAAAACAACCGTATGAGAAGATCCTCAGTGAAGACCACACCAAGAAAAAGGAAAGGTAAAAAAAAAAGAGGCCTGAATGCCCAGAAAGAAAACAACACAGGAGAATACATTCACTGTTACTAATTCCAAGGGTATCCAGTGAGGGAATGTCACTGCAGTAGAAAAGGAGAAATAGAAACAGATGCTTTTGAGCAAAATAAGTACTCTGCCCCCCCCCCCCCCCAAAAAAAAAAAACCAAAACCCCCCAAAAACCAACCAGACTTAAATGTTCAGCTTCCACTGCAAAACAGCGATTTGTTTAAATGTATATCTTAGATGCTGGTAATAAAGGATGGCTCTACATGCAAGTTGCTTTCCTCAGTGCCACACCAGCTGCTATTCCTGGGAATACATCTAGCCATGGTTTTTGTGTTTCTTAAGAGCTCTATGGAAGGGAGAAAAAAAATTGATCTTAAACTGTTATGGTACAAACTTCTATGAAGATGATAAACTCACTTGTAGATGTCATTCTGTAGTAGATTGTCTTTCAGGTCATGCCACTGGTGTCTTTCATCACCTTTATCTTCTGACTGTTTCTTAAAAGAGAAATACATTCCTGGGTCCTGTAACTGTATAATTCAAAGCTATGCGTTATTCTTAGAAGATAACTGTGTTTTTGTGGGTGAAGGTGTATAACAAATCCTTTTCTTCCCCATTCTAAACCTTACATATTCAGTCAAGGTCTAAGTCTGGCACTTCAGCCACATGCTTAGAAGGTGGATCCTCGAGATCGTAAAACATATATTTCTGTTCAACAGCATCTGAGCCACAGTAGGTATGGTTTCTCTAGTCCATTGAATCAAGTATCCTGTCTGAAAACTCTAGCTGAATTTATAAGAAGCTGTATAGAAGCATGAAGAAGTCTGTACTTCCTATGTTTACTTTAAAATAACCTTGTATAAATCTTTCAAAACAGTACATGAGTACTTCTGGCAAAATGGGAGAAATGTTCTCAGAATGTAAATGACAGATCTGGTATAAGGATAATGAGGAGTAGGGAGGAAGAGTTCCTCTTCCACTGGCTAAGACAGACTTTTAGGAGTTGCTAGTTAGTCAGGAAGGACATTTTGAAGGAATGATTGGGTCTGTTGCATAAAGGCTTGATTTTTTTTTTTTTACTGTGATGTGAAATACTGACAGCTAATAGCTGCACATCAAAACAGAATCATAAATTGCCAGAAGATCTCATTCACTTTTTTTGTTTTGTTGATGTCCAAAAGGAAATCAGCTTGATAATTTCTATTTCTGATGAAGTTATTACTTTGCTTTAAGGAGAAACAAAGGGATTTGGGTGTAAAGTACTGCTATTATACCCAAGACAATTTTGAATTTTAGTTGTTACCCTAAACTGTAACTATTATGTTTATATTATTGTATCTGAGCTATATTATTTTCTTATCCTGAGGAAGACGTTAGAGGAGCTCTACAACCAAATAAAACCACAGATAGAGGTCTAGAAGAATAATGCCAGACAGAAGAGCACAAAATTTCCAGAAATGGACTGGCTGTGGAAGGTATTGGTGTGAGGAGACTCATTACCCTTTGAGAAGCTATATTTCTTTTTGGTTTAGGTCTGTACTGGGCCTAGCAGGGATGGGGTTAATTTTCTTCATAGCAGCCCCTGTGGTGCTGTGCTTTGCGTTTGTGACTAGAAGTGTTGATAACAGTGTTTTGGCTGCTGCTGAACCTTGCTTGCACAGCATCAAGGCTGTCTCCCCACTGCCACTCTGATTCACTGCCCACTACTTCCCAGTCTTGATGAATGAGAAGAAAAGCCGTACAGCTGAGCAAGAAATTTGCTGGATAATTTTTTGCTGTTAACAGCTTATCTCCTCATTTTTCCTATCCTGGTGATCTGATAAGTGACCAGAATAAATATATCTGGGGGTTTGTTTACTTTAGCAAGGAGTAAAAAAGTTTAATTACCCTAAGGTTAATTAATATGTTATATTCCTGTCCTCATAGTAATAATCTAATGTTGAAGTGTTTCTGTGGTTTTGGAGAGGAATATTTCACTGACCTTAGCTGAGGGGTGAGCTTTTTCTTGGGGCATCAAGCAACAGGTCTAACAAATACTGCTAAATTGCAGAGGGGAATGGGAATTTTGCAATTAATAGCAGATGAGGAAAGTTGCTGCTAAAAGAAAATTCTTAGGTTTTTATTTTATTCCCTTACCTGTTATTTTCATTCAAGAAAATGAATTTGATTCCTGTCCTTGTGTGCATTGCAACTGGCAATATGTTAAAACAGTAACCTCAGAGATTCTCCTTAGTGATGCTTTTGATGCAGCCTAGAGTTGGTGAGGACGCCAGGAGTTCAGTTCCACACAGTTAAGTAGCCTGATATAAGTGGCTTTTGAGTCACTATGTGAAAGGGTACAGTGAACTTGTGCTCTGTGCACTTAACCTGCTTCCATTTTCTGTTGCTTGCTGCTTAGGGAAGCCTTTATCAGTCTCTCTGTAAAAGGCAGAATTAGGTCTGCTTTCACCTCAAATTCACTGTCTACAAAGTAGGGGTTTTCTTCTCGTTTTGTTTTTGTTTTCTCTCTCTGTTTGTATCACAGCTGTTCAGTATTTTAGTTCCTATGCTGTTTCTCTTTGTGATTGTTCTCTTTGTCATTTCTCTTCTTGTCATTGTTAGACCATTGTTTTTGTCTATTCACATCTTCCTTTGCAGGACCGTATTTAGGCTCTCTATACTGCCCTCACTGCAGTGGCATCTGTAGGCTTTAAGTGCATTAAGTGACTGTGACAAATATGTCATGTGTGTCTTATTCTCTCTCATCTCCTTTTCCATAGGGGAAGACCAGCATGTGGAACAGTTTTTAAATTGTTACACGCTGATATGTGTTTATCTTTTCTTGCATTAATGAAAGCAAGGTCAAAAGAAGAGTGCTTTGAACTTGGGACTGAATATGGAGAAATTTGTCTTGATCTTACAGGATCTCATTCTGCAGGCTTGACCTGGCTCACAAGGCAGTTCTGTTGCTTATTTGTTTAAGGTTGACCTTAATTATAAATACAGTTATATTAAGCCAGAGAAGCAGAACTCCCAGCCATGGTCCTTACACTACAGCTTTAGGTAATATTCTGAATGTAGGGTATTGAAAATAAAGACTTCATTTGAAATGGAAATAAATATTATGTAAGAAGGCTGTATACAGGAAGAAGGGAGAGAGGCAGATTCTGTGGGCTACCAGATGTATTACCCATGTTGTATGAGGTCTAATGGCTTTAACCTTATTACATGGCACTGTAGTACAGCTAGAAATTAAGTCTATACACATAAGGTAATCTCTCACTGGAAATCAAATGCTCATTAAATGGTAGCATGTTGGTTTGTGTTTAATATCCTGTCACATTCCTACATTATGAACTTAACTCACTAGAAATAATATACACATTTTAATCTCAAATTGGATTTGTGTACATGAATTTTACTGGAGTCTATTAACACTGACATGCAAAACTGACAAAATGTTTCAGGCGTCTTCTATTCTGTCTTGATATTCAACTTTTTGTCCATAAATGCAGTAGCTAGCACTGTCTGTTGTAGATGGTAAAATGGTAGCGCTCTTTATTGTTGGCTTATGATGGGCTTAAAACATGATCTTCTTTGCTTCTGCTACTATTTTAAGTCCTGATTCTAGCCCTTGTCTCCTCTTTGGTCCCTCTTTCTGTTCAGTTAGTGATGCTGAAAACCAGCAAATTTCCTTTGGCAGTGTAATTTCTCCCCTTTGCTTCAATGTTTGAATTTTCTGTTGTATGTTCTGCATCAAGTTAAAGTTTCTTTGCTGGTCTTTAGGTTGCTCCACTTCCTTTTCATGCTGCTGTTTATGCCTAGCACTTCTTATCTTTTTATGTACTGGGCTACTTGCTTGTACATGTACAGATACTATTACTCATTAATACTTGGGGGGGGGGGGGGGGGTGGAAATCTATCTCAAGTTTCTAAGTCCAGTGCATATCTGATGGTTCCAAAAGCAAAACTGGGAGAGATGAGAGTATAACTACTTGAATCTTCACTGTACTGTTCTCTCTCCCATTGACCTTCCTGCATGTGTGTGGAGTCTGTGATGGAGAAGAGAACCAGAGGGGGGGGGGGGGGCAGTGGGGGAAGGCACCATGAATGAGACATTAACTGGCAGACTAAGAACTGATCCTGGGAGAAGTTTTCTTTTTTTTTTTCTTTTTTTAAAATACTAAAGTAGGCCAAACACTGTAGTCTTCATATGTAGCATGACATATGAATAATTCAAAGAGCTTAATATCATCAGAAGACTTAAATATTTATTGCTCATCCCTTCTCCAGGTCATTGATAAGAGATTCTGAATAAAAGTGGTCCCACGACCTGCCCCAAGTCCCTAGAGGACTTGCTGCTGGCTCTCCCCTATCCGAAAAGTGATCGCTAAGCTTTCACCTCTCCTTTCACCAGGTTTCAGTTCATAGAAGGACCTTTCTTCCGATCCCTTGGCAACTTAAGTTTCCTGACTGGACTTCAGTGGGGAAAATTGTCAAAGAATTTTGGAGGATCTGTATATATTTTGCCACAGGATTCCCTTTGTCCCTGTGCTCCTTGACACCCTCATAGCCCTCCAGCAAGCTAACAAAGTGGATTTCCCTTTACAGAGGCCATGCTGACTCTTTCCCACCGAGCTCTGTTAATGCAAATGCTCAGTGGTCTTACTCTTTGTTATAGTCTGTTATCTTACCAGGGATGGAAATATGACTCACTGGTCTGTGATCCCTATGAGGGTCCCCTCAAGATCCATTTTTTTAGATGGGACATGCACTCTGGCACAGCGGGTTTTTTATAACGTTTGTTGATGCACCTTAGCCTGCCATTTAATATAATTTCACATTTGTGTTCCTTGAGGACTGAGGGATGAATACCATCTGGTCATGGTGCTGTGCAAGCACATAACTTACCTAATTGGCCTGACTCTTCCTAGATGTTTTCTTCTAACTCATCTAGCTCTTCTGAGTTCTCTCTCACATCTCCATCAGTGAGGGCTGACACAAAGATCCCATTGACTTCCTCTGCTATGGACTTATCCATGAGTGCCCTTTTCACACTTTTTCACCAAGTGATCCTACCACTTTTCTAGCTGGCTTCCTGATTTTGAGTGACTTTTCAGAACTTCTTGCTATCAACTTTACTGTTCTTTATCAGGCACTTTCCAGGTACTTTTTTATCCCTTTTAATTTCCTCTTTGGCCTATCATTTTGTGAGTTTTCCTTGTTGATGTGCTTATTCCTGAGTGATGTCTCAACAAATAAAACCACATTTTTTAAATTAATATCTAAGCTAACAAAAATTGAGAGCTCACTAAACATTGTGTTCAAAGGCTTAAAGCTCAAGTAAGCTTTCCTGAACTAGCGGTCATTGTGGACGTTTTTGAGCATCTTCCAGTATGATCCCTGAAAGAGTAATCCAGCAATTAGTGACACTGCAGTCAGATTGTGACAACTATGTTCCTTTGGTTGAGGTGTGTTTTGATATAGATAAGCCAGTGTTTCACAGATCCTCATATTTCTTTGTTAAGCACGCAACACTGCAAAGCATCACCATTCTTAGTTGGGACCAAATGATATTTAGGTGACTCAGAAAAGAGCTACTGTTAAATAGTTGTTTGTTTGGGTTTTTTTTCCCCTGGTTTTATTGCTTCAAGATAAATTGTGCTTAAGAAAAAGAGGTGGTTACAGTATTGCTTATTTTTGTTTCTCAAGGGTTATATAAGCTATTCTGTTAAATCCTACTTCTGAAAGCAGAGCAAGTGTTGCTCTTGAGCCAGCTGTGCAGAAATACTCTTTTAGAAAAGAGGATCTTCAAACCAACCTTTCATTTCAGCAGAGGTTTGAGGTCTAGCTTGCCTGTGTTCCTCTGGAGACATATTTGTGGCTTTTCTTGCAAGGGAGGTAGTTGGGATAAGTACTAATGCTTTCCTTCTTGCAAAGGGTTTTGTTCCTCTCTGGGAAAGAGTATAAAGGTGACCAACAGCTTTTTGAAGCAGTCTTTCCCTAGTCAATTGGCTTTATCTTCTCTTTTACTTTCCTTTTTTGTGCTTCTGTAAACTATTTTCTCCAGTCAGTGAGTATCATCAATTTTGCAAGCAGCCTGATTGAAATTTTCTATTCATCTTGGAACACAAAATATTTTAGCAAAACTTTATTCATCTGGGTTAGCAATATAGGTAACTTTTCAGACAACGGTGAATTCCAATCAAGTGAGAGAGTTGGCTCCTCCATCTCTTTGTTTTTTTGTGGTTTGGCTGTTTGGTGGGGGGGGGGGTTGTTTGTTTGTTTTGGGTTTGGGGGGTGGTTTTTTTTTTTTTTCCATCTTGGAGACTTGAGGATAAATGCTAGATTGGCCTCTATAAATTTAGCCTAAGAAGCTGTTCATGAAAATGTACATCACAGTAAGAGAAGGTAGTCACTGAGAAAGTCATGCTTCTAATCAGAAGTGCTAGCAGTGCTCCTGGATTAGTGTGAAAAAATATTTGACTTCTGGTATTTTAATAAATGCCAGGGAAGAGGAAGTTATGTGTTTTGTAGCTCATGGAATATTTAGTTTTCAAGCTTTAAATTAGTAAGATATAGAAATATTTGCATGTATCCAGCCAAGTAACTGTACAAATTAAAAGGATACAGTATTGTACTTAAACTAAAACTGTATCATATTGGAATGAAGTTTTACAGTAGGAGTGTATGCTTGTCCCAAGGTCTGTATATGACTACAGCTGCTGCCATATAGATCAATATTAAAGACATATTCTAAAAGAACATACAGTAACATAATTTAGTCAAAAAGAAAGCACAATGATTTTTTTAGAGAAAAGGGAGGTAGAAGGTTAGGATAATTGCCTAAACTGTGACATTATTTACTGAGAGTAATGCTGACTGCAAATGGGAAATGAATTATGTACTATAAATTTAGTAGGCGTTTCATTCAAACTATGTAGTAATTTTCTATTTTCAGAGGTGTTCTTTCAGTTGACATTTTAACCTTTTATATATGATGTGTTAGTTCCACTAAAACAGCTGTCAGGTGAAATGATGAGATGAGATTTTTCTACCTAAACCTGACTTGTCAATATCTTTCTCAATAAGAGAGAGTCTGTAAGAGAACACAAGGTAGAAAAGAAACTATGAAAACATTTTCTCTTGGGACAAATTATTCCTCACTCTTGCTGGAATAGATGATTGAAAACAAAGCAAAAAAGCATTTAAAACAGAGCACTAGGACAATTTGTTCAACTCTTCAGACACAAGTCATTTAACATAACTGTAGAAACAACTGCCTGGACAACTTTTCAAATTATTTTTATGTTTTATTACTTAACAGCAGTCTCTTGTGGTTTTTTGTGTGTGGGGGGGAGGTTGTTTCTTTTTGGTTTTGGGTTTGGTTTTTTTTGTCCTGCAGCAGTACTGTCTTCTATATTGGAAAACATGTTGATTTAACTTATTGTTTGAGCGTAAAGTCACTTTGTTGTCATTGTTTCTTCTGCTGCTGGCTATTAAAAGATCATATGTTACTTTTGTAACCAAGTTTCATCTGTTAGGAATTTACCTTAAAATATCTTCAGTAATAATTCAAGAGAATTTCTAGACTAACATGCAGATATTAACCTTTAATAGTCTATAAATACTACAGGTATCCTGGCTAACTATATGATTTAATTTTGTGATGTGTGGCTGTTTGACCTTAAAACAAAATGTATAGGTGAAATCAAAATTGTTAACTGCATTTTTCTTCCCGGTTCTGAGTATTCTGATAATTCTAGCCAGTGATTGTGGTACCTCCGCAAATAGTGTTAAAAAAATCCTGCAGAACATGGTTTTGTATAATAGGTGTTGTACACTGCTTAGCCCAATTCTAATACCATCTTTAGTGTAATTTCTGAAGCAGAAATAAAAACAGCAGGTAATATTATCTTAAGGTTGTATGCTAGCAACACCTGATTCATAATTCAAATCTAACAGCTTAACTCTCAGTCCTTTCTTACTCAATCTCTTCTGGGGGCTTTGTTGGCAGAAAATATTCCTGGGATTCTACTTATGTCATGTCTTTAATCATACCAGCATCTTGGGCAACCTTTTGTCTTTACAAGATTCAGTTAGTTTCTGACCTAATGATCTTGAAGTGGCAGTGGCGTATGCTGCCTTCCTATTCCAGGTGTTTCAGTTTTCAACCATTGTGTTTCAGCTTTGCTTATTCAAAACATATAACATTCCTTCTGTTAAAAAAACACAACAAACCCAACAAAGAAACCCCAACACAAAGAGATGGTTTGTTCTTTTTAGACTCCAGTTTTGAAATGTTATAATTTTCCAGACTTCTATAGATTTTGTATTCGCAACGTATTTCTGTTCATAAAGCAACAAAGCACGTTTGCATGAATTGTCATTTATGATCATATGTGTGCAGTTTAAATTGTTATCGTAGATCCTTATTGCCTGATAGTGCAAGAAAGCAGGACTTTGGAAATAAAATTAATTAGTTCCAATTTCATTGAAATTGCGAGTGCTTCTTTACAAACCGTTTACCTGTGTTTTCATGTTCCTCTTGTAATTCACCGACTTGATCTGGCTGGCTTTTTTGTCATGAATTAGTTTTTTCTAATTTCACTGCAAATGTACATATTTGCTTTTCACTAACTTCCCTGGAAATTCAAATAAACCTTTAAAGTTAGTACTAGCTTTACTCATATGCAGACTAGGACTGTGAAGCCCTCAGTCACCTATGTAATCTGCATTTTGTATAACATGTTACAAGTTGTGTCTGTATAACCTATAAGTTTGGGAGTGTTTTAAACTTGGCCACTTTAAGTGAGAGCTAATGGTATTGGGTTTTTAAACTGTGATCCAGGAGCATTTGTTGTATACAGCCACTCATCTGGAATTTGTTTTACTATTGTCTGAACATGTAAGACCTGCCTATAGGTTTGATAATTGAGGATGTATTGCTCAGCTCATCTTTGCTTCATTTTTTTTTTCTGTTAGTTTGTGCAACTTTATTCTGACGCATCTTGTAGCTTATAAAAGGTATTCTAGTTGACTTGGTGTGGTTTCACTGGTGGGTGATGGGATTTGCTGCTTCCTGTATCCATTTAAAAAATGGTTGTGAAAGCTGAACCTGAGCAAATCAGTGTTGTCACCCAACAATACACGTAACTGCAGCAGTGGGAGGACAAAGGAAGTTGAGGTATCCTTGCACTTGAGTGATGTGACAGTACAGGTTTTATTTCTGAGACGTTCTAGTCTTCCATCTCAGCCATACACTTTATCTTTTGCTTTGAGCAGATCAGATGTGAGACAGCTGTGATCTGAAAGGTAGACCACCCCAAATTCATATGGTGCTGTGTTGTAAGTTAATGTACTCTTGACTCACAGCGTGACAACACACTCAGTTGAGGACAAGTGTCATTGATTTAATTAATGAAAAGCTGTCCTGTGGAGGGATGGATTTTACTACTTGAGTGAACAGACACGTTCAGGATTTTACTTCTTGAGTGAACTGTTTCTTTCCTGTAAATCCTTTTTTCCTGCTTTGGTATGTGAGGGAAAGTGTCACCTATACATAATTTTTCTTTTCCTTTCCTTTCTCTTTTCTCTTTTCTCTTTTTTCTCTTTTCTCTCTTTTCTCTTTTCTCTTTTCTCTTTTCTCTTTTCTCTTTTCTCTTTTCTCTTTTCTCTTTTCTCTTTTCTCTTTTCTCTTTTCTCTTTTTTCTCTTTTCTCTTTTCTCTTTTCTCTTTTCTCTTTTCTCTTTTCTCTTTTCTCTTTTCTCTTTTCTCTTTTCTCTTGCCTCCCCGTCCATCAAATTTATAGCACATTGAATCTCTTGCTACAGGGATTGTGGCAGTTGCTACAAGGGTTAGGGAGAGCTTTCCTCTCCTCCTTGAAATGTTAGTGCCTCCCAGAGGTGTAGTTTGGTTCCCTTAGAAGTGCTAGAGTTGGGCAACAACTAGAGGTGGGATAGTGATCAAAGTGCAACTGTGTCTGCAGCAGGAATTTATACCCTGATCCCTGGTGTCTCTTGCTTTGCTCATGTGCTGTCATCTGCTAGTTTTGCTAACCTTTAGGGTTTTGTTTGCTGTATGTGTCTTCCTCTGTAGAATGATCTCTTTCATAGGATCACTTAAAATGGTTTAGAGCAAATCGGGTGTTAGAAGAATCTGGGCACAATTTACCACGTCCTCTGCCTTCCCGTTCGAATTCCTGTGGCTCACTGCAGTCACAGCTTTTGACCATTACCAGAAGATTACAGTTCAAAAGGTGATGGAAGTGTTTTGCAACTGCAATCCACAAAAGTCCACAACATCACGTATGTATTCGGGGTGATTATGAGTGGATTAGCCTCGATGACCTAAGCAGCTTTTCTCATCAGTGTTCCTAGTCATTTCTGTGTTACAGTCTGAAGATCATTCACATTAAAAACAAAACTAAAAGAATAACACTCCTTTTTAGAACAATTGGAAATATTCTTTGTCTTAAGAAAAGTAAACAAGCTAAATAGCTTTACAATGATCTAATATTATCTCAATGATGTGTTTACAGTAGAGCTTTTTATTATTTATTTCTCTTCCCATAGCTGTAAAATTGTTGCCGCTTCCTGAGCAGGAGAGGAACAGGAGAAAAACTGACTCAGATTTTTTTTTTTTTTTTCCTGATGTGTATGGCTGAATTAAGTCTTTTAAAGAGATTTGAAAGAAAAAAGAAATACCAGCTTGCCAGGGGAAGAAAAAAAAATAAAATTGAAGATTATTCTACAGATCGGGGTG
The DNA here is from genome assembly GCF_026419915.1 of Harpia harpyja. Lineage (NCBI taxonomy): Eukaryota > Metazoa > Chordata > Aves > Accipitriformes > Accipitridae > Harpia > Harpia harpyja. The sequence continues at coordinate 13,950,979 of NC_068954.1, forward strand.
AACAAATTCCAAGATCAAAATCTCTTATCTCTTTTTAAAACCAGTGTTGTTTTTATAATATTGCAGTGGCATATAGATTCTGAAGGGCTTCACAGGTGTGTCTCCCAGAGGATGGGCAAAGAGAAATACTGCTTTAAAACGTCTAGTCAGGTGGACCCTGATCCCCAGCTGAGGTTTACTGGTAATGGCCGGTGGTGCAATATTGACAGTAACTTTTCCTGATCTGTGCTGAGTAAATCACATCTAATAGCATGAAATGAAATTAACTTTATGCTGAAGTGATGGGTGCTTTTTTCTTTTCTCTCTTTTTTTTTTTTTTTTTTTCCTAATTCCCAAGCAAAGCCTATGCCAAATCATTTCACTGTTGCCAAGACAATATTGTTATAGCACAACACACAGTACTTGCTCAATAGATGAGTAAAATACATTGGCAGGTAGTTCATGAGGGATTTACCTTGGCACTGCTAGGGAGGCTCACGAGTTCAGGGTGTAATACACTTGGGACAGCTCTTGTGGCTTCTCTGGAAGTTTACCCTATGTTTGCTGCTGTGTTCGTATGTAAAATAACATCTGTCTAGAAGTACTGGAGGAGATATATCTGGCAAAGCGGGGATTTTCTGAAAGACTCTGAAAAGCCAACAGAGATAATAGTGTAGTAGCAGTTTGGGGGTTTTTGGTGGTTTTTTTGACAGATAACATAAAAAAGCACAAGTTGAATATGATTTCTTATCAGCTACCTGTCTGTCAAAGTTTGTTTGTATTTACATGAACTGCTGTAGAGATTTATTTATTTTTTTAAGTGTCTGTTACAATTTTAAGAAAGTAAAAGAATTTGTAAACCCTACAAATGCTGCAGTAAGAGTCAGCCTTTACTGATATTGCTAATTTTTTTTATGGCCAGCTACTATTACTAGCTAGTTATGTTCTTTTCAATTAAAAACTATTAAGACTTTTTTTGAATACTGGCAATACAACTATAATGGTCTTTATGTATTAGCGTTTGTTAGAACAAGCATCACGTCTAATTGAACTAGGTATCTAATGGGTGTAGAAATATTTGTGCTTATTTTCTTAAAAAACATGTATTATTAAAAATGTGAAAATGTTGAAGAACGAATACTTAAAATTATGAAATACAAGTTCTACACAGCTTGATACCAAACACTTCAGCTTTTATATTTTTTTTTTCATTGAGCTTGTGTTCAATGCCTAATAAATACTGTGCAAGCAGCACTGTTATTTAAGAAAACATTTTAAATCTATAGAAGGATGACAAATCTGAGAAGAGCAAAACTGTGTGTCATTCCGGTAAATGAGTTTTGCAAACAACTGTAATTTGGGAAAGACTGTTTTTTATAGATTAAAAAAACCCTAGAAAGTCTCACATGAGATACTGATATAGGTTCTTGTATGAAGCAGGTTGTGAGATGTCTCTAAACTAATTTTTTATTTCACATGCTCTGATAGTTTGGAGCAAGGTTTTGTAAGGGGTAAAAAAGGACAACGCTTGATTGAAAGATTTTTGGTGGTGAAGAGTTCAACACAATCCTTGGCAACTGCTTGCGATAAAAAAAAACAACTTGTGCTTTCTTTAATCTGAATGTGTATATGTTAATTTACCAGCTATCAGATCTCATACTTCAATCTCGTATATTGACGAGTTTGGTGCACTTTTCTGCCTTACATATGTATGGATATACATACATGGGTATTTATACAGTGTATGATTCTATTGTTCTAACTCTGTAGTTAATAAGCTCAATAGACACTAAGACATTATTTCTAACGACATTATTTGTATATTAGTATAAGATATGTTTCTTAAATCCTCTAACTAATTTTTGTAATACATTTCAGAGCCATCCCTTTTATAACATATTTCAGAACTTCAAAACCCAGAAAGGAACCTAGTAGTGGGAGTTAGTTGTCTTGGATACAAACATCTATGTAACTTTTTTTGTTTCTTGTTCCTCCTTTGTGTGTCCAAGGATCACATTGATCCTTTAAACAACATGTACATCAGATTATCTTCCACTTCCTTCTCTTTCCCTCCTTGTAACAGTTTGTCATCGTTATTATTTGTTGTGGTACTACTGTATCACATAGTGGTCCTCAATCCAGGTTTTTTAATTTTATTTTTATTATAACCTGGTAGCAAAACAAGAGTAGAAGAGGTTCAGATAAGAAAAACAGTGAAACAGTGCTGACCAATTTGATAGAGAGCTGTCCTGGTGGAACTGCACATTTATAGCATCTTTGTAGGTATTATTTGGCAAAAGTATTAGCGGGAAAATGATTAAGCTGATTAGATACTGTTAAGGTGTTCTTTTGAAGCATAAACAGACTGCATGGAAGATTGCACACAGATGCTTTTAGGGAAATGTCACAAATGGGGAATAAAGGTTGGCACTAGTGATAGATGTCATTTGAGAGGGTGACAACTTGGTCAGAATATTATGATTGGAAGTGGCAGATTATTATTTTTTAGAAGGAATTTCACATTTAAATATAGTTATTGCCCAATGTATTGAAGGCAACAGTGGACCAAAAATTAAGTGGTTTTAATCTACCTTTAATCTACCTGTCTTAGTAATTAGTATTATTTAAAGTTATAGTTGTAAATATGCAAGTTTAGTTCTGCCTTATGGTGAAAATTTATGTGCTATTCAGGAAACTTATTAAAAATGTTATCTTTTCACCTTCAGAAGCAATTTCTCAAGAAAAAGTTCTGGCATATTTGTTTGAAAATACTTTCAAGGTTGTCTTTTTGTACTTTATGAACGATCTGGTGGGCTGTGCACTGGAATAAGAGTGTTGACACTGGATTCTACTTTCCTTAATGGAGAGAGGGTAAACCTAGCAAAAGAGAGCAGATTTACCCTCGTAGGTTGTCAGAGGGACCTGCCTTTCTCAGTGGACTGTACAGAGGATTTAGGCAATTATGTTAAACAGGTTTCCTCGTCTTGCTCTGACTTTCCCTGTCTCCATGCTCTGTTTTCTAGTGTTATCACCTAAAATGAGATACCAAGGTACATAATAAGCAGTGGATTGGTTTCCAGCTGACACAATTTATTGTAGAGGCACTGCTCTGCTTGCCTATCTCTTTTCTGAGGTTTTATTATTCTGTTACCAATCTCCTAAGCAACCTTGAAAGAACTAGTGATGTTGTTCATAAAATCAATGAGTTTGCAGTGTTTAGAGGGCTTCAGAAAAATATCATGTGGAGAGGAAAAAGGATGCCCTGTAGCATTTAATATGACTTGGTGAGCAGGCTGTCAGCTAAGACTTGAAAAGAAAAAAATAATAAAAAAAAAAAAATCAATTTAGAACAACCAACAAGTCATAGAAAAAAATCAAGCATGCCTCAAAGTTCAAATATTTGGTGCATGTTTTACCCTGCTGTGCACTCTAGTTAATGTTCATAAGTTTAGCTTCTAATTTAGCAGAATCATTCTGTAATAAAAGTATATTTGTCCAGTACACTCAATATTTTTGAAACCACAGCAATTAAATCAGCTGTTTCTTTTAGATAATATTTCAACTACAGTTGGCATCCCCAGGTGTCTTTTGGTGGCTCTTTTGGCAGCACTCCTTCCTCAGTGGGTGCTACACAGAAGTCATGGTGCTTCCTTATGGCATTGTGCTGCTCGTGGCCTCGTTTTTCATGGAAGAGAGAAAACAAGGTATTGAGTGTGCTGAGTGATTACATATCGCACACAGCTGTATTCAAGTGGAGGTGCCTAAACATAGCACTGTCCAGGTCTTGAGGCAACTGGGAACTCTCTACAGTACATGTGTTCCTTCTTCGTTTCAGATATTCAGACATTCAGACTGGATTTGTTTCATGTTCCAGATTTGTTGCTTTGCTGTGTGGGTTTTTGACTACAGAAGTTAATAGTTGATTAAATATGCACTTGATGCATAATTTTTAACACAGAAAAGTAAGTTTTATTTGTGATGAAGGTATTTTGAAAACAAAGGTTGTCCCAATCCTTGGATGATCAATGTTTAATTATTTGAAGATTTCAGGGTGTAGGTAATGCCTCGTGTAATTTGCAGAACTTGCAACACTTCTCGTTCTTTGAAAGTATCAGTGCTCGACACTTAAGATGCTAAGCTATTCCTTTTATCCGTTCTGTGTAATAGAAGTGTATCAGCAATTCAGTAACAAAAAAACCCAGTTTGTAATATTGCTTCCATTCTTATTTTTTGAGATAGAGTCTCTGTTTTAGAGTAGACTTACTTGTAGTGTTTGTAATTGAGGTGAGATTTGGTAAGTTTTCTTTGATTTGTTGAAGTGTTTTACCAGTCAGTTGCCTAGTTTAATGTTAATAAAAATGAAGGTGTTAATTACAAATAAATTGAGTCATAGTGAAGTACTTGTTACTATTAATTTGGCTAGGTAAGTTTGTTTGAATTTTTGTAGCATATGGAATAGTCTAAAACATTCCAACAGGATAAATGTTAACATCATAGCAAATAGCCCTTACAGAAGATTTGGAATTCTGTTGTACTTATAAATTCTCAGAAATGGAAACAAATATTTCAGTTCTGAGCACAGGGATCAATTATAAAATGGTAAATTTTTTTGCAGAAATTTACAGGGCTTTTTTTAGTTTGTTGTCAATTTTTTTCACAGGCTGATCCAAAAGAGTTGATTCAGATGGTCACAAAGCATGTTAGTCAGTATGGCTATACAGACTGGCCTGAAGAAATCACAACTTTGATAAATCAGCTGCATTACTACAATGAGCGACTACTGGATTTCACTCAAGCTCAGATTCTGCAAGGACTTGGCAAAGGAGTGGATGTGCAGAGGTTTACAGCAGATGGACAGTACAAGAGAGAAACAATACTAGGATTGGCAGAGTAAGTAATGTCTATTATGTTTATTTTCTTTGTTTTAAAATGGAATTACTTTAAGCTTTAATCAGGAAAGTAAATTGAGTGCTGACCTTTAGAAGGGATAAGTTACCAGATGCTTTAGACATTTACACTGTGATGCTGCTACAATTGGAGCCTTTTCTATTCAACTACTCCACTTAAATGAAATGTTGCTCAAATAAATGGATTGATAACTTTTAATGGAAGCTGTAACTCTTTGTTTATTAACTGCTAGTATTAAAGTTAATCAGGGATGAATGAAATCAGAGCATAGGTGGAGGTCTGATCTTTTCCTTTCATGTCCTGTAAACCTGCTCTAGCAATCTATTAGGGTATGCCCAAACATCAAAGTTTGTAATGAACTATAGTTTAAAACAAAACAAACCAAGAAAGGTTAATAAACTGTACTTGATTTTTAATAATTTAGTTAAAGCTGCTGTATATTACAATATTTTTCCCCTGTAGTCATTTGGAAGTCCTGGAGCTTTCACTGCACATGTTCTGATACTTAGAATGCTTTTGTCTCACCTTTCAGTTATCCAAAATAGAAAAAAAGGAAGATATAGGGTAGTACTGTCTTTTCATTTTAAATGTACCTTTAATCAACATCTGCATGCAGGTACTTTAAGCTGTGAACAAGTCATGAATATACTTGAACTCTATATGTTTTGAAGACAATCACAGTTCAGTAGCTTCTAGACTGTCAAAGTTCTGTGCAGTAAGAAGCTTTTAATATAATTTGTAACCTAAGTTTCAACTACTCTGTTCATAAAGCTTTTGAAGAGCATATTTAGATGTTTACAGTCTTCCACGTATGTAGCTACTCATAGCTACAATTCCAATAGAAATTTGTTAGTACAAAAACATTGATATGAAATGCAGAATAAGAATAGTAGTATAACCTCAGGTTTTGAGCACTAAGCTGCTGCTTTGCATCTGTAAATCCATACCTGCATTGATTTTGGCACTGCATTCATGAAAATAGCTTTTAAGCATCTTTTAATGTTTCCACTGGAGTTACGTGTTTTGTATATATTGCTCATTGAGCACATATCATATCAGTAGTGTGTCACTAGGTGAATGTTACATCTTGGTTATCTACAGTAACTTCAATACAAAAATCCTTCTGTTATTACAGATACTTATTTTAGATGCAGCATGCTTGCTTACATTCTCATCCAAGAGTCCTTTAGATACTGTCTTTCGTAAAAATAAAGTAAAAATGAAGAGAAAGTTCCTTACAATAAGTAGGATTGAAACACAGTATGAAAGGGTTAGTAAAAATGAGGCTTCATAGCGTGTGGATGAGAGTAGTAGTCCCATATTAGGCAGTTGCAAAGATCCAACTAGTTACTTGTTCAGCTTGCAGCTTCCTTGCTTTAATCTTCTCTGTTGACTCCTAATCTGCATTTTCTAATGAAAATAATGTGCAAATTTGATATAATTTTGTAGCATATTTTTTCTTATTTTTGAATTATCACTAAGTGCCTCCTGTTTTCAATCTTTTATGAAGTGCAGTTTGCAGGAACAACACCTGGAAGAGATGGTATCTTATTTACAAGACAGCCTGGTAGGAGAATGAGGAATTTGTAAAACTACTTAACAAATAGTTGTCAAATTTGTCTTCCATATTTGGTGTATTGTGATTAGAGCTTGTTATGCATTATTTATCAAATATTTCAAGATCTGGGTGCCTCACAGACTTAATCAAGTATAGTTCTCAAGCAGTTAACTATTTATTTGGGCAAAATAGTGCCAGAATGTATCTGGAAGGGAATTAGGGAAACCAGAGTAAGACTGAATGCGAATTCTTGAGTGTAGTCCCATATAGCTTCAGGCTAACTATGGTGTATAAGGTTTCTAAATCATTCTTTTACTTAAGGCCAGCTTTTGGGTGGCTGTTTTTTGGGGTTTTGTTTCTGTTTTCATTCACCTACTCTGAGGTCTTCAGCCCTTCACTACTTCTCTTAAAATGTTGAAATCAGCGGTTGATTTTAGTGATGTAGTACCAATTTCTTCCTTGTCTGATGTCACCGATCTGAAATACTTATTTTAGATTTTCAGAAAAATTGTGCAATTACCAAGCAATCTTCATAACTTAGCTTGTGCTTATTGAGTTCTCAGAATGATTTTGATGCATATGAACGAGGTCCCTTTGCAGAAGACTAAACCAAAAAGTCCTGTATAAAACCACTTCAAATGTACTTCAGTTCTTACTAGTGACATTAGCTTCTGAACCATTGTGTATGCTTTTGCTATGCGGCTCTGCTCTATTGCCAGTGTAGACACAGCCCTTTCTCCCTGATGCATTGCTGCTGCAGCACTTAACAAACAGCTGTAGCCTTCCATCTCATTTTCCTGTTTCAAACACGAGAGGAAACTAAAGGCTAATCTTCATTTCACTTCCCTAAGTTGGATTTTTTTTAAAAACGTTTTTTGAGGATGGGCAACTGGAAAAGTGGATCTCATTTCCCTTTATTATGATTGAATCCAGTGGTGGTTCTCACGCTTTGTAGCTGATTGATGTCAACCAAAAATGTTAAAGACGGCGATTGCAAGCAAACACATGCACATGTATGGTACAACAGAGGTTTGAGAGAACGAGATGGGAAAAAACCTCAAAATTGCTCTGAGCTGCCAAATGTTTATTTCTGTGAGCTTGAAGATACTCAGCAAGATCCCAGCTGAATGCTACTGCACAGGCATATTTTTTGATACTTTGGAAATGCATGCTAGCCCACAGGCAGGGTGGCTAAGAACCATTCACAAGAACTGCTTGACTTTGTTTTTGCACCAGTCTTGGTGCAATAGCACATAACGAAGTACATCTAAACTGTGTCTGCACTGGAACCTTCAGTGGGCCTTTCTCTGGCAGTCCTTGGGCTCCAGGGACAGGCCTGCATATGAAAAGGGCATGTAAAGGAAAGTTAAAAGGTCCTTTACAAGGTGATGGCCATTTTTTCAGCTTTTCATTGTGTAACAACGACTTGTTCTTGTCCTGTCACTGTTATCCTGACAATGAATAGCTTGTTACTGTTGTTCATTTATACCATATCATTTCCTTAAACCTCTGTTGCCTCATGCTGCCACTGCATGCCACTCTTACGACAAAAAAGACAGGATTTTGGTAAGGTTTATAAAGTGCTAGGGGGAATGGATCCCACTAGCTCCAAGAGCCACTCCTCATTTGTATGATTGAGTTATTGTGCAACTAAAGCATTCATATCATCTTCTTCTTTCACTGAATCATGGAGTCACAGAATGGTTGATGTTGGAAGGGACCTTGGGAGGTCATCTGGTCCAGCCCCCCTGCTCAAGCAGGGCCACCTAGAGCCAGTTGCCAGGGACCATGTGCAGGCAGCTTCTGAATAACTCCAAGGATGGAGACTCCATAGCCTCCTTGGGCAACCTGTTCCAGTGTTTCGTCACCCTCACAGTGCAAAAGTGTTTCCTGATGTTCAGGCAGATCCTCCTGTGTTTCAGTTTGTGCCCATTGCCTCTGGTCCTGTCACTGGGCACCACTGAAAAGAGCCTGGCCCCGTCCTCCCTGCACCCTCCCTTCAGGTATTTACATACACTGATGAGATCCCCTTGAGCCTTCTCTTCTCCAGGCTGAACAGTCCCAGCTCTCTGACCCTTTCCTCGTACAAGAGCTGCTCCAGTCCCTTCATCATCTTCGTGGCCCTTCACTGGACTCTTTCCAGTAGCTCCATTGTTCATTTTAGAACTGCTCAGTTCATTTCAGAAGCTGTTGTAGTATTTACTTTTTAAGCAGAGGGTTATTAGGTCATGCCTAAAGATCATCTTTTCCTTCTGTCAAGAGATTCTGTATCTGAATTGATGATACAAAGAAAGTAATATATCGTACTTTTTTTTTTTTTTTTTTAATTATTGAAAGTATTGAGATCAGTGTTGAGGACTAGCCTGCAGAATACTGCCATTAACCTCATCACCTCCAGTGTACCTTTTCCCAAATACCCTGTTATCTTCCCCTTAGCCAGTGGCATACTCGCTGTGCAGTTCTTGCATCAATCTTCACCTTCACTTTAACTAGTAATCCCATTGTGGACAGTATATCAAATGATTTCTGAAAAATTTGAAGGAATGTTAAGTTTACATGTGTTGTGATTTGGTAACAGCTGTTGTGTGTCCCTGGTTAAAAAAAGATCTGCTTTTATGTACTGAATGACAACCTGCACAAACTATGGCTACTAATCTGGAATTTACAATGTAGTGTTGTCATGGCACTTCTTAATGTCAAAAAATAGAATAGAGCATCTGCCTCTAAAAGATTAGATGACTTTTACTGAGTATTTTTGGAAAAGTTTGGATTATCATCCTCTTATACATACATCATTGCTTGCTGGGTTAAAAATTTTTCTGTTTGCATTGAAGTATTGAGTCTAGTTGCAAGAGGTTGGGTACAGGAAGCCTTGCTGTGCTGGAAAATCAGAGGGGGAAGGTGCCATGGCCATTGGAACAGAAGAGACAGGATAGTGTGGGGGATTTTTTTTTCTTTTTCCTCTTTTCTTCTTAAATATATTTCAATAAATACTTCTATTTATCTTAAAATGTATTTCTTTCTTTTAATTTTAATGCTTGTGTTCTGCCTCCTATACTTTGCATACATGTTATTCCATGTAAAATGCCTAATACTCTTCAGGGGTTGTCATAACTAAGAGTCACTACAAGAGGTTTGTGGGTTTTTTGCCTTTTGGGGGTCTTTTTTTTGTGTGTGTGGTTTATTGTTTGGTTGGTTGGTTTTGTTTTTTAACTATTGGAGCAATAGTTTAATGCAAAGGCTATTCTGATAGCTGATTGCGAAGATTTTTCAGCATTATGTTCTTTCTTGACATTTTGCTTTTCTACTCTGCGTTGCGTATCTTATTTTAATTCTCCAATATCTGTAGCAACTATCACAGTGGAATGTAATGATATGTTGGATTGAGTGTGTAAAAATCACAATTAAGGTGCATGGATGTGTCAGCTGTTCACCTGGGGTGGCAAGAAAGTCAGACTCCAGCTGTAAGCCTTGTTTAGCGTAGATCAAGATATGGTATGGATCTCCATTTGTAAATGACAAAAAAAGAACTGGGAGGATATGCTCTTTAATCTGTAGGTTTTTTCTGCTTTCCTTTTAATATCATACATGGGTCATGATGATGGTATAGAAAATGTACTAGAAGTTATTGTTGCTCCACAAAGTGCCCCCTGGCTCCCCAGGATTGTAGAAAACAATGTAAATAATCTAAAGGAAGGTATTAAACATAATATGATATGGTCACTCAAGTTTATGGAGTTAACATGAGTCTTATATTAATACAATTTTGTAAACTAATTTACTGACAGCTGCAATTGTGTTTTGTAATAATTCATGTTGTGTAAGGCTTTTTTCCTTAGTCCCACGTGACTTTTTAATTAAAGAATCTAAAACAATATGGTCAGCAGTATTCACATTAAATGCATTTTTTAAAAAGATGTTCATGACAGGTCTATTAGGATGTAATTACAACCAAATAGTATTTTTCTTGGAATTATCCTGGAGAAATAAATCAAAACAAAACCAAACCCCCAAAACCCAAGCATCAGCCTTAGTAGTATTGCTCCTATACCAGCCTAAAACCAAGAACCACGTGTGTCTACTTGAGCCATACTAACTTCAGTGGATTAATAAAAATTAATATGAAGTTAACTTCAGTCTTTGATCACTTAACAGATTCTCCATCTTTTGTTTTGTTAAACGGATATACAATAACAGAAAAACAGTTTTTAGTATTTCTAGGACATCTACAGAGTGAAGCTCGACATCTTCACACCTTCTTTTAGTCTGCAAATACTAAGAGTGTTTCTATCTGTGAACTTCTAAGGAAGAGCTTTGAGGACCCACATACCACTTGTGCTAAAACACTATAGGTGTTGCAACTAAATCAAATACATGCTCACTGTGACACATTACATCCTTTATCACTTTGTAATTGAAATGAAATGAAAACTGAGGTTTTTGCTTTAGCACAAAGTTTAAGCAGAAACTGTCATTGAGAACCAAAGCGTATGTGGTGTAGGTGCCTGTCTTTGGAATATCTCTGTAGTCTGGTTTTTTTTGTTTGTTTGGGGTTTTTTTTTCCATTTTTTTTTTCCCAAATGGAGCACTGAGTATAAGCAAATGAAAGAGGACATACTTTGTGTCTATTTATTTAACAGTGATTCTAGTTTCTTGGTTTATGAAAAATAAATTTAAAAAGAAATCATTACTTTTTTAGTGTAAATATTTATTTTCATGTCATGTCTCTAGGGGCTTAGTGTAACTTCTCTGTGTTTTCTTTTATGTTTTTTTTCTATAAGAACACTTGAAGAAAATGTTTACAAGATTGCTGTTTCTTTGGCTCAGCGATACAATGTTCCACTTTGGGAAGTTTATATGACCCATCTGGAATTTTTATTCACTGACAGTGGGTAAGTTGTCTCCCCTGCAAATACACATACGATTCTGTTACAAAAAAATATGTGCTAACCTTTGAGAAAGTTGAAGTATATTGTGGGTAGAGTTTGGTTTCTGTTTTCATATTTCTTGTGCTATGATAGTTTGGGAATTTTTGTCTTTTCCATGTGATGCTTCTGTAACCAGCCATGAAAACAGGTGTTACAAGCAAGGATAAAAGCCCATATGTGTCTTATTGTTCTTCTAAGTATTCAGGGACTTTTGTTCCAATGTTTAGGTTTCCATGGCTTTGAATGCTTAGTGCTCTCTTCCCACAGGAAACTACCTTGTAGTTATTTTTACAGTTCCTTGGAATATGTCCTGAACCTTGATAGTTTTTTATATAATTATTTATTTTAAAAAAAGTTTTGCTATTTATTGATCTCTCTTCTACATAGTAGCAAAGGAAGTAAATATATTGGAGTTTCCCATTCACATTATTCATCTATTCATTTCAGTTTCAGTTTTTTATAGAAGCACTTTTTTTACAATATTTCTTCGGAACTGTTCTAGCCTACAAGATTATGGCAGACCAGACCTGGCATTGGTGGGGGGCATGAGGGTAGGGATACTTTTCGTTTTTCGTTTCTATTCCAGAATTGGTTCCAGGGCCTTTTTTAGTTGTTTTTTTGTTTGTTTTTTTGTTTGGTTTTTTTTTTTTTAAACTTAGAAATCTTGTCAGTCAGACAAGTACTTTTTGCCCACTGAAAGATGAATAAACCCATTCGTTGAAAGACTAAGCTACTTGCCTGAGTACTGCATTCAGATGACAGTGATGTAGAGCCCCCTGTGTAATACAGCAGATCATCTACTGTTCTGACAGACATGATCAATTTAGTATTGTTTGTTTCTAATTTTAAGTTGTGAAAGCAGCTTTACCTTGCAGCAATATTTGTATCTCTCTTAACATTAACTATTAATTAAAAAGCATTAAAACATTTTATAAAACATGAGGCACAAAAAGCAAAGCCTGAGAGATGTTGGTGCAGGATCTGAGAAGATGAAATAACATTCTGAGACTTTCTTTGTTTCCTCCAGAAAACAGAGAAGTCATACCCTCTAAATTTTGATGCTGCTAAATTATTTAGTGCTTTAAACAAAATAGACAGTCAGGATATAAACATGGCAACACTGGGCTGAATGTGAAAGAGCCAGCTGACTTCTCTGGGACTAGAATATTACCTAAGGTATTTTGCAACAGTTTTCTATCATATTCTTTGTTCTTGTCCTCCATGAGTTAGTATTCATAGAATTCTGAAATCATTGAAGTACAAAGTAACAACCTTTTCCCTAATGAAATTCAGAAATGTCTTGAAAATTGAAGTATAATAGCATAATATGCTGCTGAGCATGTTTTTGTTGTATCATAATCTCATTTTAAAGTTGATTGACAGCATATGGCCATTACAGTATATTTTAGTCTTGGGATTATGGCATTAATAATGCATGCTTCATTATGCATTCATTCTAAACTGAAAAGAAGTTTATTCTAAGACTTAATCTCTTTAACCAAATATGCAGTATTTCTATAAGCCACTTTATGTAGGGAGAAGCTCGAAAGAAGCACTTACATAGTTTGTATTAACTATTTCTTTGATTACTTGATGACAAATAATCATCACATGTTTTTCTGTTATGCTGTGAATGAGTCTGATGATAATTGTTCAGAATTACATATTTTTTTTTTAAATTCAATGGAAATTTAATTTTCTTTTGAAGAATCTGATCACATTTGATTACCAATAATCTATAAAATGCAATTTATGATTCCAGCAAGAGGATATTCTATGTTTGCCTGTCACAGAATCTGTTATTCCAGAATCTTTCTGAACAGCATAATGAACCCTTCCTATCCACCACCAGCCCTGCCCCAAAAACACATGGCAAACCTCTGTAGATCCTGTCGATACAATTTAATGTCCATCTAGCCTTTAGTTTGAACTTTGGGTGTGGACAGAAAAATGTATTCAGATCACACTTTTGAAATACATCAAGTCCAAGTGTCTGTTTTTTCTGATATTAAGAGTTAATGATGCTTTATTTCCATTAATATGATAGAACACTTAACAGATGACAAGAATTTAGAGAACTAAAATAATGCTTACAAGGTTAGCAACCTAACTGGGGTAGGTTCTAGATATAAAAATAAATAAAAAATAACTTCTACCTCAGAAATCAGAGAATAATTTTTAAAGTGAGAGAAGGTTGTGTTTGTGGTATTTGCTGTAAGAAAATCATCTTTAGGAATGAAACTGAGACATATTTTACCTGGATATCAAAGAGAAACACTAACTTACATGTGGCATTTATACTCAGGAAAAATTGATGTTGAAATTCTAATTTTAAAGGTAGAAGAAAATCAAATGGTATTAGAAGACATCAGATTTCCACATGAAATGTACTACCTAACGTGGCATGTGATTGGACTCTGGGAAGAGTCAAGGTGGTAATAATCTGTAGGTTACTTCTTTGCTCAGATTTTAGGTAAAACTTTCAGTTGAGAAAGGTATAAACTTAAGATGAGACTTCCTTGATATGCGCCCATTTTTCTCCCAGCTGAGGAAAAAAGGAGTGATTGCATTCATCTATCTTTTATGTAGTCAGCTGGAGGTGTCTGAATTCATGCTGTGAAAGAGCTGATGTATTCTTTTCAAAAGGATCAGGAAAAAAATTTCCTGAAGCAGTGAGACTGGCTGAGGTCAATCCAAGACTTGCTGGTATTTTCATAAGCTTTCATGGATGACAATTTGAGAAGTAACTTGATAAAACTGTCAAATGAAATATGCTAAGCATGAATAATGGTGTCAAATAGATTAACTAGTGGGCAAGAGCCAATTTTCAGTGATAATCTCTCTCAAAGCATGCACAAGTGCTCATTGACTACAGAAAATAGAATGTAATTGATTGGGAGAACTTCTAATTGGGCAAAAGGATTTTCTAGCATCATTCAGCCACAAGTTTGGTGGTGGTGTTTGGGTTTGTTCATTTCTTTGTTTTTAAAAAGGCTTCCTGTACATATACTCTGGACATATGTCTACTTTTATGTATAGCTATACTTAGAGATGTGAAGTGCTGCTTTGAATCCCACTTCAGTATTCATGACCCTTAATCTGCATGTCCAAGTCAACAGGTAACAAGATCAGGAAATACAAGAGCTCCTTAGCTTTTGTTTATGGACAATAACAACTATTTAAATATTTATGAATGAGTATTTACTCTTTCAAAATGTCTTACAAAGTTGAACCTTAAACAAAGGAAAGTATTGTCCTGTTTCCCAAGTGTGCAGCTGAAGAGTCTTTCATGCCGTGTCCAGGCCTTTAAAGCCAAAATTATTTCTAAATGCAGGTTATCGACACTGGAAATAGAAGAAAGAGCACAAAGTCTTGGTCTGTTTGAGACTTTGAAAACCAGTCCTGAAACGCTGCATGAACACATGGTTAAATATGTTTACCCAAGTATTGAAGGTAGAGATCACCAGCGGTTGCTTTATTATTTTACACTCCTTGAAAACTGTGGTTGCTCAGAAGTGGTGAAGCATGCTGTTAAACCTGAAACTCACATCCGACTCCTGAAAAAATTCAAAGCAGTTGCACCAGGTAGGAGAGTTCCTGTTTGTTTTCTTCATAGCTGTATTTATTATTCTGTTGTGTGAGTGTTAACATGATTATGCTTATCTGGTTTATACTCTCCAGGTAATTTTTTTTTTTTTCAATGAGCATATCAGACGAATGCAAGTAATTTAGTAGGTTAATCGTATCTTAGAGGAGTAAGTTGATTCTCTTTGTATTACTGGAAATTTATTTTATTACAGCAAGCAAAAAATATTTAAAAACAGATTTCTGTTGGTCATGCAAGTTAAAATTACTGGCAGTGGTTCATAGTGAATTTTTAAAGAAAAAATACAGACTTCCTAGAACATTATTTTTAACACTGCAAGTTTAACATAAATATTCTCAAAGAACTTAAGACAATTTACCTTTCAAAAGTCTGAATTACATAATATATTAGGAACTTTAAGCATTTTGTTTGTTTTAAGGAGGGTAATTTTGTTTTGCTTTTTATCCTTGGTGTTACCTTTTGCTTTTGCAGAACTACAACATCGTTTGTCCTCCTACATTATCAGACAATGCCTATAAAAGCGAGCTGCTGGAAAGCACTATGAAATTTTGAATACTAGTTTCAATTTGCTTGTTAGTCAAGTATTAGCAGTATCTCGGATTTCAGTTGAGTAACTCCAAATCCAGTTTCAGAATGAAAAATACGCACTGTGTGGGATTACCTGCTGTGGGGATGAATTAATTGTTCAATACTGGAACCTCATGTATCAGACACACTAACTTCCCTGCAGAATTTGGAGAGATTGTGCATATGAATTCATGTATTGCAGGAAGAAAAGGCAGTAATTTGGGGGGGGGAGGAGGGATTACCTTCAGTTCTTATTGATGTGTTTAAACACCCAGTTTTGTCAAAGGCATATCTGTCAAGAAGTTGTTGTTTGCCTTCAAAGCTATTTTTAAATGTTGCTCAAAAAAAAGGTCCTGGGGACCATACATCAGACATAAATTAGTCACTTTGTGTGGTAAAAAAATTAATCTATTGTATTAAACCCTTAATTAAAATTCTCAGTGTTCATCATAGTTTATCAATAGTAGTCAAGGAACAACCACAAAGTGTTTGTAGAGGTTACAGGCCCTAAGTACATGAAGAAAACTATAGCGATAGAAGCCAGTTGTCTTAAGAATTATATGCATACAGAATAAAATGGTATTGTTGCTAGAAATATTTTGTTGTCACTAGAATAATTTGGAAGAGTTTTCTTCCTGTAGGAACCAGAGTAGTAACGGTACTCTTGTATTATGTAGATCCATTTACATGAATAGCTATATGTCCTGTTTGGAGTTGACCTTACTTAGTTTACTTGTGGTTAGTGCCTTGCATTTTTGCTGAGATAGATAGTAAGTACCAATTGTTATGTGATCAGAATACATCTTTTTTAATTAATGAAGACTTATGTCTTGAAGTGCATGAGGTTTTCTAGGCTTTCTATTAAAAAAATAGTAGCATAATTCTATATACTATATATATATATATTCTTGCTTCTTTGAGAATCTGCTTTTTTAGTTTGTGTCGATATGTACTGTTAAAGTATGTTCCAGGGATTGAGAGATTTCACACGCATCAGGACATCATAAAATCCCAGTGTTACATGTATACAAACCTGTCTTCCTCCCCAGTCTGTCAGTATGTATGACTGTAAAAGGAAATGCAGTAGAGTCTTTCTAGTTCTGCAGATACTGGCTTAGTACTGATTGTTTTACACATCGATGTATAGTTTGAGTAGATTTAATTATGAATCACTTTTATTTTGTTTGCCTCTTTCTCCCTCTGTCAATAGGTCTTAATTACAAAAAGCTAACAGATGAAAATGAAAACCCTCTGGAAACACTGGAGCCTGTCCTTACAAGTCAAAATATCTTATCTATTTCCAAACTGGGTCCCAAGATTCCTAAAAAAGATGGCAGCATGCTGTCACCAAGCTCTATTTATGCTGTCTGGTTACAAAAACTTTTTTGGAATGGTGATCACCATCTTATTAAAAAAATCCCAGAAACTATGGATGAGTGGCTGCATGCATATGATATGTGTTCAAAGTACTTCGATAGACTTGATCCAGATGATATTGTCACTTTTATTGATGAAATTACCTTTTCTTCAAAAGCTGTCACAAAGGTAAGCAGATATACTTGAAGAATTTCAGGCCTCAGGTGAGGCACAGTTGAATATAGTATCAAGGAGAAAGTCTCAGCAAATTTTACATTTTTCATTTTACAGTTCTTAAAGATAAATTCATAAAGCTACCTTCCTCTGCCTACCTCTTCTTTTTATGACTGCCAGTATAAAAAAAGATTGTTATTCAGTTAGAGGAGTTAGTTCTGTGGATAAGAGAGTTTTTGATGGAACCCCAAAGTCCCTGTATTTTGTTTCAGCAGAGAATAAGATACTCTTGCTGTGTATTTATTTATTTTATTTGTGCTCATCCTAAAATTCATTGTGCCGCAGGCTTGTGTTTAGTACCAGGCTTTTGCATTCTGAATAGGATGCTCCACAGAGAAGCGTTCTGGGCCAGTGCATATGGTTTCTAGGCACTGTAATAATATAAATGATAAACTCTGTCATAATCTCCATCTGGCTGAAAGCCTGTTATTGAAAGAACATGCTTTCATGTCCGTAACATATATTACGAGGTCTGCAGTTTCTTTTTGCTCAGTGAAACCTACTTATAAGGACATTTCTAACATAAAGTTTTATCCATGCTTTCTTACATATCTTTACTGCCAAGCACAAAAACAGAGATGAGATTTCTTAGATATTTGCTTACTAAAAGATCTTGAGATGTCTTCACTAACTTCATCTGAAATGAAAAGATGATAAAGAGGAGGTATTTTGGGGGGGGGGGGGTTGTGTCTATCTTCTCTATTCTGGATTGTGCTCATTTTCCAGAGTTGCCTATTCACTGCACTCACTGAGGTGAATTGGTTTGTTCCCTCTTTGGATATTGTTTTAGAAAGACTGACACTCGTCCTGAGATCTCAGTTACCAGTCCTGACCTTGGACTGAGGTAGCCAGGGGATGACTGTTGTCTAATGAGAAGGAAATGCAGTCCTCATGTATGATCGCTGCTAGTGACTACTTGAGACTTTTGCTGTTAATGTATCTTGGGCATTTCAAGAATAGTTCTCATTTATTCCAGATGAATGGTGCAGGGAGAGGATGGATAGCCTCCGCTGTGTATCTGTTTTGAACACTTTGTTTATTTTCCTTTGTTTATTTCTGTTCAGTATTCTAATACAGTTTCTCTGCTTTCTTAAGATGAGTACGAGTAGCAGAAAGGAAATATTCATACCAGGATTATTGTGGTTGGTAGTCAAGCAGAACTTTGTAGCAGAAATCTGTTAGCTTTTTGGCCATGAAAGATACTGTCCTGGTTTCAGCTGGGATAGAGTTAATTGTCTTCCTAGTAGCTGGTACAGTGCTATGTTTTGAGTTCAGTATGAGAAGAATGTTGATAACACTGATGTTTTCAGTTGTTGCTAGTCTAAATGTTTAGTCTAAAGTCAAGGATTTTTCAGCTTCTCATGCCCAGCCAGCAAGAAAGCTGGAGGGGCACAAGAAGTTGGCCCAGGACACAGCCAGGGCAGCTGACCCAAACTGGGCCAAGGGGTATTCCATACCGTGTGATGTCATGTCCAGTATATAAACTGGGGGGAGTGGGGGCAGGGGGAATCGCTGCTTGGGGACTAACTGGGCGTCGATCAGTGGGTGGTGAGCAATTGCACTGCACATCATTTATATATTCCAATTCTTTTATTATTACTGTTGTCATTTTATTAGTGTTATCATTATCATTATTAGTTTCTTCTGTTCTATTAAATTGTTCTTATCTCAACCCATGAGTTTTGTTTCTTTTCCCAATTTTCTCCCCCATCCCACTGGGTTGGGGGGAGTGAGTGAGTGGCTGCAAGGTGCTTAGTTGCTGGCTAGGGTTAAACCACGACAGATACCCAAGAAGTGTTTGAAACAGTTGGTCAAATCAGCTGATTTAGTGTGTCCCCTGCGCTGGGTTTGGGAATGAAACAGCTGTTTAACCAGCTTGCAACTAGTTTTGCCTCAGGTTCCTATCCAATTTTCAAGTGGAAGTGTACAATAAAAAATTATCATTATAGAACCTGAAAACTTATTTCTCAGAGATCTCTTTCCTCTAACTTTGATCTGAAAAATCCTTCATACATAAAAGCTGCCTTTTGGCTTGCACCTTTTACTTAAAATTTTGTCCTGTTTTGAGGCTGCACTGGTGATGTGAGCACTCTTTTAATCTCTAATTAAGCAGTTTCTTCTCAGCCCAGTTCTATGGCCAAGTACTTTCCCATTCCCATAACAGATGCAGATTTCTGCATTTCATGGAAGTGCTGATACTTAATATACATAAAGGACTGCCAAAACCCCATGGTCATTATCATGAAATAATCTGTGCTGTCACTGAGACAGCTGAGTTTTCTCACATACAGAAAATTTGTGGAGTTCTTCTGAGTGGACCTTGAGAGGAAGCTTGAAGTGAGATAGTGTAAGTAGGTTTTTGAGCAGTGCTGAGAGGTGAATTGGCTCCTTCCCCCTTTGGAAAAAAAAAAAAAAAAAAAAAAGCAACAATTTCAAAAGGGGAGTGGGGGGAAAGGAGAGACAGTAGTCCAGGGAGGTGATGAATTGCACTCCATTGTTACCCTTGTGGAACAGCACCTCCATCTAAAAGCCCCTCTTGGTCAGAAACAAGAAGAGTCTCGAGTGATGAGGGGTAATGGGAGGTAGGCTACGTAGCAGTGTAGGCTACGTGAGTTGAACTTCAAGGGTACCATTGCTGTTGTCACCACGTGGGAATTTAGGAAGCAGACATTAGAATATCCCCCACTGTTTTAATGTATCAACAGTCGTAAGGAAAGGCAGGTGAACGGCCAGCAAAGCAATAGGAAGCTGCTTCTACTTGTGTGTCCCTTGGTATGTCAGAGAACCTGGGAGCAGAATGTGTGACTGTGCAAAGGGGAATGAAAACACGGGGATTGAGTGCTGACTTCTGCAACTTCTTGTTCTTACTGAGAAAGACAGGAGCATGCTGGGCTTTGACAGGGGCCCTCTTCTTCACCTGTCCCCTTCCACTAGCTCTTCTTTTTAATTTTCTGATGAGTTGGGCCAGTGGTGACTGAACGAAAAGGTGGATGAATGAGCAGTGCTTGACTGGGCAAAGGAGTTGAGAGAATGTCTAAATTGCAGAAATGGATGGGGAGTTTGCATTTGTGAAAGGGCAACTAACATTGTTACACTCGCTTGTAGTTTAGCGTGTGACGAGGTTTTAGGTGCTGTTAGTGCTAAGAGCTCAGATTCTTTTCTCCCATGTTTCTTGCAATCAGTAGAAATAAGTTACCACCTGGAAGATGAGATTCAGTTCCCCTACCTTAAGGGTTTAGAGAAGTGGTGACATTGGGTGGTGGGAACTGTGTGAGCAGAGATGCATCATAGTGGGACTTCAATAAATCATAGACCCAAAGTAACACAGTTAATGTACTGGATATTCTGTATGAGACAGATCAGAGTGCTTCCTGAAATTTAATATCTTTTGATCTGCAGCATATCCTATAGGAGATGTAATTTTTGAGGGATTAAGGGTGACTTGTGAATCCAGAGTAATCCTTGATTGCTCTAGTGACTAGTTGTTCACTGTTTATTTTTTAAAAATGCCTTTTTGCTAAACTGAATTTACCTACTTTTGAAATTCCACCTATAGACCTTTTGTCTGCTATACTGAAGAGCTAGTCATCAAAGTTTGCTTCCACAGTCAGACATTCAGTAGAGGTCACTTAAACTTGACTTTGATAAACTGAATGGACTGACCTTGGGAAGTTTTCTGCTCTTTTTAGAGTGAGTGAGTGTGTGTTTCCAGCTCTTCCATTATTATCACAACTCTTCTTTGGATCCAGTATATCAGCATTCACCTTCAGTTGAAGAAGGTAGAGATTGATGCGCTATTCCTGTTGTGTTTGTGGTAAATGAAACAGGTGAAGTCCTTTACTCTTCATCAGTACCTTCCTCACACACTGAGGGACTCAAGCATTGATCCCTTGACCACAGTGGCTCACTGCTGCAAGCAGTGAGAGGGTTCCTGCTTATGGCACTACTACTCAGAAATGCTTTTAATTCAGAATAACTATTCAAGTTTTTCTGACTAAATAATAATTCAGTCTATCTCTGTAGTGGGTAAGCATAGGCTATTTGGATGTATGGAACAGGTTGCTCCCTAAAAGGGAGATATTCCAAATATTCAGTAGAACTACTGGTTATATTTTTGCATGCATTTTGAGTCTGTCATCTTTCTTCTAGCAGCTCTGTTTGCTTTTCAATAATGCTGACTTCATAGATTCTTAATTATAGTAATGATCATATCAACGTTTTTATCTTGATGAGTTCCCATTTATTTCCCTTTGTGTGATCTGTGTGAAGCATTTTAGGTAATTTGAGGATTTTTTTATTCCTTTGTTGCCAGCATTTTGTTCATTGTGCTAGATAGTCGGTTATGTCTTCAAAGAACCATCTGTTTCAGAGCTCATAGGTCATTGCCCTGATGTTTGTTGATTAACAGTATTCTGAAAAAAAAAAAGCCCAGCACAACAAAACCAAAAAACAAAACCACGACTGAAAACAATTACTTTTTTAATTGCTGTGTTTTCATTATTGAACACAAACTACAAATGGGGATGGGCACAATATGTTGATTAGGAAGAAAAGACTACAGCTTTAGCAGCAAAAGTAGAATAAAAAGCAGTGGTATCAAAAGTTAGGTCTTCTATAGAGAAAGAGAAGTCGAAGTTTTCCTTAGACAGGCTCTTCCTCACAGCCTTCCGTAGGGTCGGCCACATTCATTCAAACTATGGCTGATGACCTTTTTTGTTTACTATTCCATCCTTTATAACTTCTTTTCCAACTTTTGATGCAAAGGAAGAACTTTGTTTGCAAGTTAATGTTTTTAATTGAAAGGTTGAGTCTTACTTTCTCTGTCAGTAATGCTTTTTTGACCATTTTCTTCTTGCTTAAGCAGGAATACGATGTCCACATTTTGACCACACACCAAATGGGTGTGGAATGAGAACCTGTTACAACTGAATATTAACCTGCATCATTTTCTCTTTCAATTTTACTGACTTTAAATCCCATTTTAAATAATTGAATAAAAAGCTCAGTTTTTTAAAAAAAATAAATGCTCAAAGTAACATTCAGTATCTTTTGTCTGGCTGATTGACTTCTTAATGCTGTATAAAGTGCTAAGGAAAAAGACAGGGCATGACATTACCTGAAGATGTACAAGAAATGCGTTAATTGTGTTCTTACATACCATGACTGCATTCAGATGTTACCTTTTGAATTACTTGGCTTCTTTTTATCACGGTGCTCCCGTTCAGTCAGTTTGTCTTGTCTGACCTTGTTTTCTTCATGGGTATTGACAGTACCTCTTTTTCTAATATCAGTACACTTTTAGATACTTTCTTGTGCCTTGCCATTAATATAGTTATTTTAATTAACTCTGCTTCAAGACTGCGTAATAGGAAACTTCACGAATAATGTCTTTTCTTTCACTGGTTCCTTACATGCATTAGAACTTTTACACTGATCTCCAGATGAACTGTACTAGGTCTGGCAGAGACAGAGTTACCTTTCTTCATAGCAGCCTCTGTGGGGCTGTGCTTTGGATTTGTGAGCAAATCAGTATTGATAACACACCAGTGTTTTGGCTATTGCTGAGCACTCCTTGCACAGTGTCAAGGCTTTCTCTTTTTCTCAACACCCCAGCCCTGAGTAGGCTGCAGGTAGGCAAAAAGTGGGGAGGGGACACAGCCAGGATAGCTGACCTGGGCTGGCCAAAAGTGTGTTCTATGCCATATAATGACATGCTCAGCAGTAACAAACAGGGTTGGAGGATGTCTTCCAAGGTGGTTGTTGCTGGGAGATTTGGCTGAGCATTGGTCTGCTTGTGGGAGGTGTCGAGTGGTTGCATTTGCATCACTTAGTTTTCGTTTGTTCATTTTTTTTTTTTCCTCTCTTCTTCATGTATCAAACTGTCTTTATCTTGATCCACAAGTTTTCTTGCTTTTGCTCTTTTTTTTCTCTTCCCCTGTAGGAAGGGGGAACCAGCTTTTGTTATTCCATAACTGTTTAACCTACTTCTGAATTCACTAATGTAATTTGCTTTCCATCCAGTATATCTGGTTGTATTGTGGCTACCTGACATTTGGTTGGTGGAATATGTAAACCTGGGATTTAGTGGCAGAGACAGAACTGGACCAAACCATTCCATCTGAACATCAGGAAACATTTTTCATTATGAGGGTGACCGATCACTGGCACAAGTTGCGCAGAAAGGTTGTGGAGTCTCCCACACTGGAGGTATTCAACAGCCACTGGGACATGGTCCTAGGCAACTGGCTCTAGGTGGCCCTGTTTGAGCAGGGCTCTGGACCAGATGCCCTCCAGAGGTCCCTTCCAACTGCAGCCATTCTGTGTTTCAAGGTTGCTGGGATCCCAGGTTCCTGTGGCATTAAAAGGAGGGGAGCTGTTTCCATAATATCAAAGTTGCATGCTAATCACTGGCTATAAGAGAGGCAGGGTCAACAACTTCATGTGCAAGTGAATGTTACTTGTACAATATTTTATTAAGAAATACTTACATATTCTGAAGGAAATAGGCTTCTGAGATGAGTTTTTTACCCTGAGGAGTGAAATCTGTTGAGCTGAAATAGTATGCGATGTTCCTTGATTTGAAAATGAAAGAAAACATATTTTTAGGATTTTTCATTGCACATTATAGCCTATAGAATTAAAAATCTTTTTAAACTGTAAAAGCTTTTTAAAAAGAAAACTTCACTTCACATGCAAACAAAGATTGAACTAGCCCCTAAGCTGCTACTTTTTATCACTGGGTACGATACCAAATCTCACTACTGAAGCCGACTAGAAGTACAGAGGATAGCCATTCGTGTTTTGGAATAAATAACCAGAGAAATGATATGCTGGTAGTGCTGCATTTTGGCACTACGCAAATATGAATGCAAAATGAAAATAGTCTTGGGAAGAACCTGTTTTGTTTTTTGGGGTTTTTTTAATGTTTTATTCTGTATGTGCTTATGGCATCATGACTTCTAAACTGGCAGTATATTCACACTGTTCTCTAGGATATAACAGTTAGATGGAATACTTAAATTGTTTGCCTTTTGCATCTCTCTTGCATTTTGAACATCAGAATGTACAGTAGAAGGGAAAAAATGAAATATGTAGCTGTTTCCATCTTTATCATGCTTACAAAATGGATATATAAATCCATCTGTGGTCATTAAATTTTAATGTGATGTGAAAAGTATCACCTTTTCCTTGCTTATAGTAAAACCTGATAATCGAGACCTTGTTCAAGGTAACAAAATCATACTTAATTACGTTTGGTGGGAATGGAACTGAGTTGCGTTTGGAACTGAATGGTAAAACACCCTTTCTATCTACCTTGTTAACACTGGCAAATTTTCTTATCTCTTAAAATAATGTCCACCCATTTTGCTTTTATCATTAAAAATGTCCAGTAGACCATTACTGTGGTTTGCAGCAATGGCATGAAAAAACAGGAGTAAACCCTACGTCTTTCACTGTGTGTTTTTAGGGGGCAGGGAGGGGGGAAGTATATAAGCTGTAAAACTTTCTGCTAACTAATTCTTATCAAGCTTTCTATGGCTTTACAACTAGATATTTTAATGCATGATGTAGACATTAATTTGACTTTCTTATGAAAAATGCTATAGCAGTTTACTTTTCCTCTATCTGTGGTAATTCAGCCTCTCTTCTATTCAATGTCATACAGATTCAAGCTTTGTTTTCTATTTCTTGTGTATTTCAACTTGAAAATTAAAATTGTTTGTATGTCTTTGTCCAGTATTCCAGTAACTAAAATACCTGATCTTGAAAGTATATAATGCTGTGGGTTTAGACAGAAGAGACCCCCACCCATTAGAAAGTATATTGCAAACATCCTTAAAACTGTGCTTGAAGTTATAAACTAACAAATGATACGTGAGTTCTTAAAATAATATTTCAGACTTTGTTTTGGACTTAGAGATGTAGCTGTGTCTTTCCTGACTTAAAACCATAACGGTTTGCTGCAAGTACTGTCTACATAAAGAGTGTTTCCATTTTTATCCTTTTGCAACATAGTCTTGGTTTAGGCTCCATTCTGAAGTCCTAAATTCCATTCTGACAGACTGGAATGACCCTTTCATGCTAGATGGAGGGGTAGGGGAAAACTGCATTCAGTGTATGTATGATTCCACTTAAAAATTCAAACTCTGAGAAGTATAATGGGGGAAAAAAACCGCAGACTTCCTTGTTTCAGTTTAATGGCTAGATACATCTAGTTGTACAGGTCTTTCAAAATAGTAACCTGCTGTTTTGTATAACTTGTGCTTTAAATAGGTTGATAGAATAGTTGTAGACCTCCTAGTGTGTTTCTGCTTATGATTATGGCCTTAGGGATATATTTTAAACAGTGATCTAAACCTGACAAAACTAACCTTAAGTTAATTTTCAGCATTTGGAATTTTCAGTTGATCTTGTAAAATGATCCCCAGACATCTCTCAATGTGGAATTGAAAAACAGAGATTATAAGGTGGCAGTCTACAAAGATCACAAATATTATTAGGGAAAAGAAGTTTCATATGGTTTAAAAGGTGCCAGATTCAACATCAATAAAAGGAAGGACAACAGAAGAAAGTAATGCAATAGTGATCTGTTTTTAAATAAATGACTAATTAGAAATAAAGTTGTTTCTCATAAAATACTTCATTTTGTTTTATGCTGTGCTGTAGAGCAGTGGAGCCACCTGACCTCTAGGCACTGCTGTAATACATATAGTAGTGTACAGATGATGAATGATTAAATATTGAGTAATCTTTTTCAGCTGCCAGTTGAAGCCAGGATAGAAGTGACTAAGAAGGCTATTAAGGCAGTCAAACATATTTCTGAGAAATCAAGAAAAAAACCTTCTGAGAATGACATGGATGATGCTGAAAGTCCATCTGTTACTTATGAAGAAACTCTGAATCACTTGCAGCAATCTCTTGCTCATCTGGAAACACTCACTCATAGTTTTATCACTTACCTGAAAAACAGTGAACAGGTAATGATTACTGATCAGGTGCTTGTTTTGAGTGTTACCATGACTAGCAGTGATGGACTTCAATCTTATGTCATATTTTATTAATGTTTTGTACCTTTGTTTTTGTTGACCTGGTATTTGAAAATTCACGTCCATCAATCTTTTCTTTTTCATAGTATATGTTAAATCTTGGTAGAAAGGAAGACTATGAATGATACAGCCCTGTAATTAAAGAGTACACTGATCCATGTTTAAAAATTATCTGTTCACAGGATACACTGCAGAACTATGGTTATTTATATGATTTGTCAAGGTCAGAGAAAGAAAAAATCCATGACCAAGCAGTAGCTATGTGTATAGATGGTCAACCCCTGGACATGATACAACAATTGTTACAAGTGGCTGTTGGAGATCTAGGTCTTTCTCCCAATGATATTGTCCAATGTGCTATTAAAAAAATTATATGTGTATTAAGGTAAGTACATTGCCACAATTAAGCCCAAAAATATCTTTTCTGGGTTTTTTGGTTTTGGGGTTGGGGTTTTTTTTCAGTTGGTTGGATTTGTTTGTTTTTGTAGTGAGTTCTTGTTTGCTTTGAATATCTGGATTTTGCAGAAAATTGGGCAATAACAGGAAATGAGTTCTTGGATCATTTATGCTCCTGTTTACCTGTAATTTCATATTCACATAAGATAGCTATATTTTTCTGAGTTTGGGAAGCCTGGGCAATCTGAACAGAGCAAGCCACAGAACTCATCCTATTGACTGGAGAGTGCTTTTCAGTTAAAAACATTGGCTTGACATTATTGTTCCGTTATGTGTGTGTGCACTTGTGAATTTTGGTAAATTTACAATTGCACATAATTCTTCCCTCTTAAACAGAGTCAAAAGGCATGTTTGTTGGAAACGGCAGGTACCTCATGCAGGTGTTTGGGCAGTAGAGGCCTGGCAATGGCTGTTGCCACAACAGCTAGTCCTACAGGAAGAAGTACAATTTCCATCTTTAGAATAACTTGCTGGGGTATTTCTGGGAGCTGGTTTTTGGGTTGGTTGGTTGGTTTTTCATTTGCAAGGTTTTGAAAAATGTGGGTTTTTGTCATTAAAATATAGGCTATACGTTTTTCTTTGTTCTCGTAAAGAATGCTTCTTAAAGTTTTTGCTGTTTTCTTCCATTGTGTCATACCCTACCTCCAAATTAAACAGCAAGTGTGAGTGATTTATGCTTCCTACAGCACTTAAAAGCAACAATGATACCCTAAAAAAACCCTGACCTGATAACTTCTTGGAGAGAAACAGGTTTCTAATGTGAGGAAGGGGATTGTTTTGCTCAACTTTTTCAGTGTTGTCATTGTTACTTTCTCGCTGTTAAGAGTGCCATCATACTATGAGCTATCCCACACACTGTACCAAAGCAAGGCTTCATCTCCATCTTTTTCTGGGATTCACAGCCCCAAACTTCAGCAACTGTCTTTTCCATGGCATGACACAACCCAAATAACCAACCTTTTCATGCAACCCCATCAAACTGCGTCATCTTTTATTTTAAAATTATGGAGAATAGGCTAGGAGAATAGAAAATGCAAAATAACTAGCTTCCACACAGTTTATACTTAGACTTCCTTGAATAATTCTGTTGAGATCTGGGCAAGACCTGGGTGATACAAAGGAACATAAAATACAGTTGATGCTGACCATCTTAATCTTGTTAACAGTGAGTTTAAAGTTTGCATTAGCTTCAATACAATGATCTTTTGGTTTAAGATATTCTGTATCGACTTGCTTCCAAATTACAGTTCTAACACTTGTGAGAAACAGTCTAAAACTACTGTAGTCATGGTGCATTTCTTCAGTACTAGTCACGTCTTGAGCAAGCGAGTAGAGAAGAGTGCTGCATTGAAGTGTTGCCTGTTTGGTCAGCTGCAGCTTCTGTACTTCATGTCTTATAGCCCAGAAAGGGACATGGCTTTTCTTCACAAGTTCGAGACTGAAACTATTTTAGTTTGTCTGGCATTTGGGATAACATAGTCATCTCTGGGAATATAGAACTCTTAAAAATACCTGCTTATGGACATGTTTACAGACATGGTGAGGATGTGGACACAGGTGAGGGAAAGCTAAGCACACTGTTTGAAAAGCCTTTCAGCGAAGTAAGGTGCTTTTCCTTGATTTTGTTTGATGCTTAGTTCTAGCTCAGCTTGCTGTGCATAACACCTTCTGTTAAGATTTGGAGAGAGATTTGACCACTTCTGTAGCTGTAGTGATTATAAAATTCCTTTGGCATGTAACGTGAGACTTCAGCATGTCCTTTAAGGTTCAACCTTTTTCCTGCCGCAACGAAACTGAAGATACTTACTAGGGTGGTGAATTGATAGGGGATGTGGTTTGGGGGCTCCAGTGATAATCCGTGAGGCAAGTGTACATTGAAAATAATTTGTTAGGGCTGAATGAGTCTGTGAAGATGCCATTGTTCTTTAACAAGCTTTAGGATATATGGAAGTCCACAAATTTTTGTAGCCAGATAAGAGCAACCTGTCCTCTTTCCTACCAAGGAATTAGCAGTGTTCTGACCCTGCATTAGTGTGATGGAATCTGCACTGTCTTGATGTTTTCTGTCAGAACAACTTAACCAAAGAGCACACTCAGTCCCCATTGCTGGTGGACTAGAGCTGAGATGTGAAATTCTCAAGACAGCAAGCAAAGAATGAAGTTCTGGGATTTTACATCTACATCTCTGTCAGTATTTGTGTTCCCAGGATGAAGAGAGCCTGAGATTTTTTTTTTTTTTGCCATCACTGTTGACAGAATATCAATGAGCTCTTAAGAATCCTTCTGTCCGTTGATGCTCTTTCTCCTTCAAAGCAGCATAAAAGTATTCACTTCTTTTCTGCAGTCAGGTGAAATTAATTCATCAGGGATTTTTGTTTCATTTGAGGAAGCTCTCTTGGATTTAATGTTGCTGAGTGCTATTTCTTGCCTCTTCCTGGCTAGGTCTTTGATATACTGAATATACCAAATGAAAGACCACTGTATCTGTAACCTAGTGGTTTCAGTAGAAATACTTCCCTCTTTTTTTTTTTTTTTTTTTTTGGGGGGGGGGGGCACCAGATACTTCTCATTTACCTATTCATACAAAACTCTTCCAAAGTATTTCTGTTCCAAAGAGATACATGCAACAAGTACAAAAGAGTATTCCATTGTTAGATGGCTGCTAGACACTGTTTAGCATTTCTAAGACCGATTTAGATAGAAAATACTGTGAGAATTTATCTTATTCTTCTGCATGCAGAAAAATTATGTGGGCAGGATGATCTGAATGCACATAACAGAAATAGAGAAACTCTAGCATGGAAAATAATCTATGGCTCTACCTTTTCTTCAGCATGTATGTGGTGTATATTACAGCAGATTGAAGTGCCACAGATGAGAAGGCACCCTGTCAAAGTGTCTGCAGTCCTCTTTGGCAGCAAATTGATTTCTCCTGTCACTCAGTTTAAGAGTGTTCATAGCATCCTCAATGATGGTAGAGCTTTTGCGCAGCAACATAAGATATTGTATTTCTTGTCTGGGTTTGTCCTTTTGATGAAGAATAATTTGGCTTTAGATAATCACTGTCCTGCTGTTTCTGACTAGAATATAGCAGTGTGATGCTGGGACATAAAGCTCACAAAGTCCAGTTATTTCAACTATAATGAGTCTCATTAACATGCGGAGTATGAGAAACCTATCAAAACTCTCCTTTCTACTGTGCCTTCTTATCAGCATTTTTCTTTGAACTGAATTATTTGTTCTTTATATGCATTGCAAGGCTGGAATGTCTGCAAGTTGATTTAAAGTTCCAGGGCGGAGACCATGACCAGTAACTCCTAAGCAGCCCTTTCCAGTAAAGAAGGGAATGCCTCTTTCTGGTAGAGGAAACTGTAGTGGCAAAGATGGCAGAGTTAGTTGAAGGGTTCAGATGATAAACTCATTTGGTGTGTGATGTGACCTACTGTGATCAGTAGAAATCTTCCCACCCCCCACCCCGCCCCTTTGCGGGGAGGGGGAAGATAATTTCATATCATGCATGATGAATGAACAGATAGTGACCTATGGAAAGTTTGACTACTACAATGATAAAGAGCATGAAGTAAAAATCTAGCATACAATAAAATAGAGAATACTTGAAATAATATTCTCTCTATTATGAAATTCAGTATGAGGACCATATTATAAAGTAGCATCCCTCTAAATATAGGGAGCAATTAAAAGAAAGGTTGTTGCTTGGCGTCTCTTAAGCCTGCTGGTATTAATGTTGTTGCTGTGAATAAAATTGGATGCCTCTCTATCCTACGCTCAGATGTTAGCTTTCAAGCTAGATCATAGCACAAATTAAAAATGTATTAACCACATTTTGTGCAATACTTGCATTTCAGGGTTAATGGGCAAAAACTACAATTAAAGAAGTAGTCTTGCCTCTGTACCTGGAATGACAAACTACTATTCAATAAATGCAACATTTCAAGGGAAAGCTCTTCAGGTTTATTTATTGGAGCTTTGATATGTTATACAATGTGGTTATTTTATACAATAATTTTGAAAGAGATCATGTTGGAAAATTCCGTCTTTGACAATTAACCTTCAAAGTAGCAGTTGTAAGGTTATAACACTGAACTTGGATTTTCTGTAGCTACGGTGACAGGGAATGTAATTGAAGTATTGTAACCGTAAGCGAAACAGGCCTGTATGGATGTGAAAAATTAGGGTGGTGTCGGTGATTTGCCTGAAAGTTAAGCATCAATCCACCACTTCTGTGACTGAAAATATGCATCCTTCTTTCAGTTTCGTAACTACACCCCCCCTTCAAACACAGTAAAATATCTTTTGTTATTAGTATTTTACTGACTATCACAGAAGAACCTTCTAGAAAGTATTGCCTTTATGAAAGATTAATTAAGTTACTTTTTGGCTTCATTTTTCAATAGTATACAGTATCACAGGCTTAAAAACTCTGACACCTTCTCAGAAACAGACTTCTTATTAAATATAACATATAGTTATTTACCTGATATTAGGTACCTACATTGTAATTTCAAGAGCAGTATTGTCCAGTTCTGTTAACCAGTTCTGTTAACTACTTTTATCTCCCTTGACTCTCTAGTTCTGGCACACAAAATTCAAAGTAGAAACTCTTGCATTGGTATGTATAAAATCTCTCCAGCAGAGCATATCCGCATACTTTATACGACACATGTGTTGGGCACTTCCTTGTTTGCCTGTGGAAACAGCTGCTATAAATAAGTCAGTCACCTAGTCAGTAGAAATCATGAACTTCTGAAAAAAACCCAGAAGATTTTGGTAACGATGGTAGTCTGATTAGATTTATCCAGGATTCAATTTAATCCATTACCTAAGATCACTCACGTGATACACTGGAGACTTTCCATGATGCATGACTGGAGGCATGTTCATGGTTGGTTAGTCAGGGAAGACAATTTGCCTGTTAAAGACTTTATGGCCTCCTTCATTTGCAGCTCCTAAATTTCTTATCTTAGGTGTCAAGATGGATGTAGCATTTTATGAAATTTTGGAAGTATTCACCAGGCAATAAACAGGAAAGGTTTGGTGAAACTTTGAGTTCTTGTTTAATGGCCAGTGTTTCATGAAGAAGGTAAAACCAGCTTTATTAGACTGAGTAGCTAACTTAGAAGGAAAAAACCCCAAGATTTTTTACTATCTCTTTTCACTTGAGCAGGGGTCCTACAGAGTAATTTTCTGATTTTGTACTTTTGTAACTTGGATATCATAATTTCATGGTATTTCTGATGGAAACAATAGTTTGGCATTATGACTTTTTTCCCCAGCTTTGAATTATCACACCAACAATATATTATTTTCTTATTTTCCTGATATTTAGAGGAAGCACAAACAGAAAGAGGAAAATAAGGCTGGAGAAATAAGACAATATCAAGTATTTTCAATGAATGTCGTAATTAGCTTAAAAGATTTAGGTGAAGCTAATTTATTCTCCTTTCAAGTATTCTTTGTACTTTATTGTGTTTGAGGAACTTGATTAAAAATGCATCGCTTTTTCTGAAGCTGAACTGAAATCAAAATAAGCCTTTATCAGTGTAATTATACTAGGCTTATACCTAGGAGTTTTGAGGTGAACATTGAATCCTGTTCTGTTATTTAAAACATGCATAAAATAGTATATAATCTGTGTGGAAGACTAATCCATCATTAATTATATTTGTTTCTGTTAGTAGCTGCTTATTTTTAACCATTAATCATTAAGAAAAGAACAAGGCAGCAGTCTGTGGAAACTTGACACGATTATTTGTCTCATTGTCTCTTTTTAGTCTCTCTAACATTAGGCAGTAAAGGCAGTATTAAGCTTAAAAAAATGCTAGCTTTCAATCTTTCTAGATTTCTTTTTAAAATGCTTTCTTATTCTTGATAACTCTAACTTATTGCTTAGATTCACTTTTTTTCTCCTTTCCTACTGCTTGGTAGGATAGTGCCTGTCAGCGTACGACAAACTTGAAGCTTTCTGTAAATGTTCATACATCTATTGTATTTGAGAACTGGCTTCACCGATGTATTGTCTGAAACCGTGGTTTTCTGTTTTCAGAAATGTCCATTAACTTCTGCGTATATGGTTTTTTTGACCCGAGTTTTTTTTTAGGTGCTCAGAGCCTGGTTGCAATAGGAGCTAACGGCTTTCACTTCTAATTAGAGAGATGAAGGGTTTTTAAAGAGCAAATGTTAGGACTGTTCAGAACCAATCTCCAAAATTGAGGGTACCCAAAATATAAGGTTTGCTGGTCAGCTTCCTTTGATATGGAAGATAATTTAGGGTAAGTAGAGCTGTAAGATCTCCATTTCTGTAGTCCATAGAATCATAGAACAGTTTGGGTTGGAAGGGACCTTTAAAGGCCATCTAGTCCAACCCCCCTGCAATGAGCAGGGACATCTTCAACGAGACCAGGTTGCTCAGAGCCCCGTCCAACCTGACCTTGAATGTTTCCAGGGATGGGACATCGACCACCTCTCTGGGGAACCTGTTCCAATGTTTCACCACCCTCATCATAAAAGATGTCTTCCTTACATCTAGTCTAAATCTACCCTCTTTTAGTTTGAAACCATTACCCCTTGTCCTATTGCAACAGGCCCTGCTAAAAAGTTTGTCCCCATCTTTCTTATAGGCCCCCTTTAAGTATTGAAAGGCTGCAAATGTCCTATTCTTTTCTATTTCAATCATGATTCTCTTCTTAGTTTGCAAGCTTTACAAGTATTCTGGTTTTCTTTAGATGTGCCATGTTAATGCCCTTTGTTGATGTCTTTTTATTACAAACTTAATTGAAAAAAACATGAAAAGCATAATAATATAGGAAAATTTAAATCTGGCCTGTAAACAGAACGTTAATGAAGTGGTTTGTGTCTGTCTTCACTCTGGGAACATATCTTAAATTTTCTTAGCTTTTTTATTTTAAAACAAATTTGAAACCATCTCCTAATGCATGTAGCTGCTTGCTTAAAATGATTACTTTAATACTGCTGTTCTTTTTACCATTTCCACATTTCTACAGTACTGGTGTGATCTAACTATTTTTTTTTTGAGACTGAAATTTTTTTATGTGTTTTTTGGTGAAAATAGATTTTTATCTTTTGGACACACATTATGTCTCTTCAGGAGTCTAAAATCCTGGATATTTCTGTACTATAAATTATAATTTGATTGTTTCCAAATATTCTGAAGATGTTTAGGAAAATATCTAGATTTAAACTTCACTCTTTTTATTTAGCTGCCATATGATAGTATTGGTATTAAGAATGGCATTTCTGTCATAGTCATATGTAATAGTATTTTTTGAGAAAAAGGCTGGTGTTACGAGCTTTCTACTCCTACTTTAAACTTATGAGTGCAGTATAGTAATATAAAATAAATATACTAAGGTTTCATCATGCAACAAATTATCTTGCATGTGTTCTGAATGGAGTCACACGTTGGTTTTAAATCTAGTGTTGTTCACTGAAGTGCTGGTCACCCGTTAAGATAAAAATAAAAATAGAAAAGCTGAAAATTCTGAATGCAGGAAGACAGTAAAGGTTATAAAAATTCAGGTCTCTATGCCATATAGTGTAATCATTTTTAAGCAATATATTTATCTTACTGAAGTAATTAATGACCAAATTTATATTTATTAAATTTATTAAATTAAATTTATTAAAATTTAGAACTCTTGACAAAAAATTTGTGAAATATTGCAGTTATTTTTACACATTACTATCAGCCATACAGTGTATTTTGGCTTTAGACAGAACAGTCAGGGTAGTCTGGACATGTATTCATTCTTATTAAGAGACCATATAGGAAGAGGCTGATATTTTTCATAGCAGAAGAGCTTTGATATGCTGATTAACTGTAGAGAAAATACACTTTATCTCTGGGTTTTTGAGTCATCTTTAGTAAGCTAACCTTGGAAGTACTTGCCTGCCTTTCTCTTTCTTCAATGCAGCATTGACAAACTCTAAGATAGGCAAAACTGTTGTTTTTCTAGTTCATCCAGGCTTCATTGCCACTGCAGTGGTTTCCATGAAGAGAAACTGTGTGCTTTATTGGAGTACCAGTGCAAAATCCCTCCTTCTTGCAGCACTAATTCACATCTTAGGTTTGTTTTGCTGAAAATGTTAGCAGAAAATGTGACTTTCACTGCATTATGAGTGAAGCTTTTTTTTCCTACCAGAGTGATTTTTTTTTTTTTTTTTTCCAGTATTTCCTACCTTTTGACCTGCGGAAGAACACTGTATTGTAACTGGAACGTCTGATGAGCAGTGTGATTCACATTTTTCTATTCCTACACATGCATAGTAGCTTGACCCTTCCCTTGCCCATATGCCGTTCTTGACCACATATTCCCTATTTTTAATTCTGTTGGTTCTGGTAATCATGAACCTGGTTGATCCAACTGAAAATTAACCACGGCAGGGTGGGGGGAAGAAATCTGTGGAATCAGCAGATAGGATTCTATTGACTCAGGTTACAGTGAAGTTGGTTTAAACCAATAGTGATACTGCAAGATGATATTTGAAAAGAAAAGATGGTGACATTTTTGTGTAACCTTTAATCTGTTTAGTTGATATTGGTAAGATCTTTAAAGTAATGAGATTACATGTGTATATTTTGCTGACCTAATCTGTGTTAGAAGTGCTAAATTTTAACTATTCTTTTTCTTTCAAGTTTCACGTAGGTATTTCAGTATTTCTCTTTCTCACTCTTGTTGCTCCTTGCATTACTTTGACATAAAAATAAAGGTACTAGTTAAGCAGGGAAAGTGGAAAATTGCTATAATTATTGAACAATTAATGTAAGTCCTACAGGTGGATAGAATTAGATACGATATTAAGGACCATTTTAATGTTAATTTTATGTCTTCCCCTGACAGTGGAAATGGTGGCTCATCTACATCAGTGAAAGATCCGCTTGGAATCCTAGAAGGCATCATTTCTGCAGTGCATGCAAGTGTTGAGAAAGGGTAAGAACTTCCTGTATGGATTCTTTGGTTAAGACTTTGAAAGATACTTCTCATGAAAGCATTGAAGGTACAACACTGAATATGGATGATTTTTCTTCATGGATATATATAATGGGCTTGCACTTAATTTTCTAAGACTTTATTCTCGAACAGGCTATCATTTATCAGGTTCAAAATCTGAGCCCTGACAGAAGCCTTTACTTGGTCATTTGGAAGAAAGCAAGTAACTGAATCTAAAATTTAGATAACTGTGTATTATGGTGACTTGAGGAAATGGTTTTTCTGTTGTGACTACTGCAGATTGTATATCTACCGGGACTGCTTCACTGCTTTTGTTTCAGTTTAGTAGATAAATTGCAAATAACGATGACTCGCTTTCAGATATCTGAATTTAGATGTCTAAATTTGTCAATATTTTAGGCTATAGTGCAGAAACAGTTTCACAAATGCTGTATGATACTTCTCCACATTTTTTTCTCCTCTTTTGGGGATGCCCTTATTTCAGGTCACATAATGGTCTGTATGTCTCACTGACATTTTTCCATTGCAATTCCAGTAAAGACAAGGAAGAAGAAAAAAATCAGTTGTGTTTCCAGACATACAAACTAAGAACTTATGTATGATAATAATAATAAAACCCCATACTCTGTGGTAGCCACACAAAAGCAATTACACTATTGTCTGGAGGCTTCTCCACTGACATTAAATTAGTTAAATATTGGATACTGAAGTAAACTGAATTGATGTCAAAATCTATAGTAAATCTTACTTGCAATATTCTAAGGTAGAATGGGAGAGTCGGTACTATTTTATTCTGAGATGCACTTGCTGGAGTCTTTTATTTGTATACTTCATCAACATTTAACGCTGAAACAATAAGCTGGAGTGGAAGTCATTGTGATTACAAGAGATTGTTTACATTCATTTAAATACTTGTTCTTATTTATTGCCTTAAACCTCAGCTATTCAATTTACAAAATATAAATCTTTCCCTCAGGAAAACATCAAGTGTGAGCTCTACAAAACTCTTGAAATATTCCAGCAGGTCCTCTTAATTCCCAAACTTTTAATTTACAGTTTGAATGCCACCTGTTCAGCGGAGGCATGTCTAATTTAGTTGAAGTTCTGAGCTAACAGCATCATTCAGACAATATAAAGTCTAAGTAAAATTGAAATCCTTGTAATATGGAAACCTAAGCTGTCAATGTTTATTATTTCAGAGCTGCAAGACAGGTTAAATTGGTGTTTTCTGTCTGATATTACTTTCCCGTTTGTCTTATTAAGACAAAAAAGGGAACATTAGTTATAAATCACACTCCACCTGGAACCACTTTCTGATTTTTTTTTTCTTTTTTTTGAAGAAAAAAATTAGCTTTAGTTTAAAATAGCACTAAAGCATAGCAGAATAGCATTTACTGATTTGTTACATGCTACTTTATAACCTCTAGGGGACATAATAGATTATTCTGTCTGCAACTGCTAGATGGTTGGTGAGTTCATGGTAATCTGTGTATTGTACATGCTTTCACACAGTTAGAATGTATTCAATACAATACACTTTTTGAATCAAATTATTTAATTAAAAGTTTTTCTAATTACCCAAGTCAGGAAAACCCCCCAAATTAGGTTTTTTAACATCTCTTTTTTCTTTCTAGGGATTATGGGCATTCTGCAATCATTATCATACTAGAACATAGAATAATCAAGCTGGCTAGGGATGGTACAAAAATAAGAAATAAAAAAAAGAAAAAAATAAGAAATGGCTAGAGCTACAATCAGGAGAAACTAATTTGTGTATGTGGAGTGTAAAGAAGGGACTTGCAAGGAAAGAAAGAGGATATAGAGCAACATGAATAAGCATCAGATACAAAAATGTCATACTTAAAATGCAAGCAGTCAAGCTGGTTTTCCATGAAGTCAGATGGCGTGGAAGTACAGGCATCAGTCGGGACCAGGCACCATAAAAAGGCTTGGATTTTCAGGTGCTGAAATCCAGCACCATTATGATACAATTGGCAGTCAAAGGAGTATGTAGGAGAATATGTAACTGTATAGATGGATTTCTATGATGTTACATGATTATCTGAAGCTCAAAAAAAGTTCTTACACCCCTTAGCTTTCGGCACTTGTTTTATGAGATCTAGTTTCCCTGCAGTCTCACAGAAGTGAGCTCTTCCATTTCCAGTCTTATGTATTTGTTATGTGTTGAATGTACTTGTTAACAGCTTTGAAAATACATGTAGTACTTTCATTAGAATTACCAAAGACTGTTTAACACTGTATTGTTTAATTACAGGGAGAAAGTAGTTTCTTCAGATGACCTTCTGGAGTGGTTGAGACCTTTCTGTGGTGATGACTCTTTAGCAGTGAAGCCTCGCATCAGAGTATTGCAAATTCTGGAGCAAGCCTTCCGTCTCAGTGACGAAGACAGCAAGCTACTTGTGTACTTCAGGACGCAAGCTGTTCTTAGAGCTTGCTGGCCTGAAACAAAGGTATTAATATTGATTGCTATAAATGGTAGCATAAGACTGTTTTTATGCAAGGATTATATGATGAAATGCTGGTTTGCAATACATGGTTGCGGTGCATGCTGTTGGTATGGGAACTAACCCTACCTTCCTTTTGAATCAGGTTTCTAATACATTATGATTCTTTGAAAAACAGCGTTAGGTAAAGTTAGCAGACTCAGCTTTTGTTTGCAATCACGAGTACATAATACCGAACTTGATTAAACACTAATGATTTTCCTCCATGTCAAGCACTGACTTTGAAGTTTCTCTATATTCTTTCTTTTCTGACCATTTTTTCTGGCAATTTTACCTTCCCTCTTTATCTTCTACTTGGTGTGACATTATAGTCAGAATTAGAATGAGAATTACTTGCCACTGTCTCTTCTTTTCTGGGGTCTTTAAGTATTATTCCATGAATGTGTAGTAGGAGCATCAAGGACATTCTCAAATGGAAAGACTTGATTGATAAGGGAATGCATTCAGTCATAGTTAGTCTGCTCTTGTCTCTTAAGAGGTAGCACCTAACAACTGAAAGTAGTTGCTTAAAAACAGTTCATGCCTTTAACTGCACAAGTGATAGTTTTAAGTCTTTTTCAGTGTAAAGTTGGGGAAAAAAATAAGGTAGAATCACTGGTGAAAGAAGTTACTCTTACCTATTTATTTGTTTCCAACTAAGAGAGACAGAGCGCTTGTAGTTCAAGTTTTCAAGTCTAAAACAGATTAACTTTCCTTCTGAATTAAAGGGTGACAAAATGCCTAGCTTTAATTTTTTAAGTGTATGTAGAAGTTGATCTAAGACTACTAAGGATCAGCTAGTGAGTGTTCTCAGGAGTGAAAACACTTGAGTGTATCAAGTAGAATATTAACTCCAGATATACAAAAAGGCTCTTGTTGGTTATTCATTAATATTTTAACTGCTTTATTTCATGACTCATTTTGGTGAAGTGTTTAACATCAACATACGTATTTTTAGAGTTTCTACATTTCCAGGTACAACAAAAATATACTAAAGGCTTAACAGGAAGAAGTAGTCTTGTCTTTGAAGCTTGTGCCATTTTGAAATCGTATGAGTATCACTTGCTGCATGTAGACTTGTTCAGAAGCAGAGCTACTTTTTGTCCATTTTCTAAATGCCTCCCCCCCATGCTAAGACCTATGGAACTGAAATAGAATAATTCCAATAGTTCCTCAAAAAATCTGTGCACAAAACTGTTTTATATTCATATAAAACAAAAGCAATATCTCAGTTTTGACTCACTGTGCTAAGATCATCCGAGGGTATAATCCTAATAAAAATCTTAAAAGAAGAAGAAAATGCTTATCTCTTGCTTTCTTTAGAAATTACTTTTTCTCTTGCATTCACAGTAATACCAGCACTTAACTCCTCAACTGCTCTTCAGGTCTCTGTCTATGATTGGATTCTTCATCTTCAGTTCAATCCTTTGTCAATATTTGTGTTGCCTGTGAACAGCTTTCCAATCCAAAAGCATTTCAAGTCTAAAAGATTCAACTGGAGTATGTTTTAAGGAAAAAGTTGCAGGTAGATAATGGCTTTCAGCCATGTCTGTAGAAGACAGAAGAAGAACCTGTATTTGACAGAAACCTTGTGAGACTCATTACACTTGTTTGAGAAATATGTAAGATAAGATCACTTTTATTTTCTCCCATAATCTGGTAAGTCAAAATGTATATAGCTTTACGACCTGAAACTCGCATCCATTTACTTTTGTCTCGTGATGTTTTAGGAATTAATTGAATGCATTGCATATGCTGCTGGCTCACATGTAGCTCGCTGCCCACCAAGTCCCCCAGGGCCGTCCCCAGCCTGGCTGGCCCCAGCTGTGCTCTCCCAGGTGCAGCATGGCTGTGAAACCTTGTGCGACTCTTGTTGGCCCAATCTTCCAGCCTGTTTAGGTCTCTCCATATAATCAGTTAATAAATTCTGTTTCCTGAAGTGGTGGATTTTTAGAATACTCCTAGTTTCAAGCAGGAAAACGTACCTGGTTTTTGTGAGGGAAGAAGTTTGTACTGTCCAGTACAAAGCACAAGCAGCAGTCCATTTGCTCATAACACAGAGTTGCTGATCACTTCAGTGCTCTACGATTTTGCTGATGGGTAAGCAAGTAGTGCAAGAAGCCATGTAGTAAAAAGCTTAAGTACTGTGCTAGATAAGCTCAAACCTTTCCAAGATAATTGTATAAAAATGTTTGTACAATACTGTAATATAAAATTCTCTGTATATAGTATTTATTATTTAGCTAAGTTCAGAAATAGTTTTCATGCTTAGCAATAGTGAAAGCTGTGCTTATATGTACATAAAAATCATTGTTTTTTCACCCCAATTCCTGCTACAGAGTGCAATTATAAGAGTCCTGTTGGAACATACTTAAAAATTATTCTGATTTTCATGTCAGTTCAAGCTAAATGTGATAGATGAGAACCCTTTGTTTTCATTGAATATTTTGTGCTAGGTAACTAATGTGTGATTTAGACAGAAGAGTCATATTGGTTTGTCCATTGGGTCCCAGTCATTGAAATTCAGAGTTCTTCACAAGTGTACAAGAAAACAAATGAGTGATCCACTACTTAGACTATTTTTTTTTCTTTTTTTTTCCTCTTCTAGTCAGCTGATGTCAAATGCTAGTCTACAAGTTGATATTAGAAAAATCAAGTGATGACCTTATTTGATTGTTGTTTGCTTTTTTTGTGAATTAACAAACAGAGAAAATAGCATAATAAAACAGCATATTGAAAACTGTGTACATTTCACAATCCTTCATGGTGTTTTAGTGAAACAAGAACATGCAGCATTCAGTAGTTAGATGACTGCTGAAAAGCGAAGAGAGAGATTTGTATATGAGCTTTTGGCAAAGCATTAATTAAGCAAGTTTCTTGTGCAAGTTAGTGCTTTGGGTACAAAGACCTTCAAAAGCAACCCCGTTCTACAAAAGGGGATGTTGAAGCAAAGTGTAAAAGTTTGATCAGGTTGCTCTATAGT
This sequence comes from Harpia harpyja, assembly GCF_026419915.1. Classification (NCBI taxonomy): domain Eukaryota; kingdom Metazoa; phylum Chordata; class Aves; order Accipitriformes; family Accipitridae; genus Harpia; species Harpia harpyja. The sequence continues at coordinate 13,992,096 of NC_068954.1, forward strand.
CCTGGGTGAAGCAGGGTCAAAAAATTAGACGTGAGGAATTATATCTTTCAAACGTGTGCTCAGACTGCTATGTCAGTCTGTCTGCCTTGTCTGTAGGTGTCAATTTCTCCAGCATCACTACAACTTTATTAATTTGGTCATCCTTTCTCATCCAGAAAAGTAGTAAAAAAAGAAAATCACATTTAAAAAAAGGGGGGGGGGGTGGATTGAATGCTATTTTTAGATTGTAGAGGAATGCGTTTCAAGATTGTTGGTTTGTTTTGTTGTTTTTTTTTTTAAATGAACTTTAAATTGCAAATATTTAAAAAATGTATTCATTATCTTACTTCCAGATTGTTTACTTGCTTGACATTTCTTACACACTTTTAGGGGATCCCTCTTTCCCTTTACCATTCCTTGGTACAAAAAGGGACAGCAGATATTGTAAAGGATGAACGTGGATTTCTATTGAGTAAAGATAAGTTTAATGATATTGCAGTGTTCAATTACCAGAAAATGTGTGAAAGCCACCCTCAGTGTGTCTACTAATCCTCTTAGTCAGACTTTGCATACATCAAGGAGGGACTTAATATTTAATTATGCTCTAGGTGCTGTAAGTAGTGGTCCCACAAATCAATGTGCTGCTGGGAAACAGGCCAGCTCTTACAAAATTAAAAATGTACTTTATGGAAGCAGCTACCTATCAAACAGTCAGAAACACAGCAATTTCCAGTTCTCTAATGATTAGTTAACAAAATTAAAAATTCAGGGGTCCTCATTTTTCAAAGGCTTTGAGAGTCTTTAATTCACATTCCAGTAGCATCCCACGCTACCGGAGGGAGGAGGCATGCGTTGTTTTAATCCCCTTGATGAATTTTATCTGAGCTCTTCAGGTTCTGTAATTTTCTAGTTAACTGGTGCATGAAAAATATGGGTCAAAATACTGACTTTTTTATATATTAAAAAAATGAGGGGGGCGGGGGGGGGAGAAAAACATGGTTTAGAATGTTCATATCAAATTTAACTTTGTCCATCTAAGATAGGAAATCCATTTGTTTTCACATAGTATATAAAAATACAGTCTGTAATGTGATCCACTACTTAGACTATTTTAACACTGCACTGTCTTACATATGTGAGGTATCAATTAACAGGTTATGTGTATGTACGTAGTTGTTCAGTTCAGTGACCAGTTACAAGGCATAAGTTACAGTGATAAGAGCTAGGGTTTTGCCCCAGGAAGCTACAGCAGCACTAACAAAGCTTCTGTAGGTAAACGAAGGGTTAGTTTAAGATAAGAAGTTAATAATTGTGAAGCTTCTATAAGACACACCTTGTCTTAAAAGGATTTTAATTACTGCACAAATGCAAAATGTAATTACTACTTGCATGCCACGTAAATGCAGATAGCTTTGTCATTTAAAGAAGGTAATCTCATTTTGCCTTTCCCCTCATATTGTTATATTATGGTTTTTTCATGATCTTGGGATATACAAAGCTGTGGAGGGCTAAGCATTTTTGAAAATTGGAAGGCATATCTAATATGAATTTAAGATTGTAATTTTAGGTACCTTTCTTATTTTATCTGGTTTTCTTTTTTCCCTAAAGTTTAGCTTTGAAAAGCTGCCAGATTAATTTGTATTTGTATTGTGTACATCCCACGCACATTTGCCCTTCCTTCATATAGGCAATTTATGCTTGCCATATGCAAGTTTTATGTGTCTCAGCGACCTTAGTAATGTCTACATTAAAATAATGACTTTTTGAGAGCTTGGGTATGGCTGTGAAGCCTCCGTTGCTCTTTTTTTTTCTTCTTTCTCCAGTATATGAAAAATGTGTATCTGTTTACATGATGTTTCTTCATATGACTTCATAAAGAAAGGTCTCAAAGGGAGTAAGTCAATGTCCAGTGATTTTCAACTTTTTCCCATTGCCTCTATTTGTGTCAGAGATTTAAACATAAGGATTTGGAAAGCACAGTGAGATTTAAGAATTCCCCAGCCATTGTACTGAAGTCATTTATCAGGTAACAATGACCTGTATTTAGCTTGATTTGGCAAAATACAAGTGAAGGAGCTGTATGTGTTTAATCCTCAGCCATCTTTTATTTGTGAAAATTGCTTAATTAGAAGAAAGATTTATGGTCCTATCAACTTTGAGTAAATTTGTTATGATGGTGTTTATAATTCTAGAGACATTGTTTCTCTGCTGGTAATGCATAAAAATCAAGTTTAAAAAATTTAATTTAAGTTTTAATTAATATTTTAAAACACTAATTTCCATTCTTTGAAGATGCAATTTATCCATATGAGAACATGTGAAATGTATTTTTTCTGGGAACATAAATTGTAGTGTGTATGATTAATTAAAAACTTCAAGATGCAAATGAAATATTTTCCATTAACTACACAAGTAAAACAGATAAGACAAAGTGGAGAGAAAAGCAGTATAGCTTGAGTGAGCATGACGATTTTGAATGTGAGCCCTGGGTACTATGGTATTATGTGGCTAGCAGCAGTTGCTTCAGAGGAATAGAAGAGTCCTGTGGAGTGGATTCATGGGGATAATTCATCTTCTGTAATAGGTCTTTTGTAAAGAAGGTATAAGTGGAGAATAGTTTAAACATTGTATATTCTGCTTTTATCTCAATTTCAGAAATATTAAGAGCTCATTAGTTATGTATTCAGAGTTCTATTATTATGTTGCAAAGAAATTGGTGGGTGAACTGTGGTTCAACCTTGGGTGTCTCTTGCTAAATTCTTGGTATTGGTACACCACACAGGATTGAGTGCAAAACATGCTGATACTTTGTTGAAGGATTTTTTTTTTTTTTTTTTACTTTTTTATGTGACTTGGTATGTGTGGTGGTTCTATTTTTATAGGATAGCAAAATCCAGAAAGTCAAGTTCCTGCTCTGTTTTTTGTACTTCATCACTTTTTTCCTTATTCTGTTGTTTACTCAATCTATGTAAACAATTCCAGTCATGTTACCTCATGCACAGTGTTTTCTATGTCTGTAACTATTCTCCCCTCTATCTCAGAGCCCACTGTGATACACAGTATACCTCCTGAAAGGAGGTAATTGGAGAAGTGAATGTGATGTCCTTGTGGAAACGAACAGCTCATGCTTATGCATCCCAATGCCTTGATTGCTCTCTGATTTCAGCTGTACATTAACCAGAGGTCTCTGAATTTCATTCAGTGAGGCTGAATGAGGCCAATTTAGCATGTTTTAAAATGTGATGGCTTTACCATGGTTGTTTTATTTACCATCATATGGTCATTTACTTACCCTAGATTTTTTTAAGTCAATTGGAGGTTTCTTTCTACAGCGTCCTTGACAAACATAAGCTAGCTCATTTGTGGGCAATATTATCTGTTCAATGCTTGCAGTCCTCCAAAAGCATCATTTAATGTCTATAAGCAAAGAAGCAGTCATAAAATCATGAGAAATTCTACTTTTTACCTTTACCATTTGATCATAAACTGTTTTTTTGTTTGTGTTTTTTGTTTTTGTTCTTGTTAGCAGATCAAGTTCTTCAGTGGTTTCTAGTCAGGGATGTTGTTAAAAGCCTTTTGAAAATATAATTAAATTGTAAAACTGTTTTTCTTTAGGCATTATTTTGTTATTATCTTAAATGAGTGTTTTGCATTAATAACTGACATTCAGTTGATGCCATGCATTTTTTCAAACAGTCTTGCCTTATTCCATCAACCATCTTGCTAGCTGACACTTGCTATTTAGAGGTCTGTAAACTCTATCGTCTGAGGAGCCCCTCTCAGGTATTCTTAAAATAGGTTCTTACTTCGTAGTAATTTCTGATAGTTCATGTTGGTTGAGAGAGTGAGGGGTTTTTTCCATATTGTTGCTATTATTACATAGGGACTCAGCTATGATGACTGTGACTGCTAGGACTTTCACTACGTTAAATCAAAAAGAAAACCACCAGCTGCAGTGCTTATGTAATGCCATTCAGTATGACAGTTGCATGATGCTGCCCTACCTTCTGATTATTTTCATGGCTATAACAGAGCTACTCATTTATTTCAATTTTTAACAGCTTAAAGAATTTTGTGATATCCATTCGCTTGGTACCTTAAGTGCTGCTGGTCTAGGTCATAAATATGGAAAAGCAATAGAGGAATTTTGCATTAAAAATTTAAGTCTTTCTTTTATTGTTTTTTTACTGAAAATAGTAGTACTGAAATACGTCATGGTTTAACCCCAGACAGCAACTAAACACTACACAGCTGCTCACTGACTTCCCTGCTACCCAGTGGGATGGGGAGAGAATTGGAAGGAAGAAGGTAAAACTCATGGGTTGAGATAAGAACAGTTTAATAGAACAGAAAGGAAGAAAATAATAATGGTAATAATAACAATAATAAAATGACAATACTAATAAAAGGATTGGAATATACAAAACAAGTGATGCACAATGCAATTGCTCACCACTTGCCAACCGATGCCCAGTTAGTTCCCGAGCAGCAATCCCCCCAGTCCAACTCCCCCCAGTTTATATACTGGGCATGACGTCACATGGTATGGAATACCCCTTTGGCCAGTTTGGGTCAGCTGCCCTGGCTGTGTCCCCTCCCAACTTCTTGTGCCCCTCCAGCCTTCTCGCTGGCTGGGCATGAGAAGCTGAAAAATCCTTGACTTAGTCTAAACACTACTTAGCAACAACTGAAAACATCAGGGTGTTATCAACATTCTTCTCATACTGAATCCAAAACATAACACTATATCAGCTACTAGGACAAAAATTAACCCAGCTGAAACCAGGACAAATATTACTTAAAATTGTAGTCAGCATAACAACCTGTTGTTCCTAAAAGAAGGTATCTTAGTTTATTGTGGGTTGTTCTTTTTAAAAAACCATCTTTTACTTTGTCAGATTAGCCTATCTGCAGGATGACATTTTGGAAGGATTAATTTTGACAAGTTTTCATTTACATGAAAACAGCTTTTAAAATCATTTTTTCCTCTGTTAGCAAGAATTGCAGACTTTGGTTATCAAGACACCGGTTGTACATACAGTTGAATACTGGGAGCTTGTGCATGCGGTCCTTCTTGATGGTAGTGATGATCAGAAAAGGTAAATTGAAAAGCCACTTGCACAATGTATGGGGGGGAAATGGCTGATGCTAACTTAACTGTTTAAAGTTAAAAATAATATTTAAGGATTAGGATCTTGTCATTTCCAGGCTGCATGTTCCAACACCCTTTTCTCTTCTTTATATATAGATTATGAAATACGAAACAGTGATTAGTAACTGGCACATACAAGTAAAATGACTTACATGTTTTTAAGTATCTTGTGTTGCACAGAGGTTAATTTTAGCCATGACTTACTTAGATTCAAATTTTTACCTATTAACAGACACCTAGTCAATATACATTTTAAATTACATGTATGTTAATCCTCTCTTTTTCAGTTTTAGCTAGCTAGATATATAAATCTTTCAAATGCATAATTTTTTCTTTATTTGCCTTTATCTCTCTATCAATATCTATGTACAGTCTTCAGAGCTTTTCTCTGTGCTGAAATGTATTTGTAGATTAGGACATAGTCTCCTGCAGAATACAAATGAATGGATTTTATTTTCTGCACGAGTTATGCATTTTTATGCATTAGGCAATGCATTCGTGTTTACTGAATCTGTATGCGTTTTTTAGTGTTAGTGAGCTGCATATCAAGCAGATAAGGAATTCAACAATATATAAATCAGTTCAGAATAAAAAAGTTCTTGGGTATGTCTACAAGACAGGCAACTCAACATGTGGCTGAGCCTTTGTTTAGTTTATCACCAGTAGGCTTCTGACTGATTTGTTTTTAAACTTGAATCCCTCAACTTGCTTACCCTGTTCACTGACTTCAGTTTGAGCAGGATTTGACCTGTGACGTTATATGCATCCCTTTAGTATCTGTGTGCAGCAGGCTTTCGTATGTGGTCAGCACTCATAATAATTTTTAATATATGAAGTCCAGCTTTGGGGAAAGTGCAAGAAAGCCTCCTTTGGGGTAGAAGGTACGGGCTGTGAACACTGAGTTGTCATGCAAAAGTCTTGACTTCAGTGTTAATTTTGTATTGATTGCTCTAAGATTGTTGTTTTGATAGCAGGCACTTCCTTGTGGTCTGTCAGGCAGTGGCTGTTTTTCCAAAGTCTAGGTCATAGCAGCCCATGTTCTCCTTGTGGGTTCAGGACTTGGAATATGCTCCACCAGGAACTCCTGTCTCCTTGTTGGTCTTAAACTCAAATGGAGGGGAGATGTGAGGTAGGCCTTTGCATCACTGTCTCAGGTTATATCCCCCCTAGTAATGGAAATCAACGGTACTTTGGATGTGGTGGGTTTTTAAATTTTTTGGGTTTGGTTTGTTGTTGGTTTTTGATGTGGATATCCCTTAATAAAGCTGTTGCTTTTTATTAACTGGGATAAATCCATACGCATAGCTTCAAAATGCTTTTTTTCAAGCAAGAGAATTTAATCTGGTGCACTGGTCCAGGCTACAAACCAGATCATATTTTTCCTACGGTGTTTCTTCATAAAACAGAACTAAATTCCATCATTATACAGGGGCATTTGTGAGCCCAGTAGAACAGCTTTTAAAAAGTTACCATTTCTCAGCTGTGACTTACTACCATGTAATACGTTTCCATTTACCAAGATCCAAAATGGATTGAAAGTAGGATTATCCACATGTGAACTTGGGCAGATGGAGAAAGTAAGATGAAAAAGTCTCATTTAAAGCTGACAGGTTCCTCTGCCATGAGGGGAATATATTTGAAATATGTTTCTGAGAAGGTAAAACTCATCTGTGCTAAAAGAAAGATGGACTTCTCAAATCACTCATATTGGCATACAAAAATTTTTTTATGGAACTTAGTGCACAGGAAATCTTTGAACTTGCCAGGTTTACAATTTAGTTGTATGTGTTCTTTAAATTGCACTTTTCTTATCCAACAGTGGTGTGAGTAAACTAACACTTCTATAATCTAAACCACAACTTCCCATGGGTTTTCTCAAAAGTAAAAGTTTTTATCCGCTTTCCAAAAATAGGAAGTTAGTGCAGTAGTAAAACTGAATGCTCAGTAAGGAAGCAGATTATGTCAGTGCCTTGTAGTAGTCATTTGGCAGCATTCCTTTTTCTAGGAAAACTTTTTAATTTAATTCTAAAACATTGTGAATACTTAAAGTATATAAAACCTGGTGCTGTATAAATGTGTTCTTTAAACTATATTTCTTCGTTGAATTGCCTTTAACTCTGTACATGGCAATATGTTGCTAGGACATAGAGTAAAAGGTACTATTTCATATTATTTTTTAAACTTCAAAATTTTGATAAATGCTGGGGAAGAAACTTTAAGGAGATACTAAGTTTGAGGTAAAGTCTGTAAAATATATCTTTGAGAAGCAACTTTTGCTTGACCTCATTGACTCCTGTTCAGCTACCTTCTGAAAGTACACGTTTCACATAAGGAAAATGGTAAGCTTGCTTGAGTCCCTGTGTTCCTTCAATTCCACTTGGAAACTGCATATAACAAAATATTGTGGGCCCAGTGTGTTTTCGTAATGTAACTTTTAATTAGCGTGTGAGTATGTAAAAACGTCAATGCTGGTTCACATCAAGGTCCAATTCAGCCCAGTATTCTGTCTCCAGCAGCGGCCAAAAAAACAGATATGGAAGGAAGAGTACGAAAAGGAGAAGTATATATCAAACTTACTCCAATATTGCCCTCGTCTGTGGGTAGTCAGAGTGGGTTAGTTAGGAATAAGAACTGGAAACAACTCTATGCAGACAAGCTGTAAATTCAGGTGTTAGTGTGGCAAGATTAAATAAGTGGAATCTTGATAAAATCCAATAAGGAAGACTTACCTGTTAATCAATAGGTTGGAATAATTTACCAGAAAGATATTAAACTTGTTTACAACTTAAACTTGTTTACTTAAGTCAAAAGACTAAGTCTATTAGGAAGCATTCTAGCTCAAACAGAAGTTACGATTTTAGTGCAAAAATTATTGGATAAAATTATGCACAGAGATACGTAGATTATCAGAATAGATTGCAATAATGGCTTCCTCCAGCACTAAAATCCCTTAAATGTTGGAGAATGAGACTATAAATACAGTGAGGGAAAAACAGTAAGGAGAAAGAGTGGTAGTTCCCCCACTTTTCCTCCTTCTTGGGATCCCTGACTTCCAGCGTGTCTCACAAAACAGGATAGTTCACTGGTTTTTAACCTCTTCTGTCTGGCTATATTTGAGGTCTCCTCCTAACCTGCCTTTAACCAGGTAGCTCTCACTGTCCATGCCCAAGCTTGCAGCTTTGCTCCCGTGATTACTCTTGACTTCCTTTCTTCGTGTGTGCTCTTGCCTGTACGCTGGTAGGCGGGTGGCTGAATGACACAGCGGTTCGTTCCTCCAAGCCTGTTACTACTTTCCCCAGCCTGACCCTGTTGTGTCTTGGAGGATCTCCCTCTCAATCATGGTGCTGGTAGTGTGTTGGGGAGTACAGCATTTGTGGTTTTGCCTTCAAAAAGGGTTTACTGTTGCTCTGGGATGTGAAGGTGTTGCAATATGTGCTTGTGGTTTTGCTTTGTTTCACAAGTATTTAATGTGTCTAACATGAAGGTTGATAGGATGTCTAGCATCTTGAAATGGTTTGAAGAGAATGAAGTAAATAATAGCCTTTAAAAACTCCTTATCTTACCTTTGCAGGGTCAGTAGCTATACAATTTCAGGAACAGTTGTACACTTTTGCAGTTTGTTTTTACTGGTGATTTTTCACATTTGTGTTCGTATTGTGAGTAATGAACTTAGAAATACCTATTTAACTTAGTTTGTCATTTTATATGTCCTTTTTAACAAGCTGTTTACTTCACAGCCTTGTACTTGAAGTAGATTTCAGTAACTTTACGTTTGTGCAGACTTTTCAGTAGCTGCACAGACACGAGCAGAATAGGCAATGAGGGACTACAGGTTGACCCACAAAATGAAAGGATTAATTTCTTCAGTGACCAACCCTGACTGGCCTGTTTGTGTAGGAAGGGCAGTATTTCCTTTGCTGATTTACCTAATTAGATTGTAAACTCCTTAAGGCAGGATTGTTGTATTTTTGTGCCGTTCACGGCACATCAAGATGGCAAGTGCAGAAATTCTATCAAATTGTTATCAGTCCATTCAGTCATTGTTTATAAACCACGTTAAGCCCTGTCTAATGAGTGGAAGCAAGCTTTAACATCAGTATTCACTATCTCAAATCTGAAAAAAATCTTTCATGTCAGATCTGCCTATTATTTTAAAATGCAGCATAGATGAATTCTGTACCACTAGAGCTTGGGCGGGGGGGGATAAATAAAAATGTAGTGCATTTTGCAAGGAGTCCTGACAAATTGAAAACATATCATAGCAATAAGGGACTACTCAAATGCCTGCTTAGTGTTTTTCTTTTCAATGCCATATTAATTCAAATTTATGCTGCAGTGATGAACATGAACATATTTTGAAATATTTACATTTACAATCTGGTGGGTGTAATAAAATGAATTTTATAATCATGTAAATCAGTAGGTTTTTGATTGTAGCTCTTGGAAACCACAAATGTCTCTGCCCTTAATATAGGGAGTAGGTTTTAAGCACGGATGTAGCTTTTGTCAATAAACAAGCAATTACAATGAAGGAAAATATTTTTCTGATTTCTACATCTTGATTCTTTGGTTACAAACAACCTTATCAATTATTTCCTTAGAACATTAGTAGTGAACAAAAGCTGTTTATGAAAACCATGGCTCTGCCATACTCACAGGGAGTAAATATGTAATTTACAGAACAGATTTCATTGGGCAGCAGGAGGTGGAGGTCTCTCTGCGTTAGTTTTGCTGCTCACCATTCTTGTGTGTAAATAGGCAGCACTTTGTATTTTATCTCGGGGGAAGGCTTGGATTGGCTGAATCTTCTTATTGGCATTTCCATTTTTTAAGCAAAACCTTCTCTAGGTTATCAGCCAAGTTGGTCAGCACCAGATTCTCAAATTATATAACTTTAGCAATAAAGCATTTACAACTCTATCAGAAGTCTCTGTCCTTTAGGATCAGGAGAACATTATATAGTGGATATCTATGCCTCAGGGACACAATTTAGATACAGCAACATTCCACTGTTGCTGTAAATACTGATTTTAAACTAACTTCAATTTCAAGAGTGAGATAACGTACTGAACTAAACAACTGATCCTGTGGACTGCCATGCCAAAGGTTTTCTTTATCATATATGATGTCCGCAGTTTTATTTAACGTTATCATTCTTCAAGTGTATCATCTTATAGCTTTTATAAAATACTAGGTTTCTAAAAGCTACAGAACAAACTTTTGAGGGAACTTTTTGCATTTGTATTCCATGTGTGTCACATGTGATGACTACCTATAAAGCAGTAACAAATCTATGGAATAAGATGATGAGTCAAAATTTTGTGCATTGAAAGTGCATAAACCATGTTGAGCAGTTTCAATGTTTTGGGCATCTAATAGGATCTAATCTGTGAGGGAGGAGAACTGCATAAATCTGTGAAAGATTTTATCATCAGGCAGAACAGTTTGGAGTTTTATTTGAGGAGGGATTGTAAGAGCATTAAGTTTTTATTTCAGCGTTGGATATAAAGAACATGCCTTCCAAGTTTACTCAGAATGGCTGAAGTCAGATAAAGGGTATGTTTGTGCTCAGATAACGTACTGTTGACGAGATTACAAGTATCTCAACCAACTGCCAAATTCCTCTTTTTATTTATACTTTAGCAGTAAAAGCACCCATGCCATATACTTCACGTGTTTTGTATATAAAACAAAATGTTTTAAAAAGCTTGTGGGAATCTTGTCTGATGTAACTTCCTACTAGCAAAATGATGTCAGAACTGAGATATTTTGGCCAATGGTTTCATAAATATCTGGACTCCAGCAATAAATTTTTCATCAAGTGTTTTAGTTTTCCTAAGATTTGCAAGTTACAGCAGTTCAAGGCTGGCCCCGTAAGAGAAGGGGTGACTGAACATATGCTGTGTCAAGTCTCTGCTAGTGGTAAGCAAACCATAACTACTTGAGGAAAAATAGCTGTTTGGATGGCTAAAATAACGTAATTCAATGAAGTGTATTGTGTGGCTGTGCTTAAAGACACACAAAATAATATCTCTCATATAAAAAGAAAATCTGACTTTTGTCTTTTGGCATGCCATAGCTGCTACAGGCTGTAGCTGCAGTCTGCACTCCCATTCAGAAATGTGGTTAATTTTCTGTCTTGGTCAATATTTGAGAAGGGTAGACTGATATTTGCCTTTATTAAGCAGAGGTATTATGGGATGAATCAGAACTCCTTTACGGGCCATCCTAACTACTTCTACCTAGTAAGAGGAGAAACTGGGAAAAGACGTAAAAGCAAAGTGCTCAGGAGGACAACATACGATTAAGAGGAGTTTGCACTGGTTCAGACAGGTAGTAGTATCTAGTGCAGTTTTAAGCAACACTCAGTGCGGTTTGTGTAGCCTGTATTTTGCTTTGTGAATTTCCTATATATATTTTTAAGGAACATTAGCATATGCAGGTGTTCGCATATTCTTGATTTTAAACATGCGTAGTCCCTTGATAATGAAATTGTGTATTTTAACAGTTTAACATAAGGTTTGGTTTTACTTAATTTGTATTTCATTTTATAATCTATCATGAGTATCATTTCTAGAATTAATTCCCCTAATTGACTTTCCCATTGTGGTAAATATTTGTGCAGCCTTTTATTTAATGAAAAAGATGAAGCCAGCTGTGTTCTACTGCCAAAGCGAAGGCATGAAACTAGGGAAAATCAAGACAGAATTGAGCAAATCTGTTCTTAAAAATGAAAGTCCTTGCTTTCCTCTTCCTTGTTTTGGGGTGGGGGTTTTTTTGTTCATTTTTCATATTCCTTTGGGATCATCTGGAGTTCAACCATACTCCTTACTGCCTGGCTATGGGCCTCATTTTTCTATTCAGTGACAGATTCTTCTTCACAGGCAGTTGTGCTATCGTGGCTCTGAACAGTGCATGGCAGGTTATGTTTACGTAGCCTTTGTATGGTTTAGAGGGATATTTTTGGTTTTTGTTTAAAAAAAAAACCAAAAGGGAGGGGAAGCTGAGTTATATTATCCCATTACCATGGTTTTAAAGATGATCGTACTGGTAGAAACGCAGTGCCTTTGTTGCATTACAACATTGAGAGTCATCTGAATAGATCATCCAGAGTAGCTACAAAGAGAGTGTTCAAATAAAAGTGGAATTTTTAATCTTTTTGCTGTGTTATTACAACAAAACAACAGGCTTGACTAACCTTGGCAACTTCATCTCAGCTAGCTTTCATCTCTGTTAAGATGAAATTTTTACCTTTTAACCCAGAGAGTGCTCTGTTTCTGCTGTGAGGGGTGGCTGCTTCCTCACTGTGCTCTCCCTCAGCCTTGGAAAGAGAAGACAATACAGAGGAAAACATGTTCTCTGTGTGTGTGTGTGTGTGTGTGTGTGTGTGTGTGTACACACATATATACACATATAGTAAATACAAATTAAACTCATTTCAATGTGCTGCTTTAAGGTATTGCTTTCTTGTAGCAAGGAACTATCACCTTTTTGTCATTTAACTTCTGTTTCTGGAGAATTACAAGGAAAGAATTAGAGACAGGGCAAGGTATCTTGTCATTCAAACTATAAAGCAGTGCAGAAACTATTAAAGGCAAGTGTCTTGGATTTACTTCATACCAGATAATATCTTTACTGATATTTAACTTAAAAGGGACACTTCTGTTTTATAGGAATAACAATACCTTAAAGTGAAGTTTTTAAATGTTTTATTGTTGTCTATGTTTCTGATATATAGTGTTGATCTTCTGCCTGTTAGGATTTTTCAAGTGATGCTAATGGGCAAATTGTGCATAGATTTCAGTCACGTTGATTTGTTCTTCCTGATAAGTAGTCCCACTGGTTTCAATGTGTAATGTGAAGTGTGGACATAATCTTTGCAGATTCAGCCTATATTTGATGAGGTTTTCAACTCGGGAATAATTCTGAAAAGTATTCCTGATACAGTTGGCTGTGTGACCTTTGTCACACACAGTCGGGCATTCTTGGTGTTAAAGCGTGAGTTTACAGCTGAATCTCAGCTTTTCTTTTTCTTTTTTTAAAAAAGTTATTTTAACAACCATGTTGTTGCAGGAGTGAAATAATGCTTAAAACATACTTGAAATGCAGATGTATGTGAAGCAGAGGGATGACTGATAGATGCATCAGAAGCATAAGGTACACTGAAGAAGGGAAAAATGCTAGGGCTTAAAAGATGGAGGGGTGGGGGAGTTTAAGATAGGATAAGATTAGTCTATTTTTTTTTCTTTTTGAAAGTAATCACACTTGTCATCTACCCTTCAATACTTAAATATTTTCCATTTGTTGCTCTTTCATTAAGCTTCCATTTCCTCTATCCTTAGCGCTGCAATTTTAGATCCCCACATGCACTCTTAAAGGTATGCGTACTTATACACTATGTGGCTACTTTCTAATCTCACTGTTTTCACAGTAAATGGAAGTGACATGCATTTAAAATGCCATATAAAAAGTGAATTTTCAATAGTTTTCTTAAAAACTATAAATAACTAGCACTGTAGAAAGTTCACTTTATTTTTATTACTCTTAGTGGGAAATGTAGGCGACTTGAAAAAAGGTCACTGTAGAAAGAAATACTGCAGAAATGCACACCATGTTTCAGAATAGAAAGTTAATTCTTCTGATTTATTTACTTTGATCGTATTAACGTGTTTTGTCATGAGCAATCATGTTGCAAGGATCCAGCTGTCCAAAACTCAACATTATAATGTTAGATCAACCTCATTAAAAAAATGTAAATCCAAGTCTGTAAATGTGCATTATTAGGCAGAATTATTGGAATTCAGTTCATGTTGAATAGGAGGTCTGATCTACTCTCATCTACTCTCTGCTACTAATGGCCCAATTTCTGTGACAGTTTGTCCTCATCTATGTCTGTGCCATTTCTTGCCATTTTTACAGTTATCATTAGAGAGATCTGAACATTTAGTCTGTGTTTTGAAGTAACATGCCGTTTGTGCAAATATACTAAAATGTACTCAGTGGACCATCCAGAATGCTACTTGGTTTAAAGAGCTAGTTGTCTGGAAAAGGAGTTTGGGGACAGATGAAGCAATGTGAGAGCTTCTGTTGTCTGGATAGTATATAATTTGCTAAATATTTTTGATCCTTAGAGGTTAGCATGTCTTAGGTCCATCTTACCCTTTCCTGTTCTTCTCCCTTTTCTTTTCAGCCTTGTGATTTAAATATTGAAGATTATAATATTTTATATTAACAAGTATAGATGGAATTTAAGGATATTACAAGTGGGTGACTGATGCCTGCTATGTGACATTTGCAGTACAGAGAAGTATTTTAAATGCACACATCTCAGAAACATTTATTCACTATCTAAAATGTTTTGGTATACAGTGCGTTCAGAGGTACCCTGGAGACAGAAACGAACAGTTTTTCAGCACTAAATATTTTAAAGTCACAAATTATGTAGGCAACTCAATAAATGCATCAGTAATCTTTGTTTTCCAACCTCTTTTGAAAAATTTGCCCTTCATGTATCAGAGTCGCTTTGAAAAGGTGGAATGCGATCTTTAATCTTTTAGAGTAGCTGTAGAACTGAGGAAAACTTTGTCCATGTTTGATGTCTTAGAACTACTTGGGCTGAATCGGAAAAGTTAACAGTTAATGCTGTGTATCTTCAGTGGAATTATAAGATGAAACTGAAGTGTTTGATATCCTGCAACTTTTCGAAGTTTGGAGGAGAAATTCGGTGTTAGAATGTGTTAATCACACAGAGGAAGCTACCTTGTTATTGTAACAAATTGTTTTTAAACTCCAAGAACTTTTGTATGTCAGGTAGACAGCAAATAGCTATTCCATTTGTGAAAACCCTCCTAGTGTGATAGCCAAAGTTTTAAACCAAGCTGCTTCTCCTTTAGTAGCAAGTTGGGTCTTATTTATAGCAACCTTCCTTCAACAGGCAAGACTTTTTACCTTGTACTTTTTTCCCATGCAAACTGCAAGCAGTAATTATCTTTAAAAGAACCTGTCATCAACTGAAGTGAATTCAAGTCCTGGCAGAAGCTGACGGTTTTAAACTTAGATGGACACTTTTCTTGAGATAGAGTTGTCTGATGGCTGGCTGATGGGGTGTGGGGTTTTGGTTTTGTTAGGTTCAAACACCTATAAAGAGAAATATTGCAGTACTTGTCAGCAAATGTTCTTCACTGGGTAAATTAATTTAGAATCATCTTTCAGGGCTCTTTCCTCTGGGAGAAAAGCTTAGATGCTGTAAATTCAGGTAAAACTATTGAATTTTCATAGGTGAGTGGGTGTAATATATATTAGGGAAGCACTAGATATACACATTCTTTAAAAATACGTGTGTGTGTGTGTATATGTCTATAGATCAAGAAAAGGAAATTTAAGGAATTTTTGCTTGTTTGAAGAACAGAGATAAGATCCTCTGAACTAATCAATGAATGTACTTGTGTGGGGTTACATTGTTTTAGGAACGTACACCTAAGTCATTCCACATTGCTGTGTGCTCTCCTGTTTTATTTGCATGTAATTGAAAATGAGAGGTAAGAAAATGGGTTTCTGGGAAAATTATTTTCACTGTGTTCCTGCATTGTTTTACAGCAGTGATGTCCTTCACAGATAGTTTGTTGATTGCTTTCAAATCATTGATTTCTTAAAAAAATTCTGGTGGGTTTTTTTTAGGTAGAGATAACAGATATTGAAAATGAAGAAAAAAGGTATGATCTCTTCCTGGGACTTCTGGAGTCTAGTCGCAGTCCGTCTGAGTTTCAGCACTTGGTTTTACTCCTTCAAGCTTGGCCACCGATGGACATGAGCAACAGGTAAGCATTTCTTCAAACAATCATGTAACAAAGGAGTTCTAAGTCTTGCTTGATAATATCTTGTTTTCAGTCAGTGAATTCAAACATGGCTAAGAGGAGCATGAGCTTTGGAAAGGGTCATACTGGGAAAAAGAAATGGTTTATTTAAAGCAGAGTTGAATCAATCAGTTTCCTGTAAAAACTCCATATACGTATATAGTATGTATCATGGAGGAGTCAGAAAACCATTTTATTGCCTGAACTGTTGCACAGGAGGGTTTTCTATCTACTTAAATTTAACTTATGTATTTTGGTCTTATTTTAGGCAGTATGTACAAAATCCATAAAAAGGAATAGAAAGTTCTGGTTTTTCCATTCAAAGTTATACTTTGCAGGAAAAACCTTTGAAAGTTAGTGTTCAGGTGGCTGTGGCAGCCAGCCTGCAGGAGCTCTGTGAGGGTAATAGTACAAGCAATGATGCTTCTCTTTTCTAGATCCACTACCTATTATTTCTGTCTCTGAATAAAACACCCAAAAGTGAAGAACTAGACACACTAGAGCAGACATATCCTAGCCCAACAATTTAAAATTAAAATAATTATTTAAAACTTTAGCATTGCACCCATCAGAATGGTTATTTACTGAAAGTGTTAATTTGGAACATCTTGACTACCTTATTTTTTACTAATTCTTTCTTTTTGTCTATGACTTTCTGAACACATTTAAAGGTAAAAATTTTGGCTGTTCTATTCTGTAACTGGAGATCACTTCTAAGACATAAGGAGTCATATAATCTTACGAGCCAAAAGTCACGTATCTTTCAAGGAGAGCAATATTATTAATAAATTTTTGGCTAGTGAGTACAGTGTGCCATGTTTTATCTGACAGTAGTTAGGTTAGAGACATTAAATGATGCTTCCATTGGATTACTGTGGGGTATTGATTCCAACCTGTTTGAACTTAGGGACTACACTCCCCGAAGTATTTATGTGCATTGATTTGTCAGAAAAGTTAAGGCTTATCTTTTTATAAAAAGTAATTCTTTTTTGTGTAATTGTAGACAACTGGTCCCTTAGAAGGTAATTTGTAAGGGTTATTCACCTTCAAGCCTGCAGTTTGTTTGCAATTTCTAGATGAGCATTAACCTAAAGTCTTTATGACAGCTATATGAGCCAAAAATTCTCTTCAGTGCATTAAGAAGTACAAGGACTGCTGTGTGATCTGTCACAAATTTATATTCCAACTTTCCTTTGTAGTCTTGTCTTAATCGTAATTGAAAATTGGATGCCTCACAGTGCATGGGAACTGTCAAACTTTGTTTAAGGTAGTGTTTAGATTAGGAAAAAAAAGTGTTAAACTTATGGAACAAAGGGTCAAGTGAAATATTGCTGCAATTAGCAACATTTTTTTTCCTTGCTTTGAACAGAAAGACTAAAGCTTTTGTGAAAGGAGAACGCTGATTGTATATAGACGCTTCTTGTCTACTGCTCTGTAACAGAGGAAATTAAAAATTATTTAATTTTATCTCCCACTTGGTGTTCTGTTCCTTCAGGCTGACTTCCTAAAGTGAAGAAGAGAAAACAAAATAGTGATTAAATGTGATTTGTAGTCACAACTAACAGTGGATTAAACTTCAGAGATGGGATACCTCTTAGTTCCAAGTTCTGTGAAGTCTGAAAATTTGCACAAGATACTCAGATCACCTGTATCATAACTCATCCATGGTCTAAAGTAGTTAGTATAGCTACTAGGCATTTACATAGTCACAATTTTGACATAAAGCAAGCAAATTGGGTAAGATAAGGGGCAAGAGAACAGGGTAAATTAATTCACAACCTTATATGTGATTCTGTGATTTTTATGTATTTACCAATACTTGAGTTCAGAAGGGATCTCTGGAGATGTCTACTGCAAACCCCCTGCTCAAAGCAAGGTCAGCTAGAGCAGGCTGCTCAAGGACATTGCATTGTTGAGTTTTGAATATGTCCAAGATTGGAGACTCCACAACTACAACAAAAAGGTTTCTCTTACATTTTAGTAAAATGTTCTGTGTTTCTCTTTGTGCCCATTGCCTCTTGTGCTGTCATTGGCCATCACTGAGAAGAGTTGCACTCCCTCTTCTTTACTTTCCCCATCAGGTGTTTATACAATTGATGAAATTCCCCCAAGCCTTCTTTTTCCAGGCTGACAGTCCCAACACTCTCATCATTCTCAGTCTCTGCTCATGGGACAGATACTCCAATCCCTTCATCATCTTTGTGGCACTTTCCTCTGGTCTCGCTGCAGTACGTCCCTGTCTCTTCTTGTACTGGGGAGCCCAGAACTGGACTCAGCACTCCAGATGTCTCACCAGTGCTGAGTAGAGAGGAAGGATCACCTCCCTCAACCTGCTTGCAACACTCTTCCTGATGCAGCCCAGGATGCTGTTGCCCTTCTTTGCTGTGAGGGTACATGGCTTACTCATGGACATCTTTTTGTCCAGGCTCCTTTCTAGCTGGTTGGCTCTCAGCCTGTACTGATGGTTATTTCTTCCCAGGCAGGGGGAGCACTTGGGACTTCCCTTTGCTGAGTTCCATGTGGTGGTTCTCTGTCCATTCCTCTGGCCTCTTAAGGTACCACTGAATGGCAGGACAACCATCTGGTGCATCCGCCACTCTCTTCCAGTTTTATATCATCTGCAAAATTCCTGAGAGCGCACTGTGTCTGAGGACATCCTGGTCCTCAATGAAGAGGTTAGAGTATTGGCCTCAGTATAGACCCCTGAGGTCCACCAGTGGTCACTGGTCTCCAGCTGGACTTTGTGACACTGATCACAACCATTTGAGCTTGGCAGTTCAACCAGTTTTCAGTCTGCCTCACTGTCCACTTATCTAGCTTCATCAGTTTGCCAGTGAGGATGTTGTGGGAGATAGTGTCAAAAACCTTGCTGAATTAATTCAAGGTACGTAATATCAGACATTATTTACCCAAGCCAGTCATTTCATCGTAGAAGGGTATCAGGTTGGTAGGTTGTGATTTCCCCTCTTTAAGTTCATGCTGACTATTCTCAGTCTATTTCTTGTCCTTCATTTGCTTAGAAATGCTTCCAAGAGGATTTGCTTCATCTTCCCAGGAACTGAGGTGAGGCTAACCAGCCTGTGTCTTGAGACTATGTGCTAAGAACAAACCACAACTTTAATTGTATGATTAGGTTATTTATTTATTTATTTATTTGTTTAGTAATTTCTGTTATTACTAAAATCCAGTGTCTCTCTTCACTGCTTTGACTTTGACAGGAGGCTTTCGAAAGCTTCAGGAGAAAATTGCCCCCTTCTCTTTCACTAGTAACAGCCACCTATACTGGTGGCATGGAGAACCTCTGACTCTTATGATCCCCAAATGTGATCTACAGTGCAGACTCCCAACTATTTTTCCGAAATTCAGCGCTAAATTCATAGTCATTATCTCCAGGGAAATAAAAAGTAGTTCAGATTTGCCAGATTTTCTCGAGCTTGGCTGAAACTCTAGACAGACAAAAAATGAAAATAAATGTAGTTAGTGGAGCAAGCAATTGTGTTCATAGCATAGGAAGCGATATTTTTTGGGTTTCGTTTTTGGCTTTTTTTTTTTTTTTTTTTTTTTTAAAGGGTGATGGGCACAGGCCATAGTTACCACCATTGTTTTATTCTTCAGTTGTCTCTGCTAGCTTAAAGGGTGGTAAAAATCATCTAGTCTGTTGTCTTCCCTGCGTGCGCATTGTTTTGCTTGGGGAGAATAAAACTGAGGCTGCATCTTGAAAGAAATGACAGAGATTTAGTTCTCCTTCTGCCCCCTTCCCTCCCTCCCCCCCCCCCCGCCGTAGGAATGTTGCATTTCTGCTTTTATTTGTTTGTTTGTTTGTTTATTTATTTAATGAGTAAGTCAATGATGGTTCAGTTTTCCGTTTCCTACTAAGAGTTGTCCTGACCGAAAAATATATCAAAGGGGGGCATTTTTCAATCCCTGGGGTCTTTCTGTGTTTATATTCTCATTGCTTTCCTTTTATTATTGCTTTTGTTTCTGTCACTAACAATACTCATTGTGGCTTGAAAGTCCTTTGTAGCTCATTTCTAGTGCTTTCAAAAAGCATACGTGATATTTTAATAGTAGACAGCATGATCATAGTTATGAGTCCTTTTTGTAAATTATCTTTTCCTCTACTTAGTTGTATTGGCTCAGTCAAATATATTTTGGAGTTCTGTTTGGGGGGGGCGGTGGGGGTGGGTGCTTTTTTTGTTGTTTTGGTTTTTAACAAGCCTAAAAGACAAACATTTAAGTACTTGTTATAAGGACTTAACCTAAATTGAAATCTAGGCCACATAATTACACATTTTATATAAAACTAAAAAATGTGTATTTTTTGTTTTTTCTAGAGAAATAATATATTTGGGGTGCAGAATTGTTCTCAAACTGAGTTTTGGCTTTTATTATTAGTGTGCTGTCATTAAAATGAATTTGAGAGAACTCAAAACATCTGTCTTAACAGTTAATAGTGCTCCCAATATGAAGTTCTGTCCTCATTCCACCCTCAGTCCCACCACCTCAAGTATGATTGGTTTTAAAAGTCAGGTACAGCTCTCTCTAGTATTCCCTGGTATAAGACAGGTTTAATTTCATAAACTCTTCTCCAGTAGGTAGGTAGATTTTTTTTTTCTGCTGCCTCTTGTTATAGAGTGCTGGGAATAGTTTAAATTTCTTTCTAATTATTTTGAATGTTATTAATTTGAATTATTTTGCTTTGTAAATCCTGGAATTGTCCATGCCAGCTAGGAAGCAGAGATTGTGCTTTAAGTATGAGGCCCAACATCAATCAAAAAAATCTTTGGTACTTTCCAGCTTAATTATCTTAATTACCTTCTCTCCTCTGTCTCCCCCTTGTCATTGACAGTCACTATCATACACCCATCTCTGCATCTTTGGAAGGCGGTCTGCTCAGGGGTGTTCTCCTCTTCTTGCATTGCACGTTCTTTCCTCTTCTGCCTTTGTTGCATACTTCCATGTTAATAGTATTCGGTTATGCTTATCTGCCTAGGGTTTTTTTTTATATATATGTTCTTGAAATTGTGTTTCTGAAAAACCTGCCTTGATGGCTGGGTTAGAGTAAGGAGCAGGAACTGTTGTGAGGTTTTCAACAATCTCATTTTAAAGCAAGTTATATTAAGAAATTCTTGAGCAAAGAGGAAAACTGTGAGCAGCTAAGCCAATTGTTTAGCCATATGTATTAAGATTTTTGTTTAATCTTTACTTATTTTTTCCTCTTTTGCTTCAGAAAAGGGTCGTTGTGAACTGATTGTTTACTGCCAGTGTAACGATATGTGCAGGAACTAGGGAATTTTAGCCTGAGTCATCTGAATACTTAGAATTTTGTTTTTTCAATGTAACAGTAAGTATCTAATACTTATGATTGAATATAAAGCTAGAAAATACAATTTACATTCTAAAAAGCCTCAGAAGGAAGGAGAAGTAAAAGAACTGCAGTTTGGGGGTGGAGGCAGTTAATAGCCTTTTTTTTTTTTTTTTAAAGAATTTTTGTGACCTCTCTGTTAATGATTAGTCTGTGCTTTTTAATGTTTTTTTTGAGTTCTTGTATTTTAAAACACTCCAGCTAGTGTAATGCTCATTATTCACCTGCAAATATGATTCTCTTCATATCATTATATGCCATTTTAACTGTGAGGAAACAGAGAGGTAGCTTGGTTGTTTCAGTCAGCACTCAAAACCATATGCTTTTTAAAATTTTATTTTTACACCCTTGTTATGCATGCGTGCTTTTCCATCTCATATTCAGAAGTCATTTGAAATATTTCATAAAGATGTTTCTAAAAAAATTTTTTGACAGTACCTGAAGCTCTGCAGTCCTTTGGACCTTGCTGCCTACATTGAAAAGGCATTTTTTGTATTTATTTTAAATATTGATAAGGTGTTTTGGAACTCAAAAAAACCAGCTTTTAGGGACTCAGTAGCTTAGTTCACCTTTCTTTTTTTAACTTCATCCAAAATTTCTTTTGGTTCTGGGCAAAAAAATAATGCGTTCATGCTGAGTTTTTGAAATAATTACTTTTTTCATGTTGAGAAATAACTTCTTTTTTTTTTTTTTTTTTTTTTTTTAACCATAGTTGAACTAAAGTAAAATTCAGGAGAGTAGACTACTGAATTCTACCTGTAGATGTGAGGTTTTTGGTAACCGAATCCTGTTTTTATTTAGAGTTAGCAGATAACAGATATTTTTTAATAGATCACACAAGTATTTGAAATAATTATAGGGAATTGTGTTGAGAAAAGCTTTCATATGTAAAGTATATATCTGATACTTTACTTAAATAAACCAACCTGCACATGGCAAGCCTTGTGGCCTTGCATTTTTCTGGTTATTTCTAACTTCTGTGTTTTGTAGTGTGATTTCTGTTTTCTTTCTAGTGGGGAATTCTTACAGGTTTTTGTAATGTACTCTAGAGGCAGCAGCTATAAAAATGGAAATTCATTATGACTCTCCATGCCTCTAAGTCAGAGATGGATCACGTAGCAGGAGCTATCAATTTAACCAGTGGCAAAGATGGAGTTGCAGGGTTTTTTTCTTCTCCTAACCTTTCTGGGGGTTCACAGATTAAGTTCATCATGTTCTGCTTGTTGAATAATCTGGCATCTTTGGGTTCGACCCATCAGGTTGGAAGGAGAGGAGAGGAGCGGAGCAGAGGAGCTCTGCTGTTCCCAGCCAGACTTCTGGCAGCTCTGTGCTCAGTGACTGTGACTGATGGAAAGGCTCAATTAAGTTGTCAAAAGGAATAAAGATAATGACTTCTATTTAGTTAGCGTTCAAAGTTACCCACTCCTAGCCTCTCTGTCTGGTTTTAATGTTAGGATATAATGTCAGCTTCATGTTTACATATTTGTTTACAGTTTTACTTTTGAAAGTGGAAGATGAGCAGGAGAGAGCTTTTATATATGAAATAGTAGATACTGGTGGTTGTTCTCTCCAGAGTTGTCAGACCTATTCCTTGGTATATGTCAATCCAACAGACTCTCTTTACGGACTCCATTTGTAGTGATATTAATGTGTTGCTTTCAACAATTGCTGCTAAATAATATATTTGAAAAACAGCACTTTGACAGCACTTTACTGCTCCTTCCCTCATGTGCTGGATGAGTATCTTAATTTACACTAAATTGTAAGACTAACCTGCCAGATTTGGTCTTGCTGTGATTCTTTTTTATCTTGTTTTCCTTCAAGCTAAAATGAAAAGTTTCCCATATCTTTGCAATGCTGATTAATGGCCAAAGGTATTGATGGGATAATTTTTAAACCACCTTTTGTGCCTTCCGAAGTTTATGGACAGATGAACATAGTGGTTGTGTTACTGTGGCTTAATATAATCATGATCTAAGATGTGATTGTGCATGATTTTAGCCAATTGTAGATGGGAATTGAAATGCATTAACTTAATTCACATTAGGAAAATGGCAGTGTGGATGTGTTTGTGTCATACTTCATGCTGTTACTTAAAAGCTCCGGTCTGCTACCCATTTTTGTCAGTACCTCCAGTCCTAGCAAGTACATCTATCCCTAACAACAGTAGGCAAGCATCTCCATGATCTAGCAAATAGCAGCTGTAGGCCAAGAAATGTTTCAGCAACAAAACTTTGTAGTAAACATTGCCTTTACCATCATGAGTGATAAAATTTACTTGTATCTACTGTCTGTCGTCTGCTTAAGTCTGACTGTGTAACGGTGACATGGCATGCAGTTCTGTGTGGAATGAAAAGAACATTTTAAATATGTAAAGCAAATATATCTGCATCCATATGTACTAACAGACAAGTACAGATGTGTGTACTTTCACTCTCCTACCCTGTTTGGATGGGCTATACAAAATGTTTATTTTTCTTTGTACTTGTTGGACCTGAAAATTAAAATATGAATCTTGGAAATATATTCTCCACTCAGAAGCAAGGGACAGGTACTTGAGAGACAGGTTCTGTTAGAGTGTGATCAAAGCAAACAAAATTAGGAATGCTGGATTCCTGTCACCCCTCCCTCGATACCATTCTGCTTGGGAAATCAGCTGGTATAAAGCCAGGAGAAGCTGTTCCTGTGCTCTTCCAATTTGATCAATCTTTATCTGGTGTGTGATTCCTCAGGGATTGTAACAGCATGTCATAATTCAAAATACTTTAAGCTTCTTTGTTGCATTGAAAGAATGATGGCATCAGGATAGTAACTTATCTCAAAACTTTTTCCTCTCTCTTATGAGATTGTACTTTAATTCACACACAAGAAAAAAAAAGAAAAAAGAACACCTACAGAAAATGGTGGGGGTGTGTATGTATATTTATATTCTATATACATCTCTGTTTTTTCTGGGCAGATCACGCACAGATGATAATCCCTGGGTGAGACTGGGGACCATTATGCTACAGAGATGCCCACCTGAGGAAAAGGAGAACACAGGAAATGAAATTTTGAAAATCTGCCGTTCTTTGTATGAGACAAAGCACGTGCTCCCTGTTGAGGTAAGCTTTACCTTTGGTATCATGGATATGAGTCCTGGTTTTGGGTCCCAACTACAAGAAAGATGTTGCCATACTGGATCAAGTCCAGTGGAGAGCTAACAAGGTGATTAGGAGGCTGGAGCACAATAAATGCAGAGAGGCTGAGAGAACTGTGTGCATTCTGTCTTAAGAAAAGGTGGCTGATCATATTGCTGTCTTTAAATATGCAGATGAGGAATGATGTAGGGGAGATGGAGCCAGCCTCTTCTCAGAGATGCTCAGTGATAGGACAAGAGGCAATAGAGACAAGTTACGTCATCAAAACATCTCATTACATACAAGGAAAACCATTAAAGTGGTGAAACATTAGAACAGGTGGATGCCTAGAAGAGACATGGAGTCTCTGTCCTTGGAGGTATTCAGAACTTGACTGGATCACATCATGGGCAATTTGATCTTGTTGGACTTGTTTCAAGTGGAGGCTAGTTGGATTAGCTGACCTTTAGAGGTCTGTTCCGGTATAAATTGTTCTTTGATGTATTTGTAGAAGGGCTTTAATAGTGTATTGTCATTGAAGTCAGTGTGGCAAAAGCTGTTCATTAAATAATCAGTAATTTTCTCACTAATAAATGCATAAAGATTTAGTGAGGAATCCTTGCAAAATGTGTAGGTGGTTGAAAAAAACTAATATACAAGTAATTGCTTTGTAATAATCATGGTGTTCTGTCTTCCTTAACTACGTATGCATACTTCAATACAAGCATCTCTTAAGTGTAAAATTTTTGAAGCGTTTTGTACATAAACATTGTATATTAATGAAGACAGATTGGAGAAATGCTTAATAAACTTCACACAACTTCAGAGTAATCGTGCATATTTTTAGTAAGCTGATTAATCCCTTACAATCATCTTCATGCAATCACAGTCTGTTATGAAAACAGCTGATCTTAAGACTAGAAGCAGAATAGAAACAACAC
This sequence comes from Harpia harpyja, assembly GCF_026419915.1. Taxonomy (NCBI): domain Eukaryota; kingdom Metazoa; phylum Chordata; class Aves; order Accipitriformes; family Accipitridae; genus Harpia; species Harpia harpyja. The sequence goes on from NC_068954.1 coordinate 14,017,505, forward strand.
ATTCTGTTTAAAATACAGACAGGTGGGTGTGTGGTTTTTTTAAATAGTCCAACAGACTGATTTGAGTCAAGTTCAAAATCTGTGTAAAATATGATTCCAGAAGGTGTCAGTAAGCTGAAATAATAAATACGTTTATTAATTTATTCATTCATCCCACCAAAAATTTTTGGTGGAAGGTAGGTCTCTGTATCCCTGGGACTGGCATAATTATATGTAGCTTTTCTCTATAAGGTGTTGAATGGCGCATCATAGCTTGTAAACTCATGATCTTATTCGTGCATAGGAATAGTCAAACTTTGTCCAAGTAGAATTTTCTGTCTCACCTTGGTGATGCAGAAAGACAAATCCCACTGAGGGTCACTGTCATACAGCAGTTGGTTCACCAAGAGCTCTGTTCAAGAATTGATCATGATTTGCTCACTTCTTTTAATTGACTAAACTTTTTCTTAGACTCCATAACAAGTCCCTGTTTGCAAACAGTTTTGGTATTGTTTGGCAGTTTTGGTTGGAGGTGCCTTCCTTTTTTAATGGTACAGGATGTTGGAGGAGCCCTCCACGTAGGTATGAATGTACAGGTACAGTATGAAGATATTCTGGTCCTCAAGCGTAAAATAGCTTTACTGATGTAAAATGCCTTTTTTTTTTTTTCTTATGACTAGAAGGCTGTACAGCAACAGGAGTTGCAGTAAAATGTGTAATTGTACAGTTACCTACAAACACAGGCTGTATTGCTTTAAGTCTCTACTTGGGAAGAGGGGGAATGACGTGGATAAATTTAAGTAACTTATTTGTATGCACAGCTACAGTACTTAAGTGCACAAATTAGAGAGTTGAGATCGCATGGCTGAATAAGATGAAAATCTGATTACTGACAATTAACCTGTTTAGATGACTTTACATTTCAATAAATACACTGATTAAGAAGACAGACCTAGAATGATGGACTTCTAAAAACTGAGAGCGCAATTTGTCTCCATGAATAACATTTGCCATTCTGAAGACCAAAGATTGTAATGGAAAAAACATTTAACTTCAAGTCATGATGGTCTGGAAGTTAGAAAAACTGTTTCTTCAGATGTAATGAGAAAGGTTTCTCTCTTCCTTTATTCTACCTCCTGGTGGTCTTTCTGGTTTTTTACAGCCAAGTTCTTTTTTAATGTCATGTGGAGAGTTGCATAGCTTTAATCTTTGTATCTGTGTATGTGTGTTTATTGGGGTTTTTTATTTTTTACATTATTCAGTGGATAGATTTTTCCATTCCTCTTAGTTGAAATAAGCTTTGTTTTATTTGCTTGGAAGGCACATGTGTTTGGATTGCCTGACATCTGCACTGCCTGATTAATCTCTTTAGAAAGGGGCAAATCATTCTCCCCGCAGTAATTGTTAGTGTGACTCCTCTGAATATCTCACGTTTTTCTATCAACCTATGGGTCATGTGTCAGTTAACATAAACACCTAAACGGGAGGATGCATCTAGTCTCTTATCTGTTAGATATCACCCTGCAGTCCTAGTGGCCATAAGATGCTTATCTCCTGGAATAATATAGCAGCCAGTTGGTCTCCTTTTTTCTATTTTTTTGTAGCTAGCTGTCCCTGGTTTTTATATATGAGTTTACGTTGTATGTTTTTCTTCATTCACAGTTGTCTCTGATCATTTTGTTCAGATAATTTTGAATTTAAATGCTGCCCTTCGGTCTGCTTTCAGCCTCTCCAGGCACAATACTGTTTGTACTCATTATCCAGCCCTTCAAGCCATCCATGAAAATACTGAATAATACTGGACCCAAAACAGACTCCTGTGAAATCTGGTTTATATGCCTCACTGGTGTCACAGCGAACCATCAGTAGCTGCATAACTAGATAGAAGACAAAAGTGATCTTACAAAAGTTTCAGCTACATCATGGTAATCCAGATTTTGAATTAGGACTTCCCTTGTCCCTCTCGCAGGTAACATCATACGTTCTCTAAGCACAGCCTCTCACTGCAGGCAGGCAGACACTCAAATGCTTTCGAGTGCTTACTGCAGAAAAGCAAGCCACTTGTGTTGCTCTGAGAAGCACTGTGGGTCGTGGCTTGCTGCTTAGGGTTGGATTTCCAATTCATGTCCAGAGCAGCAGTGCAGTCACTTTGGGCAGAGATATGAGGAGGTATTTGTACTCTTTGGACAGTTTTCAGTGCTTGGCAAGTTGTCAAGTCCCTTCCTGTGGAAAAAGGGATGGAGGCCACAGCAAGTGTTTGCAAGTCGGACCACACTATCCTAAACCTTACCTCCCTGGTGCAGAGGACAGTGACTGTTTCATGTGACATCTTCAAAGTCTTGCTCAAGTCAAAATATGCCATAGTTGATTGCCTTATTCCTAACTACAGAACCTGTTGCAGGGCCCTGTGGGAACATATTTCTATGCAAATTTTTTTGTTTGGGTTTTCATTTTATGTTTTGATGGTTTTCATGAACAGGGAGAGTCTGATAGGTCTACAATTTTTCCCCCTGCGTGCCTGCTTTCTTCCATGCCTGAAAGACAGACCGTATTTCTCTTTTCCAGTCTTTTGTAACCTGTCATGCTCTCAAGGGCGATGTCTCTTAACCTGATTTATTATTTCTTTAGGTGTTTGGGGGTGAATTCTTCAGCCCCAGAAACTTCTTTTTTTATTCTAGTGTGAATTTTCAATGCTGAACTCTCACCCATTGTTGTTGTCAACTGTTAGCTGTTCATTTGCCTGAGATCTTTTAATAAGAATTAAAGCAAAATAAGTATTTAATACTTTGTTTTTCTTGGCTTTTTGTTACTGTTTTTCCTATCGGTATGTCATTAATCACAATGTAGTGTCATAAGGAAAACAGAGGCAGTGCAGTCATACCTTATAAGAGATATGAAGAAGAGTGGATAGGAAGTACCCTTCTGCATAAACCACTAGCGAGACTGGCATTAAAATAAAGCACCCTGTTAGTATAGCTGCATTTTAAGAGGACACTGAAAAATGAGGGGCAAAAGAGAGAACCCACAAAAATTAGTGCACAGATGAAAATACTTTGAAGTGGAAGACTGAAGGAGTATATTGTCTTATCAGCGATCGAGAGGTGATTGATTGTATTCTGCAGATATTTTTTAGATGGAACAAAAGCTAATAAAAGTCTCTCTTGATTTACAAAGAAAGGCATAACAAGAACCAATTGAGTTTAATTTATACCATTTCAAATTTTAGCATAAGGAATGATATTTTGACAGTAAGTATAATTAATTATTGGAACGTGTATTTCTCCTTCAAGAGAGATGATGGATTCTCTATACTCAAACATTTTTGTTGGTAAGACTGGATATGTCTGCTAGACATGTTATCATCCGGCACAAAATTACTCAAGTCATCTGACTGGTACCTACCTGAAATCTAATGACCTTTGGCTTCAGAATCTGTTACTGTAAGATAAAGTTAATTGGACGGCTAAGCCGTTAAAGAAGTTAATTGGATAGCTAAGCATGTGTTTCCTTATGTGTAGGCCTTTATGCCTCTGTGATGAACAAGGCAGACTGTGTTAGAAAGTGTCCCATTAGAATGTGTAACCAGTACTAGAGTATAATTGTGAAGCATCTAAGAAGAAAACAAAATGCTGGCATATCATCTGAGTTAAATGTTATTGCTTTGAACAGCAATGTTAATATCTGTATTATTGCGTTTATGTGCCGAGAGATTTAATTTTTCTTTAAAGCAGCTCATTGAGACAGCAAACTCTGATGTAACATCTGCAGCTTTTCTCTCCCTGCCTTGTTGCTTTAAGAATGTACAGTATGTAGTTACATTTTACAATTTGCTTAGTTTCCTTTTCTTCCTCCCACAACCCTAAAATGTGATTTGCCGTTCTTTTAGAGAGCCTTTTTATAGTTACAGGTTATTTCTTATGGCACTGCTTCTCCGGTTGGTTTTGAGAGACTTTCAGACAGAAAAAGTTACCAAGCATGGTAAAATTGCTGGTTTGTTCAGGTTATGCATCTTCTGACTCTCAGAATTTATTGTTCTGAACATAAGTTGTATTTATTGCTGTGGATACATGTTTTCAAGAAAAGGAGACATGTAGAGTGGATCTCTAACTTCGCATTTAGTAAGTTTGCTGGAATGGTTAGGTATACTGCTCAGAAGAAGTAAAATGGAATATGAAATTATCAGAAGTTGAATAAGCATATGACTGATCAGACAAAGGTTAATGTATTTATTTAATATTCTTGATCCTGTATCATATCCTTCACTGAAAACATCAACAATCAGTAGCAGTACAGGATACAAGTTTAAAGGAACAAGTCTGGGTAAGAGAACAAGCCTTGCCTCAGTGCCTCAGAGCTCAGTGTGATGGAATATAACCTTCTAGGCAGTGTTTCTTGAACGTATAAATTCAGAAAAGACTGAGCACCGTGCAGCCAGAGAGCTCCCTGTGCCAAGCAAGGCCAGGTATCTGCAGAACATTACAGTTGGAGTATTTAACGTCTCTTCATCTTCAAATAATTTTTAGGCTTTTAGGTTCACAGCTACTAAAACCATGCTGCTAAAAGTGTGGTTGCATCTTGGTCGTCAAATTGTTACACTTGTCATTAAACTGCAAAAGATGTAAAAAATATGACTTGCACTCTCTCAGTTTAATATTTAGCTGATGAGCTCCTTCAACAATTGCTCTCTAAATGTTGGAGTGAAACAGAGAGCACCTCTAAGAGTTGGATACCGTTTTCAAGGTGACTATCATACAATATCCAGAGCACTTAGTGTGAGCTGTCCTGGAATATCCCTGATGAGCCTCATTGGGAATTGGTTGTGACAAATGACCCAAATTCTTGGAAGTTACAAAAAGGGAAAAGGAAGTTATAATTTGGTTTATAACATCATTTGTTAGTTGAAGTACTTTTTGATGTATAAGTGAATAAATCACTGCAATGTTGAGGGGGAAAAAAAACCCCACAAGTTACATGTAGGTTGTTTTGTTTGTTTGTTTTAACTAAAGGCCAAGGTAAAGATTTGGAAATGCACAGTAGGTTTGTTGCGGGGGTTTTTTTGTTTTTTTGTTTGTTTGGCTTTTTTTAAAGATACTTCTCTGGCCAGTTTTTTTCTTGCAGAGATTTATGATGCTGAATTTGTGCTATATTATAAAATATGAGAAATTAGATGAATGGGAGAAAGTTAATTTGCTAAACTTTAATCATGTATAAAAACTTGTATAAAATTTGGAAAGATTTTGCAACAGAACTTTATGATGTTCAACTCTGGTACTGTTATTTCATGTTGATTTTGTTCTACTTTTATGATTGCATAATTGAGTTACGGAAATGTCACAGGTGCCTGTTAAGTTTCTTCCTATGCTTTGCAGTATTTCCATAAGCACAAATATATTAGTCCCACAGAGAGTTGTGATTGCTCTGTTGTTCTTTCAGTAAAACTCCAGGTTGCAATGGTGATTCAGTACCTGTCTTGTCTTAATACAACAAACGTTGCACTTACAACCCTGTATTTTGCATTTTTTTTAAAAATGTGTCCTTTCAAGTTTCTGAAGAGTTATTTCCAACAGGGAGTTCATTTGTTGTGGAAGTTGAGTTTTCATTTTGCATTTGACATAGAATTTTCATAAATTTTAGTGTGAATGATGATGTTAGTATCTCCAGAGATCTCACCAAATGAGTTTACTTTTATTTTCAGTGTATAAAAGAATTATGTTTCCTGCTGCTTAACCAGTCCCTCCTGCTGCCGTCCCTGAAACTGCTGGTAGAAAGCAAAGATCAAGATCTTCACGCTGTGGCACTGGAGCAGATAACAGCTGTTGCTAAGGTATGAGCAGTTGAATTAACCACCTTTCAGAGTTTGAGGTAATAAATTAGCTCTTTTATCTTCATATAGTAAGCAGAGACTATTGAGACCCTTATTATTAACATTTTCCACAGCTATTGCGTCCACAGTGAGCAGTAACACACAGCTAGTAAGATCTTTTATATATACTTGAGGTGATTAAAACTCAGCACTTTCTTTAAATTATCTAGTATGCTATTTTAAGTCAGTGTGGTGGAACAGAAACTATTCGGTTATATCAAGTAGATTGTTATTTCTCTGCTCATACTCTAGCACTTTGGGGGTTTTTTAAGCGATAACAGTACATCAGATGAGTTAGCTTGTTTCTGACAAACTTGGCAGTCTGTTTATATACACGTGGAGAGCTGTTACATCACTGGTTTTGCTGTAGAAAGGCTGAAATGCAAGACGGTATGTTTGGGGACTTTCATGCAATTCTGAACAGGTTTTATTCAATACTGCAGCGAAGTTTCTGGAAAAAAACCCTAAATACTGTCTTTTTTCCTTTGGACAAGAACTGAAAGACATTACTGTATATTTTTCAATTGTTATATAAAGTTACATTACTCTCTCTTTCCTGTGTATGTGCTTTTCAGTTAAGAAGGAACTCCTAAAAAGATAAAGCTAGTCTCCTAGACAAAAGCATTATATTATCTTTTACCATTTTTTTCTGAAAACTGTGCTGGGTTTAAAACTTCTTGAAGCTCTTAACTGAACTTGTGCATGTACAACCTGGCTTTCTTGGATTTTATGTTAGCTATCATCTATGATCTAGCACCCTACCCCAAAAGAGAAGGGAGGCATTGTCTCAGACCTTTATATGAAAGGGAATGGCTTTCCTGTCTGGCTGAATTAACTGCATTGAACATTTCCAGAATTACAGTATTTAGGTAGGAAAACCTCATCTCTAATATTTTCAAATTCTGCACTGTATCTTAGGGAGCTCTTGGTTGTGTATTACAATATAAAATAATAATTGATGGTAAATTTCCCATATGATAATTCAAATTGAAACTGCCCATATGGAAACAGAAATGGAACTGTGTGTATCTTTTAAAAATAAGCATCCCCAAACCACAAAATCTTTTGAAAATGTGATTTGTAGGAATTCAGATTGAAATTGTAACTCTTTTCTGAGACACACAAAGTAGGCAAACATGCCCCTGTTTCTGCAGGAGCTTTCTAGGGCAGGCCCTCTTCTCTAGTTATATTAATTGCCACAAATTTTTGAGATTCCTTGGTTGCAGCAAACGGTGCAATCCTATCCCCTACTTTCACACCATCCTCTGTTCCCTGTGAAAGATATTCTGCATCCTGCCCTTCCCAAGATTCTCCCTTAAGTCTCCCCTCCTCGCTTATTCCTGCTCTTGTGCTGTGTCTTTCCATCTTATTCTGCACATTGTATTCCAGAGGCTTTCTCTTTTTGCATCCATTGGATAGCTTGAGAAAGGATTTATCTCCTTTCCAGAACGCAGCGGTGAAGACCAGTCAGAGAAGCAATAGATCTGGAAGCATAGGCTCCATCTCAGATGTTGTTAATTTTCCTTCAAAAGGACGTAGTTACCAAAATGGAGGAAGCACCAGATTTTTTAACCTGTTCTCTATGAACATTTTAAATGGTAGCATGGAAGGTGGCGGGGTGTATTACATGTAATACGCATCTGCTTGTATCAAAATTCTAATATCATAGTTAGCATCCAGTATGAATTTGGAGTATTTCCTAGTTCAGTTTGGCATTCTAAAAAAGAACCACAGGTTTTTATGAAGGTGTTCCTATTCCCTTTTCTTTATACAAATCAACCACAAATTTTCTGAATTTTCCACAAAACATAATTTTATAAATATTAACCACCAAAACAATAGTAGATTATCTTTAGTATATTGATAGTTTTCTTTTACCACCTGCAATTTTAAATTTTGTGTCTGCAAAGCAAAGCTTTTTTGTAACTGGTTTTAAACAAGATGATCTCATTGAAAAGCAAGCGGGCATCTGATATATGCATGCACTTTCTCATCTATATGTTCTTGTTAACCTTTTAAAATTGACTTTTTTGTTAACAGATGAAAGCTGCTGTGTAAGTGACTAGCTCTGAAGCTTGCCAGCAGGAATTTGTGTCCGAGTACATTTTATTTAACTATTTTTAAAGCATAATGCTGTGCAGTAGCACTTTCTGAATGGTTACTAATTGTATTACTTTCTTAACTGGCCTTTTCTTTCTAGTGTGCTATGGCTTTCAATTTTCTACACTCTAGGTTGATTACGTTATATTGGAGTTTTAGGTCCAGGAACCATGTTATCTTCTTACTAATATAAAGCACTTTGTACACTTGTGCATGCCTAAAATAATAACTCTTTTTGGCCTTCTTATGCAGGACACAGCTTGATAAGTTGTTTCTAGTTTTTCCTTTGAAATTCAGTATTAATTTGAGCATGTAGTTCTGTAAGAGTGCTGAATAACCTAGAATTTTCAAAGCATTTAGCTTTGGTCTAAGTTTCGTCTTAAGTCAATGAAAATTTAACTATTGACTTCATTACATCAGGCATAGAGCTTAGCCAGTACCTTGAATATGACATTCCACTGCCAGTTTAGAAAAGCAACTAGTACAGAAGAGTGCAATGCTAAATTTAGAAGCCGTTCTTATATTGTTCAGGAAAGTATCTCTTACTCTTTGTTTTATATGCATCTCATGACTACATTAGTTGGTGCTGTACTAAAAGTGCATATGTCAATGTTGTTTATTCAGTATAATTTTGTATGCATACCTTTTGCTTTTTAAAAACAGTATTCGGCCTGTTAATGCTTTTTGTAGAATTCTTAATGAATTTTTCATAGGAAGCCCATTTCTGCTTACATTAAACAGGAAAAGGACAAATAACATCTGGCAAAGGGAAATCATAGCTATTGATTCCCTGACATAGTGCTAACACAGCTCACAAACATGGCTGTGAGAAAAATACAGCACTTGCTTGCTGATACGATGTATTAGTTAGCCATTTGTTGTATGTTGCTGACAGCTTTATGGATGTTTACAGTTAAGGATGATGCTGAAGTGCTGATACTAGGAATTGTATAGCTTTTGCCTGTAATAAAACAACCAAGATTTTGTGTAAGCTTTTTTGAAATTGCAGACCTCTCTTTTTATTGTGTATCTTTTTATAAACTGCCACTTGTCTTTTTTGGATAACAGAAATAACTATTCTTCCTCTGTGTTGTGTAGTGTGTGAATAATTTTTAAAAGCAGTTTACCTAAATAAGGCTATTATTGACAATAGGGCTCAGATTTTGCCCTTAAGAGTCAGATTGGTTTTGAGAAGGGTTTCAGTGTTGTATGTTCACTTGGATATCTTTCAAAGATTAAGACTGGGTTTTATACTTCTGACAGAAAAATTAACTTGTTGGTAGTTATACTGTTAAAACAGCTAACAAATGGGAGTTAATATAATCAGTGCAAATACTTCTCCAATCAAGGCTTTAATAGAAACTAGAACTAGAAAATGGTTTTAGTTAATCTAAAATAAAACCTTAGCTCCGTTTGCATACTATACTTTCGATGATGAAGTACTGAGACTACCTTTGCAACATGATTTATTGAAAAACGTAATATGAAAGATCAAAGAATGTGTGAAATGATGCCATTTACGGCTAGTCACTTGATGTGGCTTACCTTTAAAAGAAATCTTGGTAAATTATGTGTATCTAAGCTAATGATGATTATGGTAAAATATCTTTCTCTAGTTTATTTTTCTAGGTTTTTTTTTTTTATATATATCTCTATCTCTTCTCCCCTTATTTATTTGTCCTATAGCTATAGATTCCAATGAGGAGTAAAATGAAAAGCATTTTTACCTCCAGTAGTAGTGAAGAGCTAATACTCTGGGAAATAACAGGTTCAGTTCTTTTCTGCTATTATGTCATCAGCAGCTCTTAACTTTCCATTAGTATCCATGTTTCATAATGCGTGGATTTTATAATGCATAAGTTATGGATGAAATATTGCCTATTGCTAATACCAGAACCTCTAGACAACTGCACAAACAATGCTGATGAGGAACTGCGCAGACCCTGACTTGCCCCTTAGGCAAAAGGTAATGCCTGACCTGCTCTTGCTTTTCTGAAATTCTCAGTACAGGAGAGATTTTTTTTTTTTATTCTGCACACCCCCCCCCCCCCCCAGTACACTGCATCATAGCAAGTATAGGTACAATGTCCATGTAGGCTGTATTAGCAACCAGAAGAAATACTGGATTCTGATACATGCCCTTGGTCTTGGGGAGCAGATCCACAAAATTCTTGCATTCATGGTCGCATGAATTTGTGGAGGCCTCGGTGGTTTATCAGTAAAGCCTTCTAGATGTCTCAAATTCCTCCTCTGAGTACATGAGAGGAGCTGCCACCTGTGGCAAAGCTGATCTTCACCCACCTATTTCACACACAAGCTTTCTTAAAAATTTTGCAGGCTGCCTGGCTCTACATGCCCAGGGCACCTGCTGCCTTGGTAGAGCTGGGTGCCTCAAGCCTGAGCCCATTTGCAGTTTGGAACATCCGTGTGCTGATGGCAAAGCCCCAGGCAGGCATGCTTAATAGTTATGTACTGACAGCACCGAGTTCAGCGTAAGACACAAACTGTCATTCTGATTCAGAAATATAGCAGTTAGCGTAGGGGTGAATACAGGTTGTACAGGGAAACTGCTTGAACCTCCCCCCCCCCCCTACTCCCTAAGAGCAGCACTTAGTAGTCTGGGATAAGGCTCCTCCTCATCTTGCTGAAGATGTGCAGAAAGAGTTTAGGACTTGTGGAGACAGAGTGCAAGTGGGTCCTCACTTCTGTTGACAGAAACCTTGCTGAGACATGGTTTTCCATCTGTAGATGCAGATCCATTTATAAATTCTGCATTTAAGAGACATTTGATAAAATGCACAAGCCCTGTTTGAAGCAGAGTGCTGTAGCACTGCTTCAGTGGAAATGAGTGCATCTGTTGCAGTTCTGTTTCTATGCTGTCTCACTTTCTAGATGAATATGTATGTCTCTAGCAGGGAAGGATATTGATCATCACAGTCTAAAGGAGCGAGCTAGTCATCAGAGATACCACTTGAATGCCTACATCTTGAAAGCAGATTTCAGCCAATACCTAAATAGGTATGTAAGTCAAGGAAAAAAAAGTCAGGAGTTCCTCTCCTTAGCGTAATTATCCCCATTAGTTCTTTTACTTGTACATGTGCGCATTATGTGTGAGCACCACACTAAATCTGTACTGTCAAATCCTGCTGAAGGAGAGATGGATATGAAAAAGTAAAGCTGCTCCTATTTAAGCCTTCCAGAAGTAACAGATACTACACTAATGAAAAATTCAGCACCCTTAGCATGGAAGTATTGATAGGCATAATGATTTTTCTCCACCGTATATACTCTGAGTGTGTCATTATTGTGGTTTATAGTTTATTCACATCTTCACACAATATGGAAAGTGGTTGTGTGTTAATTTGCAGAAGATACCTGCACCTCTGAGACTTGCTTAAACTGCAGTCAGCTGCATCCCATATCACTGGAACAGTGTTTCTGGGATCAGCGATAAACTTTGCTGGAACCAGCGTTCTAAGGCTTAGTTAGGATCTTGGGATAGCAAGGGCTCTGCATGTGCAGGCAGATCAGAAGTGACTCATCAATAAGATCCTACCTTTGCTGTCTTCCGAGAAGCAGCAGCTTTTTAACACTGGGATGGTAAGGTTGCTTTTTAGTAATTGTCTTAATCGGGTTTTACTCTCTTGGTTAAACTTGTCAAAAGAGTGATTTTGAAAAAGAAAACGTAGTGCATTTAGAAAGTTTGTGTCTACTGTAGCCTAATATTTGGTATGTATGCCAGAATTATGTACTTGCAGGCAGTCTGTGCTAATTTAAACATTTTAAATATGATTGAAATCATCGGTAAACAAAAATAACCCTGAAGATTGTTTTGAATTAATATTTTTCAAACGGTAAAATTTTGAGGATCAGAAGTCCATCTGAAACAGTATCCTGGCTGCAACAGATGGGAGAATTACAAGTGTAGTGAAGAGTAAGAATAGGGCAAATGTATAGGCTCTTTTTGAGATACTACTCTCCCAACTTCCAGTTATTTTTCAGCTGTATGTATTTGCTAACTAAATAACTGCCAGTGGTTTTCTTTCTCAGTTTTGTCCAGTTTCTCCTTAAACTTGGATGAGCTTTTACATTTTGCAGTATCATTTGCCAAAGAGTTCAACAGTGTAAAAAAAACAACTATATTTTTTTATTTACTCTGAACTTGATCCTACTAGGTTCATTTGATGCTTCATAATTCTTTTTTTAATGAGAGAATTTGTTTAATCAATTGCTTTGTACTCTAATGATGTTGCTATCTGCTTTATACCCTTTAAGCTGCCTCTATCCTAGATTGGGGAGTCCTAGTTTTGCTGAGTCATTCCTTGCACAGACACCATATTATAATCTCTGTGGTGTATTTTTACTTTTAAATATATGCTGTGTGTGTTTACCTTTTATGTCGTTGTAGTAATTCTTTGCTTTAATGCATGTTCTAATTTAAAATTAATTTTAAATATATGTAGTCTTAAGGTACATTTAAATTGATTTAATTTTTAAAAATCTTAGAGTTTTATCTAAGCATCGCTGCTCAGTGTATCAGCTATCTTAATTAAGGTTTTTAACTGTATCTTATTATATGTTAATTCAGTTAATTCAATGAATGTTAATTCATTGACAATCTGAATAGTTGTTGGTAAGGAATTTTGGTGTGTGCATTTGTTTTTATTTAAACTAATGACTGTTACTGTCTCTTCATATGCAACTGATACCCAAAACGTTGACATGATCTGGAGTTGCAAAACTGCTAAATAGTTAATCTAGTTTTCTCAGCTGCCTGTTTTTATACAGATTTTTCATTAAACCTTGGCATCTCTGTTCTTCCCACACCTGTCAGACTCCACTTCGATTGACCAAAGTGTTGCAGAACAGACAGTGGCCTTAGCTGCGTGAAATGCCTTCACAGGGTCTGGTTGCCATCTTGTGTCTCCATCCAGTTGCCTGGAGACAATTACATTACAAAGGTTTTCTCTTTCTGACCAGATCTTCAGACAGCTTTGAAGTCAGAAAATGGGAAATGTTAATCAATTTAAACCTACTGGGCTATTTGAGCTTAAGGATGAGCTGTCAGACACAACCAAGAGTCTTTTGTGCGCTCTTTTGTTATGTGTAAAGACACAATGATCTCATTTACGCTTGAGTACAGACAGGTTGCTCTGCTTCTGTGTTGTATGCAGGCATCTTCATCCCCATAGTATAGCTCAGGTGTATAGCTCAATAGTTTTATGCTAGAAAAGATCTTTCACTTTCAGACTTGGCTCTCTCCAATTTGTAGGTTTTTGGCATATGAAATCACACTAATCTATAGGACCTTTTGTTAACTGAATAATAGCCTAAAAAACTAATTTAAACCAAACCTCCTATCTTCTGTTAATCTCATTACTGTAATTACTGTTTGCGTTTTATGTTCATAAAATCAAACACCGAAGCCCTGTGTAAAGTTGCATCCTACATACAGGTCAAGAATAGAGCACACAGAGCTCAGAGGTGGGGCAGAATATCCCTCCGGCCTTCCATTTCAGAAAAGATGAGAGCTGTTTGGATAATGGCTTAGTATGCTGCGTGGTATGCTACAAGATGCCAACACTAGGAATTTTATTTAATCATCAACCTGTCTTCAACAGGAAAACGTCAGTAATTAACGTATGACAATTTAAAGGAATTATTAACTAATTAAAGACTTAAAGATTGGACAGCCTAAAGACTGGACATCCCCACAGTTCTTAGAACTGTTTTGTAGGCTGGACCTAAAACTGCTATGCACTGTTGCATTAGCTTTGTAATGCATAAGTGTGAAAATGTTGAAGACTTGGAGGAAATCAAGTTTATTTTTAAGATTTCAGTGGAAAGAAAACCACAAATACCTAATGAAGTAATGGAAGAAGTAGCATGAGGGTGAAACAGCAAACTCTCTTCCTGGTTAACATGATAAAGACATTCTGTTTTTCTGGAAAGCTTCTGAAGTTCCAAAGGAAGTGAAAATTGTAAATTGAAAGTAATGATCCTGTGTTATTAGTGGTAAATTGAAGGTAATAAAAAGAGGTATAATAGCTTTTCATGCTACAATATTTCATGTTTTGTCTTTTTCCTTTTTTTAATTATATTTTATGTTTTGTGGAGTGCATCTTCTCCAAAGTAGAGCAACAAGTTATTCCATTGCTGTTGCTTACCACATACATGCTTTCAGTCATCACGCCAACTTTTCAGCTCTTACACAGAAGCAGAACTTACATTCATTACTCTAAAACTATTTAGATACAATAAAGATCTTTCTTCTAAAGAATTTGTTGTTACTTCAAAGGAAGTTCTTTCTCGTGAAGCTAGTTGCAGATTTCTCATCCACTTCCATGCAAGGAGCTACCTGGTAGTTCCTCATGAACTCTCCATGTTCCTCTACATGCAAATGTAATATTGATTCCTCCAAATAAGATGCCAAACCTCGGGAGTCTTGGAATTCCATGCATTCAAGAGAAAATTATGTACTTGTTCTAATTTATGCTTTGAGGATCCTGTTTCTGGTTTGACTACCTGTACAAGGAAACTGGAGAGAGTAGTCTCCCACAGTAGATGGTCCATGTTAAATGGTGTGGATGATCTCTCACAGTGTATGTGTCTGAGTAGGTAAGATTTTTTACCAGTACATTTGGTTTTCTGGACTAATAGATCGTACTTCTGTTCAATCTTTCTGGAAAAAAAAAAAAACAGATTAAAAAATAAACACGCCACAACTGCAAATTCACACCGTTACTTGTTACTAAGAAATGAGTGTGGAAACTTCGTGGGACAGAGAATTGGGTTATAAGCAAGAAGTGCCTGTTGCAGTGTGTTCATGGTGACAACGGTGGGGCAAGGAGTGGATGCAGCCCATTGCACATGAACATGAGAAAGCAAAGCTCTGCACTGTTTTAGCTTGAACTAAAACAGGGAGACAAGGAAATTTTAAATGCTGTCCTGAAAAGAATCAGGGTTAAAATTTTGTGATGCTAATTAGATTAAAAATTGCTTAATTTCAATGAAGTGTCAGTGCCAAATCTCTCGGTATACAGTAGTCATGTTCTGCGTAGCAGCTGAACTGGTCTTCAAGGGTACCAAATCACTGGATCACAGGGTCTTTATTACTTGCTGGTACAGAAAATGAAACAGAGGCTAACCAGACAGTTTTGTTTTGTTTTGTTTTTTAAACTGAGAGGTTGTTTTGTAAATGTAGCATAATTTGATTAGTTTATTTGTAACTTTTAGGATGCAGTCATTGAAAACTGACTATTGTCTACCCCCCCTTTGGCCCTTTTTTTGGTTATATGTATTTGTTTTATTGGACTTGAAGTGGTAATTCACCTAAGCTGATTAAAACAACACTGCATTTCAAGGAACCCAGGAAAGACATCTCAACAGTAAATGAAATAATGTAAAGTATTCTCTAGTGTTATTTGTAAAGCTATAGACAAGATTTTCAGGAGAGTGTCTGCTCTCATGTATCAAGTAACCACATTTTTCTGAGGCACACAGGGTGCCTCGCAGAGGTAGCAGCTTTGTGCTCCCAATCTTTTAAAAAGTTGTATTCTTCTGAAAATCTCACCCTTGCTGTGAGTGCTGAAACTCTGGAAAATCTGGTTGAGCCTGCAAATGTTGCCTATCGTTAATATGTGGAATGTAATATATTATATTGATATAAAGTGACCAAAATTTAATATACTCTGCTCTGACCTTCCTCAGGGTGTCATTCTTCATATGGAGGTAAATGGTGTGGTCCGTTCTACACTGAGGCTGAGAACCTGTGAAAAGTCTATAAAGCTGTTCATGTAATCCTAGCCAGGTTGTTAAGCATCCTTATTCCTTAACTTTGTGCAGGTCAAATATTTATATTAATGTGAAAGAGACTGTTAAAGACATACCTTTACATATTCTGACATATGCAAAGTGTGTATCCCTGTTGTTAATCCATACAGAATACTCATCTCACTTTCAAGGTCACGCTGTGCAGTTAGAACAGTCACAACATGTTCTGGTTGATGGATGTATCTGGTAATTAATTTTTAATTACTTTGGATTTTTCTTTCTTCATAGGTTGATGATTCTAGTTGTGATGCTGAAATACTTTCCTTGCTCCTCAATGCCAAGTTAGTGGTGAAGTGCGTATCTACTGCCTTCTATCCTCGCCTTATTGACCACTTACTGGCTAACCAGGGAGAAGGAGGCTGGGATGTGGAGGAAATAGCAAAACAACTTAAAGAAGCAGGGTTCAACGCAGAGGCTGGGTCCCTCTTGATGTCTCATCGAGGGACTCATCCTGCACTCAGGACTTTTACTACTGCCCTCCAGGCTATTCAGCATTGGATCTAAAAATGTTGAATTTGTGGATTTGTCTGCCTTTTTGCTGGAGATCTTACACAAAAGGGAGAAATTGTTGTTCTAGTGAAGTAACGAAGTTAGTTATTACCTGTTTTGTAGAAAATACAAACAGCATGCTTACAGAGAATTCCCATATACTTCTAATAATTTTAAATAAATATTAGTGTGGACCGTATCATTCTGTTATATGACTAGGAAAGCATTGAATCTCATAATCCTTTTCAGATCAAAGTGTTAAATGATTACACTCTGTGACATATAAATGAAACATTAGTAAGCTGGCAGGTTATATACAATTTGTCTTAATTTCTGTAAGTAATTTACTCTTGTCATAATGTAAAACTAATGTAAAAATACAATTATAAAGATATATGGAGCAAAAAAAAAAAATCACAATGAAGAATAATTTCTGAGAATTTCAAAACCTTAAAATTTGATATTGTGCAATGTTGTTACCGCAGCTTTTGTTTGCAAGAAATAAAATATTTTGCATTTATCATAGTCTCTCTTCTCTCCTCCTTTTAGACGGATAAATATTTTTTCTTCAGCCCCTTTTTCTGAAATTCGTGTTTCTCCTTAGTGGTGTTTATTCATAAGAACAAGCTGAGCTTTTGTGTGCTTGCAGACGGTTCTAGTCTTTGACGTATTTTTCCCCACAATTTGGGAAGCCCCATCTCAAACCCTAAAGATTTGTTGATAGTTTTTGTGAAGGCACTTTCAAAGTATTTTACTTATATTTTTCCTGAGTTCTGAAAAATTACATAGCTGTATTTATTTCTAAACATCTTTCTTTCTTAATAAGGCAAAGTATTTCTGATTGTTTTCAGAGGTTTTTTAACAAGGGGAGTGTCTCTTTATTACACTGCAGTACCAGAAGGGTTTGATGTTTCCATGTGTTTATAGGAATTTTTTGTTAAAATTAATCTGTAAATCTTTTGCCTAATCTTGTCTTCAGATCTAATTTTGATGTAATAATGTACAGAAACATTACACATGATAAGATCCATAGGATAATACAGATTGGAAGCAATCTCTAGAGGTAACGTAATCTAACATCCTGCTCAAGGCGGGGTTCCTTTATTGTTGGAGCTGGTTGCTCAGGACTGTATTCTGTCAGGTCTTCAAAACCTCAAAGGATGATGTCCCACTGCTTGACTCTCCCCATGTTGAAAAACTTTTTATGTTTGTCCTCTTGTTTGAACTTGTTTCATTTCATCTTCTGCCAGTTGCCTCTCATCCTCCCACCGTGCACGCGGTGAAGAGCCTGGCTCCATCATCTTGACAACCTTCTTGTAGGCATTGGGTCCCCCATAGCCTTCCCTCCTCAAAACAAACAAAACCCAGAAGAAGAACACAAAAACTATTCTAGTGCAGCAATTGCAGTTCATAGGTGATTTAGCTGGTTGTACCATGCCTACAGTACAGACACTGGTGGTGGATTCCATTAACACCGGTAATATTCAGTCAAAATTTGGCAACAGAGGGATCCAATTCAGGTACGGTTGCTCTGTGCCTCAGTAATAACACTTACCTGAGCTTTCTGCTATTCAGGATGGCCAGCCCCTTCATTATGCAATATAGTAACAAACTGACTATTACCGAGACAGTAATTTCTAAAATTCTCCTTTTTCTTAAATGTCAGCCTAAATCATAAGGAAGGAAGAAGAGTGGATTAAAAGCTTGAAGTAGCTATTTCATTACGAATTTGTATTACCGAGTTCTTTCCTAGGCTTCAGGATTTAGAAATGGGTGGTGACATTTGTGGAACCAAAACTGACTCTTACTACAACCATCTTTGACTTGGGATCTGCTTTGTTTTATCAGCTTTTACTGACTGTGCAGAGTTTTCAGATGTTAGCCTTACCTCCCTGCTTACATAGGATTCTTAAGATTTTTAACAATGCTTTAATTCAGATTGTTAACTTATTTTTTGTATTTGCTGGTCCCAGCTGTCCTTCAGTGTTTTACAGAAGACTATCTCATCCATGTATCTGACATACATATCAAATTCAACTTTGTATCATTCAGCTATATTGCTTTAATTCTGGTCTCTTACGTTAGCAGTCCCAAGAGCTCCAGACTAGTAAAACAAAGTATATTGGAATTGCAGAGAAAAGAAAGGAAAATTTTAAAAAAGGTCATGTAACTGGAAATCACAGGCAAACCACAAGGCGTACCACCAGCAAGAAAACCTTGGATTATTCTGTAGAAGATATTTCTGTACTTTACAATGTACTTTACAATGGAGCATTTTGGTCTGCCTGCATGTTTTGTTCTCAGGTTAGTAAGTTCAGTGGTAGATTTTCTGACCATTCTCATTCAGGATCATGAAAAGTTTGTGTTTAGTGTCACTTTGGAGCTGAGCTGTAGATAAAGCTCTAATGAGTGGTGTTGATCTTTTGTCCGTTTTCTGTTTTGCTGGCATTACAAATCCATGATAAATGTTTTCCTTGCAGCCAGGACTACTGATTTATTCTGTATTCAAAACTTTCATCTATAAGAAATGGTTTTAGTATATACATGCAAAATGATCAGCTTACATTAGTGTATGTTCCAAGTAAAATAAAATTTAAGGGGCGGGGGGGGGGGGGGGGGGGAGTGAAAGAAGATAACAAGGATATGTGTATCCCAGTGCCAGCCTTTTAGTATCTTCTATATGGTAGAATAGTATTTGAGGCTCTGGGAGTGACCAAGATACGCTAGCAAATGCTATTGTATTGGTTTGGGATTTGTTTTTAAAGGTAAAGAAACTCACCTTGGTATTATTAATAGTACTTAATAAGACGCTGAACAGTTCAGTTTTGTCAGTTTGTTTAATTTGCAGTTAGGATCTGTTCAGAATACAGCATGAGCTGACTGTTTGTTTTGTTTGTTTTTTTTTTTACTTAAGACAAGTTCATGCTCTCGAGATGCTTGTGCTCCCAAAAGCAGGTGAATAAAGAGTTCATTTGTGTCTCCAGGAGCAATGCTTCCTAGGGCTGTTAACCTTCCTTTGCCTGAAAAAACACTGATAGTGTTTGCATCTTTGACAAGCTTTTTGCTGCCTGGTAGATGCATCAAAGCAGCAAAATACATCACCTTTCTTTTGGATAAGGAGAACCAGAGATTAGGGAAGAAAGATCATAACTCACGATTTCTTTCTCTGCTGGAAATCACAAGTGGAGACAGTACGTCATTGCAACAGATGCAAAATAGACACTTTTGTATTTATAAACAAACCAGTGCAATTCAGTGAGTGGAGTGGCTACATGTGATTTGGATATTTTCCTTGTATAATGATTCTGTGATTTGTTGTTTGTGACATTCTGCACTGTGAAAAGATGCTTTGAGAGGATGGCCATAGAAATGGATACCTGCATCATAGGGGTAACAATCCCTACACTTGCAAAAACACAATAATTTTTCAAATTTGTTTTATTTACCTCTACTTTCCCTTCAAAAGCCAGCAAACTGGGTAGGTACTCTGTGCAAGGTCAGATTTCACAAAACAGTACGCAGACAGTAATTGTACCTCTGTTACCCATAAAATGGGATGCTAAGTGAAACCTTGGGCCCTTTGCTCCCGAGAACGATGGTGGGTTATCACCCAGCCAGCTCTTCTCCCAAAGAGTGTGTTGCTTATGCAGAAGTACAGAATGACAGCAGACCACACAGGAACTGAAGATTTTACCTGCGTTCATCTGTCAGCAGGTGAGTACCGAACAAGAATGCTCTAGCTGGAGAGCAAATCAAGGGCAGGGCAACATCGAAACAGCCACAGCAATTGAAGAAAGTGAAAAAGGGGGCCAAGGCAAGGATTTTGCTAGGGTTATATTTCACTGCACAACACACAGCAAGTAACATCTAACACCTTGCTGGTTTATCGTACTGATTGATGATAGGCTGAGAGATTCTGAAGGAAGGGAATGAACACAAAACTAGAAGTGTTCCACCTTTAAAATGGATTTATTATTGTAGCATTGACCACCATGTCTGCCACATTTTTTACTTAAAAATTTCCAGGTTCCTAAATTCTAGTATTTTTAAAAGAGAGTACACGTTTTCAGTAAAGCCCTGAGACTTGTCTCACTTTTGAGGTTGTATGATTTGATCTGTATGCCCAACTTGTCATAAACTGGTGTATCAGTAGAGCCACCTCCATTATTTATGTGTTTTCATCTTTCATTTGTTTCAAATGATGTCCCTACTTCTTATATCAGAAAAAAATTAAAAACTAAATGTCCTGGTTTCAGCTGGGATAGAGTTAACTGTCTTCCTAGTAGCTGGTACAGTGCTATGTTTTGAGTTCAGTATGTGAAGAATGTTGATAACACACTGATGTTTTCAGTTGTTGCTCAGTAGTGTTTAGACTAATGTCAAGGATTTTTCAGCTTCTCATGCCCAGCCAGTGAGAAAGCTGGGGGGGCACAAGAAGTTGGCACAGGACACAGCCAGGGCACCTGACCCCAACTGGCCAACGGGGTATTCCATACCATGGGACGTCCCATCCAGTATAGGAACGGGGAAGTGGGGGCGGGGAATCGCCGCTCAGGGACTGGCTGGGTGTCGGTCGGCGGGTGGTGAGCAATTGCACGGCGCATCATTTGTACATTCCAATCCTTTCGTTATTACTGTTGTCATTTTATTAGTGTTATCATTATCATTATTAGTTTCTTCTTTTCTGTTCTATTAAACCGTTCTTATCTCAACCCACAGGTTTTGCTTCTTTTCCCGATTTTCTCCCCCATCCCACTGGGTGGGGGGGGAGTGAGTGAGCGGCTGCGTGGTGTTTAGTTGCTGACTGGGGTTAAACCACGACACTAAATCACTGTCCACCCTCTTTGTTTTTATGGACTTCTAATAAACTCAGTTGTGTCTTTCCCAGCCTGTTGAGTCCTAGTGTGCTTAGTTATTTCTCTGTAACCTTTGGTCATCTTCTTTATTTATCTCTGTATCTTTCTCAGTATTTTTTTTGAGACATGGAAGGGAGGAGCAGAGCCATGCCTTGTATCAAATGTTGCGGACACACCAGAAGTTCATCTAGTGGCATAAAAATGTTTTTCAATTTGATTATTTAACTGTTATGGAACACTTGAGGTAGTGTTTGTGTAGGATTATTTGTTTTGACCCTGAGCTCTCTTTCCACATTGGTAGCAGTCAGCTGAGATTACATTACTTTATATGTTTTTTACAGTTTATTTTAAGATCATTTGTCTCATGTACATCATTGTAGTTACAGATTGAAGTCCATTTACCAGTTGATCACCCAGACAGTACATTTCATGAAGACTTTCAACAGTTTTTCATCCAGCCCTTGTTCGTACTCAAAACCTGGTCTTCATCAGCACTCTTTGACACCTTTACTAGTGGTCCCCTTTTGTAGACACAGAAAATAGTAAACTTGAGTCTCTTGAGCAACTGCCTGCACTTGAAAACAGCTAGCTCATTTTGCTGAAGATGAGGCACGTATATAAAAGAAGAGTAGATAAAGGTCCTACAGATGGTCAGGAACAGGCTCGCTCTTTTAGCTTGGTTAAATCATCTGCTGACATGGTTCTCTTCTCCACAAGAGCTCAGTGCCTTAAACCCTCATACGTTTGTCCTCAGTGATGCTCTGTTGCACTAGGTGGAGATGGAGTACTGAGTTTCCAGAATGAATGAGCATCCCATCATACAGCAGGAAGACTTAAGCAAGACCGGGTCAGAGCCTCATCTTTCCTTAGTGCTTAGGAGAGCTGGTTTTTAACTACAACCAGTGTTTTCAGTAGGTAATTATAACAGCTAATACTTTATAGAAAAAAAAAAAAAAGTACCTCTCTAAACTTTTCTGACTACCATGACATTCAGAAACACGAAAATCTTTCTTACTTTGATTTCTTCTTATAGTGATAAATTTCATCTGTCATTTTTCTTTACTTGCTTTGGGGTTGGCTAACAAAGGGGATGGCTTAGTGCACATGCTAATGACTGTGCTGTTTGAACAAAGTGGGGTATTTTATCATGTTGACTGAACCTTCATAGGATATGCTAAGCTGTGCAAACAGAAGATAAAGTCTGATGTTATGGCCAGCTCAGTCATAGCTAGATCTGACAACCTGGTCAACGTTTCTACCTAAAAATAGAGACTCTGCTTCCTGAAGCTGTCTGGGAGTGGATGGCAGCGACCCCAACAGATTCTCTGTTGCACAGCTGTGTCATTTCCAAACCCCAGGTTCCTGTATTGCTTATCAATACCAGATACGTGACAGTGGAAATTTTTTATGTATGTGGCTGGTTGACCCCGGCTGGATGGCAGGTGCCCACTACAACTGCTCTATCACTCCCCTCCTCAGCTGGCCAGCGGGGAGAAAATATAACAAAGGGTTTGTGGGTTGAGGTAAGGATGGGGAGAGATCACTCACCACTTACCGTCATTGGCAAAACAGAGTAGGATAATGAGAAATAAAAACAAAATCTTAAAACACCTTCCCCCACCCTTCCCTTCTTCTCAGGCTCAACTCCGCTCCTGGTTTTCTCTCCCTCCTCCCCCCAGCGGCGCAGGGGGACGGGGAATGGGGGTTGGGGTCAGTTCCTCACACGTTGTCTCTGCCGCTCCTTCCTCCTCAGGGGGAGGACTCCTCACTCCTCCCGTACTCCACCATGGGGTCCCTCCCATGGGAGACAGTCGTCCATGAACTTCTCCGGCATGAGTCCCTTCCATGGGCTGCAGCCCTTCAGTCACAGCCCGCTCCAGCGCAGGCTTCCCCACGGAGTCCCGGCCATCTTGGGGGGCATCCATCCCCCCGCTCCGGCGTGGGCTCCTCTCTCCCTGGGCTGCAGGTGGGCATCTGCTCCCCCGCTCCCCTCCGTGGGCTGGGGGGGGACAGCCTGCCGTCTCACCGCGGGCTGCGGGGGCGTCCCCTCCTTCCCCGCTCCTCCTCCCCTGACCTCGGTGTCTGCCGAGGGGCTCCTCTCACATTCCCATCTCCTCCCCGATGCAGTTTCCCTCTTAACTCTGTTCTCCCAGAGGCGCTACCGCCATCACTGACCGGCTCGGCCTGGGCTGGAGGTGGGTCCGACTTGGAGCCGGGGAAGCTTCTGGCAGCTTCTCACAGGAGCCAGCCCTGCAGCCCCTCCCCCGCTACCAAAACCCCACCACACAAACCCAAAACATCGGCCCAGCTGGAAAATTTCAGGGGAGAAATCTCATGGCAGTTGACACATTCCTTTGAAAACCCCCTGGAGCCCCACTACAACTGGAGCTCCCGGCTTTCTCTCCTAACCCTACTCTTGACCACCAGCGTACCCAAGGGCCTGGCGGAGCCTCAGCCATGGTTCCTCACGTGGTCCAAATGAAAAAGTTCTCCAGGAATATCTGTCTGCTGCCTACCTCTTCCCCAGGCAGCCTCTCCCCACCTCTCCTCCAGGCTCAAGGTGAGAGAGGGAAACGGGACATGTCAGCGCTGCGCCACTGGGCTACACGCGCTGGGACCCGAGGGCCTCTGCCTCTGGCTGAGGCTCAGCTCGCTGCCTAGGGCCATTCAGACCTGCGACTTCAGACGTAGAGAAATCACCAGATCTAGGGGGGAGAGGAGAAGTCAGGATGGTGTTTGTTAACCTCTACCTATCCGCAGGAACAGCAGACACCACGTCCACCCTTTTATGAGAAAGAGCTTTAACTCATCTTTTCATTGGCAGCCTACATACAGAAGGTCCTATCACTTTGAACAGGTTAAAAAGCATCATATGGAGTTAGTTCCAGGCCAGACAGAAATTATTGCCAAATCAAAGCACAGAGCTAATGCATCTGTGTAACATCATCTAATTATTGGCAGATAGATTATTTCACAGCATTCTCCCAGGCCAAGTCATAAACGATTCATAAACACGCTTTAGGATACAAGCCATGAATTCATAGCACTGGGGTCTGAAGCTCTTTTCATTTTATTCTAAACATCGGTAAAGGAGATTTTTGCTGCTATGCACAGGGATATCTATGGAATTTACATACCACAGATTCTGATGCACTTCTATCCCCATCTTGTCTTCCTTTTGCAAAAAATTAAAAGAGCTTTAGCAAAGTAATCCAGGAGTGAAACAATAGCATGTATTGGGCTTTTAAATCCTCTTAGCCAAATAAATAGATTAATTAAAAATAATGTAAGTTCAGAAAAGTAACAAGTTTTGGTAAGCAGTCTGGAGAATAAAACTCGTGTAAAAATAGCCACTGGAATATTTGAAATAAGAAAAATCAGTAAAAATCTAAGCTTGTGTGCAAGTAACTCAAACAGGAAAACCAGGCTATGTTTGTTCATTTAATTTTGCATCACAAACATTTGGAATAGCTCTAAAACCAGCAACCTTCTTCCATTCTTTCAGGCCCATAATATTTGAACCCCTCAGATGCTATGGTTAAACAGCAAAGGCACCCATAAATGAAGTAACCACATGACCGCTCAGAAATTAAAGGTATTGTTTACACAAATAATTTACCTCTCTCTCTAATCCATCTTCTCTCCGCTTTGTGCTCTGACTTCTTAACAAGAGGTAAAAAGATGAGCCAAAGGGCCTGTTCTTTCTTCTGGCGCATCTCTGGAGGGAGCATCCATGATTTGACTGAGGGTACCTTTCCTAGTAGCTGCTCTAAAAAAGAGGAGCAGGCTGGCCAAGCAGCAAAGCCTCTGGACACCTCTGGACAACCACCTCCTTTTCACTCATAAACTCTACAAATAGGAAGCTAAATACACAAGTGTAGTCTTAGTAAAAATAGCATCGATAAGGCAACCTATAGAGTCACTGGAAAGAGAGGACATAATTCAAATCTTGGTTGGTTCAGTCAATCTTAGAGCTACATATCCTCTTCATTAGACTGTAGGATTAAGTCACTCCTAAGAGGATGTTTCAAAAAGTGACTACCAAAAATACATTAATAAATTTACAGTTACAGTTTTGATACAAACATTTTGGCTCCCTTCAGATTGCTTAATTTTTGGTAATGTCAGAAGCTGTGACTGTACATCGCTGTGGCTACAGGAGTAGTAACAACTGCTAAAATTCTCCAGGCCAATAAGGAAAAATCTTGGCATACTGCAAGAGAACAAGCAACCACAAAGTCCTCCATCTGCCCCACAGTTCACTTTTTATAGTTCACCATGCAAACCAGTAACTGCAAAGAACAGGTAAGGGAAATTTCATCCCGTAAGGTCAACATCTCAAAGTTACAAATGTATTAAGCAATGCAAACTGATCTGCAGCTCTTAGGAGCTGGAAAAGCTGCCAGCTCCAAGAACTGAAAGCTAACACTCTTGACAACAAACACCCCTGAAACGTTATTTTCCACAGCAATGCTAAACACTAGTCTTTAATAGAGGGGAGAGCTCTCAGGCCTAGGGTTAAGCCAATCTCATCAGTAAAGTAGAGCTTTGAGATGTTGGCTGTCAACCACCACCTCCCACGCACGGTTGCACGATGCTTCTCAGTAATCTTCAGTGGCAGCTCTGTAAACACTGGAGGTTGTGTTATTCAAGCTTATCCTAGGGATGCCAGGAATTACACCACGCTTTTCTCCACAATTATGATGCTTCTTTATCTATGGATATTCCTCTGGTTAAGCCTTTGTAGATTTGAAATTTTGTGGAGCATAGAGGTGTTGTAGGATTACAAAATCCAGCTTGCTGATTTCTGTTCACCTGCAGATTTAATCCTTAATTACTGAACTGTGATTAAAACCAGCAGCTGAAACTAGCAGCTGCAATTAAGTAAGATGGTAATGAAGGAGATCTTCCCAAATAAGTTAGTTGTTGGTACCAACTGGTTTTCTCTTGGGACAGATTACATCCATAGGACAATAGATCAGACTGGTGTTGCTAAACCAGGAACAATATTTACTCCGTGCTGTCAGAGGCCTCTCCTAACAGCATAGAACAGCATTAAATCCTTGCTAAAATCTCAAATGCCACAAAATGCCATGAAAAAAACCAAACAAGAAACATTGTTAGTGTCCTCAGTCACAGCAATAACAGCAAATTTAACATAGAGAGGTGATTCTGCTCCCCGTTTTGTTCCACTGTTGATAGTCCTAAGGACCTTGAACCTTTTCCAAGGTATTGGATACTTCGAGATTAGTGAGCATCTGAGCAAACAAGGAAACACTTTAGAAGGTGCTCCCTGCATTTCAGGTCTGAAGTTTAACTGACTGAGCTGCAGATACTTGTACTTTGCTGTGTATATAAGTCTTTCAGTTTCCAGGGGCATTACTCTACAACTAAGGCATTGGTATAAGCATCACCTGTGCTCTCTTTCCTTACTTCTCTGACTTTTCAGCTTACAGGATGGAAAAAACCCAACTTTTTCAGTCAATAATACTTCACCACATTTAAAGCAGGATCTTGCAGTACAGAGAAGTTATCAAAAATACCAACTATTTTTAGAGGCCTCATGTGGGCAACTGAAAAGTATTTTATTGGCATTTCATGAAATTAGATGTAAATGTGTTAAAAAGCTCCTGCAGCTACTAAAGTGCTAAGTGCAAAAGTTATTTGTCCTTTACCCTTTCTTTTTTCAATACTGCCAATTTTATACATAATTATGATTATGGAACAATAAGAAAAAGAAGGAACTACTCTTTCTGGCTTCAGAGAGGACTGATGGCTTTACTATGACTACTGCAAACCAATCTTTTGAGTCAAAACCGAGTCTTTTCCTCTGCTTTCAAACCTAAAATATTACTTGAATATTACATTTACTGAAATCTGAAGAAATACCCTATTTTCCACATCCTCTCCTGAAAGTCACTGAGACAAAAGTTCCAAAATAACTTCCTGTTCATTTCTAAATAGAGATGCATTTAAAGCTGTCACTGATATTCCTTCATTTTCTTTGAATGAAAGAGAAAGTCAGATTGTCCAGATCCAGGGCATAAACAGAGCGCTGACATTTAACCAGCAGCAGTGTGTCCTTCCTAGCCTGTAGTATTTTTCCCTGCTAACTGGCACATAAGACCAAACTTTTGTTTGAGCTAAGAATCGTTAGATAAAGGTGTTGAAAGAAACAAACCCAATTCGGTGAACAAAATAAAAAAAGACATCTTCAACCTGGTAAGGGTCATGCTGGTAAGGCCTAGCAGATGTGGAGCAGAATCTGTGCAAAGATCATGTTATCATGATGTCTTCACTGCTTATTTTCTCTAAGCACACCATCTTTAACACATAATGTAAATATTCTGTTACATACAGGTGCAGTGCTTTCACAGTATGAGTCTTTACTGGGGCATCAAGGGACTACCACTATAACAAATAGTGCCCTCTAAAAGCAAAATGTTGTGAAGGAATCAACAGCTAATTAAAAACCCTAAAGCTCTAATTGCAAACAGTGGCTTGTAGTCCCCTTCATTCATTTACCTTTGCTCATTACTCATCTCTATAAGAAAGATATACTACTTTCATTCCTCTCCAGACCAAGAGGAATGGTCCCCATCAAACTCCTGAATTGTATGAGTTAAATAAAATATTTCAGAAAATCCCACAATTAGTCTCAGCTGTTTGGTGTGGCCATGCCAGTTGCTTTTCCATCATTATGAACAAGAAAAAAACCCTAACCGCACCACTTAAATATTTACTTAGGAGTTTCCTTCCTCTGGAGATCTACCAAGTCATTGAAGAGATATAGATTATACCTGGATATGAAGCTAACAACCCAAAACTTAAATCTTTAAATATCTTGAATCTTGAACCATCTCAAACTGGACCTTACTTCATATGGGAAGCCATATCTCACAATCACTTTTAGTTTTTCATTCACTTATGTCCAGCAATTTTGAACAGTTTAAGAAAGTGCCAAAGACTGAAAAAAAATCACATCTTAGGAACATTTTTGTTACGGAACAGCTGTGGCATTTACAGCTCCAAAATCCAAAGTGGCCTAGGCTTGTTTTTGCTCCGCTTTTCTCTTTACCAGAAATAACATTTAAAGCAGCACGATGACAAACATTCATTAAGTGCTTAAATGAACGGAGAAGGTCACAAAAGAAACACTTCCAGGACTGGACCTTAAATTGCACTACCATTCACTTTTTGAGACTATATAGGATACTGCCTGTATATATTTCACGTACATAGTATTGAAAGTTGCATTCAGATACTGTTGTGTCTTTTTTCCTCTATAGCCAGAACCAGCGCAGATGGTACTACCAGATTAATTAAAATCACCCCCCGGTTTCATTCGCAGTTTGTGTTCTGTATTGTTCTCCGATTTAGACTAAACTCCTTCTGCTTATTTGTCTTCAAGCATTACTTTTTATTTTTAAACAGCATACATCTGCTTTGCTCATTAGAATAAATATTTTACACGCACATTATGTAGATAAAGATTCTTACAGAAAAAGGCCGTCATGCAGTTTTCTGTACAAGTTGCAAACGACATTGGACTGTAAATCAGAGCTCTGTGTGGAGCTGCTTTCCCTGTTACCGTGCCCTGCAAGCAAAGGAAGCCTGGGAGGGTAGACTAAGAGGACATTCAGTGACAGGGTGTCAGCACAGCTTGGCAGAAGATGCTGATTTCAGAGGGAGAGGAATACATGTTGAGTAGATAATTCAGTTTTAATGGTAATCTCATGTTTTATGTTAAGTTTATATACACTGACTTTTGCCATTAAGTCTTATTTCCGTCAGAGATTACCACTAATTGTTTCCCTCTTTTTCCTTATAAATAGTGTACCAGGTCTGGTATTTTATTACCTTTGTGACTTGAGAAAAGAGGCTGACTTGCACCAACTGCTATCAGGAAACGTTTTAGCATTTCATATCTTCAGAAGAATGAATGTCAGTTTAATACTCAGCTTTGCCAGTTAGGCATGCTGACCAGTGACTAAATCAGGTATTTCAATATTTTACAGCTATTTTCAATAACAACCAGATATAAATTGAGTATACATTGTATTGGGTTTGCATGGCAAGATTTTGGTAGTGGGGGGGATACAGGGTTGGCTTCTGTGAGAAGCTACTAGAAGTTTCCCCCATGTCCGACAGAGCCAATGCCAGCCGGCTCCAAGATGGACCTGCTGCTGGCCAAGGCCGAGCCCATCAGTGATGGTGGTAGTGCCTCTGGGAGAACAGATTTAAGAAGGGGGAAAAAAACCTGTGCAATTGCAGCCAGAGAGAGGAGTGAGAACATGCGAGAGAAACAGCCCTGCAGACCCCCAGGTCAGTGCAGAAGGAGGGGAGGAGGTGCTCCAGGCACCGGAGCAGAGATTCCCTGCAACCCGTGGTGATGAAGACCATGGTGAGGCAGGCTGTCCCCCTGCAGCCCAGGGAGGTCCACGGTGGAGCAGATATCCACCTGCAGCCCACAGAGGTCCACAGTGGAGCAGGTGGGTGCCCGAAGGAGGCTGTGACCCTGTGGGAAGCCCACGCTGGAGCAGGCTGTGCCTGAAGGACTACAGCCCATGGAAGGGACCCACACTGGAGCAGGGGAGGAGTAAGGAGTCCTCCCCCTGAGGAGGAAGGAGCGGCAGAGACAACGTGTGAGGAACTGACCCTAATCCCCATTCCCTGTCCCCCTGCGCCGCTGGGGGGAGGAGGGAGAGAAAACTGGGAGTGGAATTAAGCCCAGGAAGGAGGGAGAGGTGGGGGGAAGGTGTTCTGAGATTAGGTTTTACTTCCCATTATCCTTGTTTTGATTTAATTGGTAGGAAATTAAATTTATTTTGTTTCTTCCCTAAGTTGAGTCTGTTTTTTTGCCTGGGACCATAAGTGGTGAGTGATCCCTCCCTGTCCTTGTCTTGACGCACGAGCATTTCTTTATATTTTCTCCTCCTCATCCCACCTGGGCTGGCGGGGGGGAGGAGTGAGCGAGTGGCTTCATGGTGCTTTGTTGCCGGCTGGGATTAAACCATAACAGGGTCCTTGGACAGGGGATCAGCCTGCGCCTTCGGTTTAGATTTTTCTTTTGGGCTACTGATGTGGCTTATTGGTTAATATCCTTTCAAGCTTAGCCCCACACTATTATGATTAGACAGCTTCCAACCTGCTTGGTTTCCCAAAATGCAGGCAGAAAGGGCATCTGGTGTCATTTTGTGCCCCAATATGAAATATTATAAAGTCCTGTACACTATAGAAGCCAAAATAGACATGACTGATTTTTTTTTTAATCAATTCTCTTTTTCTAGGCACCTAATACAAAGGTTTATCCCTAACAGGGAATAAATTTATCTGGGAAAGATTTCTTAAAAAAACTTGATACTGAACATACAGGTCCACGTTGCAGTCCTGTCACGTTTCTGCAGTGCAGAATGTGAAGCCCCTTGTCCTGTGCGCAGGGAGTTCCCTGGGGTTTTGCCCTGCTTCAGATGTGTACACTTCCATTTCTGTAATCCTGTTAGCTATCCTACCTTCTCACCCCATATTCATCATCATGATCTTTCTAGAAACTCTGTAGCCCAATTTCCAGTGCAAAGCCTTGTTTGTTTTTGCAAAATGTGGGAAAAACCTTTTCCTATTTAATACCTTTTAAAAATTCTAGCTCAGTCTAAGTTTTGTCAGGTATCACTTTAACCTTACGCATCACGAACTCTAAGGTGCATCTATCTCTGCTAATTGAGCTTTTTCCTCATAGCTACACCTGGACTTTGAGATATTATTTTCTGTGACTTCAAATCCAAGTTTTCATGGATATTCTGGTGTCTTATTTGACATAACGGTGCAAAATGCTTAGTTGAGGTAATGAAATCTGCTATCTAGAATGCAAAACCTTGGAAAAACAATGCCCTTTTTAACTCTGGACAAAGTGGCATACTGTATCTGCTACCACTCTGCTGCTGTGCTATTTTTCAGAATTAACATGGGAAGAACTCAGTCTGATGCATTTAACAAATAGCCAATTCTTGCCCTTAAAGTTTGTTATTTTAAAAATATCTCTCACAGCCCTTTGTAAATAAGCAATTGCAAATATATAGTACAAATAAATTCCCTGCAGCAATCAATCCTTTTTCACCCCAGTCGTTACCCAAAGAGAAACCAGGTCAAACATCTTCAACACTGAGAAAGTCAACCCGGTGACAACAGACAGAAACTAGGCTCCGCATTACTGCGTTATTTATCCTGCCACGCTGTTTCAAGCAGTGATTTGACAATAATAGAGGCCAAATTAGAAGCCGTGCTAGGTACTCTCCACAGATAATTAGTCCTAGTACTTAACTGTCATCAAGTTGAAAAGCTTTCTTTCATTTAATTTTCCTAAAAGAATAGAAAAATATCCCTTTCTCAAATTAACTGTTAGCATCTTGGAGAATACCTCAATGTTGCCTCCTTCGTTATCATGACCTTTTGTATCTTTAAAAGCTTTTAAAAAAAATCTTCTCTAGTTTAAACAAATGTAATTCTTTCTTTGTTTTTTCTGTCTTCTCCCCCACCCCCCCGCCTTGCTTCTTAGAACACCTCCTTTGGTTTCTCCTTGATTTGTCAGATTTTATTTGAAATATTGTACCATAGTTATGGTCTTGTCAATATTTTGCAGAATGGAATAGCTACTTTTCATGGCCTTCATGCCATGCTCCTCTACCTTCAGTCCAGAATTATTTTTGCTCTGTACTCATGTTCTCAACTCATTTTGGTTTACTGTAACCTCAGCTATGTTTCTGCAGTGGTGTTGTGTAAACAGTTATTCTCTTTTTTTTGTATTTACACCTTTAATTCTTCCTTCTCAGGTGTACCATCTTTTTGGTTACATTTCACGGCATTTCTTTGTTAAGAGGCTTTAACCATGTCCTTGAGAATCTTTAAGGCATTTGCAGCATCCACAAATTGTTTCTGCTCTATCAACCATATCACTACTGGAAATTCAGAATATAATTCAAAACCTATGACAGATCTTCCATTTCATCTCCCACCTTTCCAGGCTAACAGTAACTGTTAATAACTACTCTAAGAACATGTTGTTTTCTTATTATTTTCAATTGGTTGTGCAGGCATTTAATATTAACTTCACCTAAGTGATACATCCTTAATTTTCCTATGTGAATGTCAAATGCCAGAAGCTTTACTAAAGGCAAGATGCATATGTTAAACTTCTTCCCACTAGTCTGATAGCCCTGTCAGGGAAGTAAATTTGATTAGTGTGACACCATGTATTTTAGACAATCCATTTTTATATTTCTTGTCATGTTATTATCATCTACTAGCTTACAAAATTTTCGTTTCATATTTTTTCCACTTTCAGATATCAGAGTTTGATCTTCAGTTCCCTAGTGATTGATGTATTTTTACTTTTTGTTTAAAGGTAGTTACTTTTTTACTCTGGAATATCTCTTGCCTTCCTTGAGCTCTTGAAGATAATCATTAATAATTTGGATGTTGCTTTGGCTTGTTTCTTAAATACATAGTGTAAATTTTCATGAGGCTTAGCTGCCTTGACTGTATCTCACTTATCTTTAACAAAGTCTTTAATTGTTTTGGCTTGTTTTACTATTGCCAGTTACAAATGCTAATTTTGTTAATTTTTCTTAGGAAAATGGGAACAAAAAGGCACTGAATATTTCAGTTCTTATCATCTGTTATTTATTTTTCTTTGTCAATAAATGCTTTGCTCCCTCTTTCACTACCACTCCAATCTTCTTTTTGCCTCTGTCACACATAGAAATCTACAGCTCTGCATGTGGGTTATCTCTGATTGTCTTTTTTTTCTTTTTTTCTGTTTTTTTTTGCGGGGGGGGAGGGTCAGCTTTGTTGAAGCAAATTGCCATTTCTTTTGTTCCCTAATGGAATCTTCTTCCTGATTAGTAATATCTAATTCACAGTCCATCACTATGAGTGGATACATTGATTCATATTTCTCAGAACTCAGTTTTACTTGCCATTATATCACCAGTTGCCCAGTATTACAAGATTCTCCTACAGCTTTTCACATTCAGGACTTTAGGACTCTGAAAATTCTGCTGTGTTATGATGATCTTGCCTAGATCATTCAGGGTACAATAAAGATCCTAGCATAAGTTCCTAAATGGCAAAGATCAAGCCCTATATTGAGATAACTGACCACCTACTCATGCCCTTTGTTTTTTGGTTTTTTTTTTTCCCTTTTCCTTTCGCTAGCTAATTGATGAGACAATTTGCTTGCTTATAACCTATTTTTTTCAGGAATCTGAATTGATTACATCATCCAAATCCCTGTGTCCATATGCTTTTTGACTCTTGCAAAGAGATTTGTGAGGCATGACCTCTCTTCATGGCATATTCATGGCACCCAACATTAGATGTCTACTGCATAGATACCTACGTGTGAAGAAATCATCCTGTCCTTCCACAGATCAAAATAAACAATCTTGGAGTGTAATTCAATTTAACAACATAAGTAAAACCCTGGCGTTTATTCAGATACTGTAATCTTTCCCAATACTCGGTATTTATCTGTACATCTGTGTACTACATTATTTTTAACAGTTTCCATTGTGCAATTTCTGTGATACAAACACTAGCCTTCCTGGTCTGTTGCTCCTTGAAAACTCCGTCTCCTACCTGATTTCATGATAAGCACAGTTAAAAGGAACTTGTTTAGCTTTTCTGCTATGGCTGTGTCTTTTCTGAGTACTTCTTTTACACCTTGATTGTCTAGTAGCCCTAGACACACTCTTGTTAGGCTTTCTACTGGCTTTCTCCTTCTTTGAAAGAGTAGTTACTATTTGTTTTTATGCCTTAAGCAACATTTTCCTCAAGATTTTTGTTTGCTTATCTTAATTTTTTTCCAGAGTTTCTTCTTTTCTGCTTCCTCGTTTGGACATGACTCAAAACACTGTCTTATTTCTATCAGCTTCCCTAACCTTGTGCTTCATCCCTGTCAGCCATCTAGTCTTAGTTTCTGTATGAGGAACAGCTAGTTATCTTTTCAGCCTTTAGGATGGTGTATTTAAACAATCTCTGTTGTAGCTGCAAAAATTTAATCTTTTGGCTTTCATGTGTAATCTGAAAATAACAATCTTTCTTATTTTTATGGGGTGTCCCTTTTGTGATGAACCACTTCATAATGGCTTTAGGGGAGAGGAGGTTGTATTTTTTTAATATGCTGATTAAGTGAATGCGTGTATGAAAACCAAGCATGCTGACTAATATTGCTGTGGGGTTGGGGGGGGGAATGTTGTTTGGTTTGGGTTTTGGGTTTGGGTTGGGTTTTTTAGGTTTTCTAATCTCTGTGAGGTTGTATGTGTATACTTCATCAAGTTTCCCAAATTTTCAAGTGTTGTTTAAAGAGTACTCTCTTTGTTCAAGTCTGGCCAAAATATTTTCCTGTTTGAGTTTTGCAATCCTCTGTTCTATTCTTTATTTCAATACAGGTTTTATGACTTCATCTAATTTTTCAGCTTTGCATTATGGTTTTGCCTTCTGTCCACTTTTCCACCAAGGGGTAAAATCAGGGGATATTGTCACAGAGTTCCTGGTCTTTAGTGCCCCATGTAGTAACTTGCATTTTGCCTCCAGAACTTCTCTCAGCATTCTCTAGGTCATGAGCATGTCAGTGTACCATAACTGTTGTCTTGTCCCTGGATTTCCTCTTAAGGTGCTTTATAAAACTGGCCTTTTTTTCCCCTGTCAGAAAAGTCACCAGAAGGCTTTCTAGTATCACAGACCTTGTCATCGGTGTTGTTGATTACTGAGTCTTCCACCTCTATAACCTACCTCTCCTTGCTCTGTGAAGATAAATGTATTGCAGGGCAGTATGTGGCCATCATGTGGAGAAGCCATTGCCATGTATGGGATTGCAAACACCACTATCTTCTGAGACGTCTTCTCCTCTTTTGCATGAGTATTGTGAGCCTGAAGTGAGATCACTCTACATCATCTCTGGACAGCATTCTTCATTTTACTCATAAACTCTGCAAATAGGAAACTGCATAAATAAATGTAGTCTTAATAAAAAAGTCATTGATAATGTGTCCTATAGAGTCACTTGAGAGAGAGAAACCAATTCAAATCTTGGTTGGTTCAGTCAATCTTAGAGCTGCACATCCTCATCATTTGACCACAGAGGAAATTTAGTGTGGCAGTAGTCCTCAGCCAGGCAAGGTGAGCATGAGGTGCCTCAGTTCCACTGAAGTGAATGTGAATTAAGTGTTCAGCCTGTTCAGGAGCTGAGAAAATCCCACCAGCTACAGTTTCAGGACTCTAAATACCTTTGAAATTCGGATCTATCAGACTTACCTTGTGCTGTACATAGATGAACGAGCTCTTATTCTGGGAAAGGCTGGTCCACGTGTTACATGAGTGGGAGACTTGATGTTCAAAGGATTTTTGGCACAAGAGAACTAGAACTATGCTAGGCAATCCAAGAGGTCCTGATTCCCACATCAATTTCTGAACTGTTCTTTTTCTTCTGTTGCTTCTTCTGATCTCAGTGACCTGTAATAGATTTTATTTCTGTTTCAGTGCCCTCTGGTGTTTGTGGTTTTCCTTTGTTTAGTTCTCTTTCCTTCTTCCTTTTTCTGGCATACTTATACACTGAGATATCTTTCAGCTCATTCCCTTTGTCCCCTGCAATGTTCTTTCTGACAGATCACATTTAACAATACTATTCTGTCCTCCTTTCAAAAGTGTTTGCAATGCCCTTGGTTTATGTTATTTATTTCAGTCTGTCTTCTTTTCCTTTCTTCCTTATTTTTTTTTTTTATAAACTCTAAAAATCTGGGGTTTATTATTCCTTGGACCACGCACCTGCAGTGGTTTCCATGGTAACATGATTCTGCAGCCCCCATCTGTTTCATTCCTGATTCTTATTAGTGGTTTGCTGGATGCTAGTAAAAATGCTGTGGGTTTGGAGAGGCAACCTTGCAGCTGATATCACAAGCATTTAATTACTTTGAAACTGCTTGTTTAGTTTCAAGTCCAGTCCCTTTGCCTGGGATGAGAACATAAGTCAGCTATGACTATTTACTAATCTCATCTCATTAGTTGTGCTTTCTTGTTATCTTTGCAATTACATGCTTAAGTTGATAGCTCATACTCAATCCAATTATTTCTTATGATCTAAGCACATTCAGATTTCTCTGTTTCTTCCTCTGTCTTTCAGGAAACCTGAAAAATAAATGCATTCCTTTAAATAAAATGTTTAAACAACTTACTGTAGACAAGTAGAAGCTGCACCAACAAACCTTTTAAGTACCTTGAAAAAATACCTCCATCATGTCCCTGAAAGTCCGTATTACTTGGAAATGGGGTCTTGAGCAGAGATTGTACTGAAATAATATAGTGATCTTTCTGTCTGCAAAGCTGTCTTAGTTTTATGGCCCTCATCACAGTAGAATCTGAATGTCTAATGAAGAGAAATGATCAGTGAGGATTCAAGGAGAAAATCAATCTTCTTTTACATAGGTCCCACCTAGTTTCTACTGGTAAAAAATCCACCATTCTAGTGGATTAACACTTCTTGTATTATTGCTGATAAAAGTTGTGCTATTGTAAGGGGAGTGGCTTCGTATTTGTTTTATTATTCCCACAAAACAAAATACAAAATAGATGCTGACACTATGAAAAATACAAAAACCCTATTCTGTTTTATTTGTAACTAATTTTGTAATCTCATAAAGCGATATATATAAAATTATGTGACTAAACAAAGATACAAATACACACACAATTTGAAGTACCAGTAACATGAAAGGTAGGTTTTAGTTAAAAGAGGAATATTTTTGCCAGTCAAACAAAAAGGAAAAAAAACCCTCACACCATAAAACCCCTGGTGTCAGACTTTGAAGACTCAAGTTGTACGAGAAAGCAGCAGAGAGGAACTGTCTAGGAAAATGGGAATTTTAAGATGGCCTAGTAGAATTTTTTTGAAATCTAGACAGATGCCAGGTAAAGCTAGCTAGCTGAACCACATTTTTACCTTAACATGAAATACTAACTCATTGAAATAAACCCTTTTCATTGAAAAGGGTTGTTTTGAGGACTCTTTCAAATAATCTTTTAAAATAGTTTAAAAATGAATGTAAGCTTTATTTCAAAATTACAAAAAGAATTATTTTGGTTGCTTTTATATCAACATTAAATTGTAAGAATTATTCAAATGTAGTATCATCAATGATACAAACAGCTTTACTACAATTTTGTGGGTTTTTTGTTTCGTTTTCTTTAGAATTTGTCTTCTGCTCAGCTCCACAAAATTATTTGGGATAGGGCGGAAGTCCAGTCTCCTGGTTTTGGAGATATTTATGAATTTGTAGATGTGGTCATTTTTTTTTTATAAACTGTAAAATAGACTGATTTAATTTGTATTTTACATGAAGAAATTATATTCTGTGTACTCTAAAAAAAAAAAAGTGCGGGAGAGGGAGACTGAAGGATCAATTTTCATCATTCTTAATGTGAAGGTAAGATTTAGTAAAGTTGTTGGTATTTTCCAATTTGCTTTTCTCCACATGTTGGAATGATGATACAATTTTGAATTAAGGATTTTTCCCTTCCTCTTTCTACTGAGATTCTTAATGGCTTTTAACACAGTAAAGTGATATTTTTTTTTTTAGGTCAGATAAAATCATTAAAAATTGTTTTCTAATATTGCCCATGCATTTCATTTTATATTCACCATGCCTTGGGCTTTCAGTTGAAAAAAAAACCCAAGCCTTTGACTCCATTGAGTTCTGCAGAGATAAGCTTTGATGTTTCTGAACATTCAGTGTGTTATTAGTTGCTATTTATAGCAATGTATATTTCTGTATTCCTACAAACATTGAAACAAAAGGCTGGAACTGGCTGAAATGTAGGTGGTGTTAACAGCTTCAGCATCACTCAATTTTTACAGATGCTATAAAGGTGTGCAAGGGCAAATGTCTCTCCCGTTTACAACTCAGAAGTTTTCACTA
Source organism: Harpia harpyja (assembly GCF_026419915.1). NCBI lineage: Eukaryota > Metazoa > Chordata > Aves > Accipitriformes > Accipitridae > Harpia > Harpia harpyja. Next base: position 14,055,592 of record NC_068954.1, read on the forward strand.
AGCAAATAGAAAAAAAGGTACTGCTCTCTTCTAACCCACAAACCAACCTGGGATCTACAAGCCAAACTTGATTCTCCTCTCATGTTGCCTGGTGACCTGTAAAAATTCAGCACCTCAAGCACAGAATAACTGTGTCTTTTTTTATGGGTTTGGGTGTGTTTTTCCCACCCCACAGAGTTTTGTAGTCACAGCCTCTTCAAATGAATCCTTGGATATATCTGTATATCTGTGTAACCCAACAGAAAAAAAGTGTTCTGAACAAGTCTTACTAAAGATACCCTATGATTTTTTTTGTGGAAAGGACGTTAAAAAAGAAAACCGTCTACAAAATATGGCCAATATAGCAGTTTTCTAGGTCATGGGTATGGAACTGAGGTATTTGATTGATTGGAAATCTTTATTCTGTGTTTTGGATATGTACACATATACACACTTACGATAGAACTGGTGGTCCATAAGCATAAGTCACAGTATTCTTGGAGTGCTGAGACTACTGCAGTGTCCTCTGTAAGCCTGCCAGTGATCTTGGGTGGGTGCCATCCACTGCAAAGATGAGTGTCTCGGTAGGTTTAGTGTGTAGTTTTTCCTGCAGACTGAACACGTCGGTCAGGTTGGACGGCTGTAACCAAGGCTGAGGACGTGAGCACAGCGTGGCTCAGAGGGTGCACGGAGCTCCACTGCTAACGATGGGTGGCCGTTGCCCAAGGAGGAGTGATCACAGGCCGGAAGAGAGAGAATGATTTTTAAGGTACAGATACACCTTGCTGGATCTGCGTTTCCCAGGATTGCCTTGCTATTCCTGTGAACTCCATTTTGAGTGGAAAGTCAGAGCTGTGTGCTATTCTGACTGGATGGAACTATCTGGCTGCTTTTTGAGTCATTATTTATTCACTGAAATTAATTTTGTTTTCAGAAAGATGTAGTATGTGATTTGCTTCCCCTCTGGCAATAGGGCTAAACAGTGTCAGCTTCCATCCACTGGAACTTTCTCTGCTTCAACATCTTCTTTTTTCTTTAAAGGATTGTCCAGTAGAGTGGACACAAGACCTGGACAAGAACTTCTGCAAGTTTTAGTGTATCGCTTCTATTTCTGCCCCAGTACGGAACAGTATAGCTGAAGTGTATTGAAAACCATTTAGTTAATGGTAGTGAACATTTTGAGGCCAAATTGAACTCCTCACTGATCGTGGAGAGTAGCAATTTGTATATATATTCCTATGTGGAGTACAATGGTTTATCTATCTGAGCGACTCCACACAATGTGGTAAATACAGGATTCAAAAGTTAAGCAATTGCAAGAAGAAAAAGGTAAATGTATTGAATATCCCCTTTTGCATCCTCAAAACCCATAAACATTAGATTAGCAGATACTGCAGGGGGGGCATGCCATTTAAATTTTTTTTTTCTTTCTTTTTGTCTGCCATCAGATTGGAAAGACTCACAGAAGACAGAGAGGACAGGTGTGGATCAACCATCCACAAACACTACCTTCTCCCCTGCTGCTCTCTGCAATGTCAGCCTGCTGTTGTTGGTGAATGAATTACTTCTTCCAGGGAGGAGCAATTAGAATTTGTGTAGCAAAGAAGTCACAGTTCAGCATTTGGCTTCTTACTGGTGAATTTTTATTGTTAAATAAAAAAGGATCCTAACAACAGCGCTTGCGGAATTCAGGCCTTCTGCTGGAAATGAGAGAAATAATAGTTTTAAGCTGACAAAGTAGGCTCTGAAATAGTCACGCTACTGCTTCATATGAACGTACCTCTACAGATTTTTTTTTTTTTTTAAATATGTATGAGTGGAAACATAGAAAAATGTGGCTAGAAGGACTTTGGTCCTGACACTGTTAGAGATGAAAGCAGCTAAAAAAGGCCACTGGCGTCTTCTGGGATCTTTGCGACTATCTGATGCAACTGCATCTGTGCCAGCACTCTGAACTAACCTGTACCACAAAGATTTCTGTGGCTGGGGTTTTTTTTTGTTATGCTGCCATAAGTGCCACCTGCTGAGCGTACAGAGAATCTGACTTATCTTCCAAGGGGAGCGTGATGCTCTGTATGCAATGCGCAAGCTTCACCTATATGGAGACATCGCTTGGCCAACGTGCTGATGGGTCTCGTCACAGGCAGGCCCTGACAGAACTGGCGAACCTGACTAAAAAAACCAAAAAATAAAACCCCAGGGACTTGCTGAGCATTGTGGAATAGTTGTAGAACCATATGTATGATGTGATAGGAACAAAAGCAGTTACAAGTTAATTGGTTTGATGAAATAGGAAGGAAATGCTGAGTAGCATGCTGAGAGGCTGCTAGCGACGTGTGCACAGCTCGGGGTAAGGAGGCAGGGACTTCAGCTGGCCATAGCTATCTGTCACCTTGAAATGATACTCTCCAGCTCTTCTCTCTGGTCTGCCTGGCACCTCAGCACAACAGATAGTTTGGCTTTGCACCTCTTTGATGGTAACCACCTTCAGAAACTTCCAGCAGGGTGCAAACATTAATGAAGAGGATAGCTGTGTAGTGAATGTCCACGCTCACAGGGGCTGTCCTGGTAGAGACAAGAGATTTCCATGACTTAGCTATGGGAGCACAGAAAGCACTCTCTTAAACCTCTCCCCAGTCTTGGTTATAACACAAGTTCGTTCACATTCATGAAACCTCTTTAGACCTACTGGGACCACTCGTCTGTCCCAATAGGTAGGAGTGCTGCATTAAGCAGGAGACACTTACCTTGATTTCAGACTTGGATGAGGATTAGATTTATAAAAGTATGTGCTGTCTTGACAGGATTGCTTTTAAAACCAGAGCTTTTAATATCTGAGACTAGAGCTTGCCTGTCCCCGAGCACAGGGCTGTGTCCCATGCAGGGGTATAACCTGTCTCTGCTCTTCTGAATACAGAGCTAGCAGCCACGATTCTCATCAGATTGCTGTGGCTGTGATTTACATGAAGTTGGACAGGTTGTTAGGGAACTCAAGAATGGTCATGAGAAACGTGTTTAGTTTAGCAAACTAGTTAGAAGTGCTGATGCGTCTGGAAAGAAAGTTCCTTTTTATTGTCAGTTGAACACCTAGTGAGATTCAGGGTAACAGCTACCCTTGTGAAAGGGAAGATGAAATAAAAGATGATTTTATTACCTGAGAAACAGCTTTACTTCAGTCTTACCTTTCCATAGTGGTATATAAACCTTCTGTATGTCTTGGCACCAGAAACATATAACAATGAGTATTCTTGTTGTGGGTTTTGGAGAGACCATCTGTGCAATGAAATGTAGATCTGCAGGAATGCTTATGCTGTGGAAAATGGAGCTGGGAAATGAAGCTGAACTTTACAAACAGTTGGGTTTAATCTACATATAGCAATTACTTTTTCTGTCAGCAGTTTAAATTTACCAGTTGAGAAAGGTTTAAGAGAATCAGATTTCTTCTTTTAAAATGAAGTATAAGCTACATGTAAATGAGACTGTGCTGTCCAAAAGCTCCCCTTTAGTTCTACCATGTAAGACAGGCTTGCAGGGACTTCTTACTAAGTACCTTACTGTGGCTGTGGTGGGAGGTACCAGCAGGGCCTGAAGGTCCATTATACTGGCTTTATGCACAAATAAGTCATCTGCTGGTGTCTGTGCCACAAGGAAATAATTCAAGGTAGGCAGGATAGACAGAAAAGGGAGGTCAGTCCCAAGGATTCTTTTGCAGGAGAAAAAAGATTGCAATTGGAGATGTGCACTGCACATGTACCATTTACTCCTTATTTGTATTCACCAGTGATAGCACCCAGTGTGCTTGGCTGATGAACGAAGTCAGAAGGAACAGGGTGGGACAACATCCTCAATACACTCAGGGTGGGAATGGGCCCATTTAAAGTCTTATAAGATCCAGCGACTTAATCTGGGCCTCAAGACTTAAAGTGGATTTCATTGTCACTAAGTACATTGCTCTTTGATAAAAGGTCAGCATTACTTTAACACAAATGGTATATGAGATAACAAATTTTGCACTGTTCATATTTTGAATGCACAATACATGCATAATAATAAAAAAACCCCAACAACCCAAACCTCTGACACCATTCAAACTACTGTTGAGTCTGCCTAAAAACATCCCTGATATTTCTGTAAGGTGGACTAGGCACAGACATATCTAAGTGAAGATTCTCTGGGAAGAGCAAGAAGAGAAAGTTTATTCCCTATAAAGAGAACCTGGTGGAAAAGTATGCAGCAAGAATCTGATTTACTGTTGTATTGCACATTTGTCTTAAGTATACTACAAATGAATTGTGCAAGGGACCTTTGTAAGCTCAAGTTGCCATCTGTAGTAAGAAAAAAAATCTTATGTTGGAACTAATTACTTGACTTCAGGGATCTTGCAAAAGGAATATCCAGGGGATCCTCTTGGTGAACCATTCTTTCTTACAAACCAAAGAAGATGAAGGAAAGAAAATCCTGGAGCCAAGCCAGCAGTTATGTGAATAATTTAAAACTAAAAGTCTTGTTTCTGAAAAAAAGCAGTGCCCTGGTCTGGTGCTTCAGCCAAAAATGGTTGTAAAATTGGAATTGTTCATCTTCCCTTGAAGGCACTAATTCTGTCAGCCAGCAACTATCTGGGACAGCCACAAGTGTCTTAAAATAGCAGCATGAAAGGAGACAAAGTAAGTGTTAGACAAACTCAGTCTTCCATGAATAAGTTGAACAAAGATTCATTTGGCTGGAAGTTCCTGTTTCCAGGGCTAAGGAGTTGATTATGTGCAATAAAGTCAAGCAAGGCACGAGTGTTTTCTTCTACATAGTTAGAATATATATTTTGCTATGGATATAACAAACCTGAAATATATTTAGAAGTCTTTGATTTTTCAAGTTTCTAATGATATGTTTTGTCACATAAAATGTCCAATTTTTCATTAGATGAAGTGTTTCCAGTATTCCTCAGGCACTTCTAAGAGCAACAATTGAAATGAAGGGTTTGATTCACGAAACAGAGCTTCTCCCTGACCTTCATCCAACAGTGAAGTGGTGACAGTACTCTGGCTGGTGGAGTCACCTGGTGGAATCAACACCTTCCTCTTTCTAGGCTGTAACAAATGTTTTACCACAGACTACTTTGAATAGTATCTTTAAAAGAAGCTTTAAATGCAGATAACCTCCATCATCCAGTAATTTGTTCTGAGGGATTTTTCGGGTAAATCCAGTGTTGTATGTCTCTTTCCAGACAAAAGTATTTGAAAACATTGTCTCCAATTTTAGAAGTCTTTCGAGAATCTGACTTCTATATCTCAGTAAACGTGATACTTGCTGAATCAACTTTCTAGTTCTTTTGTGCACATCTGTGTGCTGGCATCTAACCGTAGATACCTTAATCTTGAACTGAATCATGATTCTAGCTTACATATATAAATCTCTATGTAGAGAGCAATGTTTGGGTGTCATAACCTCGAGCTAAATCCCACCTATAAGGTCATACTAAAAGATGATGTTCTTAGAAAGCAGTTCGTTGGCATATTGGTAGGACCTTGCAGTGCAATGTACTGTGGTAGAAAAGGCTAACTTGGGTGCTGGATAAGGATAGTAGGATAAGAAGGTAATTTTGGTCTAGCATTGCTGAGTCAACGGATTTGTCACTTAAGTCTTCACAAATACAATAAAATTTGTGAGAACGTAGAACTGATTCATAACTATAAAAAAAGTCTTATGGTGAGAGGCTTAAGTAGCTGAAGGCTCTGTAAAAGAAGACTATGAGGTGATTTGGTTGTTGGGAATAAGACTCTTCTAAGTAGAGAACTGGGAGTGCTGAAGAGGTTTTATTTTTGCAAAGAAATGTAGAAATATCAGTACTTCAAAGGGTTTGGCTTAGTCACACAGATTTTGTTTTTAACAGTAGATATAATTAACCACTTGAACAAATATTTAGGAAAAGGTGATTTCTTTAACCTTTTAATATTTTTATTGTTCTTCTTTCTCTCAGATGACAAACCTTTAGTAAAACTCAGTTACAAGTTTCTGCAGTATATGCAAGGAGTAACTAGTAACATCTTGTCGGATGAGCTGATCTCCAAAATTCTTTCCTCTAGATCCTAAATCTAATTTAATGTCATCTTAGACTCAGTGCCCTTCTGTGCATAGGTGTAGATCTAGGTATGTAGATGTCATTCTACGCTAGCATGTACTGTTACTCACGTGTAAAGTAAGGTAGAAAGTATTTGTTGTTCAAGCACAATATCTCTCCTATCTTAATTTATATGGACAGTTTTCAAAGCTACTTTTTGAATTATTTTGTCTGCCTGCTATGATTTTATCAGCTGAAATAAAAACCATCAGGCTTTCAGGTTATATTACCTGTACTCATGCGGTTTATTTACATACTTGTTTCCATTTAGAGATTTCACTGCTTACTAAAATCAGGCTGTGTTATTGAAGTTTTATAACTTAGAGAGGTCTAGAATATAAGATTTACTTTGGGATGTGAGCTAAGACACAGAAAAAGACCATTACCACCATAACTTCAAGAAATGCATTTGCTTATATTTAGTAGAAATAGCCCTTTTCTTTGCTACTGCAGCAATCCTGTAGCATCAGACTAATGCCATTATGTCTGGCCACGAAGACCCCCCACATTGGAGGGCTGTTTAGAAAAGGCTTTTCTGTCCCTTGAGGATGAATTCTATTTTGTTCTTCACAACTGTGACCCTGCAGTCACCCAGTAAGACTGTTCTGGAGTTAAAACTCTGACTGTACTGGGAGAGCAGAGTTGTAAGCATCATAAGTCATCTCTGAGAAAGTGAGCAGGGAAGAATAATGAAAGCCCTGGCTCCTTCCCTTTCATATACTTGAGGTCCAGACACATGGTGTAACATGTGTCTTGTAAGTCACAAAAGGCAATCATTGATCCAGAGGTTAAGTAGACAAGAGAAAGGAGAAGAAAGATGTAATTGCAAGGAGAGATTAAATGATTCACCTGCTCTGAAACCTGACAAAGAAGCAGTGCTGCCTTTTTTCTGCTCCCAAGACCTCTGCAGGGCAGAGGCATGAGGGTTAGAAACACTATACTGGCATCTGTATGGGAGTGAGAAGGTACAACCAGTTTGATTTGCATGCCTGGTTTATAATATTTGCGTGTATTTCTGTTAAAGGAAGCTGTGTTGTAAACGTGAGAGAGCTGTAATACTTATAAACATGTTGGGAAAAGCTTTTAAAACCCAGCTGGTTTGCATAATTGTGCCTGCCTAGCAAGACAGGAGCCTTGGAGGGAAGAGTGCACAAGCAAGAAAGATAGTTTCAAAAGAAAGAGATGGAGTCTATGTAGAAAGCTGCTTTTTGTGGCATTCAGTGTGTGATACTTGTAGGTAATTTCATGCTTTCTAAAAGAATTAGAACTGTTGCTGGGCTTCCATGAGAGGAGGCACAGCAGACTGAAACCAAGATGGCTGCAGAGCAAGCTGGCAGACAGGGCACAGCAGCAGACCCTCTGCATCAGGGTCTGAAGCCTCAAGCATTTCTCCTGGTTTGGCCCTCTTACCAAGCATCAATATTATGATTATTTAGGCTGGGGTAGATTTCATAGGGACATCCTGTTTAGGGTAACAAACTGAGTTGGGGAAATCCATATTGTTATGTCAGTAAACATTACCAGGAATAAGAGGTGGACTTGGTCTGAAGTGGTCAGTATTGTGTCATTAACTATCTTTGCCTCTTGAATTATTTTGGATTTCCAGTTTGCTGTGGTGTTGTGTTGTCATTTTCTCTCCTTTGCCTTTCCTAAGTATTTAAATACCTGTTTGCAAAATTCAGAAGACGGCATGCACAGATGATCCCCTCCTTTTCTGTTTGTTTATTTTTAAGTAGGAACTCCTAGAAATGAGAACTGGGAATTGTTGCCACTCGCTGTATGCCATGGAGGCTGACCATCTGGAAAGCAACTTTGCAGAAAAGGACCTGGGGGTCCTGGTGGACACCAGGTCGAACATGAGCCAGCAATGCGCCCTTGCAGCAAAGGCGGCAAATGGTATCCTGGGCTGCATTAGAAGGAGTGCTGCCAGCAGGCTAAGGGAGGTGATCCTTCCCCTCTAGTCAGCGCTGGTGAGGCCACATCTGAAGCACTGTGTCCAGTGGTCCCCAGTACAAGAGAGATAAGGACATACCTACCATGGAGACAGTCCAACAAAGGATGACAAAAAAGAAGGCTCAGCGGGATCTTTTCCACCGGTATAAATACCCGAAGTAAGAAAGAAGATGGAGCCAGGCTCTTTTCACTGGTGCCCAGTGTCAGAACAAGAGGCAATGGGCACAAACTGAGACACAGAAGGGTCCATCTGAATATCAAGAAACACTTTTTCACTGTGAGGGTGACCGAGCACTGGCACAGGTTGCCCAGGGAGGTGGTGGAGTCTTCCTCCTTGGGGATATTCAAAAGCCACTTGGACACAGTCCTGGGCAAATGGCTTTAGGTGGCCCTGCTGGAGCAGCGGCTTTGGGCAAGACGACCTCCACAGGTCCCTTCCAACCTCAACCATTCTGTGATTCGGTGATGAGACCTAGGTATGTACAATCATTTTCTGTCCTTTTGCTGACACCTTTCAACTATTGTATAGCTACCAGGGCAATACCATCACAGTCATATCTGCAGGCACGTGCGTTATCACCAGGGGCAGATAGGCATTGAATTGGCCAGCTCATACTCCAGGCTGGCCAGACTCCCTTGCAGATTGGGTGTGCAAGCACTTTGATTCTTTCTGCATGGTGCAGTTCCTTTGGTAAAGTATCAGACTCTTAGCAGGGCATTTTAACCTGATCATGGTGCTGTGCCCTGCTACCTAAAGCAGATCTAGGAAATGGTTGGAGTTCAGGCAGAGGAAGGATATAGACCTACCAGAATAGATAATTGATCTTCTTGGTCTGTGTTTTAACTTCTAATAGTAACTAGTTGTGTGATGGATCTTTGTTACTTGTGTGTCCAATTCGTTTATTTCTGAGGTGAGAAACATCTTCACAGTACCTTCAAGACTAGTTTTATGCTTTTAAAAACCTTAGAAGCATTTAAGAAAAATAAGAAAGAAAAACATAAGGATTCTGCTTTTGGAAGCTTATTCTGTGGCTGGAAGGAAAGTGTATTATCCATTGCATATGTGCCTAACCTAATCTGTATGAGCCTCCTGAAAATAAAGTAAAATGTCCTTTTTCTGTACGAAAAGCACTTCAGTAAAGCCAGTTAGTGTGACTATTATGATTTTATTTGGATTCAGGTGAAGTCTTTTCATGCTAAAGAAATTATTTTTGGCAGTATTTGAAATATGACAGAGGAGCTGGTGTTTGAAATGCAGTATCAGAGGAGATGAGAGTTTGGAAGGAAAAGCAGTTGGTGCCCTCCTCCCCTTGGCTTGTCTAGTGCTGTTGTGTTCCATATAATTAACAACAATAATATTGGCTCTCTGGTAAAATGACTATATTCAATTTTGTGGATCAATAATAAACAATATAGTATATATCAAATGTGTGATAGCTTATCTGTGTAGGCATTATTTAGACTCAAGCAAACTAAATTCAAGATCTTGGTTCTAGCAAGCTGCTTGGTAAATTGAAGCTGTTAAAAGCATCTCTTCAAATACTTTAAGAACCGTGGATAAGAAGTACTGTAAGATCTAAGTATTTTTATTGTAATTATTTACATTTCATCTTTAAACTTTTGCTCAGGAAGAACTTGAAAAAATACTTAATACTGTAGCAAATCAATTCCACTTTGCAGTTATTTTCAATTTGTTTGCAAATGAGTATTCAATAATTTCTGTTAATAATTCTTAATCTGCAAATTTCTGACAAAAACTGTTTTTAAGGATTCTGCAGGCAGTGGTGAGCTTTTTTATTCTTAATATGACATAAGTATTTTGAATCTTAGTAGATATTTTATTTTCTCCTTTTTTTTGAAACAAAGTTGATTTCTCAAATGTTCTCTTCCTACAAACTTGCCCTTGCTACAGATATTAGGTAGGTTAGCATATCAAATCAATGCCAGTGATGCAGGGATATAAAAAATTAAGCCAATAATTTGTTTGTCTTTTTAATTGGAGCCAGTATTCAAAGAGAGTGTTATAATTGCAGTTTCCCTTTACCTGGTTGCCTAAAGTGAATTTTGATCTGTTAAGCACACAGTCTTAATACTGTTGTGGGTTTTTATCTTCAGAGCATGTTCCACTGGAACCTCCTGGGGAGGTTTTGTACTTGTTTAGAATGAAATGGGTTCTACTTCATCTGTGAAATGCAGCAGAGCTAGATCCTCATAGCTGAATCATCTGGAGAAGAAAAGGCAGAAATCTTAAACCTCTGATATTGTCATAAATTACTAAAAAAAGGGAAGATTGCCAGCAAAACTAGAAAATATAGCAGGTGTTTTCCCAAGATGTTAACTAGCCAGAAATCTGAAATATTTCATGCTGAGCATTTCAGAAGTAAACTTTTATACTGCAAATAATGGCATCATTCTATGACAGCAGGACTTGTACAAATTGAAACCTGTGTTGTACTAGGTAATCTTGCATTAAAATACTTCTTTATTATAGCTTATACACACATATCATTAAAGATTTCATTCTGAAGGAATCAATGTGATGGCAGAATAGTGGCTATCTTCTTGTCTCGTGTATCCATTGCAATGCTTATTTCTATTTTGGTTCTGTTATTTTTGTAGCATGAATAATATAAAAGAATAAAACTAAACTCACTCATAATGTGAGGATATGTTAATGAACCATGGGCAATGGAAGCTATGCCCTAGGCTTACCTGTTTCAGAGGTAAATTTGGTAGGTTTATTTCTGACCGTAATCTTAAATGGAAGGATATAAAACAAATAAAATGGGACAGATGATTACTACAGAAGTCTGCAACTGCTGTAAAAGCGTACTCCAGAGCAATGTTGTTGAACTTCCCCAGATGGTTGAATCTGTTCTGCTTCTGTCAATACATCACCATTTCCCCGGACGAGGAGCAGGGAAGCCATGACCTTGGGGCTGGGTACAATCTATGACTGCCAATTCAGGCACCTTCCCAAGCATGTGATTTTTTTTTTTTAATGTCATTGTAGGGCAAAACTAATGGTTCATGGCTGCCAAAAGTGTTTGAAAATGAAAGTTGCTTATTCTTGGGGTTTTTTGCGGTATGGTAGTCGCCGAGTATGCTTTTGTCTTCCCCCCCAAAACTGTGGATTGCGATTGTATTAGTTGACCTGAACCTACCTAAAAATGACAACATAATGGAGAATAGCATGTTTAAATGTGCTCAGCAGACATGATGACAAATATATCCACTCATGTAACAGCCATGGACTGCATTGTGTGTGAAAACACGAAATTTTGAAAACTGTGAGCACAGAGTAGTGCAAGCAAGCCCCATACTCCCAGAGAGGTGCTGCACTCCTTCCTCATCTTTCCCAAGCCAAGAGTGCAACTTTCTGCAATACGTCTCAGCTTTGGATACCTGCTTCTCAGGGCTCCGCACGTCACATGCTTGCTTCATTCAGGCATTGCTGCTGGCTGGCTTTGGTCCTGCTTTTACTGTTTTTTAAAGCGGACCCAGGTGCATTTTTGAAATGTATATTTATATGAGCATATATTGGCATTGTGAAGTCCCAGAATGTGCAAAATTAACTTTCTCCTGCTCTATCCACTCTGGCACCTCTTCAGCTTCCCTCCCAGTGTACGTGGGGGAAGAAGAGCAGCCTTACCTCTTGCCCTGGAAGTTGTGGTATGTGTTTTCTTTAAGGCAGAGGGAGAAGGTATGAATTCCAGAGGGTATTTATAATTTAGCAGGCTTCTAATAACCTCTGGCTGTTGGGGAATGCTATACACCTTGCATTTCTTGATAATAATGGCAGGCAGGCAACATAATTTTTAATCTAGCGTACTCTGTATTAATTCTGAGATTGTTATTTCTCCTATGACAAGCTAGGATAATTGGAATGCTTCCTTATTCTCATGGCTATCATCTGTCTATAGTAATTATTTAGTAGCTTGTCACTGTATTTAAAAAAATCATTTTACTGTCTTAGCTTCTGTGTGATTGGGAAAGTTTCCAGTTGCAGGAGCAAGCTATTTCCTTCGTCAATGAGATGTGTGCACACACATGCAGGATATTCATCCTTGCTATTGCTTTGAACAAAAAATTATATTCAGTGAAAAAAAAAATATCTGCTGAAGACAACTTAGAAATGCTATAGAACAGTTATGGTTTATCCTTTACTTGGTCATAGACTTCCAGTTGCCTCTGGCCCCAAAATGCCATAACCAAATCACAAACACTACTTCAAAGGAGGTCACAAAGCCATTGGTAATACCAGCATAAAGTATGGTTTTCAGTATGAACTCTGGTAGAAAGAGTTGAATATTTCCAGAATCTATGTCTTTTCGCATTTATTTGGTTTTTCTCGTGAACCTCAGATTGGCTGCTCCTCACTTCTAGCAACATCAGGGCGAAGTGAACCAAACCAGTAAAGGTGACAGCTCACTGGAGAAAGTGCTGGGCTCCTAGTTTCCGGGCAGCACGGTTTGAAATAGAGGTGCCTGACTATGGCAATTCAGGGTCACGGTCATTTCTTAATCCTCTTCAAAGACTTAATTTTGTGTGATAGATCTTTTTATTTTGGGAAGTCTGTTTTACTATTTAATACTATGTACCACCTACGCCAGGCTGACGAAAGGGAATAGCTCTCTCCTTCCTGGGCTGGAGGCACAGCCTTACCCAACTTCTGATGCAGCCTGAGTTCTCAATGGCTGCTGCATCAGGGTGGTAAGAGCTCCCTCAAAAGCAGTTTAGAGGGTTACTTTGCAGATCTCTGCACCCATACTCAAATCATAACTCTGTCCTCTCATGCTTATACTGTAGAGGTTTGTCTTCTGTGGGTAAAGGACAGAGAAACTCTGTCAAGGCCATTGAGATAGTTTTCTCTCTTGTGCATGTAGGGATCTTTCATTTGCTAGGTTATGTTCTTCCTTCTTGTTCTTCAGAAGCTTTCAGAGATGCTAATTAAACATGGAGTCTGTCAGGAAATTCTGGAAAAAACCCATGGAAATTAAAAACTTTAAATGGAAGATGCTGCTAAATTTTGTGTTTAGCAATCAACAGTAGGCTTCATTAGTTTTGCACCTTTTAAAGGCACTTTTGTTACAGAATATTAAGGCAAACCAATCTGACTAAAAGAAAAAAAAAAAAAACCCAAAAAACCCTTGGCTGAAAATATCCGGGAGTAAAGTCAGACAACAGAAAAGGAAAGGAATCGTTTCCAAACCCAAACCCCACACCCCCCAGTGGAACAAGACTCTATTTAGTATTGCTTTCTTTTTCTTTACAAATTCAGTGAAGAATTTTCTTCATGAAACTAGGATATCTGTTTTGAGTTCCCTTTTTGTATCTGTGATGTTGTTTGAACTGAAATAAAATAAAATGTCTGCTACTAAAAAAACCTCCAACAGTCAAAGAATTTGGCTCAAGCACAGTGCAATTCCCACTCCTATGAGACTTTAAAGAATTAAGCCCAGTTTAATAATATTCCTCTATACGGGCTATAGTGAAATTAAAAGAAATTGAATGTATGATATAGTCTAACTTAATGTTACTTCTAGAACATAATCTGCTGTTTCTAGCCAGCATCTGCTTTATTTCTATTAGCGTACGTAGATCTCCTTCTGGTCACAGATATGTTGATGGAGGTTGAATCTATTACAACAGTCGTGGCAAGGACTGGGTGTAATTTGCAAGTTAGTATATATGAAATATGTCCTCCTTCTTCCCATCACAGAGGAAATAAATCTGTTGTATATTCTGTACATACAGCCTGATTCGTTAGCTCAGACTGCTCCTGTTCTCTCCTTTCAGACTCTTGTGTCAGTGAAGCAGGCAATCATCCCATAAACAATGTCATTTACTAGTATTTAAGAGGATCTAATATTTCTCTTCTCTGCAAGATTTTCGCTACTTGGTGAGAAATAATCCCCTAGGCTGGTTTTTGCCATGAGGATTAATATTTGCCTGGAAGATCAATATTAAACTGTAAAGCAGTAATTCCTGCCCGTGTCATGTACAGGGCCCTTAACTTAGCCTTTTTTTTCTGCTGCTCAAGCAGTTGAAAATGAACAGACCTTTCAGAGTCTTAATTTCAGGGAATTTGCATGATACATATAGAGACATATGTGTTGAATAATGAACAATACTCTCAAATTGTCCATTTCTTGTTTTAAAGACTGATCTTATAAACTACTGGTTTTAATTTTTATGGTAAATTGGAAGCTATTTTCCCCACGTTTGCTTTACATATTCTAATTAAGGTATGTCGTGGTTTAACCCCAGCCAGCAACTAAGCACTGCGCAGCTGCTCCCTTACTCCCCCCCACCCAGTGGGATGGGGGAGAAAACCAGGAAAAGAAGTAAAACTCGTGGGTTGAGATAAGAACAGTTTAATAGAACAGAAAGGAAGAAACTAATAATGATAACAACAGTAATAAAATGACAATAATAATAATAAAAGGATTGGAATATACAAGTGATGCACAATGCAATTGCTCATTACCCACCGACTGACGCCCCATTAGTCCCTGAGCGGTGATTCCTCCCAGCCCCACTCCCCCCAGTTTATATACTGGACATGACGTCCCATGGTATGGAATACCCCTTTGGCCAGTTTGGGTCAGCTGCCCTGGTTGTGTCCCTTCCCAACTTCTTGTGCCCCTCCAGCCTTCTTGCTGCCTGGGCATGAGAAGCTGAAAAATCCTTGACTTTACACTAAACACTACTTAGCAACAACTGAAAACATCAGTGTGTTATCAACATTCTTCTCATACTGAACCCAAACCATAACACTATACCAGCTACTAGGAAGACAATTAACTCTATCCCAGCTGAAACCAGGACAGGTAGAATAAAATGCATTTTGGACCTAAAATAAGCTATTTCTTTTCTGCAGTCTGCATTTATAAATTGAATTAGCTCATTTCAATCAACTGCACCCTCTAATTTGAAACTGTCAGCATAAACCATAATCACAAAAGATATCTCAATAAGCAGGCTCTGATAATCTAATTCTTAAGGTGACATTTCAGAGTTAGTATACTTTGTTTCACTATCTTTTTTCTCAAGGAGTGTTTGAAAATAGGCTTCTACAAACGAAACTTTACAAGAGTAAGACCAAAACTCTTTGGAAAAGAAGATACTTTTCTCTTTTATAATTGACCATCCTATATGCACTTTCACGTAGGCAAATAAAACAATTGGTCGTACCGTGCTCCCTAGGTTGGTTTCAACAGCTAAGTGCTCAAACTAGTACAGCTGCAGTTCAGAGAGCTTCAGTTGTTCACACCATTGTTGACTTGGTCTTTATCTGTTATGAAACTAGGCCTTCATGAAATTAACTGCATATTTTGGTAAGAGGTGTTGCATTTAACTGGATTTGGGCTCTTCAGAGTTTGTGTGTTCCATCTCAGACAGAAAGGCTGCCACATCCGTATAGTACTCAGGGGCTAAAGCCATCCATTATAAAAGTAATCAAGTTTTGGGTTTCTTGTTTAGGTTTACTGCTGTTCCAGGAATTGAAGACACTTCATGCTCCAACATCTCCTGTTACATATTGTCCTGCTTCTTGGCAGATGAAGTAAAAGTAGTCCTCAATCCATTTTAGAAGCTGGATGCTTAGCATCCACGACCTTGCAATATTCATTCAATCTTCCTTGCCCTGTCTCCAAGCAGAAGCAGGTAAGAATAGAGACATGCCTATGGTCACTTCTCTAACCATCTCTCAGGTATAAAAGAATGATAACATACTTTAGGTTGGACGATGCCTTCAGAGGTCATCTAGTGCAACCCACTGCTCATAGCAGAGCCATTCCCAAAACTGGGTCAGCTTGCTTGGAACCTTCTCCAGCTGATCTCAGAAACACTGATTCCACAGCCTTTAGGGGAATCGTATCCCAGTGCTCAGCCACTCTTATTGTGAGAAACATTGCCTTAAATTTAAACTGTATATTAGAGGTGGCTTAAGATATATTTAGACCTCTGATTTAGAGTTGTTCAGGAATTTCAGAATCCAGACTAGGAGGAACTATAGCCTAGGATTAGGGTTTTTAAAGGGACTGCATATTTACCTCAAAACTGGACAGTGGCCTGTTCTAACACACATTTCGACTGCATTTGTCAAAGGCTATTTCTTGATTTCCAGTCCACTGATGTCTCCTGACTCCTTTTTTGCCATCTCCTTTGCTGAATTAAGTCTTCTTGCCTGGTCCTGTACCTTCTCCTCCAAAGAAAGAGCACAACAGAGAGGTAAGCGATAGAGACATCTTGCTAAAGAAAGTGCTCAGGCTGCCTGTTGTTTTGGTATATGGGAGATCAGTTCCCAGATTTATAAACAAATGAGGAGGTAAAAGGTGAAGAAGTGGATAGCTAACTAACCAGAGAGTACGTGGACTTGAAAATAAAGTTTTAAAAGCTGCAGGTGGGAGAATGTGAGGAGAAGGAGAAAGCGAGCTGGGGAACAGTGCCAGAAAGAAGATTAAATGGAGAAAAATGAGTGGATTGTTCTTGTCACATAAAATCATAAAATAGATGTATACTTGATTTCATAAGCAGACGGTTTCACTTTTTGTAGCACGTTCTATAACAAATGAGAAGTGCTTTAAAATACAGTCAGGTAATTTTAAAATATAAATACAAAGAGTGTAGCATTGACATTCTTTAAATATGTGACTTTGAAATTGTGATTCTGCCAAATCTGAGAAATATAAATCTTCATGCAGCATGGCATATTATAATCCAAATATTTTGATTAAAATGGGATATGTGCCTCCTTCTCCTGCTGCAGTGTTATGTAAATGTGCTACTGAAGGCACAAGATGATACGACTTGACTTTCTTCCTGGCCAGTCTCTGTTACGGTTTTCACTAGATCTGTAGCATCACATGTTGTAGTTCCTGTAAGGAATGTACTGGGAAGTTTGTACAGCCAAGCACCTCTGTGCAGCTCGAAAGAGAAATAAAAGGCAGAATTTTTTCATGATAATTTGGATTTAGCAGTCAGCCAGTGATGCCAAGATAGAGAAAAATATTGGAAATAGAGTTACAAAATGAGGTTTATGATAATCCTGTAAAAATATACAGATGAAAAAAACTTTCAATACTCTGACTTAAAAAAACAGTGTTTTCCATAAACTCAATTTCATGTTTTATCTTTGAGTTATAGCAATGGAAAATGGAATACAAGTAAATTGTGAAACAAAGAGAACTAGAGATAGATTTGGCTTTAAAATAGGACAATTCCAATTTCACAGGAAACAACAGGAAAAAGAAAAGAGTATTGGTATCATTTTCCGGATTAAATACCATAACCTTGATTCTCCACATTTTTTTTAACTTTATTATGGATCATTAATTGTTTTGCCACATAAAAGTTAGGAAGTGACAATATTAAAATAACTGCCTAAGCTGTTGAGAAATTATAAATTTCTCAATGTGAATTTGTTTTTAAACTATTATGCTTGTTAATTCTAACAGAAACTTAGTGAATTTATCATTGGAGGCTAAGTGACTTCTTATGTTTACTGACTGTAAACAAGATTTAAAGAAGTTGAAGTGTTTTTATCAGTTTGAGATGTTAGGGAAACTCTTCATTCATCTTTTTTTGTGTAATGTAAAAGCAGGTACATGAATATATAAAACAGAACACCAAGTGCTCATCAGTTCTTCCTAAGAGGGTTATTGTATTTTTATTATCTTTTTATCATTTTGGACCTTTAATTTCACTATATCCTGACAAAAATCTTATGTAGAAAGTAAGAAGTTTCAGACACTAGGCTTTCCTTTGTTTTTAGCATTTATTTTATTTTCAGTCCAGAGCAATATACCTGAAGAGGAGAGATGATGAAGAGACATATCTGAAATAAGAATGGCTGTAGCACATAGAAACACACTATGTTTATTGATGGTGCAGATTCCCACAGTTATTTATAGTAAAACGTGTTAAGTGGCAGCTGGATACTTAGTTAGGAAATGACCTTTAAAAATTTGTATCACTTTGAGGGAGATGATAGACTGTGAGGGACTACCGGAGGGAATGTCTCAAGCGTCGTGGCGGGGCGAGTTTTGCCCGGCCCCGGCCCCGGCCCCGGCCCCGGCCCCGGCCCCGGCCCCGGCCCCGGCCCCGGCCCCGGCCCCGGCCCCGGCCCCGGCCCCGGCCCCGGCCCCGGCCCCGGCCCCGGCCCCGGCCCCGGCCCCGGCGGTGAGCAGCCGCGGGCACCAGGCGCAGGGCGCGGAACGGCGGCCGGGCCGGGCCGGCGCCTGCGCAGTTCCCTCTTCGGAGCCGGCGAGCGGGGCCGCTGCCCGGGGGTGGCGGCGGGTCGGGCGAGGGTCGGGGCTGCAGGGCGGGGGAAGGGACTCCCCGAGCGACCCCCGAGCCCGCCGTCCCCTTTCCCCGCGGCTCCGGGAGCACACGGCCTCGCTCGCTTCCCGCCGTTCTTCTCTCGCTCTTCGTCGCCCCCTCGGACGCGACACCGCCGAGCCGGGCCGGGCCGGGCCGGGCCGGGCCGGGCCGAGGAGCGGATCCGGCCGCCCCCGGGCTCCTCTCTGGGAAGGAGCCCGGGAAGCCGGGGGGTCCGCTCCGAACCCGCCGAGCCGGCGGGAGGGCTCTCCGTGTTCTCCTCCCTGACCCGCTCCCCAGAGGAGCCAGGCTCGCGGTACCGGTTCGGTGAGGTATGGTTCCCGCGGGTGACACGGTTTGCTGAGGGAGTTTCCCGCCCGCTCCTGCTGTGGCAGACCCCGCCGCCTGCTGTCTGTCACCCCGCCCGAGCTCGGGCCGCTCCCGCCAGGAATAAAGCCTCCCGCCGGCCGCCTGCTGTCCTTGCCCCTTCGTTTAGCCCCAGGGAATTCCCAACTCGCCACCACCCCTCCCTGGCCTCCGCGGCACGGGTCGTGACATAGAGAAGCAGCTTCACCTCTGTGTGGTATTTTTGAATGTCTTTGCTTTGGTTTTGCCACCAGATGATTGATTCAGCAGTGAATGAAACTTGGATGGTCAAGTAACGTTTCACGCATAATGAAAACCACGCTAACTAGAACTAACAAAAAATTGAATTGTCGGAGCCCTGGGTTTTGGGTCTGCTTTTTAGTGGCATTGGTTCCTTGGCCATATTTTGTAAAATTTCTATCTAATAATAATTTATGTGTATTCTTCACTAGAAATTCAATAAAAGATCTTCATTTAAATTATAAATAAATTACGTTATATAAACATAGTCATAAATTATACCCTTTTTCCATTCCAACAATTTTTTCCAAGCATTTATCATTTTTAGCCAAACAATAATTTGCTGTCAAAAAATACAGTTGTGTTTCTTAAGGAGCGAGCTATAGCTTCTATTACTGTGTGTACATTATTAAACAAACCAGACCTAAAAAAAATCGCCAGCACAGTCTTTGGTCTAAAGATTAAAGAAAATTTGGGGGCAGTTTTCATCTGTGATTTACTGCATCCTTCTGGCTTATCGTACTTTGATTTCGTTAGTTGCATACACTTTATCCACCCGTAAGGTTTGATCTAGCCTTGCATATGGAGTCTAAAATGTTTGTAAGAAAATTACAAACATTATTAAACATTTCACTGTGCAAGTTAATAAAAAGGCCCTTCTGCAGACCAGGACAAATTTCACATGCAGCTTAAGGCTGTGTAATTCTCATCTTCCGCAACAGTGCACACACCACCGTGTTTGCATATCTCCTATTGCCTTGTGGACTTCATCACGAAGCTTTGTTATCACAATTTGAACTGCCTGTGCTCAGCTTCCACGTTACTGTTGCCCAGGATGGGCTTTACTTAAGCTTTCCTATTTTTTGTTTCTAAGGTGAATTGAGTATATAACATCTCCGGTGTCAGCTGTGTAAAAAAGTCTCCTATGCTTTTCTACACAAACATGTGCTTCATGAAGTCGTCCTTAAAGCCTAGGGGGTCTGTAAGAGAATGGCAAAGTGTGTTTCACTTTGAGAGTATCAGTATTAGGTATTTCACGTGCGGAACTGGGGAAGCCTAGCCTCTCACGAGTACCTACAAGAGCCTCTGTAGACTGATGACCTGCTATTAGCTGGATTTGAGCTGGTGACTTTGACATAAAAGCCTATGTATCTGAAAATGAATCTCCAGATTCAACTGGTTCTTGACACTTCGGCTCTTTATCGCCTGTGCTTTTGCTCTGCCGACAAAATGCTGGGGTCGTTCACATGTCGGTAAGTCCTGGTCCCGTGGATACAGCTCCTACCCGTTTTTGCAGAGCTCTTTCCTTTCGCAGTAGCCTGCAATCTTTGTCATGCCGTCTGCTCATCTGCAGGTGGCAGCAGGACAACTCCGTGTGCCCGGTGGCTGGCGGGGCCCGGGGGCTGATCCTGCCGGCCCAGACGTGGTGCTGAGCTCTTGCATTCAGTGGCACTCTCTCCTTCAAATGCCAATCCCTGTCTTACTTTGCAATTACGAACGTGGTTGTAATACCTCGTTCATGGGTAGATGAGCTGTTCTGTTGCTCTTTTAAGTGTTGTTAGTAGTTTTACAGTATTACTGCTTGGTAACGTCATCTTTATAGAATACAGCAAATTGCCATCGTACCTCTGCGAGTTCAGTGGCTCAGAAGCAAGATTTCATCCTCTCCGTGCCTTCTGCGGTGGTATGAACATTGGAATTTCTTTGGATTTGTCTGACTATGTCAGGAAAGAAACTTTCAAGGTAACACTCAACCGATTTAAGATTAAATACAGTTTCATAGCTATTTCCTGAGTGTGAAGTAAACAGAAAGACAAAGTGCTCTTGAAATAATGCACATGGGACATGACAATCTAAAAGGAAAATTTTAGTTGTATGCTGTGGTCTAACATAAAAAGCTCATGGCTCGATGGTCCTGACTTTCCCAAAGAGGCTTCTCTTAGGTCTAGTTCTAGGTTTGTTTACCACTGTTAAGGACATCAAGCCTTTTCGGTGTCCCAGGGAAGAAGCATGGAGGAATCCCACTATGATCACATTTTCTCATGTATTTTCCTCTATTAACTAACAGCTATAGCCAGACTGATAAATGAAATTATACAGGGGCTGTGCTCTGGCCTGAGGCCAACTGGCATGACACAGATTGTATCCCTCCAGCTGGATTCTCTTACACCCCCAAAACAGGGTGACTGCATAAAAGGTGTCTGTTGGGGCTCAGCTAACCCCCAAACTATACCCAGGCACTGGGGGGAAGCCTGCACTAATGTTGCAACATGGAGCTCGCTAAATGTCAAACAGTATGGACAATTGCATGCCAGTGCTTGGGCCCGTGCCCTCACCCTTTTATTTCCTGGAATAGATGTGGCTAACTTGGATGATCACACCCATCTCACCCCAAATATTTCCTTTTCGTTTTAAGATGTTATGTAATAAAAATTATATTGATTCAGTCTTAGTTTAAGGATTAAATACATAAAAGTTTTACTAATTTTCTTTTTTCAGCATAATTTGTCTTCCACCCTTGATTTTATGCAGGGAAAAAAAAAAAAGCTACCCCACAACCCTTCCCCCCCAAAAAAACCCCCACAACCTGTTTCCAGCCAGTCTGCAGAAATAAAAAATTTCTAACGTCGTTTAACAGTTATCTCTGCCAATTAGTCCACTTCAGAGTGACTTCAGCTAACAGGTGCATTTAAATTTAGTGTGACTGCCTTCATCATATTCTCAGGGAACAGGACAGCTATGTGTGTTTCTGAATTAGACTTTAAAAAAAAAAAATCTAGCTCTGTTGCCTAGCTGTCTGTGTGATTGAAAACCAGTCCTGCAGAGGCTGATGCAAAGAGCGTGCCTGTGATTGGGAATTGTATGTGTGTCTGAACAAAGAGATGGAAATCAGTGAAAGAAACACTAATTAGCTCTTATGAATGCTTTTGTTTTTAAATTACCTCTTAAGAAAAAAAAATCTTCCCCTAGATTATAATTAAGCTAAAGAATAAACACATCTCGTTTCAGATGTTAAAGAATTTGTAGAATTTCTGTTGATATTGCATATAGAGAAAGTTAATATGTGCGTGCTAAGGAAATATCAATCTTGTTTCTGTGCATGTGTGTATGTATGCACATGCATTTGAGCAGTCACATTTTAAGAGTAACCAGCTAGGCAGTTGTTTATATGACATAGCATGTAGATGATGTCATTTAGGTTTTGTCCAGTATGCCAGGCAGCATATACATATAAAATGTAATATGTCTCTATTGATATTTACAGCTGTAAAACATGAATAAAGAGGAAATAAAGAAAAAATACCCCATGGTTTTAATGTTATTTTCTACATGTCTACCCATCTTTGAGCTTAAATATTAATAAAGCCATTTTACATGACTAAATTATTAAAGCCTTCAGACCTAGTCAGAGTGAAGACATGTCAGAGCTAGGTTTTGATTTCAAGCTTTGTCAGTTTTGAATGTAACCCTCAGGTTTTGTTCTGTGTCATTAGTCAATTTTATCATAGATTCTCAGTCAGAAAATTCACTGGTGTTACCTATCTCCTGTAAAACAGATTTTGGTCCTTGTTCCCTGGCTAAGGCTTGTTTAAAAGAGAAATTAGTGTACAGTAAGGTAGGCTATGCAATCACAATATCCAGCTAGTCTGCATTAATTCCCCATCAGGCTCTGCTTGGCTTTGTAGCAGTAAACCAAGCACAATCAGGGGACAGACCTTGAGCACTGCTGTGTGATCATATTGGTAAACTGTTATCATGATCCCTAGTATGTTTTTTGGTCAGTGTCAATCACAAATGTCCCAAACAACATGTGGTCACAATTTACCAGTTTGCAGAGGTGAGGGGCAATTTGCATTGACAGTCTGCGCATGGCCACCTCATTTGGGTGCAAACAAGTTCACCTCTACCCTGCCATCCTCAGGGCATAAGAATGGAGGCTTATTTTTTTAATTTCCTTGTGTACGTGTGCCTTTTTACTCCATGCTAAATGTGAGTTCACTTTTAAAGGAAACTAACGTATTTTATAAAAAGACTTCTAAGTGTCAGATGTGTTTGCAGGAGGAAGTAGTGCAGTGTAGTGACTGCTGTAAAAATCACATTCTGAATTGCTGCAAAAGAGCTGTTAGGTGAAGACAAGCCCTTACTGGGTAAAAGCCAAGAATAATTTTCTTAAATGTAAAAAGGCTGGGGTTTTTAGCCAGTTAAAAAGGGTAAGATAATTTACTTTTTAATTGGAATGTTTTGATAAGATTCAATCAGCAGTGATAATCCATAACCACTTTAGATTCATCTTGTAGGCAGCACAAATTCTGTGTTTCACTACTTAATTGTGAATTTTCTTTTTTTTTTCTTTTTTCTTTCTTTTTTTTTTTTTAAACTCAGCAAAAAGCAGACTCCATCTCTGTTCCCTATTTTGATTATGCACATACTTTTCTGCTGAATTTCTGTTACTGGGATAATCAAGCAGAGATCTTATTTCCCATGAAGACAAATCTGAGTTTTCTTTCTGCGTGTTATATCCTGCAAACATTTGTGAGCTGCTGGCTGATTTTCTAACACTGTCTTGCATTTCTGAATCTTGTACTCACTAACAAAATCTGCTGAATGTCTTGTCTTGCTGTGCTAACTCACTGCTGTGTTATCCCCTGTCTTGCTGTGCTAACTCACTGCTGTGTTATCTCAGGGTTACCTCTGTCTGCAACTTTACTCCTGGTATTTCCCACAGTCCATGTTATTAACTCACAGAAGGAACTGATCGAATTTAGTTTGAAGATTTTGAGCTGACAAGTCCTCAGGTGTCCATGTCTTTTCTTTCTCTCTCTGTGTTTCCTGACACTGAAGGTGAAAGCTAGGGTGAGAAAAAAAATCTCTGCTAGGATGTGATGGTTTTACTTTTTAGCTGTCTTCAAGTTTTGCGTCAGGAAGACTTTTCCTATTAAACGACACTTGATGATTGAGGGAGAAAAACGAAGGATGGTTCAGAAAAATATTAAAATATCCTGGTCCATTATAAGTATATTCTAAATGTGGGATCATGTCACCTGAGTTAAGACATTTTATTGCAGGATTCACTCTCTCTGTGTTCTCTTATTAGTTATTGAGAGCAAGATGACCTGATTTAGACTTTTAGCAGGAAAAGAATTCCTGAAGTCATGAAAATAATGTGAAAACTGTGGACAGGAGGAGGAAAAAAATGCCAAAGAATCTTGTCTGCTGCAGAGGCTGCAGTGTGGACTTTTTTGATGGTGGGCAGTAGAGAATTCACATGCGAGACAGCCCTTTTAAGTATTCCCAAATTTTAGAAAAGATATGATTACAACATCAGTCAACAACAGGCATGAATCCAGACAAACCAGTCTTCATCAAATCCTGTGTGATCATGGAACTATTTGTTTTATAGAGCAAAGTCTGTGATTCAGATGAACAGAAAATGAAGAACAGGAAATTAAACAATATGGTTTAAAATGTGCTTATTCAGTCCTACTGTCAGGTTTGGAATAGAACTGGATACAATTTTATGAATGCGACATTTCATTTAACACAATTTTTTTCCTGAATTTTTCCTGTTTTCCATCATATTTTCTGTGTGGCCCAAATTGCAAGTGGAGAGCTCTGTATGAGCCACTGTGGTCCTGACATGCTGTTATGATCAGTACCTAACTGTCACAAAGTAGAAATTAAGCCCATCTGTCCTAGAATGTAGTGATACAGTACTGGGGCATATACTGTTTTTTTTTTTCCTTAAAGTGTAATTTCTTGTATTGACCATAACAAAATAATTAGGACCTTGGAGAACTCTTTCATCTTAGGATTTGTAAAGCACTGTCTGAGGCAATTTCAGAAAAGTTCTTATTGATAATTTCTGAAAGGTATATGAAATACCAGAAGGCTAAAAACAGGCTAATACAGTGTGCATCTTTGAAGAGGTAGGAAAGGGAAAAGGAGATGGGGATTGTAAGACAGACAATTATCTTCAATTTCCTCAATAAATCTGGAACGTGAGAGATCTCTCTGCAGAAATAAATTGTAGATACCATATATCTTAGCTTCAGACAGGCTTTTGACACTGTTTCACCCATCTTACTTATAAACAAGCTATTGAGACATGTTCTTGAGAAAAGTACTATAGCATGGGTGCAAAAGTTGTACAAATACACAAAGTAGTTTTCACTTATTTTTTTCAAAATGGAAATGTAAGGCATCTGGATCTTGTGTTATTAAAAACTTCTATTAACCACTTGAATTATTGCTGTTTCAGACTACCTGAAACCAGGAGATAATTAAATTATTTTGGAGGAAGGATTAGAATTCAGCAGGTCTTAACAGATTGGAGATATGATATGAAAATAATACAAAGCTCTTCAAGACAACACAAGGTATTGTAATTTAGCGGGAACAACCGACTACAGATATGGATCTGTAAAGTGATATGACTGCATTGTCTAGTACTGGAAAGTGTTTCACAGGAATGCTGGGCACTATTCTGGGCACTGAATGAACTTCAGGAGAGATATGGACCAACAGGAGGTGGATAAGACAGCATGACATATAAAAAAAGATTGAGACTGCGAATGCTTACTGTACTTAAGAGATATTTAATAGGGTCACGATTACTGCCCAAAGTTAACGCAGTTTTATTGTAGAGAAGAAGAGGTGACCTTTCCTACAGGTTCAGGGCAGATAAGAAGTAATCTGTCTGACTTGCAGCAAGAAAAATTCAGTTTACACATTTGGAAAAATATTGGAGCTGTAAGCATAATGTAGTACTGGAATAAATTTCCTGGGAATATTGTAGGTTCCCTGCCACTGAGTATCATCTGAGAGCTGTCATCTGAGGGCTGTCAGCTTAGAATAGTTTTTGAGGTCCATTTTTGCACCATTTTTACTGAAGTCTGTGAATTTGGTGGATTGTGTTTTCTGTAGGAAGCATAACTTGCATATTTGCTGAGTATGTGTGAATTGCACGGCTTCATTACTGGCTGAACATAACTTTCAGCACTGGCCAATTTTCTCTCCATATCTGCCCATAGAAAAGAAAAGATAGTAATAGCTGTGGGTATGCTCTTCAAAAATGTTTAATATTTTTTTTATCTATTGTTTTGATGAGTAATACTGAAAAAAAAAAAATTGCAGTCATTGTAGAATCCCATGTGATAATTCCTAATTGGAATATGTTTCTTGGTCCAAGCCAATGATTTACGTTAGCTGAATAACAAGCTGGGTTTTGAAAATGCTCATTTGTTGCATACAGCGTAGCAGGTAGTTGACTTGTTACCAGTCTCTTCCTTCACTTTAAATTCCAGGGTCATTGCTTATATCCTGCTATCTTCCCTAATACAGTATTTTTTATCAGCTCCTTGTAGGCTGGAAATAACCTATGGCTTAGAATTATCTTCAGAGAAAATGAATGTTTCTGTTACTTAGTACTTTTTTGACTTAAGAAAGTTTTTATTGCTTCACTAGCACAGGGAGTAAATAAAATGAAATATGAAGAATGCAGGATGGAAGAAATACAGGTCACAATTAATAAAATAAATGATACATGGCACACATTTGATGGGATAAGAAGGATCTATCTGTTAAAAGAGTTAAAACATGTTTTGTAGAACATTTCGCATGTGTTCATTTGTTCACAAAGATACCCTTATTAACCCTTTGTACTGATCCTCAGTGTGGCTACAGACCTTTGTTCCAATACAGGATAGTGCTGTTATCTGTTGCAACTGAGACTGTGAATAACAGACTGTTTTTCTCCCTATTTGAATTAAATATATGTTACGACAGGACGGTTAGAGTTTTTTGTTAAGAACTCAGATGTTTTTAGTATGTTTTCTTTTTTTATGTGTCCATAATGAAGAAAGATGTTGACCCACTTGTGAATGAAGACTCTCAGTCCTGGTTCTCTTCTATGCCTTTACATATCCTTTACATGTCCATCAAGCTTTCGTATATGGTAATTAGACTTTTTTTTTTTTTATTTTTTTTTTTTGGCTAGCTATGGAAGGTGCAGCTGCTCAGCACCTCACCACAGGCAATACAATGAAGTCATTGAGTAAGGCAGACAACCTGATTTTCATAATGAAATTGAACTGTGTTTTGAACATTAATCTAATTTGAATCTTTAGAGCAGAAACAAGAAAATTTAATACGTACTTCTTTATTTTTTATTTAACAATTTACATTAGGTTTCTGTGTGGTTTTGCTTGTATTTCCTATATATATTTTGGTGATTCTCTAGAACCTTTCATCTCTTAAGTGATTATTTGAACTTTTGACATTTGTAATGGAGAAAGCTCTCAAGCTTTATTCTCTACCTTTTGTCATACGTATTTTAATTGCTTTTCTTTCAATTATGCACCTTTAAAAATTGATGTCTCCATCCTCAGTTGCATTTCCTAGGAAAGTTTTAGCAGTCTCATGAAGCCATAGTGAAGCAAAGAGAACTTTTATAGGCCTGAAATATACCACTGCAAGAGCAGTAGTGACAAAGATTACTGCACTGGGACTTGTCAGAACAGCTGGTGTCGAGCTGAGAATGGAGGGGACAAAGTGAAAACCAGGTAGGCCAGTCTGCCTTCTTGAATCTGTTCCTGAAATTCATATGCAGCTCCAGCTTCTCTTCTGGAGGTTGCATGGGAGTGATGTTCTTCATCGTAGCAGAAGCTCCTTGAAACTGGATCAAGTTCTGCTAGAACCTGAACCTGGAACCAGAACCGCATCCTCTCTTTAGGTTAATAACCTCCTTGCCACAGATTGAAGACCTATATGTTTTCAAATAGTCAAAAATTAGAAAATTAACATATCTACTTGGCCATTTCCCAGTTTCAAGTCAGAAGCTCTGTGCATATACGGTGTGTTATTGACTCTAAATATACACTTATGAGGGTTTTTTTCCCCACAGAATGCTTGCCTTACTCAATGAAAAGAACAGAAATGCAAAGGGAAAGAACTGAGGTTGTGCAGGCTAATACAAATCTGACATTTGCTTCTTACTCACTTGAGAACCCAACAATTGATTTTCATTAACATTAATTTTAGGTATGTAAACAAACATATACTCATAAGCAAAAAAGTACCTGTGTGCAGTAAGAAGTCTGTACAGGGGATGTATTAATGTACAAGAGATTTATGGGTTATCTTTGACAGCTGTTGTAGACTTCTCTGCAACTTCTTGTGTAGGTGTTCCCCAAAGTGAAACACATTTTTCTTTCCTGCTTCTTTGCTTATTTACCCTATTCCCAGAAAAGAAAACTGCATAGTGCATCTGGGATACAGAAAGTCTTCACCATACTTATGTCTTATATTTCTTTGCCTTTAGGTTGTACGGCTCTGGGGCTTTATTTTTTTTCTGTCTTATGTACAGTGTAAAAGAACAGCATAAAGAAACAACTGGGGACTTTGTGTGAATCATAAGATAAATATTTATGTGTCTAATAAACAATCTAGCTTTGGGTTTAACGTGTCTCACCCATAACTATGTGAAATAATAAAATCAAACACTACTGATGGAAGAAGAGGATCTGTTTAAAAAGCACAAGTTTAGAAAGGTATGAGATGTGCTTTTTGGATGAGAGAGAGAATTCCACCTGATTTTTCATACATTTTCTACATATTATGAGTTACAAGTCCATTAGGGAATGAACTGAGGCTCCAACTCTATTCACGTAAGTAATCAGATCTTTTTAATAAAGATTTTTAGTTGTTTTTTAGATGGTCCAGCTCTGAAACAGAGATTACAGAAAGAAAGGGTTCGTGTCCCATTAATCTCCTGATACTATACCCATCTTGTGGCACAATGGGAGTTTCATTCAGTTTTTATAATAATTAATTTTTATGAGAGTAGTTGGTTAGCCTTGTTCCCTCTCTTTTCTCCCCTACCCCCCCCCCCCCCCCCCCCCGCTTCTTTCCTAGGCTTAGTTTGGAAAATATAATGAGGTACAGCAGGGAGAGTTATTAATCTATTTAAGAGGAAATTAATTTGACATGAAGTGCCTTTGTTTAGAAGAGCACAACTGCATTGTCCTGCATGCTGTGGGTGTTGTGCTTTGAAAATTTATTCTTTTGGCAAGATTTAATTAAAGTCAATTCCACATATACTTGAATGTTTTACAATTTCATAACAAACAGTATCATTACTAGTGGCTGCAATTTTTGTCATGTAACTGCCTTTATGATCTTATAAACAGGAGGCTATGACTTCCCATTATAAGCCAGAAAGAGGAGGACGTAAAGATTTGATTATATGACAGAGAGGAAGCTTTATGTCTTGAAAATGCCATCTTAGTACCTAACAAACTTTGGACAAGAAGTACAGGAAAACCTGTTCACAAACCATTTGAATGGATATGAAATCAATACTTTCTTTGATGCTTTTATGTCTTTCAAAATTGAAATATAATTTTTTTAATGAGTGTCAGCTGTTAAAGACGTGCATCTTACAATATCTGTGAACATTTATCTGTGAACATTTAGCCAGTGATATTCCCAAATATTCAGTCTACTTTGGTTAGGACCACACCAGAATATCACTTCATAACAGAATTAAAACAATATTATATCTACATTGTGGTGAAGTAAAGGATTACTGATTAAATTCAGGGCTAAATGAATAATTTGTAATGGATATTAATGAATCTTTCTGACAGGGTAGCTTCAACTGTAACGTAACATGTCCAGGAGCTGTTGTTCTCAAGTGTTACTGTTGGGCCCCTTTTTTATGTTATTGCCTGGGTACATCCTCCCAGCTGCTGCTGCTGCTCCCTGGGCCCCCAGCACCGCTGCCGTGCTGACATCCAGCCTCCTCTGGAGTGACGTCCACTGCTCCCTGTTCCCTTGCAGAACTGGCCTGGCCCTGAGCTCTGGCAAAGCTGGCACTGGCCTCGGTGCAGTACACTCTCCTTACAAATATCATGGCCCAACTTCCAATATTTCCTTGTATTTTCCCACAGATTAGGTTACTTTCTGCTCTCCTACCCCAAATTCTTCCACAATGCATCCAGTCCAGGTTTGGAGAGGACCAACACTTTGCTCCAACTGTTGCCTGCGTACACCTCCTCTGCAGCCCTGACCAGCAATTCCCCTAATTCCTGCAGCCTCTTGCAGTCTTGCACCAAAACTGTTTTCTCCTAACCAGTGAGCCTGGACTGGTTACACCAGAAAAGCAGAAGTAACATTTCTGATGTCATCTCACCATGGCAGTGGGTGGATGGAGGAGCTGGTGATCAATCCGAGCTGCTTTTGTCCCTACTCGCATCCTTGCCCCGGTGCCTGTTGACTCTGGGTAAATACTGGGCTCTTCCTGTGGCAGTCACAGTGTAGAGAACTTCTAGCGAATGGAGTGATCCAGTGAGAGAGATACGACATAGAAGAGAGCAGAGATGAGTGTTGGATGGAGTTTTCCTGGGGTTTCTCACAATTTGGAAAAGAATCACCTCCCACTTCAAGAACTTCGAAATACTCTTATGGAAAGATGGTCTATCTAAATGCTAGCTGTCAGAGCTTAGGAGAATCAGAAGGACTGTTTGAGCTACACAGAGCCCAGATTGGGGAGAGACTTTCAGGCATACTACGTTTCTTTTCCTATGTTTCAAAAAACAAGAGATCTGGAGTTTGACATGAACATTTGAGGTAATTATTTGTGTAATGAACACAGTAGGATGAGCAAGGTGACTTACGATGTCTACCAGCCTGCAGTTGTCTGGTGCGTAAACAGGAAGTCTATGCCAGAATGAAAGCATCACAGCGAGCTAAAATATAGAAAGAAAATGTTTTTTCATTTCAACTATTGACTAAACAACTTCAAACCTTCTGGTTAGTGGAAGAGTCCCAATATAAAGGTAACTCCGATTTTTCAATGGCTTCAATATTTATCAGAATGAAATATTATTGGCTTTGTTAAGTTATATGCATATAAGATAAGATGTTTCTGGTCTGTTGATACTTGTTCGTAACATGTAACTTCATATTAAGTGTACCTACAGAGATCACAGAAACATCAAGAATATTTTTGTGGATGTCACAGTCTAACATTCCATTTCACGTTTCTAAATCCCAAAAGCACTTGAGAAAATAATAGGTGTTATTTTTCTTCCTTTTATACCTGCAGAAAATAAGCTGCAGTGAATTCTACACAGATTTCACAAACTGTCAAGACAAGGTGAGGATGAGAATCCAGCTTTCCACTCCAGTGATCTGTATCTTGGACTATGGCTCCTTATTTTCAAAGACATGTAGACTGTACAAACAGGATGAAATTTTATATTCCTTGAAAAGTCAATATTCATACTGAAACAACTGAAGGTGGAGGAAGAAGGGGGAAATGGAGGCTTGGAGCTGAACAGGAATTGCAGGGTAAAATCTATTAATTGTAATTTGAGATTCTTTCCTGGTTTAAAGGCTAAAACCTGTAAAACGTAACAGGTAGTTGTTAAAAAGAACAATTTGTAGCTACCCTGTGTAGTTTCAAATACAAATTTCTGCTCATGCAAAAGCCAAGCCATAACTCATTTGCTCAACATCAATTTAAATAAATTAATCAGGATGCAACAAAAGAAATAACAACGAAATGATACTCTATAGCTGAAGTGAAGGTGTCCTTTCCCATTAGCATGATTATTGTCTTGAAGGACAATTTGCTATATCTGAGAAAAGGCTCACATGCATTAGTTCCTAGAAAAACAGAGGCGCTTCAAAGAATGATGCATCAGTCTTTCTAAGAGACTCTCTGAATTGAAAATGTAATCAAAATATTTTTGAATTACAGTTTTGTATCCTACATTGTCCATATTACAAAACAAGAATTGTACATGTAAGATTACATTTTAAGAAGTTGTAATTATCCATGTACTGGAGTATTTGAAGAACTTTTACCATTGCTTGATTTTGAGCAACAAAAGACTAGATTTGTCAAAACCATGACTAATATAGTAAGAACATGGATCTTCAAACTTCATACCAGTGCAGCCGGAAGGAATGCAAAGAATTGTAATACATTTGCAGACTAAAACATAAAGTTGAGCTGGCCAATTTCCTTTGGCAAACGTGAGAATTGCAAATGTCTGCCTTAAACTATACAAAGCTTGCCGTCTTTGTTCTTTGCCCAGCATTTCTGATATTGCTTGTACCTAATTATAATGTGTATTTCCCTTTAATCAATGATACATAATTTATTTTGTCATGCTCATAAATGTGCTTTTCAGGTGTGTTTATTGAAATACATACAAAACCTCTCCCTATAAAACAAATTATTCAGGCTTTGATGATATAAATGTATATAGAATTCAAGCAAAAATAGTTATAATTTTATTAATAGTATTTTCAATTTTTAATAGTGGGCCTCAAAAGCACAACAGAAAGCTTTTAAATCCTTAAATTTAATGCATGAAAAAAAATCCATAAAAGTAACATAAAACTTGAGAGATTTCTGCCCTATGTGCATTTAGAGATGCAAATCTGATGACTATAATGACAAAAAACATATATTTTTTTCTAATTTTCCTTGATTGTATTGGAGGCCTCTCACACCAAAGACAGAGTAGGAAGCCAACAATCTCATAAATAAATGGAAATACTGGTTACGTACCAAACCCAGGGTAACATTAGAGGCTTTAAAGCTGAAAATGGTGTTGCTAAAGAAATTAAGGCTAAATATTAATACAGTGAAATTAAAGCTATATTTTATATATTCCTTTATTTTATTATTAATATAAAAGCTACATCTATACCATTAAGCTGAACAAGGCCAGGACATTGTCCCAGCACTGGCATGGTATTGCTCGTACTGTTTAATCATTAGTGCACTCTTTGGCACATTTTTGATATTTACTGATTAGCTCTAGCCCAAACAATGCCATTTTTTGAGTTAATATAAGTCAGGGACCATTAGTAAAAGATAGTATGGATGAAAACACCTTATTTTAGGAAGAAGGCAACTGAACAACAGATGGGAAGAAAATTTATGTTTCAGACTGGGTTCCATGAAAAGTGGCAGACTGAGCAGACAGCCTGCTGAGGATGAAGATGAATCCCAAATCTCATTCCTTTTTGCATTCAGATGCCTTGGTCATTGCTTCTTTCCAGCTTCTTTCCGGTCATGAACTGCTGCCTGATGTCCTGTCTTTAAAAAATATTTCAGAGAATCTGTCTATGCTAAAAAACCAATTAGGAATATGTATTTTTGGAAGGGTTGTTGATATCCTGGGGGTGCTGGTTGACAGCCGGCTGAATATGAGCCAGCAGTGTGCCCAGGTGGCCAAGAAGGCCAATGGCATCCTGGCCTGTATCAGAAATAGTGTGGCCAGCAGGAGAAGGGAGGTGGTTGTTCCCCTGTACTGGGCACTGGTGAGGCTGCACCTCGAGTGCTGTGTTCAGTTTTCGGCCCCTCACTACAGGAAAGACATTGAGGGGCTGGAGCGTGTCCAGAGAAGGGCAACCAAGTTGGTGAGGGGCCTTGAACACAAGTCTTATGAGGAGCGGCTGAGGGATCTGGGGTTGTTCAGTCTAGAAAAGAGGAGGCTGAGGGGAGACCTTATCGCTCTCTACAACTACCTGAAAGGGGGGTTGTAGTGAGGTGGGTGTTGGTCTCTTCTGTCAGGTGTCTGGAGATAGGACAAGAGGAAATGGCCTCAAGTTGAGGCAAGGGAGATTTAGGTTAGATATTAGGAAAAATTTTTTTACTGAGAGGGTTGTCAAACATTGGAATGGGCTGCCCAGGGAAGTGGTTGATTCACCATCCCTGGAGGTATTCAAAAAGCGAGTGGACAGGGTACTCCAGGGCATGGTTTAGGGGGCATGGTTAATGGTTGGACTTGATGATCTTGAAGGTCTTTTCCAACCAAAATGATTCTATGATTCTATGATTGTTCTACTTGCGTTTTAGTGTATGCAAGGAGATGGAAGACATTCCTAGTCTTTCTGAAGAAGCAGGGACATTGGCCATGTCGGTATTGCCAGTCTCCTGCTGGACCTTGAGGTAGTCCATTTAAAGCAGGCTTGGCTCTGCGCTGTCTTCATGGGAGCCATCTAAACGTTACGTATAGGTCTAAACTTGTAATCCGGACCCACAGGTTCTGTGCAGAGGAAAAAAAATCACCTCTGGAGAGCAATCATCTCCTCATAGATGACTAGTTTAATTTAGACCTTAACTAACAATCTTCCCAAGTTCTCTGTTTCCCACCAAGGAAAGCACCAGATATATTTAGAGAGTCCAATTTAGCTGTCCAAAGACAGCACATCCTTAAAGTAATCCCTATTCAGACTCTTAAACACATGCTTAAGTCACACAATATGATGAAATCTGTAGATGTGTGTGAAGCTAAGCAAATATTTAAAGATACTTTTGAAGAATGTGATTCAGCTCACTGCTTTCGGAGACATATATAGAAAAATGAGCTGAATAGACGTAGGATTTTGTCAAGGGTCTTGCTGTATTTCATCTAACTTTACCTGTTTAAGACATTAGTTTATCTGTCATTACACAATGTGCTGGGTTTCCAGTTTTCAAGGACAGATATTTTTTTTTGTATTTTTTTTTTTTAGGCTGGTTTATTTTTGCAAACCATATAATCAATAATAACTGTGAACTACCTATTCAAATTCCTCTTCATACAAGTATTCAGACTTTAACAGTGTGCTGCTTCACATCTGTTTTTTAAGGTGAAGTTGCTTCAAACAGTTTCAAATTAGAAACTCTTCTTTTTCTGATTGCTTTTTCATTGACCTATACTTTGTCTCAAACACAGTCATCTTGAACTTAGATGCTGGCAATGGATAAGGTAACCTTATTGCTCCTAATTCTGCCCTTTCTTCGCATTAGATGCTGCCAGCAATTATTTTATATATAGTTATACTATTACCCTCACAAGCCATCTTCCTGCTTGCTTCTCAAGCAAATCAATTTGCTAATATTTTTCTATAAATGCCAATTCAGAATTACTTAGCTCAAGACTCTGCTCATGAGCCAAACTTATTTAATGGATCAATCCTTTCATTTTCTTTTTATTGTAATAATTTGGTCTATTTTTGAGCCAGGCAGTTTAAAGGAAACTATCATTTTTCTGGCTGTCAGGAATATTTCTGCTGTCAGTAGAAACCTAATCAAACCTAAGAAAATACTATACTTATTTGGCTTAGATCTCAGCCAAAGAAATGTTTTCCCAATTCCTGATCTGTCTGCCCTACCCAGAAAATGCCAGAAATTACAGAAGATATATGAGTCTTTGATAATTTTGTCCAAAAAATTTGCTCACACTTAACAATGTTTCTGATTTTAGCAGTCTCAAACAGACCTCTTAAATTTTAGCAACAGATAGAAAAAAGGGAAAAACATGTTTTGTTTTTTTAAGAAAATGCATGCATTACTTAAGTGTGTACGTCTTCAACATTTGGAAACCTTCGGTTTTCACAATTTACAAAAATCTAAATGCGAAGATGGTGTTATCACAGTAAGTCATTGCATTTTCCAGTCATTTCACTGGCAACAACAGTGTAATACCCTGAAAGACTAGCAGGTCTCCGAACAAAAAAGAAAGATGATGGTACTGGTAAGGACTGTTAATCTATGTCTCTGATAAGTGCAGCAAGCTTAGCCCATGAAGGAGGCACGACTTGATCCTCTGGCAGACATTTCCTAAAAGCAAGTTATTGCAGGCAGTGGGAAATGAAACTGGGTTTATTTCTAATTTCACTTTTCGTGACATCAGGTTGGTTGATATATGTATGCTTACAGAAAAAGGGTATTTAATCTAAAAATAGCTATCAAAATGAACTTTTACCTTTGCAGCTTTAGTAGGCTATAGTAGGCAGGCAGAGGCCAGGAATGGTGTTAGTAAAGGCACAGAATAGTTTCTTAAACAGGAGAAGAAAACTTTCTGGATTGTCCCCTCCTTTACTATATTGTATTAGGATGCACAAGCATAGGGAACGAGAAAATAAGCTTTCATGAGAGGAAAGTAAGGAAGAGTAGATCTTTTTGTTTACAAACACATAGAGAGAGGGTCATAACTTTGTATGTTCCCCTTTCCACTGGAAAAATGGTAAAGGACAACACGGTAACCAACTTATCTGACACAGCTAAGAAAAAGTTTATTTTGAGAAAGAGCAACCAGGGAGAAGGAGAGGCAGAAGATAACTAAGCTATGAAGATGCAAACCAGAGTTTTTACAGTTTTATCATTTTGTTACTTTGTGAAATGATAACAGCCCACTTCCAGAGCAGGCTGGTCCACACCTGCTAGTTTGAAAGGCTGTACTGAAGGCATCAGGAGAGAAAGGTATGTCCTACCACACTGAAAACCAAATGCACTCACCCCTCTGAACTAGCGGCTTGAGGCCAGGCTGGGTAACATACATGTCTTAAAATGAAAACAGCCAACCATGCTGAGGCAACTCAGTCTTGCTCAGGGGCTGATATGCACAGGCTATTTAAGTTCCTCTTATAGTCACTGAGCTGGTAACCTTCCCTCACTGTGTTACTGGTGTTTGGGTGCCTTTTACCATGCCCCAAATCACTATGGAAGCAGACCATAGACAGGAATACAAAGCAGTTATTTATTTGCTAACACCAGCAACACGTAGCTGGGACTCGTGGTTTACCAGACTGAGCAGGAGTATGCTCACCACCCAAAGCACCCAGCAGGTCTTTGCTGGTTGGGCAGTCATCAGCCCCGTGGGGAGAGGTGGGTTTGCTCTGCTCCTTGGAACAGGCTGGTCGATGCCACTGGGTTGCTTCCCTCTTCTCTGCCTTTTTTATCCCCCCAGGAATTTATCCCTCTTCACATCAGTTTTCTTCCACTTGGATTCTAAAACAGCTTTTACCATCTCAGCAATTACCCTCCGTGTTTTCACTTATCCTGTCTTGCAGAGTTGCAGTTCACATACTTTCTCGCACCTTTGCAACATTTTTTTCTTAGTAAGGCTGAGCCAATGGCACACAGCTGTACTGCACCAGTGCCACCTCACGGCAGCTCACCCCCTGGGCTGAGAGCCCCCAGCTCGTCCTCCAGCACATACCCAGTTGCTGATCAACCGAGTGCTCTTTAGGCACCACTGACTGTACTGACTAGATACTCTTCAACTATAATGGGTGCTTAGATACTTTGGCCATGCATAAATCCCCTGGGTAGATAGCCTTGACTAGAGTCTTAGTTTATCTATTTGGTCTCTTTCTGTCTCCGGTTCTTAACTGCAGCCCAGTCCCAGAGATCTGATTAGAGTCACACATATTCTGTTTCTTTCTGGTGCTCTTTAGTACAGTGCTAAGATTATTTATGTAGAATCCATTGTCACCAGAATGCCAGCATTACAAAGAGGGTCATTATGCACCACTCTTGTCTTCATTAGTTACGGAGTTTTATTGTTGGTGACTTTCCTATTAAAGGCTTTCTAGGAAAATGCTAACAAGTTTCCTCTATTGAAAAATGTGGGCAGGTTTTTCTTTGGCTAGAATAAGTCCATTCTCATTTACAGTTAATTTCTTGTACCTCTTCAGTTTCCTTCCAGATGTTTCCAGCTGTTTCTACCAAGGTATTCTGAACATAGTATTTATACCTGCTCAGACACTGTAATTTGCAGTTTCTATACCTCCCTAATGGAACAAGTTGATATATTTTACTATTTTAATATGTTTTATTTTTATTTTTATTTTTACTTTAATGCTATACTGAGCAGAGGAGGTCCCTGATGACCCAAGAGGATGTTTGAGAATGTTCAGCATATCTTCACCATGGGCAAATTTGCCTGACTAATGTCATTGATTTCTGACAAAGTGCTTTTGATGTGGTTTCCCATGGCACCTTTACAGCCAAATTTGTGAGATATAGTTCGGGTGTATGGACTGTAAGGTGGGCAGAAGACTGGCTGGTGAGTAAAGGAGTGGACCTGGACAATGAAGTATCAGGTGCTAAGTACTCAGTCCCCACTTTGGGGACTTCAGTTTTGATGAGCTCTCATCTGACCCAGAGACTGTATGCCTCGATGACAGGAGCAGAGTCAGCATTCCTGAAATGCACCTTCCAGTTTTGTTTCATCTGAGAAGACTGAAGTTTGCCTGAAAAATAAGTGGGGACAATCTGGAGATTAGTTTCAAACAACTACTTCTGATCTGAGCTAAAACGGTACATAGACTTATGTCACGCTAGGCAGAAACTGGAGAATTTTTCTCCTAAGAAGGATTTTTTTCTGAAGACACCAAGTCTTCACAGTTGCATGTGCCATCAATCTAGTTCAAAACCGCTTAAACAAATTTTAGTCTTGTTTTTCATCCATTAGTTCCTCCCAGAGTTTTGGGGTTTTGTTTGTTTGCTTTGGGTTCCTTTAACCTGGTGTTTTGGGGGCTGTAAGGTTTTGGTTTTGTTCTTGGTTTGTTTTCCAAAGATAACATAAAATCGGGTTGGTGCTAGGAGTCACATCACAAGCAACTGCTTACAGGGAGTGAATGTTAGTCTGCAACTTCCCTGGGGACGTACTGCGGGACTGATATGTTTGTTAGAAAAAATAGTAAGAACCATTTAATGTTACAGTTCAGGACACAGACATCTGTAAACCTCTTCGATTTCTCATGAGAATTCTGAGAAGACAAAACATTGGGAGCCACTGAGTAGAACTAGAAAGAACATTATTTAATAGCACAGGTTGTATTTGGTCAGTTAGAAAACTAGTGCATGTGGCACTTAACTTTAAAGCACTTTAAAATAGCGTGATATGCTGATAAATAGCTATCCAGTTCTGTAAAAAGATACTTGCTAGGGGTAAAAAGAGCTAGGAATGTTATACTTGTGATTTTTTATTTTGTGAAATAATTGTCCCTTTCTTTACACCAAACAGTATATTTCTCTTGGAAATGCTCTGATGTTTTATGTTATACTTTGCTGATCAGCTGTTCCTACATTAGAAGTGTGCTTCAGTACTTTAAATATCTTCTTTTGGGGGGAGGTGGGGAGCAGGGGAATATGAGGGAGAGCAATAGTCTTTTCTGGAAAAATAAAAAATGCTAAAGAAAATTATATTTATTTCAAATAGTGTATCTAAAGTAAGGTTGGACATTATCCGTAAATCTTTCCTCTGAATCTGAAGAAAAGTGGCATTTGCTTGCAGTCATCTTAGAGAAGATAAAGGAAATCCTGTATAGACAATCTAAGATATCATTAACTGTGCAAAGATTCAATAATTGTGTTTTTTCTTAAAATTATTCCATTAATTTATGAGCAAAATCTCTTCCTCAAATAAAGGACAAACATCCAACCTTACCATCATTCAGCACATGAACATTTTATCAGTACTTAAAATTTTAGAGGAAAGACAGAGGACAAGTTACAGTTTTCAGGCAAGTATTAAATATGGCATTGGTGCTAACACAGAACCTTGTTATCCACTTCTCACCATTAATATTTGACCAGTTTTTCCTGGTACTTTCTTTCAGTTCTGGAAACAATGTCACACACAAGAATTCTTAACCTACTCATTTTCTTTAACAATGAGAAATATTGCCAATGATTAATTGGAAGTTCAAAAAAGTAATAAATGAAAGTTCAAGCAATTCCCCCTGTATCTTTTTTAATACCTATAAAACTCATGATTTATCAAAGAAGCAGGATTTTTCATTTTAGAGGCTGGGCTGGTTGTTCCTGTTACACCATGCTCATTTAAGACTCTTTCTACTTTTCATGATATTTTAATCAATGCTCCTGATACTCAGTAAGATGTAATTCACAGATCAGTTATGTTCCCTCACTTTTAAAACTGGTCCTCTTTAAGTTAAGATACTGGCTCTAGTTTTGATAGCTATGAGCTATCATGACCTTCACAAGTGCTTTTTGGAGTTGTATCTCTACTCCCTCTAAATTTTGAAAATTACAGATTTTTTTAGCTTGTTACCACTTTTGAGTTTACACAAAAGCTACGACAGTGGATTCCTGCCTGGGTCTGAAAGTCTCCCATCTGAGGCTTGATAATTCTTTTTCATGAAAACTAAGTATTCTGAGAAAATGTTATTAGGTTTAGTGTTGTAATTGGCACTGATGATGGTGATAGTAGGAATAAAATAAATTCAGTTTTATTTTATGTATGTATATGTATGTGTGTGTATATACATATTTATAAATTGCATCCACAGCATATGCTCTGGTGGAAACAATAAATGATTAAAATGCTGAATGAGTTGTTACATATTTCTTCTTATTATTGGCCAGGTTACCTCTCTGATCACTGAGAGGAACTTCACCAAAAAGTGAATGGAGTTGTTATTTTTATTATACAAACTGGGTAGTGCTGTGTAGGCAAAGTGGAATGTGAGAGGAAAAAAAAAAAAAGCCGTATAGGAATTTCTTTCTTTCAAATGAAATACAAAGGCACAAAACTTGCTCAGTGTCATAGGAAATGCTTCATGGATATCTGAGAACAGAATCTTTCAGTCTGGTTCCTTACCTACAAGACTATCGATGCCTGCACTTTCAAGGCTGCACTGTATGTTATTTTAATAATCATTATAAGACTATCATAACGTCTCACTGGAAAATAAAGTATTGAGTGTCACGTTTTCTCACAAATAAACAAAACAATAGAAAGGAAATTATCAGGATGAAATCTTTAGATTCGTATCTTTCTTAGAATGTGCAATACTGTACCTTGAAGTTTATTGATTTATGTTCCATTGTGTAACATTAAGAGAGTTTGTAGTTATGGAAAAAACATTCTTTACTTTTATGAGGACTTTAGTCCTAATTGAAAACATGTAAAATAGGATTATTTTTCATAAAAATGTAATATGAAAAAAAACCCAGAAGACTGAAGAAGACTTAACCAGCCTAATTGTCTGAGAATTTTAATGAACAGTGATATATAGGTATTCTTTTGAGCAACTAATCATAAACGTTGAGCAGTTAATTCAGCTACAGCCTATAATTGTGGGAAGCAGGAGTTTGATAATGCCATAACTAGAAGAAAAGAAACAACAGCAGGAAACGCCAATTAAGCAATCTCCTCTCGAATGTCCTCTTGAGAAGTTATTTAAAATAGAGACAAATTGTTTCCTGTATGACAAAACAATAGCTTTAGAAGAAGAAAAGGACGAAAAAGAATGGATGTGTGAAATACAAGACAATGAAAACCAGTTGTCTTTTGGCACCATCTATTATATAAAGCATCTCCATTCTCACTAGAGAACATAGGGAACTAGCTATGCTGACTTAACAATTGTTTGGAGCACCACCCAGCACTTAGTGAAAATGGTGATCCGACATTGTCCAGTACCATCCAGTACTGCCATTCTCTGAGTTACTGAAACACTAGCGGTCTCGGTTG
Source organism: Harpia harpyja (assembly GCF_026419915.1). Taxonomy (NCBI): domain Eukaryota; kingdom Metazoa; phylum Chordata; class Aves; order Accipitriformes; family Accipitridae; genus Harpia; species Harpia harpyja. The sequence continues at coordinate 14,096,863 of NC_068954.1, forward strand.
GGATGTGCTTTGTCGGAATTCTGGCTTTGAGTTACTACAAGCAGCACCATTTCTGAAACTGAAGCGTGACCATCACTGTTGTAGGATCGGCTTTCTAGTTCAGTGGTCCGATAACTGTGAAATACAAAAAACCTCAGCCACTGTATTTCCTGTTTCTTTTTTTTTCTTCCCTATTTACCCTACCGGTCGTGCTTCTCAGCCATGAGGAGCTTACTGTTATTGTGTTTTCTCAGCACCGTGGAGGTGAGACTGTGATTCAGGTGACTGATTCTACCTATCCTGTACCATAGGGGTATTATGCAGCAAGGCCATTAACTGTCCCATTACAATGTGTCGTTTTTTTCTTCATATATTCTGCGTCATTAACTGAAGCACTGTTCTGTAAAAGTCTTTGGAATAGGTCTTCTGTGAGGTTTAGATGTACGGTCTCTCAACAGCCTCTGCTATGCTCAATTCATCAAAAGAATTAATTCCCTTTTCCCTCGGCCCTGATGTGTTTAATATGATTGGGAGTTGGAGCTGGAATTTTAAGCTGGTCTTTTGTCTTTGCTTATTAGCACATAACAAACCTTTGTAACTACAGTGATGCTTCTGGTGAATCATATACCATCCCATCATCTTCATGTATTTCGTCACTGTCTACCTCCTGTGTTGTAAGTGGTGTCGCACATACTGGGTCTGCCGTGGTGGTCCACGCACAGCGCCTGTCTCACTGATGATAGTCAAGTTGGAAGGAAGTCCACTTTACTGCGCCTGTTGGGTACTACAGTGGCCGGGTTAATAGAAATAAGATCAGATAAAGATTTGCTTTTTTCTCTTAAAATCAGGGAACCTGATTCCCAAAGTAAATAAGGTATATGTTGTGTTGGCCACATTTAGTATGTATTAACTTTAACCACCATAATCTTCAGGGGTACTACTCTGCTCAAAATTAAACATGTTCAGAAACATTCTTGAACTTGGGTTCAAATCTTTGATCTTGCCAATATATTCCTGTAGAGATAAATGGATTTTGATTGAGATACTGAAATAGGATAAGCTTGTCTCTCTCAAAGAAAAAAAAAAAAAAGACATGGTTCATTATTGCAGAACTAGATTTCTGTCCCTTAGCCATTATTTCTGCATTTTACCCAATCAACGTCTCATTTCAAAAGCATAAAAAGATGTGGTAGCTTGAACTCCAGTCCAAATATCTTGCCCTGGTCTGTTGTTGAATTACCTAATCACTAAATTTAAAAGATTACATTGATGTGAGAGTTCACATGTTATTGGCATCCTGGTACCACTTAAATAGGATGAGGAAAGGCCCTTCTCTTCAGAGTACTCTCTAGCTCACTGGTATAGACCCACTTCCCCCTGGGAAATAGGGGACATCATAGATTTGAATTCCCTCATGCTGATGAATGGATTAACCACAAAAACAGGTACCTCTCTATATTGTTTCTAAATAGCAATGGCAAGGTGCTGTGCTTCTTGATGGATTTAGTGCTGTTTGTGTGATTTAGTATGCTCCCAGTATGCTTGCCAGGCTAAGGCACTCTGCATTGTCTTTGGATCCGTAACATTGGGTTACAATGAAGTTTAGAAGAGAGGGATGTGTGTAAAATATTTGCCTGAGAATTATTAGAACATTAGAGAGAATAGCAATTTTAAAGTCTCTCTCCTATATTTTAATAGGCACAGCAACAGGGATTTTTTTTTCCTATCTTGTTCTTATGTTTCTGTTTCTCATCCATTTCTTTTTCATCTTGACTGAAAGCACAGTAAGGGTTGTAGTTCTAGCCGTGAACCATAGCTCCCAAGCTCAGTCATCTGAGAGATTTCTGAAAAAAAAAAGAAAAAGGAAACTTATTAAAGTGAATCCAGAGCACTTTTTATGTTGAAAAGATGGGGGGTAGAGGGTTGAAGAATGGGGGAAGAAAAGTGCTTTATATGGGACTGAAGAAAACCTGCATCAAATACAGGTGACTTGGCAAATTTAGATTAAGTATTACTGCCAAACATTGTGACTGTAAAGCTATTTTAGGGATTTTTGCATTTTCTACAGTAAGTGATATGACAAATAAATGTATAAAGGAATTCATTCTGAGTGTTCCAACATTCTGTCAATGATGGTAAATAAAGAACCGCCTTGCATAAGACTGACAATCTTATACATTTACTGGGGACTGATTTAATGGTCTATAATTAAGTGTAAAATTGGAAAAGAGAAAAATGTAATGATGAGCAAAATTTCATAGCTAGGTTTCTGAGTTGCCAAATGCTTCAGAAGGCTGCAATTTCACAGCAGGATTGGTTCCAGAAGTGGAAATTGGACATAAATATTTCCGGAAAGTGGAAATGTAAATTTAAAAAAATTAATTAAGAAACACATTTTGTCCTAATACATTCTCTATTCATAATTATAAACTAATCACAGAGCTATGGTTTAGAAATCAACTTATTAAAAAAATCTTTAATGAATTAACTTCAGTTGTAAATCTGTGTCTAAGAATATTTCAAACAGTTGGTCAATTTTGGTGCATTATTTCATGATAATTGCACATAAAATGCTCTGGGTGTGTTGGCTGCTGAACAAGAAACATTATGGCTATTACAAATCAGTTTTTTACAAGTATTGTATAAATATTCTAGCACCCTAACACATCTATTGTCACTGACTAATAGTGCATTAGCTTATTCTTTTTTTTGTTATTGTTTTTGACCAATGGTCTGTATTTTCCATTAAGGTTCTTGTTATCATTAGATCCTATTTATCAAAGAAAGCTATAGGACAGAATGACTCTTCCTTTGTTCCCAAACTAGCTGCACCTGGGGGATATAATGGATACTATGGTAGCAAAAGGAAATCACTAATCTACACTCATACAATTGGTTTAGAGACATATTTAAGTCTCTGGACTGGCTTTGGGGTAGGTTTATTATAGTATAGTGCCAAGTCAGCATGATGAGTGTTTACATTAAAGTATTTTTCTTATAAGATGTAAGCGCAGTGGAGCCTTTAAGACAGGTAGCAAAATGAATAATGATTCTGAAGATACACAAATAAGGCAATCCACTAGAGCCAGTGACGGACTCGATATGAAAACAAGAGCTCTTTCTTAAGAGAACTTGTGTCAATACCAGGTGCACGACATGTTTGCAACTCCTATCAAACAAAAGGGCTCTGGCACAGAAAAGTGCTGATTATAGGAGGTAGCGATTGACCCAACTCTGTACTATTTCTGTTTGATTAAAAGTCTGTTATTGATGGGACAGAATGATGGCCTGGCTTCACTGTTGGGCTGAATACCAGCTACTTCAGGAGTCAATCTTATTAACTAGTAGTTAAGTGCCATCAGCACGTCTGAGATTGGAAACATGCAAGAATGAAAACAGTACACTTGAGCATGCCAATACATCATGAAAAAGAAGTCCACAAAAGATAAAGAGTAGCAAAAGGTGAGCAAATTTATAAATTAAATAGTTCCAGTTAGACAAGCTTCTCTGAAGTTTTAGAAAAAATAGTTTATATTTAAATGGGAGTACTTTGTGCTTTTTTATGGAACACTTTAGGATTTTTTTTTTTTTTTAATAATTAAATGGATCAAAATGACGTTTTGAGGGGAAGGAAGAGCAAAAATTAAGAGAGAGTGAACCAAAAGTAGAAATTCAAAGAATGCTTTCATGGAGAGCTTTTTGAAAAGTCTGGATAATGCTGACAATTTTTTTCAGTGGAGGAGCTATTTTGGTAAATCCAAATAACAACAAAAATGGTTTTACAAAAGAACTGAGCCTTCAGATACTTTTATTGCAACTGCCGTGGCACAGGACTTGGTACTTCAGTGGTAGAAACTGTATACTTTCTATATTTTTCTTCTGCTTTTTTATTCTGTTTTTTTTTTTTTTTTTAGGATGAGTTCTTTATATTTATTTATTTAGATTATAGTTTTTACTTTATTTTAGTAGCTAAACAATATAAGTAGGCTGGATGCTATTTCCAACACTATGTAAATACAAGTGGGAAGGACTGTTGAGAAAGGTGATGAAGGTAGGAGTATTATTGATCACTGCAGAAGTGATAGGAGAAAAGGTGGGGAGAATGTTAGGGTGTCTCAAGGAGTCTGCAGAGAGGTTTCCCTAAAGACCATCCAGGAGATGAGCCAAACTCCATGGGTTAGCCTCTTCTTTCCCACCACAGCATCCTCCACAGACTCAGCCAGCCACATGGGCACCACGTGGTACAGATTGGGACTGTACAATAAAGCTGGACAATATCCTAAATTTTAACCACAAATGCTCATTTTACCATGGTCACTTTCTTTAAATCTTCCCTTAAAAATCCTTCCATTTTAAAATTTATGAGGAAACTTACAGATGAACTTTCTAAATATAAGTAAGCCTTATAATATATTTAAAGAAAAGGTCAAACTGTATCTGATGAACTACCTCATGGCTCACAAAAAGGCTGGTGTGAAAACTCACTGCAAACGCTGCCTTAATTTTTTTGTTTTGACACTTAGACTTCATGCACAGATGTCACGTGTATAAATCTGTATCATTCGTGCATGTGTTCATGTGTGTCACAATGGGCATTCATCTGATTGCACAGGGTAGTTCGCCATACGGCGCTCTGCTTATGGCTGTAATCTTGTTTTGGCTCATATCTTAGTATGACATGTGAAAGTGCCTGATTCCTAGGAAATGCTTCCAAATTATTCCACATCCTAATACATCTGTGAAATGCTTTAGTCATATTTGTGTGCGTATATATATCTATACATATAGATAGATCCCATTTAAGTAGAAGCTTCTCAGTTCAGATATCTTCACTTACTTTCCTAAGTCTCTAGATGCTGCATGAAAAAAAAATTATTTAAAAATCTAGAGATTATACTGTGGAAAAATTACTGTGTGCACAATAATGACTGTCTGAGTAGTTAGTCATAACAGCTTCTGTCTTACATTAGCTAATGTGTATCTCTAAATTCAAAGTAGCAGTAATTATAATTATTATAATTGATGTTTTTTGTTTTATAAGTACAATTGGGCATACCATTCAGTTGTAAGAGCACTGTGGTTAGCAAATATAAACTGAATTCTGCTTTAATATTTTATCTGAGAGGAGTCAACATCTCCTCTCTTTTAAACAGAGAAAAGAGAGCAGTTTTGGGGCTGTTACATGAAGAGGAAAAATTCATTTCCAGGCACTGAATTAAATTACGCAGTTGAACTAGTAGAACAAGCTTAAGATAAAAACTGGTTGCAGGCATTTCCAAAGTTTACAGACAAACATCTGGCTATGGTTTTGTCCTTCAGGTATGATAGATTTTGCTAAGAACAGCACCATCAAAAAATCCCATAAGAGCAAATTGGCCTGGGAGAAAATTAGAAGGTAAGAGAAAAACATCTTTATTTATTCATCTTACCTTGACTTTTTCTGCCACTAGGTTTGCTTGCAGTGAGATATTTCAGAAGTGAATTCTGCTTAGCACTTATGTTAAAAATGATTTTGTTCTGTGTAGTTTTTTAATATTTTCTGCTGAAAGGAAAATGTATTAGTACTTTCCAATAATTGTTGTCAGTTAACGTTCAAAGTACTGGGGCTGTGGATAGTGATCCCATTTAAAAACCCCGAATTTATATCAGATAACAGATATATTTTGTACTTTCAAAACAGAATAGGTGTAGGCTAGAGGCTAGAGACTGTCAGTTATTGCAGGTTAATGGAGATCATACTGGCATCCAAAATCCATTTTACCCCTCCCTTCAGTGCACTATGTATTTCTGCTGTATTTACCTTCCATGTAAAACAAGATGACACATACCATTAATTGAACTTCATGGTTAGGTAAAATATTGTAACCATTTTTTCCAGGAATGAAAATCAGTAATACTAGGGCATCCATTTTAGCATGTACAAATAAAAATGTGTCCATCTGCTACTTGCATTATACTGGATACAGTAGGTAGGCAGAAGAACATATTCAGCCTATAAACTGTTCAGGGAGAGTTTGTACAAACTATAAATGTCCGTTAGGTACCCATTTCCTTTGAAAGTAAGTTTTTATTTTACTTAAATATTTGAACATTTATTTTCATTGCATTAGTGATGAAGATACTTAAAGATGTGGGCATGTTCTTAAATTTGGTTGCATATCTGAATTACTTCTTGATTTTATAGTATATAAGAGAGTAATATCAACATTCATTTAGGAATCGTGCTCTCTGATCAGATTACGATGTGCTTTGTTTTTTATAGACTGCATTCACCTATGTTCAGGGTAGAAATCAAAATGAGCAATTTTCTTCATGCGTGGCACCAAAGACGCTGTTATCACTATTGCTTGAGCACAGTAAATTAAAGACTGTGACATAAAGTATGGACAGAAAAAGCTTATGTTAAGCTGCATAAAACTGTCCAGATCTCTTCATTTCCTTTGCAGGTTTCAGTGGGAAATATTTCTAGCAGGTACAGTCCTTTCTGTTTCCATTCACACAAAGTCCACCAGTTCCGCCATAGTCCCTCCAGCGTGTCCATGCCTCAGGTCTCTCTCTTCTCTCCTGCATATTCATGTTTCCACCAAACCTCAACCAACCAATTCTAATGCCTCCCTGCTCTAACACAAGTGCATGTCACATCCAGGTTTACTGTGTACAGTATGTTTTACACGGGCTAGACACTTGCTCTTTGCTCTGCCTATTACTTCTAAAACAGTTTTGCCCAGCTGTGCATTTCCTTAACTGACCATGGGGAAGTTGTTTATAGCTGTGGGTTCTCCTTTGTGAGCCTGGTCCCATTTTATCATCCCATGCCTGTACTCTGCTACAATGCACCGTATCTCACCTTTTCAAGTCACTTACTATCATACCAATAGAGCTCCTATAGCTATAGTGAAATCCCGGTTCAGGGCATGAAACTCTGAATGGGATAATGCGCAAAACAGACAAAATATTTGAAACCGTAGTGCCTAAGCTCCAGGAAGCATTTACAGAGCACATAGAAATCAAGGTCAAATTCAGACATCCCATTCTTAATCTAAGTATAATAGCTGAAGAGGTTTTTGCTCTGGGGCATTGCTTGCTGGCTAGAGATGACTGACCCCTTCCACCTGCTGATGGAAGGGCTGTTTGAGCTCTCCAAATTTGCCACGCTGTCTGTTTATACTTACCTGGCTGATTTTGTGTGAAATGGTTTAGGCTGTACTTTTACACCGTCTTTTCCACCAGGATAATAACACACTAAAGTGGTAACACATAGCTGGAGGAGGATACCATCTTTGATGGATACTGTTGTTTGCAAAGTGGATGCTGTGAAATTTCCAAGAAAGTTTTATTTTGATCCAAAATTTGGTCATTTTTTTTGTAGTAAAAAAGAAACATTTTGGACATCATGTTCAATCCACTCACAAATTTTCAGTTCTCCAATTCACATCAGAGGTACTAACATATCTTTAAAAACTAGTAATTCTCCTTCATTCCCCAGCTGAATTGTTCCAATTGAAATGTAAAATAAATTAGTAAACACCTGCTTGAGGCAGACATCCAGAAGGCAGGCTTTCACCCTCACTGGTTGTAAGCAGTGCTAGCAAAGGATATCAGCAAGTGGAAAAATTGATTTGCAATTGGAAGTGAGGGTTAACCAGCTATAGTTTCAATAGCTTTGATAATTAGGTAGAGCTAGAACAGATATTGGGTATGCTTGTCCTATAGAGTTCTGTTTTAAATTCATTATTTATTTTTCTATGCCTCGATTTAAACCCTGAAGATGAAATAAGTAATTTCATCTGATGTCTGCCGTAAAGGCTAATGAGAGAAATATAAAACCTGGAATGTTTAGGTCGATTATCAGGAAAACATTTTCTGACAGTGAAATATATTATGCTTTGGGATTGTCCCAGAAAGCAAACAGCTGAGGCCTAACTTCTTGGGTCATACTGCTAAGTAGATGGAGGTCAAGAAAATACATTCTGTGAAACAGCCTCATAAAGCAGGAGTAGGAGGTGATGATCTGAGAATCCTATTCATCTGTAAATGCTGTGATTCTGTGATCCACTTCTATTTAATTTAAAGAATGTTTAGTGCTTCATGGAGAAGTTTCTGCATTATCAAGGCAAGATGAGAGGCACTAACAAAAGAAAGAAAAAGAGCAGCAGCAAGAAAAAACTTCTCATGTTACTAATTAATCATGGTGTGAGTTTTCTTCCAATGGCACCTTCTTTCCAACCACTGACATATGGTGCTCATATAACCAGCTGATTTGCAGTATCACGTCCATACATCTGCATGTTAGACAGGTGTTTTGCTTTTGTAAGCTGGCACCCAGGATTCTGTGAGGGGGTGTTATAAAGGTCACCCAGAGGTACCACACAGGTTTAGGTGAGGGAAGGCAGAGGAGAGCAAGTGTTCACTTAATCTTCCCTTCTCCTATTCAGTCCATTATTTGCACGTTTTAGGGGCAGATGTGCAGTCTGGGAAGTTTTCCAAATTCATTTTTCAGAACATTAGGTGCTCTCAACGTTAGGCGCGCTAAGCAAATCCCTCTTTGTAACAATTTTGCCACCAGCATTGAAGATGAGCTGCTTTCAGGATGAAAATAGATGGCCGAGAACTTGGGCCAAGCCGAGCAATTTGGGGATAAAATTACTTAGAAAACTTTTTAGCTGGTTCTCACATACCCTCTCTGTTCTGCTTAGAGTTCTTAAGCCTTTGAGCACTTACATAAAAAGTCTTCTTACATGGAGTGTTTCTGAAAAAAAAAAAAAAGAAAAAAAAGATAGTACATGACAAGTGGCTGAGAAGTGCTTCTAGGATAATTCTATGTATAGGACAACGAATAACCTACCCCAAGCTATCGATCTGATCAAAGAGTTTCTAAATAGCCAGACTTGTTGCTACTTAACCTTGTTATTTTGCTATTTTGTTGGGGTTCTTTCTGCAGTTTTTCATGCCCTAGAAGAATGATTCCCTCCCCCCCCAATAAGGGGGACAGAATCTTGGAAGACTAAGAAGTACTATTGAAATGGACTGCTGTCTTTCATTCAGCAGCCTCAATTTTTGTTTTCCTTTCCTACTGCTTTAATGAGACTCCCTGGTGGAGTTTAGGTTTCTTGCTGCAGAGTCCTTGAGTTCGGAGCAGACTCCTCTCTATCTGCAGTAGCTCAGATATGCTGACATTTGATACAGTTCAACTGTTTTCCTGTGCTCTTAACTAATAGGTTGGAGAGGCTGGAGTTGTATATCGTCCGATTGTTCTGTTTTGTCTTAATTTATTGTTACCTATGTCTACAGGGAAGCAGTACAAAAGACACTAACTTTTTGTTAGCTTCGTTTTTTGAAAAGGATTTTAAGAGGTAGGGCTTGTAACGAAGGTGAGAGAAGGAAAGACAAAGTGATGAACTTGCAGTTAAAGCTTAACCCTGCTCCTCAGTGGTTCAGAGTGTGATCGTGCCCAGGTAGGGGACAGATTGTATATGCTGTTGTCTTTTATAGGTTAGCAAAATGTTGACTTGATTCCTCCAGTACTGGTTGCACACATCTTTTGCTCTCAATACAATTGATCTTCTACATCCTTTTAACCAAAGTGGGAAAGTTAACTTTAAAAACTGAACCATGAACCTCAACAATTTCATAAAGGTGATGAATTCTCATATTCTGAAGGGGCATATGGAGTTTCTAAATCATCATAATCATAAATCACACTTCCAATGATGGGACATCCACAACTTCTCTGGACACCGTGTTCTAGAGTCTCACCACCCTCATTGTAAAAAATTTCTTCCTTATGCCTAATCTAATTCTACCCTCTTTCAGTTTAAAACCACTGCCCTTTGCCCTGTCAGTACAGGTCCTGGTAAAAAATATCTCTCTCCATCTTTCTTATAAGCTCCCTTTAGGTACTGAAAGTCTGCAGTAAGGTCTCCCCAGAGCCTTCTCTTCTCCAGGCTGAACAACCCCAACTCTCTCAGCCTTTCCTCACAGGAGAGGTGTTCCATCCCTCTGATCATTTTCATTACCCTCCTCTGGACCCGCTCCAACAGGTCCATGTCTTTCTTGTACTGGGGATCCCAGAACTGGATGCAGTAGTGGGGGAGAATCACCTCCCTTGATCTGCTGGCCACATTTCATTTTACGCAGCGGAAATGAGTAAGCATTTTCCTAAATTTACAGTCTTTTTTTGCTGTTGTTTCTGTTTAATGTCCAATGTAATGAATTGCTATAGTATTTATGGTAAAAGTTACAGCACCATATCAAGTGACAGTTAAATAAGAAAATGGCCTATAAACATACCCACAGAAGGACAGGTGTTTCCATTAAACAGCCTTCCATTATTTGAGAACCCTACCAGTCTAGCAAAGAAGATAAGTGTCTTTACATCAATAACCTCAGTAATGCCCAGAAGTTGTTGATTTAATCATGTGCTTTCAAGTTAAGCACATGAATAAACATTGCTTAAATTGGAGCTGTGCTCAGCAGAGGAAACAACAGTATTATATTCAAATATTTCTCCATAATAAATTTTAGCCCATATTGGCTTCTTAATACTGACCACTGTATAGCATAATTAAGAGAGGATTCAACAGAGGTCTCAACAGTAATGAAAAAGGTTCCCTGTGTTTTATAAATGGATCACATTAATTACTTGTGCTCACAGCATCTCTAATAATTCCCAGAGCAGAAACAACATATCCATTCTAATAATTCTAAGGGGGATTCTGTGTTTACACCACTGCATGTACAAAAAAGCTATGTAGTCCTCTAAGGTTCTTTAGCTCTAACTAATTAAACAGTGATTTTGCTGCTTATGTCAAAAAATGGCTGGTGCCTCATGGACACAAGCAGCTATGGAAAAGTCTTCTAACTATGTAAATGCCTTTGGGCATCATGCCACTGAGCAAGAGAAAAGGGAAAGGGAGGTGGTGAATTGAGTTGGGGGGACTCCAGCCCCAAACTATAGAATTAATTCCTTGTCGTGGTTTAACCCCAGCCAGCAACTAAACACCACGCAGCCGCTCATTCACTCCCCCCCCACCCAGTGGGATGGGGGAGAAAATCGGGAAAAGAAGCAAAACCCGTGGGTTGAGATAAGAACGGTTTAATAGAACAGAAAAGAAGAAACTAATAATGATAATGATAACACTAATAAAATGACAACAGCAATAATGAAAGGATTGGAATGTACAGATGATGCGCAGTGCAATTGCTCACCACCCGCCGACCGACACCCAGCCAGTCCCCCGAGCGGCGATTCCCCCACCCCCACTTCCCCGTTCCTATACTAGATGGGACATCACATGGTATGGAATACACCGTTGGCCAGTTTGGGTCAGGTGCCCCAGCTGTGTCCTGTGCCAACTTCTTGTGCCCCTCCAGCTTTCTCGCTGGCTGGGCATGAGAAGCTGAAAAATCCCTGACTTCAGACTAAACACTACTTAGCAACAACTGAAAACATCAGTGTTATCAACATTCTTCGCATACTGAACTCAAAACATAGCACTGTACCAGCTACTAGGAAGACAGTTAACTCTATCCCAGCTGAAACCAGGACATTCCTCTAGGAACCAAGGACAGCCTCAAACCTCATTGCTTACTGCTTCCAGCTTGTGGCACATTTCTTTGACCTTATCATTTCTAACACAACAGTACAGGAATATGCACATAGATGTTATAAAAACAAATCAAAACAAAAAACTAACAAGAAACAAATCAATTGAAAACTTTATGCATCCATGTTTTTTTCCCCTGGGAAGATGGTACGAATTGAAGTGAGCCATGTGTAGCAGGTATTAGAAACATTGCTTTCATGCAGTAGTAAAAGGAAGAGCTGAAGCTGTTCCATGTTGCATAAAAATGTAAGTGATGGACGTGGATGTACATGGTAATGTAGATTATCTATGGCCCACATGTGACAGTGTGCTTCCTTCCCCCCCCGACCTGTATTTCCCATACCCCCGCTCAAGTGATAACCAGCAGTGGCGGTCTGGTCGTGATGGCTGCATCTGGCTCAAAGTGGTTTCTGGGAAGACAGATCACAATACAATAGCCAAGGGCTAATGTGAACAATGCGCCCACCTAACCACAGTGCTGGTCAATGTCCGACTCAAGCCAAATTTGGAAGAAACTGACACCTGTAATTGGTATGCAAATACGACTATGAGTCACTTATCTTACTCCATAACTAGTGGAGAGCCCAGGGCCCGTTGAGCTCTCCTGCACGGCAGCGGGCGGCACGCCAGGATCTCCCCTTGAGTAGGGACACCTCTCAAGGTCACTGCTTGAGGCTGAGAGATTCCTTGCCACAACAGATTCTCCATAAGTGATTGATAGTATGCTAAACTTTGAAATCTTAGCTAAGTGATATAAAGGATTGATTACGCATATATAATCCTTTAGACATAAACCATTGACCAAGTCTGGGACTAGGAGTGGATCCAGCTGCACCTAGACTCCCCTCTGAGAAGGAGTTCAGAATGCAAGGGGGTCTTTTCTGAACCTCGTGACCCAACAGGAGGGTCTCCCTGACAGTTTTGTCTGACCCTGTCCTCTATGCAGTAAATATCAAGTGAACCATGCCATCAAGTCTTGTTAAACCACTGTCATATTTACTCTCAAACTTTGTTAAATCGCTGTTTTCTATCAATAAACATATTGCTACTTCTTTCTTACCAGTGAAGTGCGTCACTCCATCTGCAACACCACAGCACAGCTGAATCTAATGTTACAACACTGTATGCAGTTCACATGTAGATATAGAAATAAGGTCCAGAATGCTGTGCTTACTTCTTATGTACTTCTCCATGAAGTTATCAGCCCTGATAGATGCCCATTTTTCCTATAATACTCAAAGGGAGAATGGGTCATGACAGATGCATATTTTCAGTATCCAGCTTTGAGGAGAGCTACCTTAACTGTCCAGAAGGGAACAATGCAGGGAGAGTTTGGTGTGATGACTAAATTGTGGTCTAACTCAGAACAGTTACTATTTTCTCTTCCTTTCTCTAAGTATCTGAAACATGAATCTGCTTGTAATGTGAATCAGCTAATTCTTATTGGTTAAAAAAAAAAGAGAGAGAAAGAGAGAGAACTACTACTTCACTTCTTCAAATAGTCTAATAGTCTAGTGGCTGAATGATTCAAATGTGGAAATGTGAGTTCAAACTCCTTATTGAGAGTAAGGGCTTGAATTATATCATTTACACGCTCACGAGGTTATTTCTCTGACTACCAACATGTTTCATTGCAACTTTGGGCAGGTTTCACTTCATTTAGCTTTAGACATTTAACATCTAGGCAAAAAATCTAAGCAAATTTTGTTATGTTCCTTCTGCTTAAAGGACCTGAAGAGTGACTTCAAGTGACTTATTTCAAAGGCAGGTAGGACAGGAAGACAAATAAGCTTTTTTACTGTTAGGGTGATCAAACCCTGGCCCAGGTTGCCCTGAGAGTCTGTGAAGTCTCCGTCCTTGGAGATATTCAAAACCCAACTGGAATGCTACTTTGCACTTGATTTTCCTCTAGAGTGTACTCACTTTAATTTTAGATTCTTAACATAGATAAGATGAATCTCAGCTGATATCAGTTGCACCTGAAAGCCAGATAGCTAGAGGTGGAGGAAAATAGGTATATGGTGAATGGAAGAACACAGACCAAGCCTGTGTTAGCAAATTAAACTAAAGTCTTCTGAGATTCAGGCTACAGCACTCTAACTGCAGAACTACACTTCTCACATGCATCATGACGACACACAGCTTTCAGTTAGAAGACTTAACGTGAACGTTATATACAGGAATAAAATATATGCACTTGTGAAATGTCACAAGGCAAGACACGTACAGCAAAATGACTTGCAGTTGTTTCAGTACTGAAACACAGTAATTACACACTCATGATCATGACAGATACATCACTCTGAAACATTGTCTCTTCTTTCTTCCTTGGTATTCTGATTAGATAAGATTTAATAACTAAGATACCTTTTCCATACCTGACAGTTCTTATTGCTTTCTTCTACAAGGCAATTAATTCAGACTGAAATCAGAACAAAAATAAAAATTTGATGTTTAAAAACAAAGGAGAAAAGATAATGCTGCTGATTCTGTATTATGTATCATGTTTATTTTCACTGTAGCAAGGTATAATTTCTTCAAGACTGAGGAGTAAAAATGATTACCAAAATTTGTATTTACACTTCTAAGGATGTCCAAGAATAGATTTAGTAGAAATTCTCACATGATTATATTTTTAAAGCATTTCTTTCTTTAATGACATAGATAACATTGTTATTTTACTTTCTTGGACTATGTTAAATGTAAATAAATTTGTGAAGTGGATTTTGACCACATTTCCAGCTTAATGCAACAAAAATGTATGTTTTGAAAGAAGCAGAGGAACCTAAATGAGAATAGTACATTGCTCCCTCTAAGCCATGAAAGAAAATAGCCTGAATGAGAGCAGACATGTTGAGCAGATAAAGCTAGATATACTTTGTTATTGAAGCAGTCTGAAAAAGCCATATAGTTTGTTTAGTTATTTGGAATCTCTGTTTAAAATTTAAATTAGTGTGGAAGAATTTTTTATTGTTGTTGTTCTTTTGTTGCAGTGGAAGCTTCTACTTTCACACAGAAAATCCAGTTTTCAGATTTTTTGGGAGGTCTTAGAACCTGTTGTCAAGTGAAGTTGACTAATAGCCCTAAAGGCTTCCCATTTTTGTTCTGAACATAAAAAAATCAAACATACTTGTTTTGTTTTTCTGCAAGGCTTATCTCCCATGAAGCTGATAAATAGTGCAGTTGGTTAGCATCTCCGAAAAGCAGGACAGTTTTTCTGTGATGGACTTTCTTTACAGAAAGGCTACAGAAAAGGTTGCAGCAGGCAACTGTCACTTGAAGTCTCATCTCTTTGCCTCGGCTCTTGATTCTGCCACTCCCTGCAAGGCATCTCACTTGGCCCTTTCTGGGACCTAAAATAGTTAGCCAGTGTCTTAAGAGTTTTGTGTGGCTTACCTAATTAAGATGAAGGGAAACAAAGAACACTACAATATTGCAGAGCTCTATTATCATCATAATAAAATAGACAAATATTGCTTCAGGGATCCTGTACTCCCTGCTCCTCTTTTTCTAGGAAAGCCTGCACAAGCCACACCAAACTCTGACGATGTGTTGCTGCATAGCTGGCTGTGCACGCCAAAGAGTATGTTGTCAGTGACTCTCTTCAGCATATGATTGCTGACCTTTACTGAATCCCTTCACTAATGTTTGGTATTTATGCTTTTATTTTTAATAGATAGTACAATTTTGCTACCTTTTATAGCAATAAACTGTACCCTTTCAGGCATGCTAACAAGTCCTAGAGAATTAAAGTGATTGTATTGCTTGCAGTCCTACAGTTCTCAGTACCCTGAGCAGCCAAAGAGGATGAAAAGGAACTGAACGTATCTGTGCTGCTACTTTAGCAGCACCTTTCCAAATGTTGCAGATGAAGTTTTTGGATTTTGGCTAAGGATCCTCTAAGTGAGAGGGAGATCCTTATTGGATTCAAAAATTTCTGGCAGCTGCATTCAAAAAGTGTGTTTGAGATGTGAATTTTATTCATATGTCTCAGATAAATGCTAGTAGACACACAGAGTCTTCTGTTAGTAAGAAATTTGTTATTGTTAACCTCAGAGAAAACTTGTGATTTTACTCATGTTTTGATTGGAGATGGTTATCTTGACAGCAGGTTTTTAGAGAGATATTACAGGAAAAATATGAAGAAAAAATGTATGGCTTTCTTTCAGAGTTATGGGGTAGATCCTGATTAGCCACAAGGGCTCAGTGTCTAAGAGCAGTCCAGATGATCC